>NC_090400.1:20014386-20614386 GCF_036365525.1 Heterodontus francisci
TGGAGTGAGTGGAGTGTGAGGGAGTGAGTGAGAGTGAGGGAGTGAGTGAGGAGTGAAGTGAGTGAGTGAGGGAAGTGAGTGAGGGAGTGAGTGAGGGAGTGAGTGAGGTGAGTGAGTGAGTGAGGGAGTGAGTGAGGGAGTGAGTGAGGGAGTGAGTGAGGGAGTGAGGGAGTGAGTGAGGGAGTGAGTGAGGGAGTGAGTGAGGGAGTGAGGAGGAGTGAGTGAGGGAGTGAGTGAGGGAGTGAGTGAGGGAGTGAGTGAGGGAGTGGGAGTGAGTGAGAGTGGATAGTGAGTGAGGGAGTGAGGAGTGAGTGAGTGAGTGAGGGAGTGAGTGAGGGAGTGAGTGAGTGAGTGAGAGTGAGTGAGGGAGTGAGTGAGGGAGTGAGGAGTGAGGAAGTGAGTGAGGGAAGTGAGTGAGGAGAGTGAGTGAGGGAGTGAGTGAGTGAGGGAGTGAGTGAGGGAGTGAGTGAGGGAGTGAGGTGAGGGAGTGAGTGAGGGAGTGAGTGAGGGAGTGAGTGAGGGAGTGAGTGAGGGAGTGAGTGAGGGAGTAGAGTGAGGGAGTGAGTGAGGGAGTGAGTGAGTGAGTGAGTGAGGGAGTGAGTGAGGGAGGAGTGAGGGAGTGAGGGAGAGGAGTGGAGGGAGTGAGGGAGTGAGGAGGGAGTGAGGGAGTGAGGGAAGTGAGGGAGTGAGGGAGGAGAGAGTGAGGAGTGAGGGAGTGAGGGAGTGAGGGAGTGAGGGATGTGAGGAGGGAGTGAGGGAGTGAGGAGTGAGGGAGTGAGGGAGTGAGGATGAGTGAGGGAGAGTGAGGGAGTGAGTGAGGAGTGAGGGAGTGAGGATGAGTGAGGGAGTGAGTGAGGGAGTGAGTGAGGGAGTGAGGAGTGAGGGAGGAGTGAGGGAGTGAGTGAGGGAGTGAGGGAGTGAGGAGGAGTGAGGGAGGTGAGGAGTGAGGAGTGAGGGAGTGAGTGAGGGAGTGAGTGAGGAGTGAGGGAGTGAGGAGTGAGTGAGTGAGGGAGTGAGGGAGTGAAGTGAGTGAGGGAGTGAGTGAGGGAGGGAGTGAGGAGTGAGGGAGTGAGTGAGTGAGGGAGTGAGGGAGGATGAGTGAGGGAGTGAGTGAGGGAGTGAGGGAGTGAGGGAGTGAGTGAGTGAGGGAGTGAGTGAGGGAGTGAGTGAGGGAGTGAGGGAGTGAGGGAGTGAGGGAGGGAGTGAGGGTGAGGGAGGGAGTGAGGGAGTGAGGGAAGTGAGGGAGTGAGGGAGTGAGTGAGGGAAGTGAGGGAGTGAGAGTGAGGGAGTGAGGGAGTGAGGGAGTGAGTGAGGGAGTGAGGGAGTGAGGGGAGTGAGGGAGTGAGGGAGTGAGGGAGTGAGTGAGGGAGTGAGGGAGTGAGGGAGTGAGGGAGGGAGTGAGTGAGGGAGTGAGGGAGTGAGGGAGTGAGGGAGGAGTGAGGTGAGGGAGTGAGGGAGTGAGGGAGTGAGTGTGAGGGAGTGAGGGAGTGAGTGAGGAGTGAGGGAGTGAGGGAGTGAGGGAGTGAGGAGTGAGGGAGTGAGGGAGTGAGGGAGTGAGTGAGTGAGGAGTGAGTGAGGGAGTGAGGGAGTGAGGGAGTGAGTGAGGAGTGAGGGAGTGAGTGAGGGAGTGAGGGAGGGAGTGAGGGTGAGGGAGTGAGTGAGTGAGGGAGTGAGGGAGTGAGGGAGGGAGTGAGGGAGTGAGGGAGTGAGGGGGAGTGAGGGAGGGAGTGAGTGAGGGAGTGAGGGAGTGAGTGAGTGAGGGAGGGAGTGAGGGAGGGAGTGAGGGAGTGAGGGAGTGAGGGAGTGAGTGAGTGAGGGAGTGAGGGAGTGAGGGAGTGAGGGAGGGAGTGAGGGAGTGAGTGAGGGAGTGAGGAGGGAGTGAGGGAGGAGTGAGGGAGGGAGGAGTGAGTGAGTGAGTGAGGGAGTGAGGGAGTGAGGGAGTGAGTGAGGGAGTGAGGGAGTGAGGAGTGAGGGAGGGAGTGAGGGAGGGAGTGAGTGAGAGGGAGTGAGTGAGGGAGTGAGTGAGGGAGTGAGTGAGGGAGTGAGGGAGTGAGGGAGGGAGGGAGTGAGTGAGGAGTGAGTGAGGGAGTGAGGGAGTGAGGGAGGGAGGGAGTGAGTGAGGGGGAGTGAGTGAGGGAGTGAGTGAGGGAGTGAGTGAGGGAGTGAGTGAGGGAGTGAGTGAGGGATGTGAGTGAGGGAGTGAGTGAGGGAGTGAGTGAGGAGTGAGTGAGGGAGTGAGTGAGGGAGGTGAGGGAGTGAGTGGGGAGTGAGTGAGGGAGTGAGTGAGGGAGTGAGTGAGGGAGTGAGTGAGGGAGTGAGGGAGTGAGTGAGGGAGTGAGGGAGTGAGTGGAGTGAGGGAGTGAGTGAGGGAGTGAGGGAGTGAGGGGTGTGGGAGTGAGGGAGTGAGGGAGTGTGAGGGAAGTGAGTGAGGGAGTGAGTGAGGGTGAGTGAGGGAGTGAGTGAGGGATGTGAGGTGAGGGAGTGAGTGAGGGAGTGAGGGAGTGAGGGAGTGAGTGAGGGAGTGAGGGATGTGGTGAGGTGAGTGAGTGATGTGGAGGGAGTGAGGGTGAGTGGAGTGAGGGAGTGTGTGAGGGAGTGAGGAGTGAGTGAGGATGTGAGGGAGTGAGGAGTGGGAGGGAGTGAGGGAGTGAGGAGGTGAGTGAGGGAGTGAGTGAGGGTGTGTGTGGGTAGTGAGTGAGGGAGTGAGTGGGGAGTGAGGGTGGAGTGAGTGAGGGAGTGTGAGTGAGGGAGTGAGGGAGTGTGGAGTGAGTGAGGGAGTGAGGGAGTGAGTGAGGGTGTGAGGGAGTGAGGAGTGAGGGAGGGTGTGAGGGAGGAGTGAGGAGTGAGTGAGTGAGGGAGTGAGGGTGTGAGGTGGGTGTTGGTGTGTGAGGGTGAGTGAGGGAGTGAGGGAGGGGTGAGGGGTGAGGGAGGGTGTGTGGAGTGAGGGTGGTGAGGGAGTGAGTGGGGGTGTGAGGGGTGAGGGAGTGAGGGAGGGTGTGAGGGAGGGAGTGAGTGAGGTGTGTGAGTGAGGGATGGTGAGGGTGTGAGGGAGGGAGGTGTGAGTGAGGGAGTGAGTGAGGGAGTGAGGTGAGTGAGTGAGGGTGTGAGTGAGGGAGTGAGTGAGGGAGTGGAGTGAGGGTGGAGTGAGTGAGGGATGTGAGTGAGGGAGTGAGTGAGGGTGAGGGTGAGTGAGGGAGTGAGGTGTGTGGGTGTGAGTGAGTGAGGGATGTGAGGGAGTGAGGGAGTGAGTGAGGGAGTGAGTGAGGGAGTGGTGAGGGTGTGAGTGAGGGAGTGAGTGGGAGTGAGTGTGGGAGTGAGGGTGGTGAGTGAGGGAGGGTGGAGTGAGGGAGTGAGTGAGGGAGTGAGTGAGGGAGTGTGGTGAGGGTGAGTGAGGGAGTGAAGTGAGTGAGGGGTGAGTGAGGAGTGAGTGAGGGTGTGAGTGAGGGAGTGTGTGAGGGAGTGTGGGTGTGAGGGAGTGAGGGAGTGTGGGTTGAGGGAGTGAGGGAGTGAGTGAGGGATGTGAGTGAGGGAGTGAGTGAGGGAGTGAGTGAGTGAGTGGAGTGAGGAGTGAGTGAGGAGTGAGGGAGTGAGTGAGGGAGTGAGGGAGTGAGGTGAGGGAGTGTGGGTGTGAGTGAGGGAGTGAGGGTGTGAGTGAGGGTGTGAGGAAGTGGGTGAGGGAGTGAGTGAGGGGAGTGAGGGAGTGAGGTGAGGGGAGTGAGGGAGGGAGTGAGGGAGGGATGTGAGTGAGGGAGTGAGGGAGTGAGGAGTGAGTGAGGGAGGGAGTGAGGGAGTGAGGGAGTGAGTGAGGATGTGAGTGAGTGAGGAGTGAGGGAGTGAGGGAGGGAGTGAGGGAGTGAGTGAGGGGAGGGAGTGAGGGAGTGTGGGAGTGAGGAGGGGAGTGAGGGAGTGAGGGAGTGAGGGTGTGGAGGGAGTGAGGGAGTGAGGAGGGAGTGAGGGATGTGAGGGAGGGAGTGAGGGATGTGAGTGGAGTGAGGGTGGGAGTGAGGGAGTGAGTGAGGGAGTGAGGGGAGTGAGGGAGTGAGGGAGGGAGTGAGGGTGAGTGAGTGAGGAGGGAGGAGGGAGTGAGTGAGGGATGTGAGTGAGGGAGTGAGGGAGTGAGTGTGGGAGTGAGGGAGTGGTGTGAGGGAGTGAGGGAGTGAGTGAGGAGTGAGGGAGTGAGTGAGGGAGTGAGGGAGGGAGTGAGGGAGGAGGAGTGAGGGAGTGAGGGAGTGAGGGAGTGAGTGAGGGAGGGAGTGAGGGAGTGAGGGGTGAGGGAGTGAGTGAGTGAGGGAGGAGTGAGGGAGTGAGTGAGGGAGGGAGTGAGGGGTGAGGGAGTGAGGGAGGGAGTGAGGAGTGAGGGAGTGAGGGGTGAGGTGAGTGGAGGGAGTGAGGGAGTGAGGGAGGGAGTGAGGGAGTGAGGGAGTGAGGGAGGGAGTGAGGGGTGAGGGAGTGAGGGAGGGAGTGAGGGAGGTGTAGTGAGGGAGGAGTGAGGGAGGTGGAGTGAGGTGTGAGGGTGAGGGAGTGAGGGAGGGAGGGAGGGAGTGAGGCAGGGAGGGAGTGAGGCAGGGAGGGAGTGAGGCAGGGAGGGAGTGAGGCAGGGAGGGAGTGAGGCAGGGAGGGAGTGAGGCAGGGAGGGTAGTGAGGCAGGGAGGGAGTGAGGCAGGGAGGGAGTGAGGCAGGGAGGGAGTGAGGCAGGGAGGGAGTGAGGCAGGGAGGGAGTGAGGCAGGGAGGGGAGTGAGGCAGGGAGGGAGTGAGGCAGGGAGGGAGTGAGGCAGGGAGGGAGTGAGGCAGGGAGGGAGTGAGGCAGGGAGGGAGTGAGGCAGGGAGGGAGGGAGGGAGGGAGGGAGGCAGGGAGGGAGGCAGGGAGGGAGGCAGGGAGTGAGGCAGGGAGTGAGGCAGGGAGTGAGTCAGGGAGTGAGTCAGGGAGTGAGGCAGGGAGTGAGGCAGGGAGTGAGGCAGGAGTGAGGCAGGGAGTGAGGCAGGGAGTGAGGGAGGCAGGGAAGTGAGGGAGGCAGGGAAGTGAGGGAGGCAGGGAGTGAGGGAAGGCAGGGAGTGAGGGAGGCAGGGAGTGAGGCAGGGAGTGAGTGAAGTGAGCAGCGAGGGAGGGGAGGGAGGGAGGGAGGGAAGTTGAGGGAATAAGTGGAGGGAGGGAGGGGAGTAAGTGGAGGGAGGGAGGGAGGGAGACTGCAATCATTTTGGGATTTGTTTTAAAATAGCTTTTTTTAAACCTTTGAGAAAATCTGTCTTTGTCTGTTTATTTGACCCTAAAGACACTCAGGGGCTAAAGCATCATTTTAACAAAGCAAGATTGCGGTCAGTTGGGAGGTGATGGGTGGGAACTACCCACGTCCCTTACCACCTGTCTGCAATACAAGTAAAACTACACAAAATAAAAGCAAAATACTGCAGATGCTAGAAATCTAAAACAAAAGCAGAAAGTGCTGGAAAAACTCATCAGGTATGGCAACACCTGTGGAGAGAGAAACAGAGTTAACGTTCCAGATCAGTGACCTTTCATCAGAACTGGCAAAGGTTAGAAAAGTAATAGGCTGTTAAACAAGTTAAGTTGGGGTGAGGGCAGAGAGTGAAAGAGAACAAAAGGGAAGACGTGTGATGGGACAGAGGGCTGGAGAGGTTAACTGACAAGGTCATGCAACAAAGGCAAAGAGAGTGTGCTAATGTTGTGACAAAAGACAAAGCATTAGTGCAGAGGGAGTGCTAATGACAGAATAATGAGCAGCCCTAGCCAAAAGCACAAACATGAAAAAAAACAGTTGGCAGGCACATGGTAAAAAAAGGAACAAACTGAAATAAAATAAAATAAAGGGGCCAGTCATGCTCTGAAATTATTGAACTCTATGTTCAGTCCAGTGGACTGTAGCGTGCCGAACTGCAAAAGGTGCTGTTTCTCGAGCTTGCGTTGATGTTCACTGGAATACTGCAGCAGGCCCAGGACAGAGATGTGGGGGTGAGCACGGTGTGTTGAAACAGCAAGCGACCGGAAGCTCGGGGTCCTATTTTTGGACTGAGCGGAGGTTTCTACAAAGCAGTCACCCAATCTGTGCTTGGTCTCCCCACTGTGGAGGAGATCGCATTGTGAGCAGCGAATACAATATACTAAATTGAAAGTACTACAAGTAAATCGCTGCTTAACCTGAAAGGAGTGTTTGGGGCCTTGGATAGTGAAGAGAGAAGAGGTAAAGGGCAGGTATTACACCTCCTGCGATTCTATGAGAAGGTGCCATGGGAAGGGGATGAGGTGTCGGGGCTAATGAAGGAGTGGGCCAGGGTGTCGCGGAGGCAACGATCCCTTCGGAATGCTGACAGGGCGGGGAGGGGGAAAAAGTGTTCAGTGGTGGCATCACGCTGGAGGTGGCAGAGAATGATCCTTTGGATGTGCAGGCTGGTCAGGTGGAAAGTGAGGACAAGGGGAACTCTATCGCAGTTCTGGGTGGGAGGGGAAGGGGTGAGGGCAGAAGTGCGGGAAATAGGTCGGACATGATTTAGGGCCTTGTCAACCACAGCAGGGGGGAATTCTCGGTTGAGGAAAAAGGAAGACATATCAGAAGCACTGTTGTGGAAGGTTGCATTATCAGAGCAGATGCGCAGAGATGGAGAAATTGGGAGAATGGAATGGAGTCCTTACAAGAAGTAGGGTGTAAGGAAGTGCATTGGAGGTAGCTGTGGGAGTGGGTGGGCTTATAATGAATATTAGTGGACCGTCTATCCCCAGAGATGGAGACAGAGACGTCAAGGAAGGGAAGGGAAGGGTCAGAGATGGACCATGTAAAGGTGAGAGAAGGGTGAAAATTGGAAGCAAAGATGATAAGGTTTTCCAGTTCGGGGCGGGAGCAGGAAACGGTATTGATACAATCAATGTACCGGAAAAAGAGTTGGGGGAGGGGGCCTGAGTAGGACTGGAACAAGGAATGTTCGACATACCCCACAAAAAGACAGGCATAACTAGGATCCATGAGGGTATCCATGGCAACACCTGCTGACAAGTTGTGTCTAGTGTACCGACCTACACCTTGCAGTGGCTGAGCACCAACTCTCAGTTACTTCTTCCTAACTCCCCCTGGACCATGACCCCACCACCGAACATCAAGCTACTGTCTACAGAACTGTCACTGAGCTCATCTCCTCTGGAGATCTTCCCTCTACAGCTTCCAACCTGATAGTCCCACAACCTTCATTGTTGCTGGGTCAAAATCCTGGAACTCCCTTCCTAATAGCACTGTGGGTGTACCTACCCCAAATGGACTGCAGCGGTTCAAGGAGGCAGCTCACCGCCACCTTCTCAAGGGCAATTAGGGGTGGGCAATAAATGCTGGCCTAGCCAGCGATGCCCACATCCCATGAATGAATTTTTAAAAAACACCCCCGGACAGCCCGCTTCTACCTCCTTCCTAAAATCCACAAAGGTGGTCCTGTGAGGAGAACCATCGTTTCAGCCTGTCCTGCCCCACTGAACTTATTTCTCCCTATCTTGAATCTATATTTTCTCCCCTGGTCCAGTCTCTTCCCACCTACATCCGTGATTCTTCTAACACCCTACGTCATTTTGACAATTTTCAGTTTCTTGGCCCTAACCTCCTCCTCTTCACCATGGACATCCAACCTCTCTACACCTCAATCCCCCAGCAGAATGGTCTGATGGCTCTCCGCTTCTTCCTTGAACAGAGGCCCAACCAGTCCCCATCCACCACCACCCCCCTCCACCTGGCTGAACTTGTTTTTCAATGTGAGAACTTCTCCTTCAACTCCACTCAATTATGTCAAATCAGAAGTGTTGCTATGGGTATCCACATGGGTCCTATTTATGCCTGTCTTTTTGTGGGGTATGTTGAACATTCCTTGCTTCAGTCCTACTCAGGCCATCTCCCCCAACTCTTTTCCGGTACACTGATGATTGTATCGGTACAGTTTCCTGCTCCCGCCCCGAACTTGAAAACTTTATCAACTTTGCTTCCAATTTCCACCCTTCTCTCACACCTTTACATGGTCCATCTCCGACACTTCCCTTCCTCAACTGCTGTTTCCATCTCTGGGGAGAAATTGTCCACCAATATTCATTATAAGCCCACCGACCCCCACAACTACCTCGAATACACTTCCTCACACCCTGCTTCTTGTAAGAACTCCATTCCATTGTCCCAATTTCTCCATCTCTGCACATCTGCTCTGATGATGCAACCTTCCACAACAGTGCTTCTGATATGTCTTCCTTTTTCCTCAACCGAGAAATCCCCCCCCCCCCCCACTGTGGTTGACAGGGCCCTCAACTGCGTCCGACCTATTTCCCGCAATTCTGCCCTCACTCCTTCCCCTCCCTCCCAGAACCGCGACAGAGGCCCCCCTTGTCCTCACTTTCCACGCCACCAGCCTACACATCCAAAGGATCATCCTCCACCATTTCCACCACCTCCAGCTTGATTCTAACACCGAAAGCATCTTCCCCTCCCCGCCACTGTCAGCATTCCCAAGGGATCGTTCCCTCCGCAACACCCTGGTCCACTCCTCCATTACCCCCGACACATCGCCCCCTTCTCACGCAATCGCAGGAGGTGTAATATCTACCCTTTTACCTCCTCTCTTCACTTTCCAAAGCCCCAAACACTCCTTTCAGGTGAAGCAGCGACTTATTTGTACTTCTTTTAATTTAGCATACAGTATTCGCTGCTCACAATGCGGTATCCTCTACATTGGGGAGACCAAACGCAGGTTAGGTGTCTGCTTTGCAGAAGACCTCTGCTCAGTCTGAAAACAGGACCCCGAGCTTCTGGTCGCTTGCCATTTCAACACTCCCACCTGCTCTCATGCCCACAGCTCTGTCCTGGGCCTGCTGCAGTGTTTCAGTGAACATCAACGCAAACTTGAGGAACAGCACCTTATTTTCCAATTCGGCACGCTACAGCCTACCGAACTGAACGCTGAGTTCAATAATTTCAGAGCATGACTGGTCCCTTTTTTATTTTAATTTTATTTTGTTCCTTTTTTTTTTTACTGTGCGCCTTGCCTAATGTTTTCATGTTTGTGCTTTTGGCTAGGGTTGCTCATTATTCTGTCATTAGCACTCTCTCTGCACTAATGCTTTGTGTTTCATCACGTTAGCACACTCTCTTTGCCTTCGTCCCATGCCCTTGTCAGTTAATCTCTCCGGACCTCTGTCCAATCACACATCTTCCCTTTTGTTCTCTTTGCCCCCCACCTCCACTTTACTTGCTTAAAACCTATTACATTTCTAACCTTTTGCCAGTTCTGATGAAGGGTCACTGACCTGAAACGTTAACTCTGCTTCTCTCTCCACAGATGCTGCCAGACCTGCTGAGTTTTTCCAGCACTTTCTGTTTTTATTAAAACTACACATGCACTTGGAAGTTCATCAATTTCGATTATGACACAAATAATATATCTGTCTGTGAAAGTCATAGAATCTCAGAATGGTTACAACAGAGGAAACAGCCATTCGGCCCATCATATACATGGTGGCTCTCTAAGAGCAACTCAACTTTTCCCACTCTCCATAGCCTGATGCTTATTCAATTCCCTTGTGAAAGCCATGATTGAATGTGCTTCCACCACACTCTCAGGCAGCACATTCCAGATCTTAACCACTTAGTGCAGAATTGGATGCAATACTCCAGTTGAGACCAAACCAGTGCTTTATAAAGGTTCATTATAATGAACTTGCAGGTGGTGGCTGTCCCATGCCTCTGCTGCTTGTCCTTCTAGGTGGCAGAGGTCATATGTTTGGAATATGCTGTCGTATGAGGCTTGGTAAGTTGCTGCAGTGCATCTTCCAGATGGTACACGTTGCTGCCACTGTGCGCCAGTGTTGGAGGGAGTGAATTTTTAAGGTGGTGGACAGGGTGCCGATTAAGAGGGCTGCTTTCTCCTGGATGGTGTTGAGCTTAAGTGCTGTTGGAGCTGCACTGATCCAGGCAGGTGGGGAGCAGTCCATCACACTCCTGACTCGTGCCTTGTAGATGGTGGACAGACTTTGGGGAGTCAGGTGGTGAGTTACTCGTCCCTTATTCCATGGGCTTCAACTTTGCTGGCAAGCCTATTATGTGGCACTTCCTCATACACCTTTTGTAAGGCTATATACACCACATTAACTGCAATACCCTCATCAACCCTCTCTGTTACCTCATCGCAACACTCAATCAAATTAGTTGAACACAATCTGCCTTTAACGAATCCGTGCTGACTTTCTTTAATTAATCCACACTTGTCCAAGTGACTACTAATTTTGTCCCGGATTATCATATCTAAAAGGTTTTTCCACCACCGTCTGGCCTATAGATGCTGGGTTTATCCTTACACCCTTGTTGTAAGAAGGGTGCCACATTTGCAAATTTCCAGTCCTCTGGCACCACCCCCATATCTAAGGATGAGTGGATGATTATGGACAATTATTATCCCCCCCCTTACTTCCCCCAGCATCCTGAGATGCATCCCATCCAGTCCTAGTGACTTATCAACTTTAAGTACAGCCAGCCTAATACCTCTTGTGTATCAATTTTTAGCCCATCCAGTCTTTCAACTGCCTCCTCTTTCACTATGGCTTTGGCAGCATCTTTTTCCTTGGTAAAGTACTCATTTAGTGCCCTCTGCCTCCATGCATAGGTCCCTTTTTTGGTTCCTAATTCTTCACCCAAACCACCTCTTACTACCTTTTTACTATTTATGTGTCTATAGAAGACTTTTGGATTCCCTTTTATGTTTGCTGCCAGTCTCTTCTCACACTCTCTCTCTGCCTCTCATTTCCTTTTCCACTTTCCCTCTGAACTTTCTATATTCAGCCTGGTTCTCACTTGTATTATCAACCTCATACCTGTCAAACACACCCCTTTTCTGCTTCACCTTACTCTCTATCTCTCATCATTCAGCGAGCTCTGACTTTGGTTGCCCTACCTTTCTTGTGGGAATGTACCTAGACTATACACAAACTATCTCCTCTTTAAAGCAAGCTGTTGCATTACAGTTCTGCCAGCTAAACTTTGATTTCCAAATTATCTGGGACAGCTCCATTCTCACCCGATTGAAATTGGCCCTCCTCCAATTAAGTGCTTTTACTCTAGATTGCTCCTTGTAAGTAACCAAGGTGTATTTAGTGTTCATTACACAACATCTTGTCAAAATCAATTTTCAATTCACATTTAAACACAATATTTTCTAACATGTAACGAAAATTTCAGGTTATTTACTATGAGGTCTCACAGCAAAGATACTTTTTCTACAATATAATCCATATACACTCTAAGTGCCTTGGTGTTCCATAGCTCCTTATGCCATTCTCCTTCAGGTTAACAGTCAGAAAGTACAAAGGTTGTGCATAAATAGGCCACTCAATACCTCAAGTTCCCCGTTACTTCTGATTATTAATGCTTCACTTTAACTGTAGGCACCAAACAATATTAGGCGCAAAATTTAAGTTTTATTTTGACAGAATTTATCTGAGGTATTTAGAAAACAGGAGGAAGGTTTGTGGCAACATAGATCACAATCTGGGAGGAAAATTCACAACTAAATTCTGGTACAGACAATTGCATGGTAAAGCATGTACACAAAACACAGACTGCTTAATTCAGTAAAACAGCAAAGCAAAATGTGTTGCTTAATAAACCTCTATGGAATCAGTAGGTTAAGACAAATAGGAGCCAACATACATGTATGGTACTTGCATATTGTTCATGGAACACTATATGAAGGGAGAAAGCATATTGTAGCAATTACACTTCAATGTCTTCTCTTGTATTATTTTGTTATTCTTTGACAGTATTCTTGAGGGTCTAGAAATAAAAACAGCTAGTTTTTATATTGAGTGTTTATTTAGACATAATACAAAAAATAAATTTTAAATTGGTACTCTAGAAAAAAATGTATTGTATCACAATAAATCTTCAACTGAAGTTTAATGGAAATTTACATTGAATATTCAGCCCCCATTTGCTGGAATTTGTTTAAAGTAATCCTTCAAGTGACCCTTGTTTCACAGTATATAAGCTATGTGACCATTTCAGCCATTTTGTCTTCCATACTGAACTTGCGTCACCACTAAGCAAGAGCCCACTTTTATTAACTACAGATCCAGATTATAGAACTATCCTAATGACACTAAATAAAGATTTCCCATATTAATCTCAATCATTAGCAAAGTGATGGAAGGTGTCATCAACAGTGCATCAAGCAGCACTTGCTTAGCAATAACCTGCTCAGTGATACCCTGTTTGGGTTCCGACAGGGCCACTCAGCACCTGACCTCATTACAGCCTTGGTTCAAACATGGACAAAAGAGCTGAACTCAAGAGGTGAGGTGAGAGTGACTGCCCTTGACAGCAAGGCAGCAATTAACCAAGTATGGCATCAAGGAGCCCTAGCAAAACTGGAGTCAATGGAAATCAGGGGGAAAACTCTCTGCTGGTTGGAGTCATACCTAGCGCAAAGGAAGATGGCTGTGGTTGTTGGCGGTCAATCATCTGAGCTCCAGGACGTCACTGCAGGAGTTCCTCAGGGTAGTGTCCTAGGCCCAACCATCTTTAGCTGCTTCATCAATGACCTTCCTTCAATCATAAGGACTTGGGCTGATAAGTGGCAAGTAACATTTGCACCACCGACGCACAGTGGCAGCAGTGTGTACCATCTACAAAATGCACTGCAGCAACGCACCAAGGCTCCTTAGACAGCACCTTCCAAACCTACGACCTCTACCAACTAGAAGGACAAGGGTAGCAAATGCATGGGAACACCACCACCTGCATGTTTACCTCCAACCCACACACCATCCTGACTTGGAACTATATCACCGTTCCTTCACTGTCGCTGGGTCAAAATCCTGGAACTCCCTTCCTAACAGCACTGTGGGTGTACCTACCTCACATGGACTGCAGCAGTTCAAGAAGGCAGCTCACCACCACCTTCTCAAGGGCAATTAGGGATGGGCAATAAATGCTGGCATAGCCAGTGATGCCCACTTCCCATGAATGAATAAAAAAAATTGACTATGTTCTAATCATTAAAACTCTGATTATTACTAGTTAGCACGTCATCTTTTCTTTCTCTTCAGATTCCACCCTGACACGAGTCCTGCAGATTTTGATATTTAGCTCCAAGTCTTAAAACTACAAAAATCATAGAAGTAATACAGCACAGAAGATGGTCATTTGGCCCACTGTGCCCAAGCTGCTCTTTTGAAAGAGCTATCCAATTAGTCCCACTCCCCTGCTCTTTTCCCATAGCCCGCTACATTTTTCCCTTTCAGTATTTATCCAATTCCATTTTGAAAGATACTACTAAATCTGATTCCACCACCCTTTCAAGCAGTGCATTCCAGATCACAACAACTCACTGCATTAAAAAAAAAACCCTCAGGTCACCTCTGGTTCTTTTGCCAATCACCTCAAATCGGTGCCCTTGGGTTACTGACCCTTCTGCCTCAGAAACAGTTTCCCCTTATTTACTTCATCAAAACCATTCATGATTTTGAACATCTGTTAGACTTGTAAGCAAAAGGTTATCATGTGGTACCTTGTCAAGCACCTTTTAAAAGTTCATATACACAACTGCATCAAAAAATGCAACTATATCAAACACAATTTGTGATTCACAAATCCATGCTGGCTGTCAATTAATTTTGTATCACATTATTGTCTTTAACAATCTGCTCAACAAACAAGCCGACTTCTCCAGTCTTTCCACATAGCCGAAATTGCTCAACCCTGGCACCATTCCAGTAAATATCTTCTGCACTCTCTCCAAGGACTTGACATTGTTCCTAAAGTGTGGAGCCCAGAATTGAACACAATATTCAGCTAAGACCTAACCAGTGTTTTGCAAATATTTAGCATAACCTCCTCTATGTCATTTTTATTTGCTTTTTGTATGTCTTTTTCATATGCTTTAACAGCTTTCTCAACCTTTAACCTTTTGCGAACCTCCCTTTAAAATAGCATCATTTAGTTTATATTGCTGCACCTCATCCTTCCTTCCAAAATGCATCAATTCATACTTCTCTGTGTTAAATTTGATCTGCCACGTGTCTGCCCATTTCACCAGACCTCTGGCTTGTAACTATCTGCCTCATTGTTTAGTCCATTTCAGAGTTTCTGGTCAACTGCAAACTTTGAAATTATGTCCTGTAAGCCCAAGCTCAGGTCATTAACATAGACCAGAAAGAGCAGTGATCCCAATACTAACCCCTGGGGACAACACTGTATACTTCCCTCCAGACTGAGAAACCATTCACTTTGACTCTCTGCTTTTTACCTTAGCCAATTTCATGTCTTCATATCACTGGCCTTTCAATCCCATGGTCTTGAATTTTGCTTACAAGTCTATTATGTGGTACCTTGTCAAACACCTTTTGAAAGTTCATATACACAACTACATCAAAGAACACAACTATATCAAACACAATTTGAGATTCGCAAATCCATGCTAGCTGTCAATTAATTTTGTATCTCATTATTGTCTTTAAAAGTTTCATCATCACTGACGTTTCGATGACAAACCTATCCGTTCTCCCTTTTCTGAACATTTTCAATCCTCCAGTCCTCTGGCACCACCTCCATATCGAAGGAGGATTTAAAGTTTGTAGCCAGAGCCTCCGAAATTTACACTCTTACTGTCCTCAATAACGCAAGATACGGGTGACTTTTCTACTTTGCGTATTGCCAACCTTTTAAGTACCACCTCTTTATTTTACTTCTTTGGCCTCCTTGTCTCGAGAGACAATGGGTAAGCGCCTGGAGGTGGTCAGCGGTTTGTGAAGCAGCGCCTGGAGTGGCTATAAAGGCTAATTCTAGAGTGACAGACTTTTCCACAGGTGCTGCAGATAAAATTGGTTGACAGGGCTGTTACACAGCTGGCTCTCCCCTTGTGCTTCTGTCTTTTTTCCTGCCAACTGCTAAGTCTCTTCGACTCGCCACACTTTAGCCCCGCCTTTATGGCTGCCCGCTAGTTCTGGCGATCACTGGCAACTGACTCCCACGACTTGTGATCAATGTCACAGGACTTCATGTCGCATTTGCAGACATCTTTAAAGCGGAGACATGGACGGCCGGTGGGTCTGATACCAGTGACGAGCTCGCTGTACAATGTGTCCTTGGGGATCCTGCCATCTTCCATGCGGCTCACATGGCCAAGCCATCTCAAGCGCCGCTGGCTCAGTAGGGTGTATATGCTGGGGATGTTGGCCGCCTCGAGGACTTCTGTGTTGGAGATACCGTCCTGTCACCTGATGCCAAGGATTCTCCAGAGGCAGCGTAGATGGAATGAATTGAGATGTCGCTCTTGGCAGACATACGTTGTCCAGGCCTCACTGCCATAGAGCAAGGTACTGAGGACATAGGCTTGATACACTTGGACTTTTGTGTTCTGTGTCAGTGCGCCATTTTCCCACACTCTCTTGGCCACTCCGGACATAGCAGTGGAAGCCTTTCCCATGCGCTTGTTGATTTCTGCATCGAGAGACAGGTGATAGTTGAGCCTAGGTAGGTGAACTCTTGAACCACTTCCAGAGCGTGGTCGCAAATATTGATGGATGGAACATTTCTGACGTCCTGTCCCATGATGCTCGTTTTCTTGAGGCTGATGGTTAGGCCAAATTTGTTGCAGGCAGCCGCAATCCTGTCTATGAGTCTCTGCAGACACTCTTCTGTGTGAGATGTTAATGCAGCATCGTCAGCAAAGAGGAGTTCCCTGATGAGGACTTTCCGTACTTTGGTCTTCACTCTTAGACGGGCAAGGTTGAACAACCTGCCACCTGATCTTGTGTGGAGGAAAATTCCTTCTTCTGAAGACTTGAACGCATGTGAGAGCAGCAGGGAGATGATGATCCCAAACAGTGTACGTGCGAGAACACAGCCCTGTTTCACGCCACTCAGCACAGGAAAGGGGTCTGATGAGGCGCCGCTATGCTGAATTGTGCCTTTCATATCGTCATGGAATGAGGTGATGATACTTAGTAGCTTTGGTGCACATCCGATCTTTTCTAGTAGTCTGAAGAGACCACGTCTGCTGACGAGGTCAAAGGCTTTGGTGAGATCTATGAAAGCAACGTAGAGGGGCATCTGTTGTTCATGGCATTTCTCCTGTAGCTGGCGAAGATGGAATGAATTGAGACGTTGCTCTTGGCTGACATACGTTGTCCAGGCCTCGCTGCCGTAGAGCAAGGTACTGAGGACACAGGCTTGATACACTCAGACTTTTGTGTTCTGTGTCAGTGCGCCAAGTTCAAGTCTTCAGAAGAAGGAATTTTCCTCCACACAAGATCAGATGGCAGGTTGTTCAACCTTGCCCGTTTAAGAGCGAAGACCAAAGTATGGAAAGTCCCAATTAGGGAACACCTCTTTGCTGACGCTGCTGCATTAACATCTCACGCTGAAGAGTGTCTGCAGAGACTCATCGACAGGATTGCGGCTGCCTGCAACGAATTTGGCCTCACCATCAGCCTCAAGAAAACGAACATCATAGGACAGGACGTCAGAAATGCTCCATCCATCAATATCGGCGACCACGCTCTGGAAGTGGTTCAAGAGTTCACCTACCTAGGCTCAACTATCACCAGTAACCTGTCTCTCGATGCAGAAATCAACAAGCGCATGGGAAAGGCTTCCACTGCTATGTCCAGACTGGCCAAGAGAGTATGGGAAAATGGCGCACTGACACGGAACACAAAAGTCCGAGTGTACTCCAATACCTTTGCAATAAAGGCCAGCATGCAATTTGCCTTCCGAACTGCTTGCTGTGCCTGCATGCTAACTTTGTGTTCCTTGCACATGTACACCCAAGTTTTTTTTATTCGTTTGTTCGTTCATGGGATGTGGGCATCGCTGGCTAGGCCAGCATTTATTGTCCATCCCTAATTGCCCTTGAGAAGGTGGTGGTGAGCTGCCTCTCTGAACAAGATTTACAAGTTTCACACCTTTTAAAAAGTATTCTACTTTTCTATTCTTACAATCAAAGTGAATACTCTCACATTTCCCCATCTGCCACCTTGTTGCCCTCTCACTTACTCGGTCTATATCTCGTTGATGCCTCTTTGTGTCCTCTTCACAGCTTACATTCTCACCTAGCATTGGATCAGCAGCAGACTTGGATACATTACTCTCCATCGCTTCATCTTAGTCATTACAGTAGAATGTAAATAGCTGAGGCCACACCGATCCTTGCGGCACTCCACTAATCACAGCCTGCCAACTTGAAAATGCCCCATTTATCCCTATTGTTTGCTTTCTGTTCATTAGCCAATCCTTTATCCATACTAATATATTAGCCCCAACTCCATGAGCCCTTATCTGATAGAGTCAGAGTCATTTATGCACAGGAGGCCATTTGGCCCATCAAGTCCACGTTGGCTCTCCACGTCCCACTCCCCCACTCAATCCCTGCAGCCCTGAAAATTTACTTCCTACAAGTGTCCATCCAATTTCCTCTTGAAATCATTAACTGTCTTCACTTCCACCACACTTGTGGGCAGCAAGTCATTCCAGGTCAATACCACTCGCTGCATAAAAAAGTTTTTCCTCATATTCCCCCTGCACCTCTTGCTCAAAACCTTCAATCTGTGTCCCCTAGTTCTTGTACCATTAATTAATGGGTACAGTTTTTCTATGTCTAACCTATCTAAGCCAGTCATAATCTTGTACACCTCTATTAAATCTACCCTTAATCTCCTTTGTTCTAAGGGGAACAAACCCAACTTTTCCAGCCTAATCTTGTAACCAAAATCCACCATCCCTGGAACCATTCCAGTAAATCTCCTCGACACCCTCTCAAGGACCCTCATATCCTTCCTAACGTTGTGACCAGAACTGAATGCAATATTCCGTTGGGGCCTAACCAGAGCTTTATGAAAGTTCAGCATAACTTCCGTGCTTTTGTAGTCAATGCCTCTATTTATGAAGCTCAAGATTCCATATGCTTTACTAACCACTCTCGATATGTCCTGCCACCTTCAAAGATCGATGCACATGCACCCCCGGGTCCCTCTGTTCCTGCACACTCTTTAGAACTGTGCCATTAAGTATATATTGCCTCTCCCTATTTCTTCTGCCAAAATGCATCACCTCACACTTGTCTGTATTAAATTCCATCTGCCACTTGTCTGCCTACTCTACTAGCCTAGCAATGTCCTGTTGCAGGTGGCTCATATCATCCTCACTGTTTGCCAAACTTCCAAGTTTGGTGTCGCCAGCAAATTTTTAAATTCTACTCTGCATTCCAAGATCCAAGTCATTTATATATCTCAAAAAAAGCAGTGGTCCCAGCACTGACCCTTGGAGAACCCCAGTGTTTACCATCCTCCAGTCTGAAAAACAACCATTTACTATGATTGACTGTCATCTGTCCTTAAGCCAATTTTTTTATCCAACTGGACACTGACCCTGCTATTCCATGAGCCTTAATTGCATTAGCCAGCCTTTTATGTGCAACTTTGTCAAACGCTTTCTTAATATCCACATAAACATTCCCTTCATCAACCTTCTCGACTACATCAAAAAATTCAATTACATTAGTCAAGCATGATCTCCCTTTTACAAATCTATGCTGGCTCTCCTTAACTAATCGTTCATGTGGCACCTTATCAAATGCCTTTTGGAAATCCAAATATACAATATCTACTGGTTTCCTTTATCTACCTTACTAGTTACATCTCAAAAACCTCTAATAAAATCTGTCAAATACAATTTCCCTTTCGTAAAACCATGTTGCCTTTGTCTGATCATTCTATGATTTTCTAAGTGTATTGTTAGTGTAAGACTTCCTTAATAATACATTCCAGCACTTGCATAACAACAGATGTCAGGCCAACTGGTCTCTAGTTTCCTGTTCTCTCTCTCCCTCCTTTCTTGAATAGCGGTATTAGATTAGCTAGCTTCCAATCTGCTGGGACCATTCTAGAATCTCGGGCATTTTGGAAAATCATAATTAGCGCATCCACTATTTCTGCAGCGATTTCTTTCAAAACCCAAGGATGTAGGCTGTCAGGTCCTGGGGATTTGTCTGATTTTAGTCCCCCAAGCTTCCCAAGTCTGATATTAATTACCTTAATTTCCGCACTCTTTTTAAGCCCCTAGGTACACGCTCTGATATGTAACTTGTGTTGCATACCATGAAGACAGACACAAAATATTTGTTCAATGTCTCTACCATTTCCTCATTCCCCATGATAATTTTTCCCTTCTCTGCTTACACGGGCCCAACATTTACTTTAGTTACTCTCTTCCTTTTTATATACTTGTAAAAGCTCTTACAATCGGTTTTATATTCCTGGCTAGTTTACTCTAATATTCTATTTTTTCCCCTTTTTATTAACTTTTTGCTGGCCCTTTGCTGGTTTCTAAAATACTCCCAATTCTCAGACTTACTACTATTCTCAGCAAGATTATAAGCCTCTTTTTTTAAATCTAATAGTATCCTTAATCTCCTTAGTAAGCCATGATGGATCTTTCTTGTTGAGTTTTTGCTTTTCAAAGGAATATATTTCTGTTGAAAATTTTGAATTGTTTCTTCAAACGTTTCCCACTGTTTATTTACAACCATACCCTTCAGTCTATTTATCCAGCTCTCCCCTCATACCTATGTAACAGGTTTTGTTTAAGATTGTTGTTTGTGATTGGAGTTACGTCATTTTCAAACTTAATATGGAATTCAACTGTACTACGAACATGATTTCCCAGCAGATCTTTGACTATGAGATTGCTAATTAACTCTGCCTCATTACATAATACTAGATCTACAATTGCATTCTCCCTAGTTGATTCCACAACATATTGCTCAGGAAAACCATCAGAAAAACATTTTACAAATTCATCTTCCAGACAACCTTCGCCAATTTGATTGATCCAGTCAAAATGAAGATTAAAGTCACCCACAATTATTACATCGCCTTTGTTACATACTCCAATTATTTCTTGTTTAATGCTCTTTCCAATGGTATAACTACCCTTAGGGGGGCCTATAAACTACTCCCACCAGCATTTCCTGACTCTTGGTATTCCTAATCTCCACCCATACCAATTCTATTTCCTAGTCATGCGAGCCAAGATCCTTTCTCACTACTGTCCTTCTGTCATTCTTTACTACCAGAGCTATCCCCACTCCTTTTCCATTCTGCCGGTCTTTTCGAAATGTTTTGCACCCTGGAATATTTTCCAAACTTGGTCACCTTGTAACCATATCTCTATTATAATGATTAGATTGAAACAATTTATCTCTATTTGAGCCAATAGTTTATCTATTTTATTGCAGATGCTTCGCGCATTCAGATGAAGAGTCTTTTAATTTTTTTTTACAAAATACTACTCCTTGCATGGACAGTTTTGTTTTTATTTGTTCCAGGGATGTGGGCATCACTGGCTAGGCCAGCATTTATTACCCATCCCTAATTGCCCTTGAGAAGGTCGTGGTAAGCTGCTTTCTTTAACCACTGCAGTCCTTGGGGAGTAGGTACACCAACAGTGCTGTTAGGAAGGAAGTTCCAGGATTTTGACCCAGCGACAGTGAAGGAACGGTGATATAGTTCCAAGTCAGGATGGTGCGTGGCTTGGAGGGGAAGTTGCAGGTGGTGGTGTTCCCATGCATCTGCTGCCCTTGCCCCTCTAGGTGATACAGGTCGTAGGTTTGGAAGGTGCTGTCGAAGGTGCCTTGGTGAGTTGCTGCAGTGCATCTTGCAGATGGTACACACTGCTTCCACTATGCATCGGTGGTGGAGGGAGTGAATGTTGAAGGTAGTGGATGGGGTACCAATCAAGCGGGCTGCTTTGTCCTGGATGGTGTCGAGCTTCTTGAGTATTGTTGGAGCTGTACCCATCCAGGCAACTGGACAGTATTCCATCACACTCCTGACTTGTGCCTTGTAGATGGTGGACAGGCATTGGGGAGTCAGGAGGTGAGTTACTCAGCACAGAATTCCCAGCCTCTGACCTGCTCTTGTAGCCACCGTATTCATGTGGCTGGTCCAGTTCAGTTTCTGATCAATGGTGACCCTCAGGATGTTGATAGTAGGGGAATTCAGCGATGGTAATGCCATTGAATGTCAAGGAGAGATGATTAGATTCTTTCTTGTTTGAGATGGTCATTGCCTGACACTTGTGTAGCGCAAATGTTACTGCCACTTATCAGCCCAAGCCTGGATGTTGTCCAGGTCTTGCTGCATCTGGGCACGGGCTGCTTAAGTATCTGAGGAGTCGCGATGGTGCTGAATATTGTGCAATCAGCAAACATCCCCACATCTGACCTAATAATTGAGGGAAGTTCATTGAATGAGCAGCTGATAGTTGTGTATAGGGCATCACCCTGATGAACTCCCACAGTAGTGTTGCGACTGAGATGTTGGACCTCCAACACCCACAACCATCTTCCTTTGTGCTCGGTATGACTCCAACCAGCGGAGAGTTTTCCCCAATTCCCATTGACTCCTTGATGCCATACTCGGTCAAATACTGCCTTAATGTCAAGGGCAGTCACTCTCACCTCACCTCTGGTGTTCAGCTCTTTTGCCTATGTTTGGACCAAGGCTGTAATGAGGTCAGGAGCTAAGTGGCCCTGGTGAAACCCAAACTGAGCGTCACTGAGTAGGTTATTGCTGAGCAAGTGTTGCTTGGTAGCATTGTTGATGACCCCTTCCATCAACTTTGCTGACGATCAGGAGTAGATTGATAGGGCAGTAATTGGCCGGGTCAGATTTGTCATGCTTTTTGTGCACAGGACATACCTAGGCAATTTTCCACATTGCCGGGTAGATACCAGTGTTGTAGCTGTACTGAAACAGTTTGGCTAGGGACGCAGCAAGTTCTGGAGTACAAGTCTTCGGTACTATTGCCAGAATGTTGTCTGGGCCCATAGCCTTTGTAGTATCCAGTACCTTCAGCAGTTTGTTAATATCAGATGGAGTGAATCGGATTGGCTGAAGACTGGCATCTGTGATGCTGGGGACCTCAGGAAGAGGCAGAGATGGATGCAAATGCTTCAGCCGTGTCTTTTGCACTGTGTTGGACTCCCCCATCGTCGAGGATGGGGATGTTTGTGTAGCCTCCTCCTCCTGTTAGTTGTTTAATTGTCCACCACCATTCACGACTGATGTGGCAGGACAGTAGAGTTTAGATCTGATCCGGTGGTTGTGGGATCGCTTAAACCGGTTTGTTTCATACTGCATCCGCTGCTTGGCATGCAAGTAGTCCTGTGCTGTAGCTTCACCAGGCTGACACCTCATTTTGAGGTATGCCTGGTGCTGCTCCTGGCATTCCCTCCTGCACACTTCATTGAACCAGGGTTGGTCCCCCAGCTTGATGGTAATGGTACAGTGGGGGATATGCCGGGCCATGAGGTTACAGATTGTGGTTGAATACAATTCTGCTGCTGCTGATGGTCCCAGCGCCTCACGGATGCCCAGATTTGAGTTGCAGGATCTGTTCGATATCTATCCCATTTAGCATGGTGGTAATGCCACACAACACAATGGTGGGTACTCTCAGTGTGAAGTCAGAACTTTGTATCCACAAGGACTGTGTGGTGGTCACTCCTACCAATACTGTCATGGACAGATGCATCTGTGACAGGTAGACTGGTGAGAACGAGGTCAAGTAGGTTTTTCCTTTTGTTAGTTCCCTCACCACCTGCCGCAGACCCAGTATAGCAGCTATGTCCTTTAGGGCTCGGCCAGATCAGTCAGTAATGGTGCTCCCGTGCAACTCCTGGTGATGGACATTGAAGTTTCCCATGCACAGTACATTTTGTGCCCTTGCTACCCTCAGTGCTTCTTCCAAGTGGTGTTCAACATGGAGAAGCAGTGATTCATCAGCCTAGGGGGAGGGAGGGGGGGGGGGTTGGCAGTCGATAGGTGGCAATGAGCAGGATGTTTCCTTTCCCATGTTTGACCTGATGCCATGATACATCACAGGCTCTGGAGTCAATGTTGAGGACTCCCAGGGCAACCCCCTCCCAACTATATAGCACTTTGCCGCCAGCTCTAGTGGGTCTGCCCTGCCGGTGGGACAAGACATACCTAGAGATGGTGATGTCTGGTAAAGGCCGACCCACAGCGGACCCGAGTCCAACTCGACCATCCCTTTACTTACCTTCTGACTGGGAAGCTCCACAAAGCTGCAGCACATGCGTGATGACGTCATAGTGACGTCACTTGCTCACTGTGCAGATTAAGTTTTGTCCCAGACTCCCAGCTCAGGTAAGTTTTTTATTTTTAATACTTACTGGCAGAGCACTTACCATGTGTGTCCGGCCCGACCCAACCTGTCATCGGGTCCGCGTCGGGTAGCAGGCCTTTAATATCTAGGACATTGTCTACAAGGTATGATTCTGAGAGTATGACCATCTCAGGCTGTTGCTTGACTAGTCTGTGGGACAGCTCTCCCAATTTTGGCATAAGTCCCCAGATGTTAGTAAGGAGGACCTTGCAGGGTCGACGGGGCTGGGTGTGCCGTTGTCATTTCCAGTGCCTAGGTTGATGCCGGGTAGTCCGCCTGGTTTCATTCCTTTGCTTAGACTTTGTAGCGGTTGATACAACTGAGTGGCTTGCTGGCCATTTAAGAGGGCATTTTTTTAAATTCATTCATGGGATGTGGGTATCGCTGGCCAGGTCAGCATTTATTGCCCATCCCTAATTACCCTCGAAAAGGTGGTGGTGAGCTTCAGAGTCAACAAAATTACTATGGGTCTGGTGTCACATGTAGGCCAGACCAGATAAGGACAACAGATTTCCTTCCCTAAAAAGATATTAGTGAACCAGATGAGTTTTTACAACACTCGACAAAGGTTCCATGATCACCACTAGACTAACTTTTGAATTCCAGATATATTAATTGAATTCAAATTCCACCATCTGCTGCTCACTGATGCACTATTAACATTAGACTCTCTGTCCCTTCTTGTCCCACTCTGCTTGTCTCTACCCACACTGCTGCACTGTTCTATTGTCTTGACTTTTCGCTTTGGATTTCTAATTCTCCCTTTGCCCAAACCCTCCCACCCCTCTGTTAGTTTAAAGCCCTATCCACAGTCCTAGTTACACGATTCCGTAGGACCATTCCAATGGAACAGCTCCCTCTTTCTCCGAATAATGGTGCCAGTGCCCCGTGAACCGAATCCCCTTCTTCCCACGCCACTCTTGGAGCCAAGTGTTTAATTCCCTTATCTGCTTGACCCTATACCAATTGGTGCATGGCTCAGGTAACAATCTGGAGATTATCACCTTGGAGGTTCTGCGTTTTAATTTGGACTCCGACACCTCAAGCTCTCTCAGCAGAAAATCATTCCTAGTAGTACGTACGTCATTGGTTTCTACGTGGATCATGACAACGGGATCCGCCCAATCACGTTCCAAGTTAGTCTCCAGCCCCCAGGAGATGTCCTTAACCCTGGCACGGTGCAAGCAAAACAACCTTCGGAGCTGCCAGTCGCAGCTGCAGAGAACAGTATCTATTCCCCGAGTATACTGTCCCCTATCACTACCACATTCTTTTTTGCTCCCCTTACTTGAATGGCTTCCTTCACCATGGTGCCATGTCAGTTTGCTCATCCACTCTGCAGTCCTTGTTCTCAACCACACAGGTAGCAAGCACCTTTACCTGTTGGTCAAAGCCAAGGGCTGAGGCTCCTCCATCACTACATATTGGATCCCCATACCTGCCTGATTTGCTTCATGTCCTTGGCCATTGACCAACTTTAAAGTTCTACTGAACCAAAAGGTTGCAACTGCCTCCCAGGACAAAGTGCCAAGGTACTCCCCTTCCTGATGCCCTGCAATATCTGCAACTCAGACTCCAGCTCAGCAACTCTGAACCGAAGCTGCTCAAGCTGCAGACACTTGCCGCTGATATGGTAGTCTGGGACTGCAAGGCTTTCTACAGATTCCCACATGTTGCAGTCACGGCACACCACCATGCCTGCCATGTCTGTCTGACCTTATTTATGTAATTAGTCAATTACTTATTAATTCAGTTCACTACAGTCTCCGAGCTTGCACACAAAAGATCAATAGCTACTGGAATTGGAAAAAAAAGGTATAAAAGCATCCTCTCCTCCCCCCTCTGCACCAAATTCCTGACTTAGTACTCAGTTGACAAAGCACTCTATTCTCACTCACTCTTCAGGCAAGTGGTACTAAGCAAATTGTTGACGCTGTGGGCTGACAAGTCCCCAGGTCCTGATGATCTTCATCCCAGGGTCCTAAAAGAAGTGGCTAGTAAGATAGTTGATGGATTGGTTTAATTGTCTAAAATTCCCTAGATTCAGGGAAGGTTGCTTTAAATTGGAAAATAGCAAATGTGACTCCTTTATTCAAAAAGGGAGAGAAACAGACAGCAGGAAACTACAGGCCAGCTAGCTTAACATCTGTCTTAGGAAAAATGTTACAAGTTATCATTAAAGGCGTTATAGCAGGGCATTTAGAAAAAAATCAAGCAGAGTCAACATGGTTTTGTGAAAGGGAAATTGGAGTTCTTTGAAGAAGTAACATGTGCTGTGGATAAAGGGGAACCGGTGGATGTACGGTACTTAGATTTCCAGAAGGCATTTGATAAGATGCCACATCAAAGGTTATTGTGGAAAATAAAAGCTCATGGTGTAGTGTGTAACGTATTGGCATGGATAGAGGATTGGCTAGCTAACAGGGAACACAGAGTATGCATAAATGGATCATTTTCTGGTTGGCAAGATGTAATGAGTGGTGTGCCACAGGGATCAGTGCTGGGGCCTCAATTTTTTACAATTTATACAAATGACTTGGATGACCAATGTTAGGTATTAGAAGCATTTGATGAGAAGCTTCATTTAACAGCATATGACTGCGTGAACTACGCTGACATTTTTCAAAGGTCAAGGTATGTAGAGTAATCCACGATTGGGGTTAACTGATTCTTGCCTCCAAGGCCAAAGGGAGCTCTAGACGGGTCCCCTTGCACATTCCTGGCCTTGTGAATTGAGACTTTTCACAAAGACTCTGACCTTTCACCTAGCAGCAGGCAATGGTGTGGTGGTAATATCACTGGACTAGTAATTCAGAGGCCCAGGCTAATGCTCTGGGGACATGGGTTCAAATCTCAACACAGCAGATGGTGAAATTTGAATTCACTTCAAAGCTAGTTTAATGAGGACAAAACATACTCAGTGCAATTGGTGCAATTTCCAATTGGTGTTCAACTTTGGAGAAGCACTGATTCAACAGCCAAAAGGGGGTTGGTAAGTGGTAATCAGCAGGAGGTTTCCTAGCCCATGTTTGACCTGATGCCATGAGACTTCTTGGGAACAAATGCACTCTGGGTGGGGGACTTCAATGTCCTTCACCAAGAGTGGCTCAGTAACTACTCCTGACCGAGCCAGCCAAGTCCTAATGGACATAGCATCCGGTCTGGGTCTGCAGCAAGATCTGGACAACATCCAGGCTTGGGCTGATGAGTGGCAAGTAACATTAGTACCACAGAAGTGCCAGGCAATGACCATCACAAACAAGAGAGAATCTAACCATCGTCCCTTGATGTTCAATGGCATTACCATTGCTGAATTCCCCCACTATCAACATCCTGGAGGTTACCACTGACCAGAAACTGAACTGGACCAGTCACATAAATATTGTGGCCACAAGAGCAGGTCAGAGACTCGGAATTCTGCAGTGACTAACACACCACCATATTTCCCAATGCTTGTTCACCATCTACAAGGCACAAGTAGGATAGTGATGGAATACTCTCCACTTACCTGGATAGGTGCAGCTCTAACACTCAAAAAGCCCGATGCCATCCAGGACAAAACAGACCACTTGATTGCCACCCCATCCACCCCTGCAACATTCACTCTCCTCACCACCGATGCACAGTGATAGCAGTGTGTACCATCTACATGATGCACTGCAGCAACTCACCAACGTTCCTTTGACAGCACTTTCAAAGCCCACGACCGCTACCAACTCGAAGGACAGCAGATGTATGGGAACACCACCACCTGCAAGTTCCCCTCCTTGCCACACACCATCATGACTTGGAACTATATCGCCGTTCCTTCACTGTCACTGCGTCAAAATCCTGGAACTTCCTTCCTAACGGCACTGTGGGTGTACCTACATCCCAAGGACTGCAACAGTTCAAGAAGGCAGCTCACCAGCACCTTCTCAAGGGCAATTACGGATGGGCAATAAATGCTGGCCTAGCCAGCGACACCCACATCCAATGCACGAATAAAAAAGGGACCAAAGGTATGGTTGCTACATTTGCTGATGACACAAAGATAGGTAAGAAAGTAAGGTGTGAAGAGGACATAAGGAGGCTACCAAGTGATATAGATAGGTTAATTGAGTGGGCAAAGATCTGGCAAATGGAGTGTATGTAATGTGGGAAAATGTGAAACTGCCCATTTTGACAGGAACAATTAAAAAGCATATTATCTAAATGGTGAGAGATTCCAGAGTTCTGGGATACAGAGGGATCTGGATGTTCTAGCGTATGAATCGCAAAACGTTAGTATGCAGGTTCAGCAAAGCAATTAGGAAAGCTAATAGAATGTTCTTGTTTATTGCGAGAGGAATTGAATACAAAAATAGGGAGGTTATGCTTCAGTTATACAGGGCATTGGTGAGATCACATCTGCAGTACTGTGTACTGTATTGGTCTCCTTATTTAAAGGAAGGATGTAAATGAGTTGGAAGCAGTTCAGAGGTTTACTAGACTAATACTGGAATGGGCGGGTTGTCTTATTTAGAAAGGTTGGACAGGCTAAGCTTGTATCTGCTGGAGTTTAGAAGAATAAGAGGCGAATTGATTGAAACATACAAGATCCTGAGGGGTCTTGACAGGCTGGATGCAGAAAGGATGTTTCTCCTTGTGGGAGAGTCTAGAACTAGGGGGTCACTATTTAAAAATAAGAAATTGCCCATTTAAGACAGATGAGGAGAAATCTTTTCTCTCAGAGGGTCGTGAGTCTTTGGAACTCTCTTCCTCATTTCAAGAATCTTAAACTTGCTTCAGAAACCTCTGCTGTAACTACCTTTCTCTTTAATATAATCCATCCTGAGAACAATTCAGTTCCCCTTACAGCTTATATATTTCATATGATTCGGGATAATTACAAGCTGCTAAAGAAATAAATCCCTTGAAATACAAAGTATTGCTAGCCAAACACCTAAGTATCAAATGGTTAGCTAAAATTCCAACAAAGTCACCACAGATTTATTCCAAGCTAAGCAGCACATCCAAAGACAACTATCCTTCGTGGTCACATACTAATTCCTTTGCATTCTTATTTTTAGCTTTTCCATAAGTACATAGCATCAGAGCTCAGCATTAGAAATCCAGGAATATTACAAACAAAATGAGTAAACAGTGCTTTGTTCTGATAAAATAGTCTCAATATTTTCAAATAAGCACATTTTTACTCTGTAGTCATAAAACCTAGATAAGCATCATTTTTTGTAACACTGTATGTGTCAGTTCCCCCAATAATCTCATCATATTATCCTCAAATTGTGTTCCACAGATTCCATACAAATTTTGTTGTTTGTTGGATTGAAGCATTTATTCTGCCACTACATTTAATCCATTAAACATCTGGCCCCTTTATTTTTTCCAAGGGGTATAGCTTACGACAGGGTATTTATAAGAAGTTATTGTACAACGTCCACAGCACCAATTCAGAAGATCCAATTCTACCATTACAAATCTAAATTCTAGAAGTCTATGGATGAATACAAACCAAATATACGAGATCTCATTTCATCAGACCATTTGTAGCTTTAGTTTGATCGGACATTACCCTAACCTATCAAATTCAGAGCTAAATCTAATGCTTTGCAATTGTTACTGAAGTCAATAGTATTGCTGCAAACATCAGACCAGTTCCAAGCTTTGTCAACTTCAAGTCAACTAACTTTGCGTCCAACTTAATGGAAACAACCAAATCCAGTCTGATTCAAGCTTTGATTTTCTCCTCATAGCCAACTGAAATATTTACATTATACATATACTAAAAGAACAATTTGAAAATGTAAGTCTTACAATTTTTTTTAGGAATTGGCACAATCCCTCAGAAGAAGAAAATAATGCAGCAATTACTGATAAATATAGTGGTCAACTGCGTCAAAGGCTGCAGCACTCATGCTTCCAAGCCAGAAAATTGTGGGTTCAAGTGTACTCCAGGGTTTGAGCACACAAATCAAGGCTGACACTCCAGTGCAATATTGAGGGAGCGCTGCACTGTTGGAGGTGTCGTCTTTTGGATAAGACGTTAACGAGGCCTTGTCTGTCCTCTCAGATGTAAAAGTTCCTATGACATGATTTCAAAGAGAAGCAGGGGAGTTATCCCAGTGTACTGGCCATATTTATCCATCAACATCACAAAAACTGATTATCTGGTCATTATCAAATGGCTGTTTATGGGAGCTTGCCGCGCACAAATTGGCTGCTGCATTCCCTGCATTACAACAGTGACTACTCTTCAAAAGTACTTTATTGGCTGTAACACGCTTTAGCATATGCTGTGGTTGTGAAAGACGTTGTATAAATACAAGCTTTTTTTTTTACAAATAGCACTATGTTGGTATACTAATGCTGTGAGTGACAGTATGTGATACTTTCCCACACAAACGTTTAATAGCTGAATCTTGGTAGTGGGGTTGGGGCAGAGGGAAGAAAGGGAGGGGAGAATCAAAGAAAGCAAAATGCAGATTTCAGAGGGTTGATAGTACCAAGGGTAATGTTCCACATCTTGACTTTATTACAAACATAAAGCATATTTAGCGTATAGTTCAGCTAAGAAGATCATTCATCCCATTGTACCTGTGCCAGCTTTCAAAAATCTATTAAAAGTTTAGTTGCAATAGACAGATCAGATCGCCTTCCTTACTTCTCAACTAGATAGAAGGCACAGCACGAAGAAAGATTCCTTGTAAAACTGCATCTGACAGAAAAATGTGCAAACTTTATGGAAGATGAAAAACTGGCACTTTTGAGTTTGGCCAAATTCCTATTAAACGTGTTACTTAGGTGTTCCAGTCTATGCTTTGTTGTTGATGACTTCATCGGATATTCTTTGAAAATTAAATTTCTTGTATCACAGTATTTTCACTCTCATGCAGTTATAAGTCCTATTTCATATATTTATGTCAAGTTGCAATTTTATTACATGACAGTTTACTGATATGTTTTGGGGTTGAATTGCAATTTTTTTTTTTCTGTAAAAACTGTAAATAACCTTGCAGGGCTACGGGGATAGAGCGGGGGAATGGGACTGACTGGATTGCTGTACACAGACTCGATGGACCAAATGGCCTCCTTCTGCTTCATAATGACTCTATGCCTAAATTAAAATCACTATCCCTAACTTAGCTGTATAAGATTATATTTTCCAAAAGCTAATGTATGTTTGCCATTTTACACAACAATCTGTAAATAACTTTTTTAAAGCTATCCATATATAAATTGAGAATAAAAGTTTCCATATTTCATCATTTCAAAATTCAATGTAAACAATTGTTCCAAATAAATGTTCCATTTGGTTGGGTAGACCAATAAATTATAAATATACAAACAACTAGGGGGCGGCACAGTGGCGCAGTGGTTAGCACCGCAGCCTCACAGCTCCAGCGACCCGGGTTCAATTCTGGGTACTGCCTGTGTGGAGTTTGCAAGTTCTCCCTGTGTCTGCGTGGGTTTTCTCCGGGTGCTCCGGTTTCCTCCCACAGCCAAAAGACTTGCAGGTTGGTAGGTAAATTGGCCATTATAAATTGCCACTAGTATAGGTAGGTGGTAGGGAAATATAGGGACAGGTGGGGATGTGGCAGGAATATGGGATTAGTGTAGGATTAGTATAAATGGGTGGTTGATGGTCGGCACAGACTCGGTGGGCTGAAGGGCCTGTTTCAGTGCTGTATCTCTAAACTAAACTAAAGCAGAAACTTCAGCATAAGATTTACATCCTAACCTACTTCCACCTTCGAATGATCTCGCACGTCTAAACTGTTATTCTTCTTTACCAACAAATCTGTTTTCATTCACTGCCAGGAATCAAAATAACAGTCAAAACTCCATTGCCTCAAGGATATAGCTTCAAAGCTTTAAAAAAAAATGCTTTATTACTCCCGTAAATGATTGCCCATTCTCACCTATCAAAATAAATAAAATCCAGAAACGAAGAACATACTTTAATGCACAATGATAAATAATTCTAAAAAATAGATTTATGACGATACTTTTCAGCTCCCAATCACAACCAGGTTCAGTATAAGAATACCAGCCTCTCGATCAGGAAATCACACAGCAAGTAAAATTCCAAGGAATTAAGAGTGGGAAAAATTGTTACTGTAGCTTTTATTTTAAATTCATCAACAGGTTATTCAGATACATAGCAATTTAAAACATTTTAGTATATGACTCCAATTATAGATTTGTAGTCCAACTCTGTCAGTTGTCATTCTAGGCCCCCACCTGCCAAGAATGAGGCACATCAATTTTGTCATGAACATTGATTTTTAACTGTTGTTGGAATGAGGAAATGACTTGTTAAACAGATCAGCTGTAGCTCAAAAAAAAACATTTTCAGACTAACATACATAGAAGATGAGGAAGCGCATTCCAGGGCCTGCTAAGGAGGATACAATCCACAAGGGCCAGGACTGGTTAGACCAGCTGTTCACATGACTACCTGGCTGTTCCAGGGTTTTCTTTTGGCCACAAACAGTTTGAACTCAGAAAGACTGTTTGCTCCTGGACTGAAGATCTCTCTCCTGTCTGCTCCCATTTTGTTCTCACAAGCCGCTGAATCCACTGAAGACACATGAATCCCAAGAGAGAAAAGTCTCCTACAGAGAACAAGATTTAAGAAGAATACTGGGCCCCAACAAAAAACAAGATCTACCTAAAATCAAGGACTCTACAGTGAGCTCGAAGAACCATAACAACTCTTCCGATATTGCCTCAAACTTTTCCACTTTATCTTTCTTCTGCTCTTTTTGTCCCTATTTTCATGTGTGTATCGCGTATGTATGCAAGCGTGGGCAGGTTGTGTATCTGTTGGCATCAACTAAATTAGAGTTTAAATTTCATAAAAGTTCAACTTTTCTTCTTCAAACCTAAGAAAGCCGGTTTGTGCTGGTTTCTTTGCCTTATAAATTGGGAAGCGGTGAACAAGGATTCACCAAGGGGGAGCTAAAAATACAGTATGTTTAAAATTAAACTCTGTTACTGTAAGACCAGATGAAGGCTGAAAGGGACCCCTAGACACCTTTCTCACCTGGCCGTAACATTGTCATACATTTAACCAGTTCAGTGGGACGCCTATAGGATACAGCAATCAGAGCATATTTCCCAAGTAACAAATGCTGTGTGGCTAATTATGAATCCTTACTAAAGGTTATTTTTACATTTAAATATTTTTGTCCACATGATCAGTTATCTTAAATGTTGACTGTAAATCCTAACATTAGACACGGAGGGCCAATCTGCCAACCAGAAATGCTTGTTGGTGACAATGGTTTTTAATCATAGATCACAGGGCTCTTTCTTGGACAAAAATGACTATCTGCTCCAGAAGTTCCCCAGAGTAAGGATCCCAATGTAATTGTGTCAACCATTTAGTTAATCAATTTACAGAGAAAAGCATATATACAGAGCTAGAAAATGAACATATCAATAGTCTTTCCTATCCAATTTAAGTCCTGGATGCCAAAGGCTTTCATTTTGTTCAGGTACTGGAAAGGCACTGCTATCTTCAAAAGATCAAAGAGCTACCACTCAGGTCTTACAAGAGGTTACATGTCAAAGTGGGAAACTTATTTCCATTAAATTTTCTTTTGTTTTAAATTAATGGATATGCAAAACAATTTAAGATTAAAATAAATATTGAAAATCCTCAAATATTTAAACAACTCAGCATAGGCATTATTCTCACGAATGATCATGTGCAGCTTTGGGTCCCTGACACCTATTGTGGAATGTATAATTTGGGTTGAATTACATACAAAAAACATCACTCAGATTTTGCGGTAACAGAGCATCTGCCATTATTTAGCCTTGCCTTTGCACATTTAAATCTGATGTGGCAAGTCGTTAAAAGTCTAAGCTGATAAGTGCGCAGTGAGGGAAACAGCATCGTCAACATGGGAAGCAACTGTTTCTCTCCTTGACCAGATGGAAGAATTGAGAAAAACAGCCAAGAACTGAGCAGGTGTAATTGGAATGGGTGAATTCAATATCAAATCAGGTACACAGAGAGGGAAAGAAAGATTGAATTGAGAGAAAAAGAGAAAAGGAGGTAAAATTGTTAAAATTTTCTAAATCTCCGACAATACATACCTAAAGGAATGGGACTCCACGCTTGTACTAGTGAATTTTCAGCGCCAGAGAAATTGATTGGCAGTAAGTAATGCTTATCAAGTGGTTAAAAGGGTACTTAGACTGAAATGTAAAAAACTTATCTTTCTGTGGCAACGTCATATCTTTCATTGAATTTCAGTGATGAAGCAGGCAGCAAGATGCCGTTTTCGCAAAACTTTTCTGCGTGGTGGCATAACTGCAGGTGGAACTTTTGGATATCACGTTCTATCACACATCTGCCCCTCCCCTTAAGTTGCCATACCATCTACCCATAAATAGCACAAGCAACATTAACTGACCGTCACTGACAGAAAATTCTGGCAGTTTTCAACAATATTGAAGCAACAAGAGTCTATATTTGTTTGCCATTTAAAAAGTGAATAGTTGTTGTCCCACGAGGTCTGCACAAATAATTTACTACGAGATCATTTTGACCATGGACAGTGCTCAGAAGGTACTGATTTATTTCATTGTAAATGGTTAACACTCTTGCAGTTACTCCGATTTTTTTAAATTTGGATTTTTAAATAACACTCAGCACATATCGATGTTAACAAAACCCATTATCCATCCACCACATTAACAAATATTCTGAAACCTACAAAAGTGGGTTATGTATAAGCAGATTCTTAATAAGCAAATTGCGATTACTTGTTACACAGAAATGTTTCCAATGTGACTCTCTAATTGTAAAAACGAAAAATACTATTTCCTTGGAACGCCTGCCCGAAAAGAAAATATAGTACTTGGGAACACAATTGTGATCAAAACAAAACAGCTGAGAAGTGAACTGCATTCGCGTATTCTTGGTGCAAGAGTAACATTTGTCAGGTTGTCCAAACACTCCTTTTTAATAGTTGTTCCCTGATGCAGTTTCTATCAGAGTGCCTGCAACGCCCCGCCTGGTGCAGGAATGAACTGTCTCTTCCCTCGCAGTGTCATTTACATAATTCTTGTACATCGGTCTCGAACACACTTCTACCATCAGCTGCCCAACAGCGAAACTCAACTTGTGTGGTATTTAATCAATACTAAGCAAGAGAATAATCCAAAATAAGGGATCACATTTTGGAGCGGCTGATTTCCCAATCTCCATAAGTACATATTTAACTTGATAGTCTCAGAAAAGGAAGAAAAACAATATTCGCTTAGGGGATTAGTAAAATGTAACCAGGTCGGATTTCTGTTGGCATGCAGGTCTTGCGGGCGCTTTAGACAGAAAAAAGATAGCTTCTTAATCGGTAATAAAACGAATCAAAAACTTTCAAAAGCCATTAAGAGCAAAATAAAGTCTCAATAAAACATAGCTTACATTTTCTTATATTCAAAAAGTCCATCCAAGTGAAAGACAAATTACAACAGCTGGTACAGAAGTTCGAATGGAAGAAATGCGATTAACATGCAAAAAAGGGAAAGGAAATAGACGGTGCGAAAGGATGAGAAAGTAGGAAAGGACGGATCTGAAAGAGACACGAGACAGACACATTAGGGAAAATGAAGAATGTTGCTGTCAGTACAGCGAGAGTGTGCCATCCATATGAATGCGAGTCCGATCATGTCAGTGTCAGAGTTAAAGCAAAGCAAACAAAATCTAATCACTTAAAGGCTAAGAATTTTCGTCATCCAACACAGATATGGTGCCCTATTAATCACACTACAATCAACAACTAAATCAGTGTATTCTAGCCAAAATGGATAGGTGATTCGGAACACTTCAAAGCAATATTTCTGCTTTAAAAAGTGACAATGATAAAATCTAAGTGCAAGCATATTAATTTTTATGATTGTGATGAGAAACGAGGAAAAGAATGGAGAGCAGGAACGAATAAAAAAAATTGAGAAGGCGATGCAATGTCACTGCAAAACGGAAAACTACTCAGAACAAAGCAAGTGAGAAGTCAACATCTATTATTTAATGAGCCTTTACAAACAATAATAAAACATCAAACGAGTATAAAGAGCGATAAATCCTGCAGGATTCTGACAAACTGGCGTGGTGGACAGACAGGCAAACCGTTCACTACAGAAAGTGGCAAACACACCGAAATCCTCGGTCACATCGAGCTCCGCACAAAAATGATAAACTGAAAATAAACAACTCTCCCAAAGCCGCGGCGCTGTACATCCAACAAGCCGAGCTTTGGGAGGGTGGGATGTAACGCTCTGGCCGAGAAAGCGCGCAGCCACCTGCCGGCGTCGCTGGCTGAGATGCTCATAAACGCCAAAAGGAGGGGAAGAAAGGTTTTCGTAAAAAAAATACTTTCCAGTTGCTTGTCCGATAAAATGCATTAAAATATTTACACTCTCTTCACTCACCATTTGCGACGGCGAAGAGGAGGAACGCGACGGTCTCACAGTAGCTTGCAATGCACATGTTGACTTTATTGAAAAACATCTCTTCAGGGTGATAACTGTCCACCATGGAGAAGTTACATTTTCCTTTCAGGCTTGGAAAAGCACGCGTGCTGGAAGTTTTATTTCAAGGCTGTCATTTCTTCCCCCGCTTCTTTAAAAAGTTGTCGCGGTGATCCGGTATGTTTTATTAATCCCAGCTATTTGAAGATTGGGCGGTTTGTGCCGGGCACCAACCGCTTTCCCCTGCAGGCAGCGCGAGGCGCAGGCAGACGGGTTCCACAGCAGTCACGCGGCAACAGCGGCGCGAGTCGGCTCACAGATTCCACGGTCACAGCAGCCACACTAACGGGCGCTCAGCGGCACCATAGCCGCGTTCCGAAGCAACAGCGCGAACCGTTTATTTTTAAAACCACAACAACAGCGGCGCGTCACCCGAGTTCCACAGCACGGGCTGCAGATGCAGAGCGAAGGAGGGAGGGGTGGGGGTAAAGAGAGACAGAGCACCTTTGAGTCAGTCGCGGGAGTGTCGTTCCACGGGACTCCTGACCCAATGCACTGTTGCGCAGCGGAGCAGCGCCATACCCCCGCTTCCGCACAACTCGAAGCTTCCCCGCAGTCCCAGTGGCTCCTCCACAGGGCGCGAGAGATCCGTCTCCGACACACGGAACGCGCCGCGAGCGGAGTTTTCCTCTCCTTTTGTTAAAGAAAAATTGAGGCTGCGAGTGTTTTTTCGTCCTTAATTTGAGTGATTCAAGAAAGAGAACTTCCCCCTCGGACACACAGACCCCGAGTTTAATCTCCTAAATCTTGAGTTACGAGACGCAATTCAACAGCGCCCGGTATGGTATTCTGTAACTGTGTATAAGTGTGGAGTTCCATGTTATGACAGCGCCGCCGATTCATTTGAACTTCCCAGCTCTTACTCCAGTGTATGTCCTAGTATTATAAGCAGCGAGCCGCCGCGAGCAAAAACAATTGAATGAAACTCACCCCCAACACCCCCCCCACCAAAAAAGAAAACTATCACGTGGGTTGTAGCAGCGTCCCATATCCCACTGAAGCGGCTACCACTGTCACGTGGAATGAGTGAACTCGAAAATTGTACCACCATAATAATCAGATTTCTCCAGAAATCCTTTACTTTTATGAATATTATTGGACAAGGATAAAAACTATGTCTCAAATATTAGATGTTGTTCGACAATCTTATTGCATGAGTTCTGGAGGGCAGTTAAGAAAAGAAAATCCAATTTTGCCACTCCTTTCCTGCTCATTCATTTAAAAGAAAGCTCAGATACAGATTGTCAAAATTCAAGGCTTAGCAGCCCCAACTACAAGTCGTGGTGTTGCTAGAGTTTATAATTGTGTGACACAGACTACCAATAAGTGTACTCCTGATTGCTCAGCTGGTATCACCATACCCAATCATAGAAACTTACAGGACAGAAGGAGGCCATTTGGCCTGTCATGCCTGTGCAGGCTCTTTGAAAGAGCTATACAATCTAGTCCCACACCCCAGCTTTCCCCCCAGAACCCTTCAAATTAGTTCTCTTCAAGTACACGTCCAATTGCCTTTTTAAGTTACCATAAAATCTGAATCCACCACCCTTTGAAGTAGTGCGTTCCAGATCTTAACCCTTATGTGAAGACAATTCATATAATTTCCCCTCCAGTTCTTTTGCCAATTATTTTAAATTCAAGACCTCTAGTTACTGATCCACTTCCAGAGGAAACAGTTTCTCCCTACTTGCTCTACCAAAACGCTTCATAGTTTTGATAACTCTATTCGGTCTCCCCTGAACCTTCTCTGCTCTAAGAAGAATAACCACAGCTTCTCCAATCTCTCCACATAACTGAAGTTCCTCATCCCTGGTATCATCCTGACAAAGCTCCTTTGTACCTTCTCTAAGGCTTTGACATTCTTCAAAAAGTGTGGTACTCTGCCTAAATTGTACATAGTACTCCTGCTGAAGCCTAACCAGAGATTTGTAAAGATTTGGCATGATTTCCTTGTATTTGTAGTCAATGCACCTGCTTACAAAGCCAAGTACCCCATGCACTTTCTGAACTGCTTTATTAACTTGCCCTGCCACTTTCAAAGATTTTTTTTAATATGCACTCTCCCCCAGTCCCTCTGCTCTTGCGCCCTCTCAAAATAGTACCATTTAGATGATACTGCCTTGCCATGTTGCTTCTCTCAAAGTACAGCACTTATCTGCATTAAATTGCATCTGCCATGTGTCTGCCATTTCAACAGTCTGTCTATGTCCTCCTGAAACCTGGTACTATCCTACTTGCAATTTACCATTGCCATCCGCAAACTTAAATATTTCACTCCCTATCCCAAATCCAGCTCATTATTTTTACATTTCTCAAATGTTTGGCTACAGATTTTCTCCTCCTTCTCCTTCTCACTATTTGGGGGTCTACACTAAACAGTCAGCAACTAACAGCTCCTTTTCTGTTTCTTAACTCTAACTAAATACATTCTATAAACCCTCTAGTATTTTGTCCGTCTGTAGAACTGCAATATTATCCTTGATTGATTCAGTCTGTTTGCCATGTCTTTTTCCTTTCCCTCTCTTTCCTGAATACATCCTAGCCAGGAATATTTAAGCTAGATATCCATTATAGGCAGTATATCATAGCCTAATGTGATTATATGCACCTGTTGCTCTTCAAACATATTTGTAACACGACTCTGATTTACACACATGCATTCCAACACCTTACTAGTCTACTTTGTTTTTTCCCTCCATATACTTCCTGCTTTTTCTACACTATTCTTTGCTAGTTGCTTTCTGCATCCTACTCCAGCCCTACAATTGTTAATTGTACATTTATTGTGTTTAATTGTAGGCAAGTGATGAGCATTAACTGGAGATTCACTGTGCCCCTATCGATAGACACAGGAGGGAGCTGCTCCTCAATTTCTGGCTGCACTTCAGTCGTACGCTCCTGATCTTTGGCCACCTGGTGCAGAGGGGAATGGGCAGATTGGAGGACCTTCTCATCAGACTGCTCCTGGGCTTGGCCGAGGTGGTCATCAACAAGTCCAGACAGCGGGCAATTGAGAGGGACATTCAGCCCTACTGCCTTTCTCTTTTCTGCAGCTGCGTCTGAGCCCTGCTGTCACTGGAAAGGGAGCATGCAGTGTTTGCCAGTGTGCTTCAGGCCTTCGCGACCAGTGGGCGGCGGTGGGGGGGTGGGCTACTGGAGTGCATCAACAGTCCTGGGACTGTCTTTTTAGTCTGATTAGCTAAGTTTCCTTTAACATTTTGAGTTTTTTGTTACAGTGTTTTAGTGGTGCCCCTTTCAGAATGAGCACTTAGTTCCTTTTTATTAACAACCTACTGGTTTGTCCAAAAGAGGTATAAATAGACACAGACTGAAATTGTGGTTGTTGGGCTAGGAGGTCATAGAATCATAGAGGCATAGAGTACAGAAACAGGCCCTTTGGTCCATCGTGTCAGTGCCGGCCATCAAGCACCTAACTATTCTAATCCCATTTTCCAGTACTTGGCCCGTAGCCTTGTATGCTATGGCATTTCAGGTGCTCATCTAAATACTTCTTAAATGTTGTAATGGTTCCTGCCTCTACCACCCCTTCAGGCAGTGTGTTCTAGATTCCAACCACCCTCTGGGAGAAAAGATTTTTCCTCAAATCCCCTCTAAACCTCCTGACCCTTACCTTAAATCTATGCCCCCTGGTTATTGACCCCTCCACTAAGGGAAAAAGTTTCTTCCTATCTAATCTATCAATGCCCCTCATAATTTTGTATACCTCAATCATATCCCCCTGCTGCCTTCTCTGCTCTAAGGAAAACAACCCTAGCCTTTTCAATCTCTCTTCATAGCTGAAATGCTCCAGCCCAGGCAACATCCTAGTGAATCTCCTCAGCACCCTCTCCAGTGCAATCACATCCTTCCTATAGTGTGGTGCCCAGAACTGTACACAGTACTCCAGCTGTGGCCTAACTAACGTTTTATACAGCTCCATCATAACCTCCCTGCTCTTATATTCTATGCCTCGGCTAATAAAGGCAAGTATCCCATATGCCTTGCTGACCACCTTATCTACCTGTGCTGCTGCCTTCAGTGATCTATGGAGAAGTACACCAAGGTCCCTCTGACCTTCCGTACTTCCTAGGGTCCTACCATCCATTGTATATTCCCTTGCCTTGTTAGTCCTCCCAAAATGGATCACCTCACACTTCTCAGGATTAAATTCCATTTGCCACTGCTTCGCCCATCTATATCGTCCTGTAATCTAAGGCTTTCTTCCTCACTATTTATGACACCACCAATTTTCATGTCATCCGCGAACTTACTGATCATACCTCCTATATTCACATCTAAATCATTAATGTACACTACAAACAGCAAGGGTCCCAGCACCAATCCCTGCAGTGCACCACTGGTCACAGGCTTCCACTCGCAGAAACAACCCTCGACCATCACCCTCTGCCTCCTGCCACTAAGCCAATTTTAGATCCAACTTGCCAAATTGCCCTGGATCCCATGGACTCTTACCTTCTTAACCAATCTCCCATGTGGGACCTAATCGAAAGCCTTACTGAAGTCCATGTAGACTACATCAACTGCTTTACCCTCATCGACACATCTAGTCACCTCCTCAAAAAATTTAGTTAAGTTAGTTAGACATGATCTCCCCCTGACAAAGCCATGTTGACTAACCCTGATTAATTCCTGCCTCTCCAAGTGGAGATGAATCCTGTCCCTCAGAATTTTTTCCAATAGTTTCCCAACCACTGATATTAGATTCACCGGCCTGTAATTACCTGGTTTATCCTTGATACCCTTCTTGAATAATGATACCACATTCGCTGTCCTCCAGTCCTCTGGTACCTCTCCTGTGTCCAGAGAGGATTTGGAAATTTGTGAAAATGTGTGTGTATGCTTGTAATATGTAACTCTGTAAATACATGCTTTTACAAGTGTGAAAGATTGGCTCCAGTTCTATCCTTCACCAACTAGTTATCTGGAATAAAATATGGTAGCAGCCAACAGTTGCCTAAAGGTGAAGGTTGGAAACTAAAAAAAAAATTCAGACAGAAGACTACAATCGTGGTGGTCTTTGTGAAAAATGGCAGAAAACAAGAGTAAATTGTCAGGGTATAATTACTTTCCATGTTCTTGGAGTTGAGCTATATGACCAGTGGAAGAATGAAGTGGATAAGTGAACGTGGGTTCCATCCCTATGGGAAAGGAAACAAGGTATGGCCTTGGTCTTGTCTCCTCCAGCCAGAAGTAAAATCAAAAATAATGTATTTTGGGAGATGGATGCCCATCAGCTGGATAGCGATGAAGGTTTGAACCTTCCACTAGGGTTCTTGGATGAAATCTGCAACAAAGATGATCTGTTAAATGCCTATTGGGTATGGTCAGAATTTGACAGATTTTGGAAAACGGGCGGTTATTGCATGAAAGAATATATCATGGACTTTAACAGATTATATACAAGATTGATGAAATTAAATTTTGGGATTCCTTGATCAGTACTAGTGTTTAAATTGCTGGATTGTGCTAATGTGTCTCATATGGACAGGCTATTGGTTCTAACTGGTGGTCAGTTCTCAAGAGAATGAGACATTGTTGCATCAGATGTTTGCTGCTTTGAAAGAAATTCCTGGGGAAACATTCATTTTCTTCAACCTTCATGGAATAAATGGGACATTCCATTATGACACAGAGAATAGAGGACCCGATGATTGCCAGATTTTGAAATGGTCTAGATACTGTGCGCAGGTGTCAATATAATGGAAGGATTAAAGACAGGCAGAATGAAAGCACCTTTAGCAGATCTAATCATGACAGCAGAAGACAGAATTGAAACAGCAATAGGCAAGTGAATCCTAGGAATGCCCAAGGAACAGGTAATAGGTGCTGCAGATGTGACTCAAAGTATCATTATGCAATGAACTGTGCAAAGGGGAGAGACTGGGTCCTTGAAATGACACGTGACATAGAGTTTTAGTGGGAAGAGGATGAAGATAATGATGCATCCAAACAAATACTACTGGTCACAAGGTGCTTTAGTCCTGTCATAGTCATAGAGAGATACTGCACTGAAACAGACCCTTCGGCCCACCGAGTCTATGCTGACCATCAACCACCCATTTATACTAATCCTACATTAATCCCATTTTCCCTCTCACATCCCTACCTTCCCTCAATTCTCCTACCACCTACCTACACTAGGGGCAATTTTTTTTTTACAATGGCCAATTTACCTATAACCTGCAAGTCTTTGGCATGTGGGAGGAAACCGGAGCACCCGGAGGAAACCCATGCGGTCACAGGGAGAACTTGCAAACTCCGCACAGGCAGTACCCAGAGCCGAACCCAGGTTGCTGTGGCTGTGGTGCTAACCACTGTGCCGCCCCGCGGCACTGTGATAAATATGTTTGTCACGGACTCCTTTAACTATGCAATACAACATTTTGCTTGCACTTCGACGATATGTGGAACAGAATAGTTAAAAATATTCCCTTGATTCACTAAGTGAGGGTGAACACAAGGTTAAGGAATATAAAGGTGCAATTGCTTTAGGTTTGACAATAAAAACACACTGGGGTCACTACAGAGAGTTGTAATTCCATGTAAAATGGCTGGAGTAAACAACTTCTTAAGTACTGATGTAGTATTTAGTGAGATGCCTATACTGTTGAGTAAACCTTCTAGGAGTCCAAACATTCTGATGACCTTTTTAAAAGAACACCCAAGGTTCCATAATCTATGGAATCTTTCAGTTTTAAAACACAAATTCTCAAAATGTAACAAAAAAAAATGTAAACACTCATAACAACAGACAGATGACAGGCACACTCTGCCTGGCAAATGATCATTGTTTGCGTAAAATAAAAAATCTCCCCTGTATTATGCATTGTTCCTTTTTTGCACACATATGTAAAAATAATCCAAGTGCCCCCATATCCTAAAAATCTAACTTCTCCCATACACAAAGAAACTGTGTCTCACTTGCATTTTTGCTTTTCACTTACTGGCCTGATCTAGTCTGCTACATTTTTGCTTTTCACTTCCTGGCCTGATCTGGTCTACTACATCTGCTATCCTGTTTTACTGCCGGAATTGGTCCAGTTGCTATCCTGATCATTGCTTATTCCCATCAGCTTAACTTGCTCCTTTTTATCCACACCTGCTGCGGCTGCCACCACTGCTGTTGGTATTGCCACTGCCTCTGTGTTCTGTGTCTATTTGTCTATTGCTGTCTGATAGTTAAACACTTTGAAACAGGAACGTCATCTCCCTACACGTCCTGGGTCTGGAGCACTGGTCAAGGCTGCTCCAAGATTGGTGCAAAAAGACTGCTACTTTATTGGTCTTTTCTAATGTTTCAGATATGGCAAGTGTAAAGCGTTATGGCTAAAAGTTTGAATTTTGCGTGAGTGTGTAAATAAGGAATGTCATGCTAGGCCCCCACCTGCCAAGAATGAGGCACCATAATTTTGTCATGTTGATTTTAATCTGTTACTGGAGTGAAGAAAGGACTTGTTAAACAGATCAGCCATGGCTGGAAAAGACATTTGCAGATTAACAGACAGTGTTTAGAAGGACAAAGCAGCCATTCCCTGACACATTTATCCCACAATTGACTTTTGATCACCAGATGTTGAAGGTGGGGGAGCTCGCATTCCAGGTTGACTGCTAAGATGGCCGAATACACATATGGACATGGTCAAATCAGCTGGTCACATGACTAACCTGCTGGACAACCTGAATTTTTTGAATTTGGACAAACAGTTTGGGCAGAAAGCTGTTTGCTCATGGCCTGAGAACATCTCTCCTGTCTGCTCCCATCTCTTTCTCACAAGCCTTTGAATCCACTGAAGACACATGAACCCTAAGAGAGAAAAGTCTCCTACAGCGAACAAGGTTTAAGAAGAATACTGGGCCCCAACGAAAAGCAAGATCTACCTACAATTAAGGACTCTAGAGTGAGCTCGAAGAACCGTAACAAAAGCTCTTCAGATATTGCCACAAACCTTTCCACTTTATTTTTCTTCTGCTCTTTTCTGTCTCTATTTGCATATGTGTATCGCGTATGCATGCTAGTGTGGGCGCATCGTGTATCCATAAGCGTTAACCAAATTAGAATTTAAGTTCAAGTTTAATTATAGAGTCATAGAGAGATACAGCACTGAAACAGGTCCTTCGGCCCACCGAGTCTGTGCTGATCAACAACCACCCATTTATACTAATCCTACATTAATCCCATATTCCCTACCACATCCCCACCATTCTCCTACCACCTACCTATACTAGGGGCAATTTACAATGGCCAATTTACCTATCAACCTGCAAGTCTTGAGCTGTGGGAGGAAACCAGAGCATCCGGTGGAAGCCCACGTGGTCACAGGGAGAACTTGCAAACTCCGCATAGGCAGTACCCAGAACTGAACCCGGGTTACTGGAGCTGTGAGGCTGCGGTGCTAACCACTGCGCCACATAATAAATGTCAACTTCTCTTCTTTAAACCTAAGAAAGCCTGTTTGTGCTGGTTTCTTTGCCTTATAATTGGAAAGCAGTGAACAAGGATTCACCAAGGGGCACCAAAAACACGATGAGCTGGATTTTACCCCAGGCGGACGGGAATTCGCCTCCGATGCAAAAGTCAGTAGTGAACCTGCTTCTGCCTAGCCTGAGGATCCGTCCCGTATTTTATGGGTCTCCAGGCTTTAATTGTCTCGAGGCAGGACTTCCACCCACTTGAGGGAGGAGGTCCCGCCTCAATGAGCTGCCGGCCAATCAGCGGGCCGGCAGCTCTTCGCTTCCAGTGGCCACTGCTGGGACTTCAGCCCAGCCGATGCTATGGACCCTAGAGAGTGGGTAAGTAGTGGCAGGCCTCACCAGGGGGATCAGTCGTGCCCTGGTGAGGCTAGGGTGGCTGTTTGGGGGGGAGGGGCGTCTTGGGTCCCGGGGGTGGGTTGGGCCGCAGGGGCAGCCCTCAATCGGGCACCCTGTGCCCGACTGCCATGGTCCCCCGGGATGCAGAAAGTCCAGCAGCTTTCGATGGGCGGCCTTTCATGCCCCCAGCACGCCCGCTTGCCACGGGTAAATATACCCCTGGAGGCGGGCGCGGGCCCTTAAGTGGCAGTTAAGTGGCCACTGAAGGGCCTTGATTGGCTTCGGGCGCACGACCGTTTCCTCCCCCGCCCAACCGCCGTAAAGTTCACTGGAGGCAGGACCGGGGCGGGTTGGCCTCCCGGAGCCTCCCGCTCAATTTTTCGCCGCCCCCATGCCATCATCCGACCCACTGCGGCGGTGTAAAATTCAGCCCGGTGTGTTTAAAATTAAACCCTATTACAGTGAGACCAAGTGAATGCTGAGAGGGACCCGTAGACACCTTTCTCACCTGACCATAATAGAAAGAGCCAAAAGCCAAGCAAAAGGACCTTATGAGCCAGCTTTGGCCCACAGATGACTTCTTGAACACTGGGCGAAGGGATGTCAGACACTTTTTAATGCAGAAAAATGTAAATGATACATGTTAGCATTTTATGCCTAGTTTTCCACAAAAAGGATTTATTTAATGTAATGTTTTGAAAGCAAAGGACATCCACGTAAGTTTAGAAAAAGCATCTGGATGAAAGGTGGTTAATATGCTAATGGCTTTATTTTTTCCCAAGATTTTAAATAAATAAGCAATTTGTTAGCCTGTATTGGTAATAAATACACAATTCTTCTCATTGACTGGAATATTATCCCCCCACACACCTGGGAATGGGCTGGGAGGCGGGGAGGGGGAGGGTGGGTGGTACGTAAAATCGGGTGTGAGGTGGGGGTGTTGTGCTATTTTACCAGCAGTGGGGGAGGCGGGCCACCCTTAGGCCAATTGAGGCTGTTAAGTGGCCAATTAGTGGCTACTTTAAGGACCTCATCCTGCCACTGCTGGTGGCACCTCAGCACCTGAGGAGGCTGTCGAGTAATAATTGGTGGCCTCCTTTCAGTTTTGGGGGTCCCCTCCTGTTTGGGCACACTGTGACTCACAGAGGGCCCCCGCAGCAGCTCAGGCCGCCACCACTGAAACATTCCCTCCTGCCCAGCACTCCGACTGTAATATTCTTGGTATTGTGAGACTAATACGGAATACTTGATAAGTCTGCTAAGGTAAATGAAACAAGACCTTTATTGAAACATGTCTTACTGCTCAATGCGAGAAGTTTTAACAGGTAAGACAGATGAACTTAGAGCTTGAATTTGTACTTGGAACTATGATGTTGTTGCTATTACAGAGACTTGGTTGAGGGAAGGACAGGATTGGCAGCTAAATATTCCAGGATTTAGAAGCTTCAGGTGGGATAGAGGGGGATGTAAAAGGGGTGGGGGAGTTGCATTACTGGTAAAGGAGAATATCACAGCTGTACTGCGGGAGGACACCTCGGAGGGGTCATGCGGCGAGGCAATATGTGTGGAGCTCAGGAATAGGAAAGGTGCAGTCACAATGTTGGGAGTTTACTACAGGCCTCCCAACAGCCAACGGGAGGTAGAGGAGCAGATATGTAGACAGATTTTGGAAAGATGTAAAGGTAACAGGGTTGTAGTGGTGGGTGATTTTAACTTCCCCTATATTGACTGGGACTCACTTAGTGCTAGGGGCTTGGATGGGGCAGAATTTGTAAGGAGCATCCAGGAGGGCTTCTTGAAACAATGCGTAGATAGTCCAACTAGGGATGGGGCCCTACTGGACCTGGTATTGGGGAATGAGCCCGGCCAGGTGGTCGAAGTTTCAGTAGGGGAGCATTTCGGGAACAGTGACCATAATTCCATAAGTTGTAAGGGACTTGTGGATAAGGATAAGAGTAGTCCTCGGGTGAAGGTGCTAAATTGGGGGAAGGCTAATTATAACAATATTAGGCAGGAACTGAAGAATTTAGATTGGGAGCGGCTATTTGAGGGTAAATCAACATCTGACATGTGGGAGTCTTTCAAACATCAGTTGATTAGAATCCAGAACCAGCATGTTCCTTTCAGGAAGAAGGATAAGTTTGGCAAGTTTCGGGAACCTTGGATAACGCGGGATATTGTGAGCCTCGTCAAAAAGAAAAAGGAAGCATTCGTAAGGGCTGGAAGGCTAGGAACAGACGAATCCCTTGAGGAATATAAAGACAGTAGGAAGGAACTTAAGCAAGCAGTCAGGAGGGCAAAAAGGGGTTATGAGAAGTCATTGGCAAACAGGATTAAGGAAAATCCCAAGGCTTTTTATACGTATATAAAGAGCAAGAGGGTAACCAGGAAAAGGGTTGGCCCACTCAAGGACAGAGAAGGGAATCTATGTGTGGAGCCAGAAGAAATGGGCGAGGTACTAAATGAGTACTTTGCATCAGTATTCACCAAGGAGAAGGACTTGGTGGATGATGAGCCGAGGGAAGGGAGTGTAGATAGTCTCAGTCATCTCATTATCAAAAAGGAGGAGGTGTTGGGTGTCTTGCAAAGCATTAAGGTAGATAAGTCCCCAGGGCCTGATGGGATCTACCCCAGAATACTGAGAGAGGCAAGGGAAGAAATTGCTGGGGCCTTGACAGAAATCTTTGTATCCTCATTGGCTACAGGTGAGGTCCCAGAGGACTGGAGAATAGCCAATGTTGTTCCTTTGTTTAAGAAGGGTAGCAAGGATAATCCAGGAAATTATAGGCCGGTGAGCCTTACGTCAGTGGTAGGGAAATTATTGGAGAGGATTCTTCGGGACAGGATTTACTCCCATTTGGAAACAAATGAACTTATTAGCAAGAGGCAGCATTGTTTTGTGAAGGGGAGGTCGTGTCTCACTAATTTGATTGAGTTTTTTGAGGAAGTGACGAAGATGATTGATGAAGGAAGGGCAGTGGATGTTATCTATATGGACTTCAGTAAAGCCTTTGACAAGGTCCCTCATGACAGACTGATACAAAAGGTGAAGTCACACGGGATCAGAGGGGAGCTGGCAAGATGGATACAGAACTGGCTCGGTCATAGAAGACAGAGGGTAGCAGTGGAAGGGTGCTTTTCTGAATGGAGGGATGTGACTAGTGGTGTTCCGCAGGGATCAGTGCTGGGACCTTTGCTGTTTGTAGTATATATAAATGATTTGGAGGAAAATGTAGCTGGTCTGATTAGTAAGTTTGCGGACGACACAAAGGTTGGTGGAGTTGCGGACAGTGATGAGGATTGTTAGAGGATACAGTTGATATAGATCGGTTGGAGACTTGGGCGGAGAAATGGCAGATGGAGTTTAATTCGGACAAATGTGAGGTAATGCATTTTGGAAGGTCTAATGCAGGTGGGAAGTATACAGTAAATGGCAGAACCCTTAGGAGTATTGACAGGCAGAGAGATCTGGGCGTACAGGTCCACAGGTCACTGAAAGTGGCAACGCAGGTGGATAAGGTAGTCAAGAAGGCATACGGCATGCTTGCCTTCATCGGTCGGGGCATAGAGTATAAAAATTGGCAAGTCATGCTGCAGCTGTACAGAACTTTAGTTAGGCCACACTTAGAATATTGTGTGCAATTCTGGTCGCCACACTACCAGAAGGACGTGGAGGCTTTGGAGAGGGTACAGAAGAGGTTTACCAGGATGTTGCCTGGTCAGGAGGGCATTAGCTATGAGGAGAGGTTGGATAAACTCGGATTGTTTTCACTGGAACGACAGAGGTGGAGGGGCGACGTGATAGAGGTTTACAAAGTTATAAGCGGCATGGACAGAGTGGATAGTCAGAAGCTTTTTCCCAGGGTGGAAGAGTCAGCTACTAGGGGATATAGGTTTCAGGTGAGAGGGGCAAAGTTTAGAGGGGATGTGCGAGGCAAGTTCTTTACACAGAGGGTGGTGAGTGCCTGGAACCTGTTGCCGGGGGAGGTGGTGGAAGCAGGTACCATAGAGACGTTTAAGAGGCATCTTGACAAATACATGAATAGGATGGGAATAGAGGGATACGGAGCCCGGAAGTGCAGAAGGTTTTAGTTTAGGCAGGCTTGGAGGGCCGAATGGCCTGTTCCTGTGCTGTACTGTTCCTTGTTCGTTTTTTTGCTTGCTCTGGCTTACCTCTTCTAAGAAAATGTATGAGAGACCAAACCATGTGATGTTACATCACTTCCTGTGATGAGGTATACAGTATGATTAGTATATTAACCAATTAGAGTTAACCCATTAACAACCCAATATCCACTATAACACATTATACTACATCTCTCCCAAGTCTCTGATTCCCATTCCGATGTGGTGAAGATCAAACACACCACAACTTAAAACTCTTGTGTGCTGCAGTCCTTAATCTTTTTTTTTGCCCTTGGGTCCTCTTCTTTCCTCCATTCCTCTTATTTGGCCAATCACTGTGGCGATTTTACAAGTCTACCTGAATGGGTCCTCATCTCCTTTGGAGAGGATTGAGGTTTTGAGTGGTCCCACAGACTCTGTTGGGCAGGAGGAGGATTGGTAGATGATTAGGTTCAAGAGTTGGATTGTCATCTGGATTAGTTTTGTTTCATTATTTGTTCATGGGATGTGGGCATCGCTGGCTAGGCCAGCATTTATTGCCCATCCCTAATTGCCCAGGGGAAGGTGGTGGTGATAATAAAAACAAGAAATGCTGGGAATACTCAGCAGGTCTGGAAGCATCTGTGGAGAGAGAAGCAGAGTTAATGTTTCAGGTCAGTGCCACTTCTTCAGAACTGTCAAATATTAGAAATGTAAAAGGTTATAAGCAAGTAAAGCAGGGGTGGGGCAAGAGATAACAAAGGAGAAGGTGTAGATAGGACAAAGTCACAGAATAGCTGACCAAAAGGTCATGGAGCAAAGGCAAACAATATGTTAATGTAGTGATGAAAGACAAAGCATTAGTACAGATAGGGTGTTAACAGACTGAAATTGAACAGCCGCAAGTACAAACATGAAAAAAAAACTGTGGGGAAGCAAACTGAACAAACTACGATGAAATAAAATAAACACAAAAAATATATATTAAAAAAAGAGAAAAAAAGAAAAAATAACTCAAAATAAAAGTGAAATGGGGGGCCCGTCATGCTCTGAAATTATTTAACTCAATGCTCCGTCTGGCAGGCTGTAGTGTGCCTAATCGGTAAATGAGATGCTGTTCCTTGAGCTTGCGTTGATGTTCACTGGAACACTGCAGCAATCCCAGGACAGAGATGTGAGCATGGGAGCAGGGGGGAGTATGAAATGGGAAGCAACCGGAAGCTCGGGGTCCTCCTTGCGGACTGAGCGGAGGTGTTCCGCAAAGCGGTCACCCAGTCTGCATTTGGTCTCCCCAATGTAGAGGAGACCGCATTGTGAGCAGCAAATACAGTATACTACATTGAAAGAATTAGAATTAGAATTAGAACATTACAGCGCAGTACAGGCCCTTCAGCCCTCGATGTTGCGCCGACCTGTGAAACCATCTGACCTACACTATTCCATTTTCATCCATATGTCTATCCAATGACCACTTAAATGCCCTTAAAGTTGGCGAGTCTACTACTGTTGCAGGCAGGGCGTTCCACGCCCCTACTACTCTCTGAGTAAAGAAACTACCTCTGACATCTGTCCTATATCTATCAACCCTCAACTTAAAGCGATGTCCCCTTGTGTTTGCCATCACCATCTGAGGAAAAAGACTCTCACTATCCACCCTATCCAACCCTCTGATTATCTTATATGTCTCTATTAAGTCACCTCTCCTCCTCCTTCTCTCCAACGAAAACAACCTCAAGTCCCTCAGCCTTTCCTCGTAAGAGCTTCCCTCCATACCAGGCAACATCCTAGTAAATCTCCTCTGCACCCTTTCCATAGCTTCCATATCCTTCCTATAATGCGGTGACCAGAACTGCACGCAATACTCCAGGTGCGGTCTCACCAGAGTTTTGTACAGCTGCAGCATGACCTCGTGGCTCCGAAACTCGATCCCCCTACTAATAAAAGCTACCACACCATATGCCTTCTTAACAGCCCTATTAACCTGGGTAGCAACCTTCAGGGATTTATGCACCTGGACACCAAGATCTCTCTGTTCATCTACACTACCAAGAATCTTCCCATTAGCCCAGTACTCTGCATTCCTGTTACTCCTTCCAAAGTGAATCACCTCACACTTTTCCGCATTAAACTCCATTTGCCATTTCTCAGCCCAGCTCTGCAGCCTATCTATGTCCCTCTGTACCCTACAACATCCTTCGGCACTATCCACAACTCCACCGACCTTCGTGTCATCCGCAAATTTACTAACCCACCCTTCTACACCCTCTTCCAGGTCATTTATAAAAATGACAAACAGCAGTGGCCCCAAAACAGATCCTTGCGGTACACCACTAGTAACTAAACTCCAGGATGAACATTTGCCATCAACCACCACCCTCTGTCTTCTTTCAGCTAGCCAATTTCTGATCCAAAGCTCTAAATCACCTTCAACCCCATACTTCCGTATTTTCTGCAATAGCCGACCATGGGGAACCTTATCAAACGCCTTACTGAAATCCATATACACCACATCCACTGCTTTACCCTCGTCCACCTGTTTGGTCACCTTCTCGAAAAACTCAATAAGGTTTGTGAGGCACGACCTACCCGTCACAAAACCGTGCTGACTATCGCTAATGAACTTATTCTTTTCAAGATGATTATAAATCCTGTCTCTTATAACCTTTTCCAACATTTTACCCACAACCGAAGTAAGGCTCACAGGTCTATAATTACCAGGGCTGTCTCTACTCCCCTTCTTGAACAGGGGGACAACATTTGCTATCCTCCAGTCTTCCGGCACTATTCCTGTCGACAATGACGACATAATACAAGTAAATCACTGCTTCACCTGAAAGGAATGTTTGGGGCCTGGGATAGTGAGGAGAGAGGAGGTAAATGGGCAGGTATTACACCTCCTGCAATTGCAGGGGAAGGTGCCATGGGAAGGGGACGTGGTGGTGGGGGTAATGGAGGAGCGGACCAGGGTGTCATGGAGGGAGCAATCCCTTCGGAATGCTGACAGTAGAAGGGAGGGTAAGATGCATTTGGTAGTGGCATCACGCTGGAGGTGGCAGAAATGGCAGAGGATGATCCTTTGGATATGGAGGCTGATGGGGTGGAAAGTGAGGACAAGGGGAACCCTGTTGTGGTTCTGGGTGGGAGGGGAAGGGATGAGGTTAGAGTTGCGGGAAATGGGCTGGACACGGTTGAGGGCCCTGTCAACCATAGTGGGGGGAATCCTTGGTTGAGGAAAAAGGAAGACATATCAGAAGCGCTGTCATGGAAGGTAGCATCATCAGAGCAAATGTGTCGGAGACAGAGAAACTGGGAGAATGGAATGGAGTCTTTACAGGAGGCAGGGTGTGAAAAAGTGTAGTTGAGGTAGCTGTGGGAGTCAGTGGGCTTATAATGGCTATTAGTAGACAGCCTATCCCTAGAGATGGAGATAGAGAAGTCAAGGAAGGGAAGGGAAGTGTCAGAGATGGACCATGTAAAGGTGAGAGAAGGATGGAAATTAGAAGCAAAGTTGATAAAGTTTTCCAGTTCGGGGCGGGAGCAGGAAACGGCACCAATACAGTCATCAATGTACCGAAAAAAGAGTTGGGGGAGAGGGCCTGAGTAGGACTGGAACAAAGAATGTTCGACACATCCCACAAAAAGACAGGCATAACAAGGACTCATGCGGGTACCCATAGCAACACCTTGAAAGAAGTGAGTGGAGTTGAAGGAGAAGTTGTTCATTGTGAGAACAAGTTCAGCCAGGCGAAGGAAGGTCGTGGTGAGCTGCCTTTTAGAAGCTCTGCAGTTCTTGGGGTGTAGGTACACCAACAGTGCTGTTAGGAAGGGAGTTCCAGGATTTTGACCTAGGAACAGTGATATAGTTCCAAGACAGGGTGGTGTGTGGCTTGGAGGGGAACTTGGTGTATGAATGCAGCATCTCTGGTCGATTAGATTTGGTAGATGACTGATTCCCTGGGTTAGAAGACTGCTTCTGTAGGGCCATCAGTGCATGTCTGTTCCATCTCACCCTCTCTGTTTGGATGAGGTAGGATTGTGGATGTGGTGTCTGTTCAATAACTTGTCCATAGCAAGTTTGGTCTCAGATCCAAACTGGCTCTCCCGGTTGGAGGTCTGGCAGGTTTCATGCCTTGTGACTTTTGTCCCAGTTCCACACCTGGCAGGAATGATCTTTGTCCTTTTTCTCCTCGCTTTGTCTAAGTCATCAGCTTGTACCTGCAACTTGAGTGTGTGTGTGAGAGTAGGGAGTTGAGTTCTCAGTCTTCTTCCCATTAGGAATTCACATGGTGCTCGACCATTTTGGAGTGGAGTTGAACGATAGCTCAGAAGTACAAGTTGTCTGTCATCATTCTTCTTCAGCAATATTTTCAGTGTACACATTCCTTTTTCAGCTTTCCTGTTGGCTTGAGGGTATCTAGGTGAGCTGGTGGTATGGAGAAATCCATATGATGCCGAGAACATTTTAAAGGGGTAGACGGTGGCGTAGTGGTATTATCACTGGACTAGTAACCCAGAGACCCAGGGTATTTCTCTGGGGACATAGGTTCAAATCCCACCACAGCAGAAGGTGGAATTTGAATTTAATTAATAAATCTGGAATTAAAAGCTAGTCTAATGATGGCCAGGAAACTATTGTCGATTGTTGTAAAAACACATCTGGTTCACGAATGTCCTTTAGGGAAGGAAATCTGCTGTCCTTACCTGGTCTGGCCTACATGTGACTCCAGACCCACAGCAATGTGGTTAACTCTTACATGCCCTCTGAAATGGCCGAGCAAGCCACTCAGTTGTATCTAACCGCTACGAAGTCAATATAAAGGAATGAAACCGGATGGACCACCCGGCATCGACCTCGGCACCGGAAACGACAACGGCAAACCCAGCCCTGTCGACCCTGCAAAGTCCTCCTTACTAACATCTGGAGGCTTGTGCCAAAGTTGGGAGAGCTGTCCCACAGACTAGTCAAGCAACAGCCTGACATAGTCATACTCACGGAATCATACCTTCCAGACAATGTCCCAGACACTGCAATCACAATCCCTGGGTATGTCCTGCCCCACCGGCAGGACAGACCCAGCAGAGATGGTGGCGCAGTGGTATACAGTAGGGAGGGAGTTTCCCTGGGAGTCCTCAACATCGACTCCGGACCGCATGAAGTCTCATGGCATCAGGTCAAACATGGGCAAGGTAACCTCCTACTGATTACCACCTACCACCCTCCCTCAGCTGATGACTCAGTACTCCACCATGTTGAACACCACTTGGAGGAAGCACTGAGGGTGGCAAGGGCACAAAATGTACTCTGGGTGGGGGACTTCAATGTCCATCACCAAGAGTGGCTTGGTAGCACCACTACTGACCGAGCTGGCCGAATCCTAAAGGACATATCTGCTAGACTGGGTCTGCAGCAGGTGGTGGGGGAACCAACACGAGGGAAAAACATACTTGACCTCGTCCTCACCAACCTGCCTGCTGCAGATGCTTCTGTCCATGACAGTATTGGTAGGAGTGACCACCGCACAGTCCTTGTGGAGACAAGGTCCCGCCTTCACATTGAGGATACCGTCCATCGTGTTGTGTGGCACTATCACCGTGCTAAATGGGATAGATTTCAAACAGATCTAGCAATGCAAAACTGGGCATCCATGAGGCGCTGTGGGCCATCAGCAGCAGCAGAATTGTACTCAACCACAATCTGTAACCTCATGGCCCAGCATATCCCCCCACTCTGCCATTACCATCAAGCCAGGAGACCAACCCTGGTTCAATGAAGAGTGCAGGAGGGCATGCCAGGAGCAGCACCAGGCATACCTCTAAATGAGGTGTCAACCTGGTGAAGCTACAACACAGGACTATCTGCTTGCCAAACTGCGTAAGCAGCATGCGATAGACAGAGCTGAGCGATCCCATAACTAACGGATCAGATCTAAACTCTGCAGTCCTGCCGCATCCAGCCGTGAATGGTGGTGGACAATTAAACAGCTAACTGGAGGAGGTGGCTCCACAAATATCCCCATCCTCAATGATGGGGGAGCCCAGCACATCAGTGCGAAAGATGAGGCTGAATGAATTGCAACAATTTTCAGCCAGAAGTGCCGAGTTGATGATCCATCTCGGCCTCCTCCTGAAGTCCCCTGCATCACAGATGCCAGATTTCAGCCAATTCGATTCACTCCGTGTGAAATCAAGAAACGACTGAAGGCACTGGATACTGCAAAAGCTATGGGCCATGACAATATTCCGGCAATAGAACTGAAGACCTGTGCTCCAGAACTTGCTATCCCCTAGCCAAGCTGTTCCAGTACAGCTACAACACTGGCATCTACCCTGCAATGTGGAAAATTGCCCAGGTATGTCCTGTACACAAAAAGCAGGACAAATCCAACCCGGCCAGTTACCACCCCATCAGCCTACTCTCTATCATCAGTAAAGTGATGGAAGGTGTCATCAACAGTGCCATCAAGCAGCACTTGCTTAGCAATAACCTGCTCAGTGACACTCAGTTTGGGTTCCGCCAGGGCCACTCAACTCCTGACCTCATTACAGCCTTGGTTCAAACATGGACAAAAGGGCTGAACTCAAGAGGTGAGGTGAGAGTGACTGCCCTCGACATCAAGGCAGCATTTGACCGAGTATGGCATCAAGGAGCACTCGCAAAACTGAGGTCAATGGGAATCAGGGGGAAAACCCTCCGCTGGCTGGAGTCATACCTAGCGCAAAGGAAGATGGTTGTGGTTGTTGGAGGTCAATCATCTGAGCTCCAGGACATCACTGCAGAAGTTCTTCAGGGTAGTGTCCTAGGCCCAACCATCTTCAGCTGCTTCATCAATGACCTTCCTTCAATCATAAGGTCAGAGGTGGGGATGTTCGCAGATGATTGCACAATGTTCAGCACCATTCGTGACTCCTCAGATACTGAAGCAGTCCGTGTAGAAATGCAGCAAGACCTGAACAATATCCAGGCTTGGGCTGATAAGTGGCAAGTAACATTCGAGCCACACAAGTGCCAGACAATGACCATCTCCAACAAGAGAGAATCTAACCATCTCCCCTTGACATTCAACAGTATTACCATCGCTGAATCACCCTCTATCAACATCCTATCAACATTACCATTGACCAGAAACTGAACTGGAGTAGCCATATAAATACCATGACTACAAGAGCAGGTCAGAGGCTAGGAATCCTGAGGCGAGTAACTCACCTCCTGACTCCCCAAAGCCTGTCCACCATCTGCAAGGCATAAGTCAGGAGTGTGATGGAATACTCTCCACTTGCCTGGATGGGTGCAGCTCCAACAGCACTCAAGAAGCTCGACACCATCCAGGACAAAGCAGCCCGCTTGATTAGCACCCCAACTACAAACATTCACTCCCTCCACCACCGACACACAGTGGCAGCAGTGTGTACCATCTACAAGATGCACTGCAGCAATGCACCAAGGCTCCTTAGACAGCACCTTCCAAACCTGTGACCTCTACCAACTAGAAGGACAACGGCAGCAAATACATGGGAACACCACCACCTGCAAGTTCCCCTCCAAGTCACACATCATCCTCACTTGGAACTGTATCGCCTTTCCTTCACTGTCGCTGGGTCAAAATCCTGGAACTCCCTTCCTAACAGCACTGTGGGTATATCTACCCCAAATGGACTGCAGCGGTTCAAGAAGGCAGCTCACCACCACCTTCTCAAGGGCAATTAGGGATGGGTCATAAATGCTGGCCCAGCCAGTGATGCTAACATCCCATGAGCGAATTAAAAAAAGAAAGGAGTGGGCCAATAAATGCTGGCTTGGCCAGTGTCGCCCACATCCCATGAATGAATTAAAAAAAACTATTCACTGGCAAACTGCAGTCCATTGTCTGAAATTTTCAGGTCTGGGATTCCATGTGTTGCAAATATCTCCTTTGTAATGACCAATGTGGGAGGAATGCACTGTCCTTTCTAGTTCCATTTCTCCACAGGTCACAACATATATTTAAAAAAATGTTTTCCCAGTTACTAATTCGATCAGTTATATACTCTATTCTTTATCGCAGAATAAAATACACCAACCAAGTTTCTTGAATAAACAACAAAATTTTCAGTTTATTATCAAACAAGACCTATCCAGTAATGAAGCAAATCTTTAACACACAGATTGAAATATGAAAGTTCCCTTTTTAAATTCCCCACACACAGATTCACACACTCTGAAAAACATATTGAAATTCTCTCTGCAGAGGTCTGTTACAAAAAAAGACAAAAAAAATACTTTGGCCAAATACTTGCCAATTCTTGAAGAAAAAAGAGAAGCTATGGAAGGAAGTCAGTTATCCCTTTTGTCTGGCATCTGGGTATATGAAGAAGAGTCACAGGGATCTTTTCTAAAGTGGTTCTTTTCAGGCGGCATTGAGAATTAATCTGGCAGGTTTTTCCAGCTTCTCAGGAGAGATGCAGCAGCAGGGACTTTAGCTCTCCCACACTGGATCTTTGCAGCATTTCTTCAAAGAGGTAAAGAAAGAGGTTGCTGGGTGGTTTCTTTTTTCTTTGGTCAGCAAAACACCAACTGTCTTCAAAACAGTTCACACCCCAACTGACTTGAAAGCAATGTCTTCCCCAAACAGAAAATCAACCTCCTGACCTCCATAAACCTTGACATGTGGCTTCTCTATAAACATCGTCCGTGGTTCACCAAGGTTTCTGTTGTTTAATTAGCTTAAAGCACATAATTTCCAGCACAGGTTGTTTTCAAACAACATCTCAAGTGGTAAAAAAAAACACATCCATGGAATCTTTTCAGTTTTAACACACGTCCTCAAAAGTAATGTAAAAATGGAAGCACTTTCATAACACCTTCAATTATGTAATTACTGCTTCAGAAGTGTGACCCTGCAGTTGCTTGACTTCGATCCATCTGGAGTAGTAGTCTACTGTGGTCAAAAACATTTTCTCTCTGTGTTCGAAGAGGTCCATCCCAAGACGTTCCCACGGTCATGATGGAAGGAAGACGAAATCAATGTCTCTTGATGATAAATAGCACAAGTAATACAGCTTGATAGTATCTCATCTAGCGACTTTGAGAGACCTGACTACCAAACATAATATCTTGCTCTGTCTCGACACTTTGTGATGCCCATAGAGAATCATAGAAAGTTTATGGCACAGAAAGAGGCCACTCGGCCCATCGTGTCTGCGCCAGTCAAAAAACAAGCCACCCAGACTAATCTCACCTTCCAGCATTAGGTCCATAGCCCTGCAGGTCACAGCACTTGTGATGCATATCCAGACACCTTTTAAATGAATTGAGGGTTTCTGCCTTACTACCCTTTCAGGCAGTGAGTTCCAGACTCCCACTATCCTCTGACTGAAGAAATTCTCCTCATCTCCCCTCTAATTTTTTTATCAATCACTTTAAATCTATGACCCTTAGTCACTGACCTCCCTGCTAAGGCAAATAGGCCTTTCACATCCACTCTATCCAGGACCCTCACAATTTTGTACATTTCAATCAGATCTCCCTTCAGCCTTCTCTGTTCCAAGGAGAATAACCCCAGCCTATGCAATCTTTCCTCACAGCTGCATTTTTCCAGTCCCGTCAACATCCTCGTTAATCTCCTCTGTACCCTCTCGGGTGCAATTACATCCTTTCTGTAATGAGGTGACCATAACTGCATACAGTACTCGTGTTGTAGCCTAACCAATGATTTATACAGTTCCAGCATAACCTCCCTGCCTTGGCTAATGAAGGAGAAGATTCCATATGCCATCTTAACTACCTTATCGATCTGTCCTGCTACCTTCTGGGATCTGTGGACATTCACCCCAAGGTCCCTCACTTCCTCTACACTTCTTAGTATTTTCCCATTAATCGTGTATTCCTTAGCCTTGTTTGACCTCACCAAATGCATCACCTCACACTTCTCCAGGTTGAATTCCATTTGCCACTTTTCTGTCCACCTAACCAGTCCATCAATATTTTCCTGCGGCCTACAACTTTCCTCCTTGCTATCTACCACAGGGCCAATCTTTGTGTCGTCTGCAAAGTTCTTGATCATGCCCCCATACATTTATATCTAAATCATTAATATATCTCACAAAAAACAGTACTGAGCCTGTGGAACGCCACTGGAAACAGCCCTCCAGTCACTAAAACACCAGTCAAATATTACACTTTGTTTTCTGCCAATTTTCTATCCACCCTGCTACATTTCCCTGGATCCCATGGGCTTTTTTTTTATTGACCAGTCTGTCATGTGGGACCTTGTCAAAAGCCTTGCTAAAATCCATGTAGACCACATCAACAGCACTACCCTCATCAATCTTCCTTGTTACTTCCTCAAAAAACTCAATCAAAGTTAGTAAGACATGACCCCTTAACAAATCCATGCTGACTATCCCTGATTAATCCATGTATTTCTAAGTGACAGTTTATCCTGTCTCTCAGAATTGATTCTAATAATTTGCCCATTACTGAGCTTAGACTGACTGGCCCATAATTATTTGGTCTATCCCTCGCTCCCTTTTTAAACAAAGGTGCAATTTTAGCAGTCCTCCAATCCTCCGGCACCACACCTGTATTCAGTGATGGCTGGAAAATGATGGTCAGACCTTCCGATATTTCCCCTCTTGCTTCTTTTAACAGTCTGGGGTACATTTCATCTGGCCCTGGTGATTTATCAACTTTCAATGCTAATCCCATTAATACGTCCTCTCTCCCTATGTTTATCACATCCAATACTTCACATCCCTGTTCCTTAACAACAATATCTGCATTGTCCCCCTCTTTTGTGAAGACAGACGCAAAGTATTCATTGAGAACAATACCAAAATCTTCCACCCCTACACATAGGTTACCTTTTTGGACTTTTATGGGCTCTACACTTTCCTTAGTTATCCTCTTGCTCTTAATATATTGATAAAACATCTTTGGGTTCTCCTTGATTTTGCTTGCCAATATTCTTTCATGCCCTCTCTTAGCCTGCTTAATTTCCTTTTTGATTTCACCCTCCACTTGGCTTTCTGTAGTATTGAGTTCTCAGCGTTGGACGTAAGCTTTCCTTTTCTGCCTTATCTTACCCTGTAAGCTCCTTGACATCCAGGGGGCTCTATATTTGGCCGTCTCACCCTTTTTGTTTGTGGGAACATGGTTACTCTAAACCCTTGACTCTCCCCTTTGAATGCCTCCCACTACTCTGATGCTGATTTACCTTCAAGTAGCTTTTTCTAATCCATTTCGCTAAATCACTCCTCAGCTTAGTAAAATTGGCCTTGCCCCAATTGAGAACTCCAACTCTTGTTCTATCCCCAAAGCCATCTACAAGGCACAAGTCAGGAGTGAGATGGAATACTCTTCACTTGCCTGGATGGGTGCAGCTCCAACAACACTAAAGAAGCTCAACACCATCCAGGACAAAGCAGCTCGCTTGATTGGCACACCATCCACCTTAAATATTCACTCCTCAACCACCAACACACAATGGCAGCAGTGTGTACCATCGACAAGATGCACTGCAGCAATGCACTAAGGCTCCTTAGACAGCACCTTCCAAACACATGACTTCTACCACCTAGAAGGACAAGGGCAGCAAAAGCATATGAACACCACCACCTGCAAGTTCCCCTCCGAGCCACATACCATCCTGACTTGGAACTATATCACTGTTCCTTCACTGTCACTGGGTCAAAATCCTGTAACTCCCTTCCTAACAGCACTGTGGGTGTACCTGCCCCACATGGACTGCAGCGGTTCAAGAAGGCAGCTCACCACCACCTTCTCAAGGGCAATTAGGGATGGGTAATAAATGCTGTGATGCCTCTGTCCCATGAACGAATTAAAAAAAAAGAGAGGAGTGGGGCATAAAGAGTCCAGAGCAAGAGACAACACAAGAGTTCACTGAGAGAGTGGGAAACAGCGAGAGCAGAGCAGGCTGCTGCTGCTGCCACCAGTCTGCCGGTGTTTGGAAAGGAGCGGAGGTATAAAGAGCCGAGAGAGAGAGAGTTCACTGAGAGGGTGGGAAAGAGTGAGAGAGTAACAAGGCATAAAGAGCCCAGAGAGAAAGAGAGAGAGAGCAAGAGTTCACTGAGAGAGCGAGAGCAGAACAGGGCTAGCTGCAGCTGCTGCTGCCGCCAGTCTGCCGGTGTTCGGAAAGAAAAATCGAGGTGTGACATCACAGAGAAGCAGGTAGGTGATTGGCTGGTGAGTATTTCCTAGTTATATAAACTGAAGAGCTGCCGGCCCTCTGATTGTCCAGCAGCTCTTGGAGGTGGGACTTTCTGCTTCAGAAGGGCAGAAGCCCCAACTGGAGCCAATTAAGGGCCTGAGCCACAGAAAATAGCAACGTGGCTTCCAGGCCCAGCGGAAGCGCGCTTGCCCCGGCTTTCCACCCGGTGGGCGGGGCCACGGCTTCCACGTAAAATTCCGGCCATTGTGTTAAGAAGTCAGGTTCAACAAAGGCTAAACCACTCTTCAGAATTACTTACAAATAAAATAATTCTTGAAAGCAAACATATAGGCAATATATCGTACAACGTAATCAATAATACACACGATACAGGGCTGCAATAATTGTTTAATGGTGTCTGTTAGTCACTCACCCCATTCTGTTCAATTTTTGGAAAGTGTTACGACCAGGTGTAAAAGGTGTCTAGGGGTCTTTTACTGTCTTCACCTGGTCTTATTGTAACAGAGTTTAATTTTAAATACACTGTGTTTTGAGCTCTCCCTTAGTGAATCCTTGTTCACCACTTTCCAAGGATAAGGCAAAGAAATGAGCATAAACAGGCTTTCTTAGGTATAAAGAAAAAAGTGAAATTTATTAAACCTTAAACTTTAACTCTAATTCGGTTAATGTCTACGGATACACATCCCGCTCCAGGCTAGCATGCATACGCGATACGCATATGCAAATAGAGACAGAAAAGAGCAGGATAAAAATAAAATGGAGAGGTTTGAGACAATATCAGTAGAGTTTCTTGTTACTGTGCTTGAAGCTCACTGTAGTCCTTTTAGAGGTACTTCTTGCTTTTCGTTGGGGCCCAGTATTCTTCTTAAACCTTGTTCACTGTAGGAGACTTTTCTCTCTTGGGGTTCATGTGTCATCAATGGGTCTTCAGTTCCATGAGAAAGAGATGGGAGCAGACAGGAGGGAAGTGTTCTCCGTCCAGGAGCAAACAGCTTTCTGAGTTTTAAAACTCTGTGGCAAGTTCAAATTCAAAAAACTCCAACCACCTGTTGGTCATGTGACTAAACTGGTCTGACCAGCTCTTCTGTGTATTTGGGACGCAGGGATTGGGTTTTTTGTTCCAACCCTTTCTGCTAGTATGCAAAAAAGGTCTTTCTGGTGATGAGCCTGGCAATTCCTTGTGATAGGCCCTCTTTTCTTCCCAGCAGCAATTTTAAGTTTTAATGTTCATGTGGCGAAATAATGGTGCCTCATTCTTGGCAGGTGGGCGCCTGCATGACCAAAGACACAGGCCCCAAAATTCCAAGTCCTGTGATTCCTGCTGGTGGAGCATCAGGCAAGACTGCCATCCTTAAGATGCTGACATTGCTGGGTGGGACAAAGTCACAACTCCTGTTAGCAATTGGTCCACTGCATCTCAGAGACTCAGTAACTTCATGGATGTGTGTGGGAAGTTACTCTGAGGATTCAGCTGCAGGACATAAAGTGTGTTCTAAAGCTGAACCAGCAGACTGGATGGTGCAATAACAGCTCCCATAGGAAGAAGTAAAAAGGGAGCAGCAAACGTTCCTATAGTGATACAAATATTTTTCTGAAATTAAATGCAGGAGGGATAGAATAGTGGGAGCGAGTGGCCAGAGACCTGCAGATAGAGCAGCTAGAGCAATGTGGAAGGAAGAGACACAGGCAGTGAGTGACAACTCCCTAACATGAGGACCCTTTTCCAGTGCAGTCTGTTTAATGACCTTACAAGGTAAGCAAAGGCAAGTGTGATGGCAGTAAGATGCTGTTCATCCATATTTTAAACTTTATATTATAGACTGATAGCAATTTCACAATTGCAGTAATCAACATAAAGGTTTAACCTTGTGAATCAAATTAATTTTACTGATCCTTCACATAGAACAATGACATATGATTGTAGAAATTTGCAATGCAAGTGTACTCTATGAAAAAGAAAATTCTATGGGAGCTCTATGAGAAGTGATATGAATTCTTCAATCCTTGTCACATGAAGAAATCTGTACCTGAAAGTAACAAGTATTTTGTACTCATGCAGAAAAAGTGATAATGTTCAAAGATTTAAAAAAATCTGATTTCTGACACTCTTTTCTCCGAGGAGACAATTACACAAGTAAAGGAATACATGTTGGATGGAAACCATGCATTTTCAGACTCTTTATTACTACAGGAGCTGGAAGCAGGAATGGCAAAACAAACTGGGAAATAGATGCTATATCAGGATCTTCTTCAGCAAGTACTTTGAGTAGAAATATGTTATACATCTGGTTCTGTATGATGCCACCGTATTGAGTCTAGCCAGAGAGGTTCTTAGGCTGTAGTATTTAAACAATAATCTTTATTTCATAACAACTATACACACTCCACACTAGCCTGTGTGACTCCTTCAAAAGCCACGCTGTATCTGTTCTCAAGTCTGTCCCACATGATCTCTTACATCATCATAGTGGATGGTATTCTTTACACTATCTCAAGATTAACCCTTTCAGACCCTATTGCCACAAAATACATCTCACCAGCCCAGATAGACTCACTGGGGGTGAAATAGGTAGTTTGGACAAGTGGACCCTAAAGCACAAGAAAGCCAGAAGAAGGGGTAAATGCGTTGGGGCAGGATGTTCCTGAGTAGAAACTAGAAACATCAGACCATTGCTGCAGAATATTTGGATGATGTTTTCAGGGGCCTAATATGGAAAGAAGGATGCTAGCAAATCATCAAGCTCATGAAGGGACTGCATAAGCCCCCTGAAAATGGGCATTAGGTAGTAGACATTGAACAAAGTCCAGTGCTTTCCTGGCAATACATTAGAAATAAGATTAAGTGGCAGTTGAAAGGACTTTTGTTGATGACTCACAGAATCGAACAACGTGGAGGCAAGGTATCATTTCTCATGTGCAGCTTTGACTGATACCATACAGACATTGGGTGACAGAATGGAAAAAATAATATACACAAGATTCCAAGATCTCTTAGAGGATTTGCAGAAAATTCAGCATAGTCCCTCCCAGGGATTAAGGGATATTAGTTATTCCGTAATGTCTGTTCTCCTGTAGGTCATTAGCAACCAATATGTTGTTCCCACACTGAATGGAAGATCACAAGAGATGTCTCAAGATTCTTCATTTGCTCAGGACAGCAGCACCAGACAATTCTCTGCTCACTCTCCTCAATGTCTTCATAGGTGGAAGAAAGTCACCAGGCCAAGGCTATAGATATTCTATGCCTAGGAATGTAGTCTGTCATAGGTCCATCACAGAACTCTGCAGCCCTGAGAGGAAGGTGTGATGCTTAAGCAGTGTAGCTCTAAATTTCATGTTTTGTTCTGCATGTACCTTCATTCGGTCCTTCTGTTCTCGATTGTCTTCGTGTGCATGTTGATCATTAGCTCCACAGGGTAGCTCAGGAAGATGTGTGCGCATAGGATGTGCAAAGGTGAATGTAGCTGGAGGTTTCCCAGTAGTCAAGTGAGGTGTCGCTTTGTAATTACGGAGATAATGATATAGCTCCTTGACTTGTTCTCAGTTGTAGCTGTACGTATCACTTTTTTCAAGGTTTGCATAAATCTCTTAACTTCACCATTAGCTTTTGGCAAACGGGGTGTGATTTTTCCAATGAGTTCCTAGGTAGTTTGCGAATTTGCCGAACTCATCCTTGTTGAGTGGGGGTCCATTGTCACTTGTTACTGTTTGAGGGATTCCAAACAATGCGAAGATCTAGTCAAGGTTTGGGATGACTGCTTTCTTTGAAGTTGACATAACTAATTCCAGGATTGGGAATCTGCTGTAGTCATCAGCAAGCAGGTGTTCACCTGTGGGCAAATCTGTGAAGTAAACACTATCTTCAGTCCTGGTCCTGAAGGTACTTCAGACATCTTGAGGGGATCATGAAGATTTGACATTGTGGATGCTTGACATGGCAAACACTGGTTGATTTTGTGCTCTATCATGCGGTTAATTCTTGGGAACCATACCTTTTTCCTAAGCAGTTGTTCAGCTTTTGACAATTCCCTGGTGTCCTACATGTGCTCTATCAACAACATATTCCCTCAATGAGTGTGGAATGACAGTACAATTGTTGCGTAAGACGAGATCAGATCTGTTGTAATGGTTAGCTCATTTCCAACATTGTGACGATCTTGTGGTGCGTGAAAGATTTCAGTTGTTGATGCTTTCTTGATCACGTCTTTCCTGTTTCGTGATTCTATAGCCTTCATACATAGTTGCAAAGCCTCATCTTGTTTAGTTGCTGCTTTGATGTCAACTAATTTTAGTGACTTTGGCACAGCATTTAAGAAGGGATGAAAGGGGGAGATACCCCATGTGATTGAGAGTGCTTCCCTCTCTGTTTGCAAATAACGTTGTTCTACAGCGTATAGTGATCTGCTTGATGATTGATGGTTCACCTGTCTTGTCTTTCTGTACAAGAACTGCACCTAAGTCAACCAGGCTTGCATCCACGACTAGCTGGGTAGTTTTCTCAGGGTCAAAATAGGTATTTGTGCAACTTGCTGACAAATGTAATTTGATCGGGTGCACTGCCTGTTTGTGTGATTTAGTCCATTCCCAATTAATGGTCTTTTGTCAGATTGCATAGGGGTGCAGGTAGTGTAGTGAGGTCAGGAATTAAGCGACTGCAGAACGTGACGAATCCGAGCAGAGTCAGGACTTCTTGCACGTTTGTAGGATCTGCAGTGTTTGCAATGGCTTCAACTTTCTGTGAATCTGGTGATACTCCTTCACCACTGAACACGTGAATGAAGAATTCAATTCTGCTTTCTTTAAACAAACATTTGTCATTGTTCAAGGTGAGGTTACATTATCTGAAACATTGTAGGCATGCATGTAGGCATGTCTAAAATTCACTTCCAGTGCGGCCTTAAATGAGAATGCAATCACTGATATTCAGCGTGCCTTCAAGACCTTGAAATTCAGATTCAATCAAGTGCTGAAACACCTCAGAAGCTGAGCTGAGTCCAAAGTTGAGCCTCTTATATTGGAAAATTCTGAACTGAGTAGAGAATCTCGATTCTTCTGCAAGCTTGATTTTATGGTAGCCTGCATTGAGGTCAAGTTTAGCAAAGTGTTTAGAACCATTCACTTTTCCAAGATACCATCGATTGTCAATGTCAAGTGTCTTTCTCGTTGTATGGCTTGGTTTTGTGATCGCATATCAACGCAGATTCTAATCTGGTTCTCACTCTTGGGTTTCTTGATGACTTGTATGGGTGAGATTCAAGGGGTAGGCGCATTCCCAACTTTCTCAATAATGTCAAGGTCAAGTTAGCGTTGAAGTTCCTTCTCTGTCTGTTTCCTGACATAAAACAGTATTCGTTGCCGCTGATGCACAACTGGGGGCACATTAGGGTCTACATGCAGCTTGCATGTAACACCTTTCAGCTTGTCGATAGCAGTGAAACAATCAGCATACAGTTCAAGAATGTTTTTACTATGCGAAAGAATCACATGTGGCTCCAATCATGTGCAAATCTGTTGCTGTGTGGAAACTAATAAGCGTGTCACATTCTCCAGATATGGCATTGAATAGAGCATTCGTTCTAGAGTCTTTGAATGAGACTGGCATTTCAAAAGTTCTGAGAATTTTCAGCGGTTTTTCACTGTTGTAGGGGAAAATTGTCATGTTCCATGGTTTGCAGACAATTAGGGCGGCACAGTGGCACAGTGGTTAGCACCGCAGCCTCACAGCTCCAACGACCAGGGTTCAGTTCTGGGTACTGCCTGGGTGCAGAGTTTGCAAGTTCTCCCTGTGACCGGGTTTCCACCGGGTGCTCCGGTTTCCTCCCACAGCCAAAGACTTGCACGTTGTTAGGTAAATTGGCCATTGTAAATTGCCTCTAGTGTCGGTCGGTGGTAGGAGAATGGTGGGGATGTGGTAGGGAATATGGGATTAATGTAGGATTGGTATAAATGGGTGATTGTTGGTCGGCACAGACGGTGGGCCGAAGGGCCTGTTTCAGTGCTGTATCTCTAAATAAATTAATTAAAATGGGGCAATCCTGAAGTTTGTTGAATGTTTTGTCTCCCATGACATTGACAGACACTCCTAAGCATCTTCGTCTGAGTAGCTGTTTGCTCTGTCTGAGAGAGTGCTCAAAACTATGTTCAGAGTCATCCACTCTACGTTAGCTACATTCTCTGATCTTTTTTCTGTGGTGCGCATATGTGGCACCTTCTGTTGGTATTGGTCTTAGTAGTTGATTTTGCTGATGAGAAACAAACACGAGCAAAGTGTTTGGATATTCCACAAGCTTTACACTGTTTACCAGTAGCAGGACACTTTGTCCGGTGTGGGTAAGCAACGCCACAGTAGAAACATTCTTCGGACAAAGTGACAACTGTTTGTGAGATGGCTGTTGTTGATTTGCAGGTACTTTCCTGGCAAGTGAGCGATGAATAGTGTTGACAGGAGTTGAAATTGGAGTGTGGTAGTTACTGTTAGCAGCCTCAACATCAGTATCTGTGAACTCTTAAAATGATCTTGCTAACTCTAGCAGCTCTGACAGCTTTCTGTCTTTCTCGAGTGCTTTTTGGCATAGTTGACTGGAGAGACAGTCTTTGATTATTTGTGTTTTGATTTCCAGTTCGACATTTTCAACATCACCAAAGTCACATTTGGTTACAAGTTGCCTGAATCGCATGCAATATTGCCAGCAAAACGTTTGCTTCTGAGCCATAGTCATTCTGCTGAGGTGTAAATGTCTCAAAGATATCTTCTAATTTTTCACCTCCATAGCGTAGAAGCAAGGCTTTTTTCCTTTTGTCGTCTGTGGTTGCGAAACCTGCCATCGCACCTTCGAAACTATGTTCAGAGTCATCCACTCTACGTTAGCTACATCCTCTCATCTTTTTGCTGTGGTACCACTTTTGCCAATGTAGGGATACAGATGATGGCTCTGAATGCACATTGGAAGGTGGTAGGTTGACATAGACAGAGCCATATTGATCAGCAACACAGTGATAAAGAATCTGGGATCACACTCCTTTCAGAGGAAACGTCTCTGTAATGATCGGAGGTTATGTATATTTTTTGATTGAATGGTTATTTTGGAGAGATTAGTGTGTGAGTATTGTTACAAAAGTGCTTCCATTTTGTAAATATTTTTATTTTGAGAACTTGTGTTAAAACAGAAAAGATTCTATGGATGTGTTTTTTTTTAACCAAGTTCACCAAAATGACACTTGAGATGTTGTTTTAAAACCACCTGTGCTGGAAACTACCTGTGTTTTGGGCTCAGTAAACAAAAGAACCCTTCGTGACTTGGGGAAAAATGGTTACAGAGAAGCCACATGTCAAGGTTTGTGGAGGTCAGGAGGTTGACTCTCTGTTTGAGATTTGGACATTGTTTTCAGTTTAGTTGGGGTGTGAACTGTTTGAAGACAGGTGTTTTCCTGCCAAGGAAAAAAAGAAACCACCCAGCTCACCTTCTCTACCACTTTGAAGAAAGCCTGCAAAGAACAAGTGTGGGAGAGCTAAAATCCCTGGTGTTGCATAGCTCCTGAGAAGCTGAGAAAAAATCCTGCAATTCAAGTGTGTGCTGGTGGAAAAACCTTGATTCCACGTCTCCTGGAAAGTCTACTAGAATAATTCTTGACATTTCCAGAACGGACCGCTTCTGAAGCGATCCCAGTGACCCATCTCTGTATACCTGGACGCCAAACCAAAAAAGGGACAACTGACCAACTGACTTCCTTCCATATCTTCTTTTTTTCATCAAGAATTAGCAAGTATTTGACCAAAGTAATCTTTTTTTGTAACATACTTCAGCAGAGAGAATTTCTGTATTTTTTCAATGTGCGTATGATGTAATAGGGGAATTTAAAAAGAGAACTTCCATATTTCAATCTGTGTGTTAATGCTTTGCTTTGTTACTGGTTAAGTCTTGTTTTGTAATAAACTGATAATTTTGTTGTTTATTAAAGAAACCTGGTTGATGTATATTATTCTGGGATAAAAAACAGAGTATATGACTGGCTGGATCAGTAACCGGATCAGTAACTGGGTAAACATTTAAATATATGTTGGGACCTGTGGAGAAGTGGAATTAGAAAAGGCCTCAGTCGTAACAGTATGCACTGTACAAGCTTCCTGTGTGTGCAAACACAGTCTTCAACTTAAAATGCTGTCTGTGAAAGTAGACAAAAACCGTCCAAAATTTCATACTATTTAAAAAGGGAGGTAGAGAGAAAGCAGGGAATTATAGACCAGTCAGCCTGACGTCGGTAGTGGGGAAAATTCTAGAGTCCATTATCAAAGATTTTATAGCAAAGCACTTAGAGGACAGTGGTAGAATCAGGCAGTCAGCATGGATTTACAAAAGGGAAATCATGCTTGACAAATCTACTTAAATGTTTTGAGGATGTAACTAGTAGAGTTGATGAGGGGGTGCCAGTGGATGTGGTTTATTTGGACTTTCAGAAGGCTTTCGACAAAGTCCCACATAAGAGATTAGCGTGTAAAATTAAAGCGCATTGGGGGTAGTGTTTTGCGATGGATAGAAAATTGGTTGGCAGACAGGAAACAAAGGGAAGGGATAAATGGGTCTTTTTCTGAATGGCAGGCAGTGACTAGTGGGGTACCGCAAGGATCAGTGCTAGGACCCCAGCTATTCACAATATATATTAATGATTTAGATGAGGGAACTAAATGTAATATCTCCAAATTTGCAGATGACACAAAACTGGGTGGGAGGGTGAGTTGTGAGAAGGATGCAGAGAGGCTTCAGGGTGACTTGGACAAGTTGAGTGAGTGGGCAAATGCATGGTAGATGCAGTATAATGTGGATAAATGTGAGGTTATCTACTTTGGTAGCAAAAAAAGGAAGGCAGATTATTATCTGAACGGCTATAAACTGAGAGAGGGAAATATGCAGCGAGACCTGGGTGTTCTCGTAGACCAGTCGCTGAAGGTAAGCATGCAGGTCCAACAGGCGGTAAAAAAGGCAAATGGTATGTTGGCCTTCACAGCGAGAGGATTCGAGTACAGGAGCAGGGATGTCTTGCTGCAGTTATACAGGGCCTTGGTGAGGCCACACCTGGAATATTGTGTGCAGTTTTGGTCTCCTTATCTGAGGAAGGATGTTCTTGTTATAGAGGGAGTGCAGCGAAGGTTTACCAGACTGATTCCTGGGATGGCAGGACTGACGCATGAGGAGAGATTGAGTCGTTTAGGATTATATTTGCTGGAGTTCAGAAGTGTGAAGGGGGATCTCATAGAAACCTATAAAATTCTAACAGGACTTGACAGGGTAGATGCAGGAAGGATGTTCCCGATGGTGGGGGAGTCCAGAACCAAGGGTCACAGTCTAAGGATACGGGGTAAATTTTTCAGGACTGAGATGAGGAGAAATTTCTTCATCCAGAGAGTGGCGAGCCTGTGGAATTTGCTACCACAGAAAGCAGTTGAGGCCAAAACATTGTATGTTGTCAAGAAGGAGTTAGATATAGCTCTTGGGTCTAAAGGGATCAAAGGGTATGGGGCGAAAGCGGGAACAGGTTACTGAGTTGGATGATCAGCGATGATCATAATGAATGGCGGAGAGGCTCGAAGGGCCGAATGGCCTACTCCTGCTCCTATTTTCTATGTTTCTATGTTTCTATACCTGAAAGCAATGTTTCCAGTTTTTTACCATCCTTTCTATTTACCTCGTCGCCACTGCAATGTCCTCAGGACTGGAGTGAGGTTTAGCTGAGTTTAGTATAGGATGTGAGGCAGAGAATGAGAGTCACAGACTGCACCAGGCTGTTGCACATAAAGGCTTTATCTTTATACTGTTTTAGTTTCACTTTCCCTTTGCTAGCATGTGTGTTCTACAGCAACCTCTGGGGTACACAATACACAATGCAATTGCAATTTCATACACTACAACACTACAGAGGGCTACCTCTTTCCGAAGAGGTTTATCGTCATATAGACCAGTGATTCATCTCTTCTGTCCTTTAGGTGACACTTAGAAGAAGTGTTAGAATAGGACGAAAGATAACTAGAAATAGTACAGTGGTAAAACTAAGTAATTTTTCTGTTCTAAAATTTCAGGTACATCTCAAACAAACCTTTGTTGTTTGAATAGATTTATGTTCTTTTTTTTAGATGAAAGCATAACATTGCACCGAAATGGAAAAATATGTTTGTGGATTTAAAACCCTCATTGAACTTCTGCTTTTAATGATGAATGATGTGATCTGAACGTAGAGAATTCAGGTTATGACAAATGTACCCTACAATATGATCAGACATGACTGAAAGTCTTTTTGATGCGTTTGCCTCCCAGTTTCTTCCCAGCAGCTGTCTATGACTCTGCTGTGTCCTCTTCATGCCAAAGTTCCTCTATCTCAGGGGATTCAGTCTCCTTTCTAGCAATAGCAATTTCCAAGCCTTGCTGAAGACTGATTTGTGGAGGGCACAGCTAATCACCACAATTCATGAAACAGTATTAGGAGCATACTAGAGAGAGTTCCTATAACTACCTATGTACCTGAATCTTTCCTTCAGTATTCCAATGGCCTGTTCAGTTTTAATTTGAGTGCAGATGTGAGTCTTCTTATAATATTAGAAGCCTTGGTAGTGATGAAAATAAAAATGTTCATGAAAATGAGGGGACAGAATTCTTGAACTGCATTCAAGAGAACTTTTTTAGCCAGTACGTAATAAGCCCAATGAGAGGGGACGCAATTCTATATTTAGTTTTCGGTAATGAAGCTGGGCAAGTGGATGAAGTAACAATGGGTGACCATTTTGGAGATAGTGACCATAATACATTTAGTTTTAGCATAATCATGGAAAAAGACAAAGATAAAACAGGAGCAAAGATTCTATATTGGGGGAAGGCAAATTTACTAAACTCAGAGGTGACCTGGCGAATGTGGACTGGATACAGCTACTTGAAGGAAAATCAATGGCAACCAGTGCGAGTTATTCAAGAGCAAGATACTACAGGCATAGTGTAGGCATGTCCCCACAAAGATAAAGGGTGGCACTGCCAAATCTAGAGCTCCCTGGTTATCTAGAAGCTTACAGGGTAAGTTAAAGCAAAAAAAGAAAGCTTATGATGATCACAAATATTTTAATCTTTAAAAAGCTTAGAGGAGTATAGAAAGTGTAGGGGTGAAGTAAAAAAGGAAATTAGAAAAGCAAAGAGAGGACATGAAAAATTATTGGCAGGTAAATCAAGGAAAACCCAAAGAAATTTTATCAGTACATTAAGAGTAAGAGGATTACTAAGGAAAGGGTAGGGCCTATCAGAGATGCGCAGGGGAACTTATGTGTGGATGCAGAAGATATGGGCAGGGTTCTTAAAGAGTTTTTTGTCTCTGTCTTCACAGAGGAGAGGGTTGATGCAGACATTGTAGTTAAAGAGGAGGAGTGTGAAATATTAGATAAGATAGGCATAATGAGAGAGTAAGTGCTTAAGGGTCTGACATCCCTGAAAGTGGATTAATCGCCAGGACCGGAGGTTTTGCATCCCAGGCTGTTAAAGGAGGGCCAGGGAGGAAATAACGGATGTGCTAGGGATCATCTTCAAATCCTCAGTAGATACAAGCGAGGTACCAGGTGATTGGAGTCTGTGAACATTGTACCATTGTTTAAAAAGGATTCTAGGGATAAGCCAGGTAATTATAGGCCAGTCAGTCTGACCTCGGAGATGGGTAAATTGTTAGAATCTATTCTGAGGGACAGGATAAACTGTCACTTAGAAAGACATGGATTAATCAGGGATAGTCAGCATGGATTTGTTAAGGGAAGGTCATGTCTGACTAACTTGATTGAGTTTTTTGCGCAAGTAACAAGGAGGATTGGTGAGGGTATTGCAGTGGATGTGGTTTACATGGATTTTAGTAAGGTGTTTGATAAGGTTCCACATGGCAGACTGGTCAATAAAATGAAAGCCCATGGGATACATGGGAAGGTGGCAGGTTGGATCCAGAATTGGGTCAGTGACAGGAAACAAAGGGTAGTAGTCGACAGATGTTCTTGTGAATGGAAAGTGGTTTCCAGTGGTGTTCCACAGGGTTCAGTGTTGGGTCCCTTGCTGTTTGTGGTATATATTAATAATTTGGACTTAAATGTGGGAGGCATGATTGAGAAATTTGCTGATGACATAAAAATTGGCCGTGTAGTTAATAGTGAGGAGGAGAGTCATGGACTCCAGAATGATATCAATAGTTTGGTTGAGTGGGCGGAAAAGTGGCAAATGGAATTCAATCCAGAGAAGTGTGAGGTGTTGCATTTGGGGAGGGCAACTAAAGCAAGGGAATATACAATACACGGGAGGATATTGAGAGGTGTAGAAGAAGTGAGAGACCTTGGTGTGCATGTCCACATGTCCCTGAAGGTGACAGGACAGGTAGATAGAGTTGTGAAGAAGGCATATGGATTGCTTTCTTTTATTGGCCGAGGTATAGAGTACAAAAGCAGGGATGTGATGCTGGAGCTGTATAGAGTGCTGGTTAGGCCGCAGCTGGAGTATTTCATGCAGTTCTGGTCACCACATTACAGGAAGGACATAATTGCTCTGGAGAGAGTGCAGAGGAGATTTACAAAAATGTTGCCAGGGCTTGAGGGTTGCAGCTATGAGGAAAGATTGGATAGGTTGGGGTTGTTTTCCCCAGAATTGAGGCGGTGGAGGGGTGACTTGATTGAGGTGTACAAAATTATGAGGGGCCTAGATAGAGTAGACAGTAAGGACCTATTTCAACTGGCGGGGAGGTCAGTTACCAGGGGACACAGATTTAAGGTGATTGGTAGAAAGATTAGAGGGGACAGGAGGAGAAACATTTTCACCCAAAGGGTGTTGGGTGTCTGGAATTCACTGCCAGGATCGACGATGGAGGCCGAGATCCTCAATTCTATCAAAAGGTACCTGGACATGCACCTAAGGTGCTGTAACCTGCGGGGCTGTGGACCATGTGCTGGAAGGTGGGATTCGTTTTGATGGATAGCTTATTTGGCCGGCGTGGACACGATGGGCTGAATGGCCTCCTTCTGTGCTGTATTTTGTTTTATGTTCTACTTGATATCCCTTATCTTCAAGACTTGAGTACTGTGCGAATTTCTCGTCACCTCATTACAGAAAGGATGTAATTGCACTAAAAGGGTGCAAAGGAGATTTACGAAGATGTTGCCGGGATTGGAACAATGTAGCTATGAGGAAAGATTGGATAGGCTGGAGTTGTTCTCCTTGGAACAATCACTTAAAGTGATTGGCAGAGAGATTAGAGGAGAGATGAGGAAAACAGTGGTGGTGGGGGTCTGGAACTCACTGCCTGAGAGGGTAGAGCAGGCAGAAACCCTCAATTCATTCAAAAGGTGTCTGGATATGCACCTCAAGTGCCGTAACCTGCAGGGGTATGGCCCAAATGCTGGAAAGTGGGATTAGGCTAGGTGGCTCATTTTGTGGCCGGTGCAGACATGATGGGCCAAGTGCCCTCTTTCTGTGCCCTAAACTTTCTACAATTCTATTCTGTGTCAGTTGATATCTTCTATTTGATTCTGAAAAGGAGCAGAGATACTTGGCTACTGAAAGATGCATGAAGCCCTGCATACTGAACTTTGATGTGCAGAAACCTGTGCCTATGGTCATTCACTAACAGTGTGTCAATAGGACCCAATAGGTGAGAAAGTGGGTTTGTTAGTACTCTTTTTTTGGGTGCTACGAGTGCTCTTAGAGCTCCAAAATGGTCTCTGCGACACGCGTGCAAACTTGTGAGGCAAACCGCTACAGATGCTGTATTGTTGAGGGCATTAGCATGCACGCAGTGAACATCCGCTGGAAGTATGCAGAATAGACAATTATGATATCCAGTCAGCATTCAATAGTTGCAGAGAAGCCACATGTCAAGGTTTAATGCTGATTTGATGCCAACGGTGCCATTTTGGAGCTCAATGCTCCAGCTAATGCTTTCTCTTAACCTTGCATGGCTGAACATGCATTCAGCAACAGGAATGACCACCCTCCCCCCACCCCACCCTTCCAAACCAATGCTATTTAAAGGGATCATCAGTTACTTACAGTTTAGTTGCTGGTTCATTCCTTCTGGCTATTGCAACGATTCTACAAGTCTTTGGTACTTGAGGAGTTGAGGTCTGGGGCCGATCAGCCATGGTCGTATTGAATGGTGCGGCAGGCTTGAGGGGCTGAATGGCCTACTCCTGCTCCTATTTCTTATGTTCTTTCTAGTTGTTTCAAGTTGCAAAAGTTTACAGGGAGTCGTGTGGCAGGTGTTGAATGACTTTTTTCTGACTTTAAGGCTTCTGCACAAATCAGATGCTCCCAGGACATGTGTGTACTAGTAGGCATTCCCCTTGGAATACAACATGATTTTGAGAATGAACAGAGACCATGCACAGAAGAGGGAGAAGGAGGAGAAGGATTCTCAGCAGACCACCATATTCTCCCAGGGTGTTCAGGGAGAAATTCTCCTACCTGAACCTCAGTGAGGAACAATGTGTGAGAGGTCTGCGCTTCAGTAAGCACATCTTCACTGAAATCTTCCACCTGCTGCGAACACAACTGCAACCTCAGAGCAAGGCAAGGACCGCATTGTTCGTGGCTATGAAGGTTACCATGGTGATAAACTTTTATGCATTTGGCTCCTTCTAGATTGGAGCTGGAGATATTTGCAACACCTTGCAGTTTGCGATCCATTGTCATGTAACGGAGGTCATTGAGGCTCTCTATTCAATGAGAGCTAACTATATTTCACTCTTTCTTGCCAGACAGCAGCAGGTGGAGTGAACATGTGGCTTCACTGGGTTTACAGGCATCTCAATAGTGCAGGGTACCTTTGACTGCACACACATGGCTTTGTGGGTTCTATTTGTCAACTCAGCCCCATACTGGAACTGAAAGGGGTTCCATTCCCTCAGTGTGCAGTTGGTGTGTGACCATATGCAGCGAATTATGCAGGTCAGTGCCCAGTATCCTGACAGCAGTCATGACGCCTTCATTCTGCTGTGCCAGTTGCATTTGAGCCACCATGGCAAACCAAAAGGTGAATACTGGGTGACAAGAGGTTTCTGCTGATGACATGTCTGATGTCTACGGTGCGCAACTCACACACAAATACACAGCACGCATACAATGAAAACTATGCTGCCACATGAAATCTGATAAAACAGACCATTGGCATGCTGAAACAACACTTCCACTACATATGCCACTCTGGACGGGACCTGCAGTACTGGAAGACTTGTGGTGGTCTGTTGCATGCTGCACATCCTCACCATCATGAGGGGACATCGCTTGCCATCAGCTATACAGGGAGCTGATGAGGTGGAAGAGCAGGTGCTTGAGGAGGAGGAGGAGAAAGATGAGGAAGAAGAAGGGAGGAGTCAATCAGCACAGCCACTTTCTACGCTTGCTGTCCATGAAGAACTCATCTGAGTGCGATACCAGTAACCACAACCCGAATTTCCCATTCACCAATAGTCCCACACCTTCCTTTCCGTCACTGACCATTATAGCATCTACTTAGCCACAACGAAAAATAAAAGCAACTGCAAAATAAACATTGCAAAACAAATTTAGAAATGAAATCATGCCATATTTCATGCAAAAGTCAAATAACTACACTTGTGCATTCCTTAATATCTGTCTTCCCCATGCCTTTACCTGTCCTCGTGCTCCTACAGAGTTCTAATCCTGTGGCTGCAGCATGGCTGGTGTAAGGCTGCTGACTTTCACTGGAAGAGACTGCAGATTGCCTTGGAGGCAAGCTCAGGCAGCTCTGGGCCTCAAAGGCCCAGCTATGAACTGTACTATCGCTCTATTATTTATTGATGCAGTTTTATTACTTTTATCATGTCCCAGATACAATATGTGCCTGCATTCTATTAAGTTAATGCTTACACATATATTTATATTTATTTCTCAGATACACTCTATACCTGCACTCAGCCCTCTTCACTTTTCAGTACCATATATTTTGTGCAGTATTTATATATATTATATAGGTATTAGTCAATTACCTGTGGTGTTGCACACAAGCAATCAAAGCCAAATGTAACCTTAAGGTGAAAAGGAGTGAGAGGGCAAAGTATAATTGGACTCGGGTACACAGACATAATTCAGTTCCCTTTTAAAGACACATATTTGTCCTTACTGACAGGAGGCTCTAATTATGTAGTGACAAGCTTACATTGGAAGTTTCCAGTATACATGTGGTAATAGGAATTTATGATGGAAAATATTGACAGAAAGTGTATATTACGTGAAATTTTAATATACTACTCATCAAATTCCCATGGCATTGGACATGGTAAATTAGAATATGGCCAATCTCTTACCTGTTCTGCTGTCTCATATTGCTGTCTCACTCTGCCTCTAATCTTCTGCTTCTAGCTTTCTTTTTCCTCTCTTCTGCATCTTTCCATTTAACTCTTCTTTTTGCTTCTTTCTCTATCTTTTACATTTCTTTCCTTCAGGTTGGAGGTAGATGGTGTTGGTGCAATGAAGGAGTCACCAACAGCTACAGGATGCATTTGGGGTGAGTGTTGTAGGGAAAATGTGGGATTGGGTAGCTCCCTTCCCATCCCTCCCAAATACTCCTGCTTCCCCCCACCTCTTTGCTCCCATTGTGTCATCTACCTCTTCACCTTCCCACTACCCATTCCACATTCACCACCCAATCACTTCAAGAAGTTTCTCTACCATGTCACTTAGCCATCGCCCATCTCCCATCCTACCACTCATTCACTTCCTCCCATATGATGTTGATTGAGGGATAAATATTGTTTAGGGCACTGGGGAGAACGTTCCTGCTTTTCTTCGAAATAGTGGCATGTGATCTTTTACATCCATCCAAGCAGGCAGATGGGGCCTCGGATTAACATCTCTTCTGAACAACGGCACCTCCGACAGTGCAGCACTCGTTCAGTACTGCACTGAGTATCAGCCTTGATTATTGTGCTGAAGCCGTGGAGTGGGACTTGAACCCAGAATGTTGTGACTCAGAGGTGAGAGTGCTACCAAATGACCCATGGCTGACCCTTAATGAACGATGTCATGGCCTTTGCTTGCAGTCACTTCTAGGGCTGCTCCCCTTGTGGCCTCAGATGAGATGGAGACAGCCTACTTGCATGCATCTGCTTGCAGCTGTGACATCTGTGGCCATCGTCCTCATTGTCAAGGTGCCAGTGGGGCACCTCCATAGGCTGCTACATCGGTGCCAATGCAGGGGCAACCTCTGTCACCGGGCCTTGCTGCATAGATGGTCCCTCAGAAGGGCCAAGGAGGCCGATGATGATGATGGCACCCCTTGAGGGGTAGCAACCTCATCCTCATCGGTGACTGCCTTAGCCCTTTGATGGCACTCTGGATTGCTAGAAGGGACCACCTGCTGGGGCGCAAGTGGCATCCACTGCATGCAGCTTTGCGCCATCAACGCCACTGACCAGTTAATGCTACAGAACAATGCATGCATTCTGTGCATGTCAATGTGTTGTTCCTGCATCCACTCAGAGTGCTGCCACATATGGCTCTCCATGAGGTTGGTCACTCTCTCAGTGGAGCAGCTCATGCATTCAAAACCCTGACCTATGGTGGTGCAACTAAGCTGATAGGACTCCTCCATTCTCAACCCATACCTCCGTACTGCCTCAGGGAACTCCAACATTTGGGTGCACATCTCATGCTGCTGGTCAAAGTAGAGACACCTTGCTTGTGACTCCCGAGGCTGTGCATCTGCATCCAGTTGAGCATAGCTGTGTCTGTTCTCCATCCTTCGAGGGGTACTGCGTCTGCCTCTCCCAACCCCTCCTGCTCACTCATGGCATGCTTTTCACCAAGTGCCACATTTTTTAATTGCGCATGGGGACCCACCAATGTGAGTGTATCTACACTGGTGGAGGATGCGTTTGAATGATGTGATGATGCAATGAGGCTTCCATCTTGTCTAAGGACCCTAGTGATGTTGCTGAGGCACAGGCATTCTCCCCCTCTACAACTGACTCTGTGGGATGTTAATTGTGTTTAATCATAGGCAGGTGGAGGGTGTTATTTAGGGTGTTGTGTATATGTAAGGAGACACTTACTGAAACTGGGTGAAGGTTTGAGTGAGGAGCCGCATGTTTGTCATCTTTTTACTTCGTAAAATAAATGCAAGACTGAACAAAGATTGGCTCCAACATAATCCTTCAACAAGCTTTCTGCAGTATAACATGGCAGACATAAAAAGGAGATCATGAGAACTCGCCTGTGACTACAGATCCCTTTTCACAGCTGAAGGTTTCCAATGCAGCTGAAGTTTTGGCATACTGTCAGAGGGAGGTGTGCACACCATCCCTTTCATCATCAGAATCCAATATCTTTTCACCCTCTCCTACAGGTATTCTCATCCCTCCATCATCGACTTCCTCATGCGGCACCACCCTTGCGATGTTAACTGTTGCTTCCTCCATTGCAGTCAGGACAGTGAGCTGGAGAACTCCTCCTGTGTGCACCCTCTCCCTAGCTCTCCCTAGCATTGTGTGCCCTCTTCTCCTGCAAGGACAAAAGAAAGAGATAGAGATTCGGCAATGCTGGCCTCTCTCACCAATTCAAGCAGCTCATTTAAATAAAATTTAAATAATATCAAATAATAATAAATAATCAGTGCTGCCAGCTCCTCAATTGCTCTATGGCTTGGGAGTTTGCTGATGGGTCAGTAATTACCCTGGGCACACTTTCTCCCATGTTCAAGAGCACCATGTACACTTAGGTTGCTCAACTTGTGTGTATGCTGGTGGCTGCAGACCTATAGGCCTGTCATCTGTGTTTCGCATTGCACTCACTTTGCCAGAATGAAGAAGATCATTGAACCTCTTATGGCACTGCACCCAGGTCCTCCTCAAGACACTGCAGCTGCTCACATGTTCTGCCACCTCCAGCCAGGCCTGCTTGGCTTGGCCTTCTCCTGCCACCCTCCGGGAACAAGACCCCTTACCTTCCTCGCAAAGCATGACCTCAAGGGCAGCATCACTAAACCTTGGGGCTGCCCTGCCAAGGGTGCCTGGCTTCTGCCTTTCCTCCTCAGCACTTCTGCCTGCCATTGCGTTGTTAGATGACTTAGCACAATAACGGCTGCCATGATCTCTTTAAATCGGGCTTGCAGTTTCAGCTTCACACCTCCTTCTGTACCCGCCGCTGCTAATTGGCCACCAAACACACCATCTAGCCAGTTAGGGTTGACCTCTAAGAAAATTGCACCCTGTGACTGCTTCCCCCTTGGAGTGGGGACAGGACCAGGAAATGGTACCCTCTTTGAGGTGTTAAATTCCAGAAAGCTTGTTGTGGGAGGATAATGCTGGAGCCTATTTTTACTTAGTTTCACATTTATTGTACAGAGTAAAAGGCTTTCAAACATGTAGCTCCTCACTCAACCCCTCTACCAGTCTCAGTAAGAGTCTCCTTATAAGTGCTCAAAGTAAAACCCCAGTTAATACCCTCCAACTGCATATAATTGAAGAATGGACTTAGGAGAGCCAGAAGGGGACATGAAAAAGTCTTGGCGGGTAGGATTAAGGAAAATTCCAAGGTGTTCTACACTTATGTGAGGAACAAGAGGATGGCCAGAGTGAGGGTAGGGCCGATCAGAGATAGTGGAGGGAACTTGTGCCTGGAGTCGGAGGAGGTAGGGGAGGTCCTAAATGAATACTTTGCTTCAGTATTCACTAGTGAGAGGAACCTGGTCGTTTGTGAGGACAGCGTGGAACAGGCTGATATGCTCGAACAGGTTGAGGTTAAGAGGGAGGATGTGCTGGAAATTTTGAATGATATGAGGACAGATAAGTCCCCAGGGCCAGACGGGATATACCCAAGGATATTACGGGAAGCGAGGGAAGAGATTGCTGCGCCTTTGGTGATGATCTTTGCGTCTTCACTGTCCACTGGAGTAGTACCGGATGATTGGAGGGTGGCAAATGTTGTTCCCTTGTTCAAGAAAGGGAATAGGGATAACCCTGGGAATTATAGACCAGTCAGTCTTATGTTGGTAGTGGGCAAATTATTGGAGAGGATTCTGAGAGACAGGATTTATGATTACTTGGAAAAGCATGGTTTGATTAGAGACAGTCAGCATGGCTTTGTGAGGGGCAGGTCATGCCTCACAAGCCTTATTGAATTCTTTGAAGATGTGACAAAGCACATTGATGAAGAAAGAGCAGTGGATGTGGTGTATATGGATTTTAGCAAGGCATTTGATAAGGTTCCCCATGGTAGGCTCATTCAGAAAGTAAGGAGGCATGGGATACAGGGAAAGTTGGCTGTCTGGATACAAAATTGGCTGGCCCATAGAAGTCAGAGGGTGGTAGTAGATGGTAAGTATTCAGCATGGAGCTCGGTGACCAGTGGTGTTCCACAAGGATCTGTTCTGGGACCTCTGCTCTTTGTGATTTTTATAAATGACTTGGATGAGGAAGTGGAAGGCTGGGTTAGCAAGTTTGCCGATGACACGAAGGTTGCTGGAGTTGTGGATAGTGTGGAAGGCTGTTGTAGGTTGCAACGGGACATTGACAGGATGCAGAGCTGGGCTGAGAAGTGGCAGATGGAGTTCAACCTGGAAAAGTGTGAAGTGATTCATTTTGGAAAGTCGAATTTGAATGCGGAATACAGGCTTAAAGACAGGATTCTTGGTAGTGTGGAGGAACAGAGGGATCTTGGGGTCCATGTCCATAGATCGCTCAAAGTTGCCACCCAAGTTGATAGGGTTGTTAAGAAGGCGTATGGTGTGTTGGCTTTCATTAACAGGGGGATTGAGTTTAAGAGCCGCGAGGTTATGCTGCAGCTCTATAAGGCCCTGGTTCGACCACACTTGGAACATTGTGTTCAGTTCTGGTCGCCTCATTATAGGAAGGATGTGGAAGCTTTAGAGAGGGTGCAGAGGAGATTTACCAGGATGCTGCCTGGACTGGAGGGCATGTCCTACGAAGAAAGATTGAGGGAATTAGGGCTTTTCTCATTGGAGCAAAGAAGGATGAGAGGTGACTTGATAGAGGGGTACAAGATGATGAGAGGCATAGATAGAGTGGATAGTCAGAGACTTTTTCCCAGGGTGGAAAGGGCCATCACCAGGGGGCATAATTTTAAGGTGATTGGAGGAAGGTTTTGGGGAGATGCCAGAGGTAGGTTCTTTACACAGAGAGTGGTGGGTGTGTGAAATGCGCTGCCAGCGGTGGTAGTAGAAGCAGATACATTAGGGGCATTTAAGCAACTCTTGGATAGGTACATGGATGATAGTAGAATGAAGGGTAGGTAGTTAGTTTGATCTTAGAGTAGGTAAAAGGTTCGGCACAACATCGTGGGCCGAAGGGCCTGTACTATGCTGTACTGTTCTATGTTCTATGTTCTAATTAAACAATTGATACACAATTAACAGATTCCCTTCTTTCTTTTATAACAAAACTTAGATTAATATACTCAAACAACATTTAAAAATAAATACCATATTATGTCATAAGTATTAACATGCTCAAAGAATATTTCAAATTAAAATCAAAATAAATTGCACATTGGGTGGCACAGTGGCGCAATGGTTAGCACTGCATCCTCACAGCTCCAGGGACCCGGGTTCGATTCTGGGTACTGCCTGTGCGGAATTTGCAAGTTCTCCCTGTGACCGCGTGGGTTTTCGCCGGGTGCTCCAGTTTCCTCCCACAGCCAAAGACTTGCAGGTGATAGGTAAATTGTCCCTAGTGTAGGTAGGTGGTAGGGAATGTGGGATTACTGCAGGGTTAGTATAAATGGGTGGTTGTTGGTCAACACAGACTCGGTGGGCCGAAGGGCCTGTTTCAGTGCTGTATCTCTAAATAAATAAATAAATTAGGTACAAAGTATTACATTGTGAGACGCCCCTCCTATAGCACCTCTAACAATTTCTTTGTTCTCACATTTCTTTTTGTGAAACAATCAGATAGCCGATGACTTGCCTCTACCCGTTTAAGTTTGGAGATTTCCTTTCTCACCAGCATTTGTTTCAATCCAGCATTGTCAATATGTTGTCTTTTCTCACTCACACTTTTTGTAGAGTGTACATTGACCCACAAAGAACAATTATCCACATAACATTCAGTGCATATCCTATCTTCAGTATGTCCTTTGTTCAGAATTTCACCTAAAATATTTAACAAATAGAACCCCATATCCACTGACTCCACAAGACCCAGTGTTTCCGCAGCTAAAGTGCTTTTAACATCTCTTTATATTTTCTTAGCTTCCCAAGCTAAAGGAAAACTTTTCCCATTTTAACCAACTGAAATATTATGAAATCAGCTGCACTCGAATACCCATCAGGAAGATTACTAAAAATGACTAGTTGTTTGGGTCACCTAAGGATGAGAACTTCAGTACACTTTTCTCTCGATTTAATTTTTTTAATGCTTTATTTGCCCTTAAAACATTCTCAACTTTTGGGTGTTTCATCATTGTGCTTAACTCCAGCACATCAAAACTAGTATCAGGTCTCATCTGAGTGCATAATCAATTTAATTGACCAATCAATCTTTGCAATTGCTCAGTCTCTGCTTTAGATATCATCATCTTTCTGCGAGACCGAGCACAATTAATTGGGATGGGAGTAACTCTCTCTAAATAGGATTGTTGATTTAAAGTTATTCCAGACTTAGTCTGCTTAATATCTAAACCAATATAGTTAAAGGCTCCACAAGCCTGACTCCCAATCTTAAATTCTGCCCTAATCTTATTAATAACATATTTCTCAAAATCCACAGTACCACCCCATAAGAAATCATCAACATGCATCATGAAGCTGCCTGAAAGTTTCTCTTTATGATACCAATTAAAACATGGAAGGATCTGCTTTTAGTTGAACACGATCAATTTTCAACAAAACAGATCTCACCAAGAAATACCACACCCTGGAAGCATCATTACAAGGCCATAGATGCATTTTTTCAGTTTCCATAGTTTTCCTTCTGCATCTGCTACCTCTTTAGGTGGTTTCAGAAACACTTTTCTCTAAAAAGTATCACCCTGCAGAAATGCGGCTTTTATGTCAATGGATCTACACTCCCAGGAATATGTGGTCAAAAGAGCCAAAAAGATTTTCAAGAATACTTTTCCAGCTGTGGGAGAGTCCACTCTAAGAGCAGTCGCTTTTCAAAACCCCTCGCAACTAACCTCGCTTTAGCTTTAGAAATCCCATCGGGAAGGACTTTTTCACTACAAATCCATCTATGTGACAAGGTTGGCTGTTCCCTATCTGGTACCTCAGATTAAACACCAAATTCTCTCCAACTCTCTAATTGCTTATGTTTTGCTTCTCTAATTAGTTTATCCTCAAGTTTATTGGCAGCCACTATAACGTCACGGTCATGAGGACTTCTGCTTCTAGTTCTATTCCGAGACTGCTCTCTAGCCTTGGTTTCATTGTGGAACCTGTTCAAGCTATGGCTTCTATTAGCACTGTGATGTCTTTCGGGACGACTACTATAAGATCTCCTTTGTGCACTATCAGTACTGATTAAGTGGCTTACTCCAGCTATTTTACATGGAATTACTACTCTCTTCAGTGACTTCTATGTGTTGTAATCACTAAACCTAAAGCTGATAGTACTTTTATACTCCTTAACCTTGCACTGATTCTTACTACTGAGTGAATCCAGATAACATTGTAACCAAGCAAATACTGTCAATATGCAAGCACTATCAAGTACAGCACAGTTGAATGAATCCACAGCTAACACATTCATCACAGGACCAGAACTCGTTGTGACTACTACAATTCATTTAGATTCATCAGTATCTTCCTCTTCTGCCTCAGAATTTTCTGTGTCGTATGTTATTTCGAGGACTCTGCCCATCTGCTTTGGGCAGTTCATTGCATAATGATACTCTGAGTAACACCTGAAGCACCTATTAACTGTTCATTGGGCATTCCTGGGATTCATTCACCTATGATTGCTGTTCCAATTTTGTCTTCTAATGTAATAGTCAGACTGGCTAAAGGTGCTTTCATCCTCATTCTTCCTGTCTTTAACTCTTCCATTTTACTTATGCTTGTGTCCAGTATCTGGACCATTTGAAATCCATAAACATTGAGTCCTCCATTCTTTGTGTCACTGCAGAATGCCCTGTTTGTTCTACCAGGGCTGCAGGAAATGACAGTTTCCCCATGAATTTCTTTAAGGCAGCAGACATCTGATCTAACTGACAGTCTTTTTCCAAGAACTAAACCCCAGTTTGAACCCGGAGCCTGTCCATATGTGACACCCTAGCACAATCTAGCAATTTAAATGCTAGCAGTGAACGAAGGACCTCCGAATTGAATTTCCACAATCTTCTATACAGTCTGTTAAAGTCCATGATCTATTCCTACATTGAATAACCATCTGTTTTCCTTAATCAATTAAAGTCTGGCTATGCCTCATATGCATTCAACAGGTCATCTTTTTTGTAAATTTCATCCAAGAATTGTAACAGAAGATCCAAACCTTCATCAGTATCCAACTGACAAGCATCCAGTTCACAAAGCACTTCTTATTTTATTTTTGGTAGGAAGTGACAATGCCAAGGCCATACCTTGTTTCCTCTTTGGTAGGGACGTAACCTGTGTCTACATATCCACTTCATTCTTCCACTGGTCATATGGTTCACATGCAGAGAACATTGGAGGGTTAATCATACCCTGACAATTTACACTTGCTTTCGGTAACCATCCTCTACCATGTTAAATTCCAGAAAGCTTATTGTGGAAGGATAATGCTGGAGCCTACCTTTACTCAGTTTCACATTTATTGTACAGAATAAAAGGATTACAAACATGTAGCTCCTCAGTCAACTCCTCTACTAGTCTCAGTATGAGTCTCCTTGTAAATGCTCAAGTAAGACTCCAGTTAACACCCTCCACATGCATATAATGAAACAATTGATACATAATTAACATGCGGTTCTGACTCTAAACATCTAGGCCCTGCTAATGGGCTGGCAATTCTTTCTTCTTTATCAAAAGAGATGTGAATGTAGTTCAACAATGTGCAATTGTCAGCAAAAATAAATAATCCAGACTGTATGACAAAGAGAAGGTCATGATGAAGTAGCTGAAGATAACTGGGCTGGGGATACTTCCCTAAGGAACATCAGCATTGATGTTGTGGGGCTGTGATGACTGGCCTCCAACAACCATAGCCATTGATTTTACAATTAGAACAATGTACATTAGACAATATCAACAGTATGATGCAATTGCTATTAGTAGTTTACATATAGCAAATGTTCCAGAGCTTTTAAAAACAATTACATCATCATTTATAATACTATAAAGTAAATATTTATGATTTTCAGACTCACAGCAGCAAGTGTGTAGGACATGAAAAGGTGTCTGTCATGTATGAAAAATGTTGATGTATTATAATCCCGATTGGCTTAAATATCACCTTGACTTATAAAAAAGCACCAACTAATCACAAATTACTATCACTTAAGCAAGGGTCAGCAACGTGTCTGTACACGCACACCAGTGTCCGTGGTAAAAATTGTGAGCTCCATGATGGTAATTTCGGGGATGAGAAATTGCCCATTGGCTTCTTCTTCCAGACCAGTTATAGTTTTAAAAAATGCAGCTGTCTGTTTTACAGCTGACAGATGCTTAGAACAGAGACTGAATTTCCGAACCTCAGACAAGCTTGGAGTTTTCCGGCGGTTTCTGATTTTTTTTAAGAGCCCGCTGGAAAACCACAAGCTTGTCCAAGGTTCAGAAACATTGTCTCTGATCGAAGCACCTGTCAGCTGCGAAACTGACAGCTGCAAATTTTTTGAAAAATGGACCAACCACAAAGCAGCTCAGTGGAGAGATCCTGCTCACTGCAACTATCAGAGAGAGCACAGAGAGACAGAGAGGCAGAGAGAGGAGGGATGTCACAGAGAGAGAGAGTGGGGTAGAGAGAGAGAGAGGGGGACAGTGATAGAGAGGGTGACAGAGAGAAAGAGGAGGACAGAGCAAGAGAGCGGGGACACAGAGAGGTGGACAGAGAGAGAGAGAGTGGGGACAGAAAGAGAGGGGGACAGAGAGGGGGGGATAGAGAAAAAGGGGAGGATGGCACAGAGAGGGGGGGACACCCCTGCTTCAAGCCTTTAACTTTGTGTTTTAAAATAACCTAGCGGCTAGGTTATTTTAAAACACAAGTTTAAAGGCTTGTGTTATGTAAACTCATTTTAAAATGGCAAAAGTCACTTAGGAAATGTCTTGATTTCTGTACTCTGGCATGCATTACTTTCACCTGGGACACAAGCTCAGTGACTTGTTTAAAGTTGCTGGACGTTTACTTCTATGTAGATGTCGCAATTCCGCTGCTATCCATTTGGAATCACATTGGGCTGGATTTTAAGAGCCTCTTGGTGGCGAGCCCAAAAGATGGCATGCCAAAGAGCCGCTGTGATCTCATGCGTGGCAGTTCATTTAAATAGCTGGGATAGCCCGACTCCCAATCTTGTGGAGGGGGTGCGCTGTCTGTTCCCGGCAATGGCATCAGCTGCTTGTGCACAGGCGTGGCGCCATTTTTAAAGGGCAGCCAGCCCTGCAGGTCAATTTGAATTTTTAAAGATACACCCCACAAAATTTATGAAATAAAGTTCTAACGCCCATTTCCCAACCCCCAATAACAATTACATTAACTATTTGGCCTTCTCTCCCCCCACGCAAAATACCTACCTTTTAAATCTGACCTTCCCCCCCAAGACTGCACAAAGTTTAAAGTTCACTGATTCCCACCATACCTTACACCCATTACGTTTATTTGACTCCTTCCCCCCACTCCTTCACTAAAATTATTAACTCCACAAGTGTCACTCTGGCTTTCTCCAGACAGGGAATTGAAGGCGTATGAGTGCCCGCTGCCACTGAAGATCGCGGTGGGCCTGGAAGACTGAAGGTAAGTTCGTTTAAATTTATGCATGTCATTAATTTAAATATCGAAATCCAAGTCCCATCGACCAGTGGTGGTGGGGGCTGGGGGCGTGTCGCCACAGAGCCTCGCTGCCACTAGGAGGATGGGGCTGGGCGCTCCCGACGTCGGCCTCCATGGTGGACTGCTGACTGCCCCATCTTTCGGACCCCCCCACCACCCCCACCACCGAGTCTGATGTTAAGGGCTTGTTAAAATCCAGCCCAGTGTTCCAGAACTTGTATTGAGGGGAAAACAAGCAAGAAAATCCAAGGACTCTCCAAAAGACAGCACTATAAGTTCCTCATGAATACAACAGTATGCTGTAATGGGATTGAGAGATATTGGCAAAAACAGAACGCTGCTGATCCATATACAATAGTTAGTAAATACAATGCAATGGATAGCTTTAATAAACCTTAATCTATGATGATCTGTCTACGATTCCTTAAAGAAATCTATGCTTCATTTGCAGTTTTAAAACTGTCAGGGAAGACATGATAAAAATTTATGATGTTTCAGTGACCATGTTAGAAACAGTCATGAAATGATTTCTTTGTTGAGAATTGGATTAAAGGATACGTTTTACAAGTATGTCAAAGATCAGTAACTGCAATGTGCATAATTTACTATTCAATTTGAGGGCAGATAACCTGAGTGGCCAATGTCATTTGAAAGTTGTCTGTATCATAAGTTAATTTTATGTTAAAAGTGCATGTTTTCTGGCAGGTAATAGATTTTACATGCATTAACTACTGATCAATTTTTTGCAGAAAGTCTTTTTGAACAAAGATAATTACAGCACAGGAACAGGCCCTTCGGCCCTCCAAGCCTGCGCCGATCCAGATCCTCTCTCTAAACATGTCGCCTATTTTCTAAGCTTCTGTATCTCTTTTCTTCCTGCCCATTCATGTATCTGTCCAGATACATCTTAAAAGACTCCATCGTGCCCGCATCTACCACCTCCGCTGGCAATGCGTTCCAGGTGCCCACCACCCTCTGCGTAAAGAACTTTCCACGCATATCCCCCCTAAACTTTTCCCCTTTCACTTTGAACTCGTGTCCTCTAGTAATTGAAACCCCCACTCTGGGAAAAAGCTTCTTGCTATCCACCCTGTCTATACCTCTCATGATTTTGTACACCTCAATCAGGTCCCCCCTCAACCTCCGTCTTTCTAATGAAAATAATCCTAATCTACTCAACCTCTCTTCATAGCTAGCGCCCTCCATACCAGGCAACATCCTGGTGAACCTCCTCTGCACCCTCTCCAAAGCATCCACATCCTTTTGATAATGTGGCGACCAGAACTGCACGCAGTATTCCAAATGTGGCCGAACCAAAGTCCTATACAACTGTAACATGACCTGCCAACTCTTGTACTCAATGCCCCGTCCGATGAAGGAAAGCATGCCGTATGCCTTCTTGACCACTCTATTTACCTGCGTTGCCACCTTCAGGGAACAGTGGACCTGAACACACAAATCTCTCTGGACATCAATTTTCCCCAGGACTTTTCCATTTACTGTATAGTTCACTCTTGAATTGGATCTTCCAAAATGCATCACCTCGCATTTGCCCTGATTGAACTCCATCTGCCATTTCTCTGCCCAACTCTCTAATCTATCTATATTCTGCTGTATTCTCTGACAGTCCCCTTCACTATCTGCTACTCCACCAATCTTAGTGTTGTCTGCAAATTTGCTAATCAGTCCACCTATACTTTCCTCCAAATCATTAATGTATATCACAAACAACAGTGGTCCCAGCACGGATCCCTGTGGAACACCACTGGTCACACGTCTCCATTTTGAGAAACTCCCTTCTACTGCTACTCTCTGTCTCCTGTTGCCCAGCCAGTTCTTTATCCATCTAGCTAGTACACCTTGGACCCCAAGCGCCTTCACTTTCTCCATCAGCCTGCCATGGGGAACCTTATCAAACGCCTTACTGAAGTCCATGTATATGACATCGACAGCCCTTCCCTCATCAATCAACTTTGTCACTTCCTCAAAGAATTCTATTAAGTTGGTAAGACATGACCTTCCCTGCACAAAACCATGTTGCCTATCACTGATGAGCCCATTTTCTTCCAAATGGGAATAGATCCTATCCCTCAGTATCTTCTCCAGCAGCTTCCCTACCACTGACGTCAGGCTCACCGGTCTATAATTACCTGGATTATCCCTGCTACCCTTCTTAAACAAGGGGACAACATTAGCAATTCTCCAGTCCTCCGGGACCTCACCCGTGTTTAAGGATGCTGCAAAGATATCTGTTAAGGCCCCAGCTATTTCCTCTCTCGCTTCCTTCAGTAACCTGGGATAGATCCCATCCGGACCTGGGGACTTGTCCACCTTAATGCCCTTTAGAATACCCAACACTTCCTCCCTCCTTATGCCGACTTGACCTAGAGTAATCAAACATCTGTTCCTAACCTCAACATCCGTCATGTCCCTCTCCTCGGTGAATACCGATGCAAAGTACTCGTTTAGAATCTCACCTATTTTCTCTGAGTCCAAGCATAACATTCCTCCTTTGTCCTTTAGTGGGCCAATCCTTTCTCTAGATACCCTCTTTCTCCTTATATATGAATAAAAGGCTTTGGGATTTTCCTTAACCCTGTTTGCTAAAGATATTTCATGCCCCCTTTTAGCCCTCTTAATTCCTCGTTTCAGATTGGTCCTACATTCCCGATATTCTTTCAAAGCTTCGTCTTTCATCAGCCGCCTAGACCTTATGTATGCTTCCTTTTTCCTCTTAGCTAGTCTCACAATTTCACCTGTCATCCATGGTTCCCTAATCTTGCCATTTCTATCCCTCATTTTCACAGGAACATGTCTCTCCTGCACGCTAATCAACCTCTCTTTAAAAGCCTCCCACATATCACATGTGGATTTACCTTCAAACAGCTGCTCCCAATCTACATTTCCCAGCTCCTGCCGAATTTTGGTATAGTTGGCCTTCCCCCAATTTAGCACTCTTCCTTTTGGACCACTCTCGTCTTTGTCCATGAGTATTTTAAAGCTTACGGAATTGTGATCACTATTCCCAAAGTAGTCCCCTACTGAAACTTCAACAACCTGGCCGGGCTCATTCCCCAACACCAGGTCCAGTATGGCCCCTTCCCGAGTTGGACTATTTACATACTGCTCTAGAAAACCCTCCTGGATGCTCCTTACAAATTCTGCTCCATCTGGACCTCTAACATTAAGCGAATCCCAGTCAATGTTGGGAAAATTAAAATCTCCTATCACCACCACCCTGTTGCTCCTACATCTTTCCATAATCTGTTTACATATTTGTACCTCTATCTCACGCTCGCTGTTGGGAGGCCTGTAGTACAGCCCCAACATTGTTACCGCACCCTTCCTATTTCTGAGTTCTGTCCATATTGCCTCACTGCTCGAGTCCTCCATAGTGCCCTCCTTCAGCACAGCTAATAATTATCTTGCCAGTGCTGAATCGGAATCGATAGTGATAGACTGAGATATAGATGTAAGTGTATTTAAGAGAATTGCTTTATTGGAGGGACTGAACTCTTTATTTGTAATTGTGTTTATCTAATTTTGTCACTAGTTTAGGTGAGCAAATGACACTTTGTCCATGAGAAATTCTGTTCTTTCTGTATTTTAGAATCAAGGACCTGATTTAACAGCCTGTCAAGATGAATAAACTAGTCTTGGCTGCCTACCGTTAATCTCTGTCCCTTCCAGTCCCACTCAGCTTTTCTGTTTTACATGGCTGTTCTGATGTACTATCTGCTTCACTCTATAAACTTCTCCTGATATGGAGATCACTGCCCTTTTGTTGGCTGCCCTGTCTTCAGACACATATTACAAACATGTGGAGGAGTTGCATAAACAGAGACCATCATGGGTTAAGTGTGAGAAATGGTTCGTCTTCTTATTGATGATTTTTCTACTGCGTCACCTCAATGAGCACAGTAACAATCCTCTCCTTGAGTTTCATGGTTTATTGGATCAATTTGCACTCCTTATACAGTGTGCATCCACAGAGGTCATCTGATAAGGTCCATCTACCACCATGTGATATGGTGTAGCTAGCTCTATTATGTCAACAAAAGTAATACGCATTGGCATTGCATACTGTTTTGCTTGCTAGCTAGCTAATACAGTTGTGCTGCTCTCCATTGATGTTGTATGCTTAGCTACTTTATTTATAGGGAGAAATATGTTTTAAACAGGACTGTATTTTGATGGCATTAGATTGGTTGTACACTTTATATATGCCCCCATGTCTGTGGCTGAGTCAATAGTTTTGTCAAATGCCCATGGTGCATGCTTTTGTTATGACCGAGGTGGGAGGAGTACACTGTCTTTCTCTAGTTCCACTTCTCCACAGGTCACAACATATATTTACATGTGTACTCAGTTACCGATATGGCCAATTATAAACTCTATCTATTTTAGTTTCAGAAAAAAATCCACCAACCAGGTTTCTTGAAAAAGCAACAAAAGTTATTATAAAACAAGACTTAGTCAATAAAGATGCAAAACTTTAACAGTTTGAAATATGACAGTAAATATGTACATTCCCTTCTAAATACCCAACACACATACAGACACATACACACACATACACCAGTTAAAGAAAAAATCAAGATGCTTTGGCCAAAGTACTTGTGAATCCGTGAAGAAAAAAGATAAGATATGTTATGTTCCATATGGCATACAGTCTGGCATCCGAGTACACGTAGAAGCAGTTTATTCAGGAGATGTCGAGAGGAAATCTTCCAAAAGCTTCTCAGGGGAACTGCTGCATCAGGTGTTACAGCTATCACACACTGGATTTTTTGTAGGGTTTCTCAGAGGGGTGGAGAATAGATGAGCTGGGTGTTTCTTTCTGCAGGCTACAAACCCAACTGACTCAAAGCAGTATTCAGAATTGAAACCCACTCTTGAGCACCATAAACCTTGACATGCCACTTCGCTTGTAAACAACTTCCATAGTCAGAAGACACCTGTTGTTTACTTAGCCGAAAACATGTGACATCCAATAAATGTGGTCCTTCCAGTGACCCTTTAAAAAAATGTCCAACATCTATGGAATCACTTCAGTCCTCCAGCGAATCCATCTCCACAATTCTGAAACACGAGTCCTTAAAAAATAACAAAAAATGGAAGCACTTTCATAACAGGCTCTCTATATGGATGAAAGATTGTGAGCCGAGGGATACTTTCAAGTGAAGGCTGGGACTGTAAAGGTCCCTGTGCTACCTTCTGTACTGTGAAATGATATACTATGGTAGGAAGAATGAAGAGTTGCAATATAAACTATTTGGTACAGTTTTAAAAGGGGTACAAGAAGAGAGACTTGGGGGTATACATAAACAAATCTTTGAAGATGGTAGAAAAGTTGAGAAGGCTGTTAAAAAAGTGTATAGGGATACTTGTCTTTATGAATAGAGGCAGGGGACATGTTGTGGGGAGGAGTTTTAGCCTAAAAAAACAGGCAGGTTTGGGTTGATGGAGGGGTTTAATGTCTGAAAAATCAGTTTCCTGACCCAAACCCACCTCCAGCCTGGTGTTAACTGAGGCCGTAGTAGGTGACCAACCTGCTCCAAGCCTCATTGTCATTCAGCTTTTCAACTTTAACTGCTGTCGACTGGGTTTCCCAAGCACTTGGAAACCCTATAGCTTCATTGAGGTGAGGAATTGGCGGATTAAGGTGAGTGCCTTTTTACCTACTTCCTGGATCCAGGTGCCTGCCTGAGGAGCCTCTGGGATCAGGAAATTCCCTTGACCTTCACCCAAGGTCTACGATCCCACCGTAAGCCCTTTAGACTACCACCCCCAACCTGGTCTCCGATCCTTCCCCACCACGAGGCCTCCAATCACTTTTCCCCCCATCCGAGGCCTCGGAATCCACCCCACCACCACCAGGACACCAATACCCCCACCACATGAGGACTCCCATAACACTCCACCGTTCACCATCACCAGACTCCTGATTCCTTCCCACTCCAGGACGAGGCCTTCAGTCTCCCCCACAAGGACTCAGATACCCCCCACCATCAGGCCTCCCGATCCCAGCACTCAGGCCCCTGATCGCACCCTCCAGACATCTGATCTCCCACTCAGTCTCCCCGACCTTCCCCTCCAAGGCCCCAACCTCCCACCCAGTTCCCTGGCCTCCCTCCCAGGCCCCAATCCCCTTTCCAGGCCTAACACCCTTCCCTCCCCAGGCTCCTATCCTCCTTCTATACCTCAGATCTTCCCTTCCAGGTCCCTGATCCCCTTCCCAGACATCTAATTCTCCCTTACAGGTCCCAATTTCCCTCCAGGCCTCCGATCCTTTCCCCACCCCTCCTAATTCCCCGCTCTCTGGCCTCTGAGTCCCTCCACCCCCGGGCCCCAGACCTATTTCTTAGGCGTTCGATCTCCCCCCCCCGCCCCCGCCACGTGACCCCAGAATCAGAAGCTCACTCGATCGACCCCCCTCCCCCCTGATTGATTCCCCCTCACCCCGATCGAACCCCATCCCCTGCCTTCAAGATCGCCACCTCCCCCATCTCTGGCACAGACTTACCTGGTCCTGCAGCCTTCATAGACCTGCTCCCTACCTGTCTGGAAGCCAGCCTTTTTCAGGCTGGGAACCAATTTGTGTCATCACGTGCAAACTGTGGTCCACAGTGTGGCTGGGTCCGCCATGACTTTTTCACCCACCCGCTCCTGGTGAGTCAGGTAAGTAACATTACATCTATAGAGTACAAAAGCAACCAAGATATGCTAATCTTTTAAAAAAATGCTTAGGGCTCAGCTGGAATATTGTGTTCAATTCTGGGCACCACACTTTAGGAAGGATGGCAGGCCTTAGAGAGGGCGCAGGGAAGATTTACGTGAATTGTGCCAGGATGAGGGACTTCAGTTGAATGGATAGACTAGAGAAGCTGGGATTGTTCTCAGATTCCAGATATTTGATAGAATCTCCTCTTGAGGTTCTCGAATCATAGAATTATAGCACGGTTAGAGCACAGAAAAGAGGCCATTTGGCCTGTCATATCTGTGCTGGCTCTCTGTAAGAGCTGCTCAGCTAGTCCTACTCCATTGCTTTTGCAGGACTAAGGAGAAAAATCAGGTGAGTGGGGCTAGCTGAGTAGCTCTTACAGAGAGCCAGCACAGACATAACAGGCCGAATAGCCTTCTTTGGTGCTGTAAACATTTTGATTCTTTGATCCTAGAAGGGTAAGAGGAGATTTTATAGATGTGTTCAAAATTATGAACGGTTTTGATGGAGTAGATAAAGTGAAACTGTTTCCAGTGGCAGAAGGATCAGTAACCAGAGGACACAAATTTAAGGTGATAGTCAAAAGAACCAGAGGTGACATAAGGAAACTGTTTTTATGCAGCAAGTTGTTGTGATCTGGAATGCACTGCTTGAAAAGGTGGTGGAAACAAATTCAATAGTGAGCTTCAAAAGGGAGTTGGATAATTGCATGAAGGGAAAATGTACAGGGCTGTGGGGAAAGAGCAGAGCATTGGGACTAAGTGAACAGCTCTACCAAGGAACCAGCACTGGCACAATGGGCTGAATGGCTTCCTTCTGTGCTGTATTATTCTGTGCTGTAATAATCTATGATTCTATGATTCTGGGCATTGATGATTAGCTTATCAAGCATCTTCACACAGTAAGGGACGATAATTGTAAGTGGCAGACATATTTAGTATAGTGCATTTGTGGATGATATGACAGCATCTAAAACATAGAAACATAGAAAACTTAACAGAGGAAATTTTATGCTCTCCCCACGGCAGGTTTGGAGGCAACCTGGTCTTTGACCTCTTGGTAGCAGTAAATTTCACTGATCCTGAGGATGCCTGAAAAGCCCAGTTACTGTAATTCTTGCTACCAGAGAGACAGTGGAGAGAAAGACTTGATGTTAGCTGGGTTGAGCAGCAGCGTGGGCTTTGAGGTCCATCATAAAGGGGAGAATGTGAGACAACAAATGCTGTAATCATGAACACTGGAAATTAGCCTTCCTACTCCGCCGCCAATTGAGGCCGTTAACTGGACAATTAATTCCCAATTAAGGGCCTCATCCTGCTGCTGCCACAATTAGCCGTGCGGCCCTGTCGCTACATGGGAAAAATGGCATGAAAAACCATGTGGGCTGCTTCCCAGCTCCGGGGGTGGGGGAGTCCCTTGTTAAAAAGCACTTCGTGCCTGAACAAGGGGCCCTGTATCGTGAAGGGGGACCCACTGGGAGCCAACCCCATGCCCTTGCTACTGACCCTCCTATAGCCCCTCCCCCATGACCCCCACCCCACAAGACCGCTCCTGCCCTGACATATTAGTGGTCTGGGTCCAGCACCACACCTGGGCTTTGGGTGGGTGCTCCACTGGCAGCAGCCACTGCCTGCGCAGTGGCGCTGCTGATTGGAAGAGCTGCTGGCCTCTGATTGGCTGGCAGCTCTCCAAGGGCGGGACTTCTGGTGCCAGGGTCCTTGATCCCATGGAAGGCCCGCTGCTGTCCAGCTAAGAACCTAATTGGCAGTAGATTCGGCAGGCCTTCTAGAGAAGAGGCAACACATGGTACTCGGTGTCGCTTTTTCCGATATCAAACCCTCACCGCTAGCATAAAATCCCAGTCATCGTGTTTGTGCTGTCTGAAAAAGAGCACTTCTGATCCAAAGAAAACAAACACTGCACATGCAATCTTTCCTCACAGCTAAAATTCTCCATTCCTGGCAACAGTTGACCTTCCGGAGGTGGAGACCAGTCGGACCTGTGTGGGAACGCCTAGAACCAGGAGCGGATAAATTCAGCACAAGGTTCAGGGCTTTCACTTACCTTCTGGGAGCAGAGAGCAGTCCAGGCGCGCCGGAGTTTTGAAAAAAAGAAAGAAAAGTCAACAGTGACATCACAGGAAAGCTGCACGGTGATAAATTGGTGAGTAACTGCTAAGGGAATAACGCTAAATAGCTGGGTAAGTAACCAAAGCAAAGTTTTTAAAAAATATATATAGTAAGTAATGTTTTTTTAGGGAATAAATGTCCCTAGTGAAAATAATCACATTTTTGGGTAAATTAAGGGTAAGTCATGGCAGGGCAGCTCAGCATTCTGAAGTGCTCTTCCTGTGCAATGTGCGAAGTCAGGGACACTTCCAGTGTCCAGGGTGAACACGTGTGCAGGAAGTGTCTCCAGCTGCAGCTACTCGAAATCTCCGTTTCGGATCCGGAGCAGCGACTGGGGACACTGTGGAGCAGCCGCGAGGCTGAGATCATCGTGGATAGCACGTACAGCGAGGTGATCACACCACAGGTAAAGACTGCTCAGGCAGAAAGAGAATGGGTGATCACCAGGCTGAGTAGAAGAACTAGGCAGGTAGTGCAGGAGTCCCCTGGGTCCATCTCCCTATCTAACAAATTTTCCACTTTGGATACTTTTGGAGGAGATGGTTTCTCAGGGGAATGCAGCAAGAGCCAAGTCTGTGGCACCATGGGTGGCTCAGCTGCACAGGAAGGAAGGAAAAAGAGTGGGAAAGCTATGGTGATAGGGAATTCTATTGTAAGGAGTACAGATAGGCATTTCTGTGGCTGCAAACATGACTCCAGGATGGTATGTTACCTTGCTGGTGCTAAGGTCAAGGATGTCATGGAGCGGCTGCAGGACATTCTGAAGGGGGAGGGTGAACAGTCAGAGGTTGTGGTTCACATTGGTACCAACGACATGGGTAGAAAGAGGGATGAGATCCTGCAACAACAATTTAGGGAGCTAGGTAGCAGACTAAAAAGCAGGACCTCAAAGGTTGTAATCTCTGGATTACTCCCGGTGCCACGTGCTAGTGAGTATAGGAATAGAAGGATAGAGCAGATGAATGTGTGGCTGAAGAGATGGTGCAGGAGGGAGGGCTTTAGTTTCCTGGATTACTGGGTCTGTTTCTGACGAAGGTGGAACCTGTACAAGTTGGACGGGTTGCACTTGAACCAAAACGGGACCAACATCCTTGCTGCAAGGTTTGCTAGTGCTGTTGGGGGGGTGCGGGGGGGTGGGGGTTTAAACTAATTTGGCAGGGGGATGGGAGACAGAGGTACAGTAGTAAGTGATACACAGTCAAAAATAGAAGAGAAACTAAGTCAGTCTGGAAGGCAGAGCAAATATAGACCTGTTAAGGTTCAAGCGATTTCAACTTCCCCAATATCAACTGGGATAGTCTTAGTGTGAAAGGCTTAAAGGGGGAGGAATTATTAAAGTGCATACAGGAGAGCTTTCTGAGCCTGCACGTCGGTAGTCCTGCAAGAGAAGGGGCGGTACTGGACCTAATCCTAGGAAATGAAGCCGGACAAGTGGTCGAAGTGTCAATGGGGGAGCATTTCGGGGATAGTGACCATAACTCTGTAAGATTTAAGGCAGTTATGAAAAAGGACAAAGAGGGACTGGAAATAAAAGTACTGAATTGGGGGAAGGCCGATTTCAATATGATAAAACAGGATTTGGCCAAAGTGGACTGGGAGCAGCGACTTGTAGGAAAGTCTACATAAGACCAGTGGGAGTCATTCAAAAAGGAAATAGTGTGAGTTCAGGGCCAACATGTTCCCGTAAAGGTGAAGGGTAGGACCAACAAGTCCAGGGAATCCTGGATGTGAAGGAGTATCGAGGATTGGATAAGGGAAAAAGGAGGCTTATGGCAGATTCAGAACACTGAAAACAACGGAAGCCCTAGAGGAGTTTAGAAAGTGTGGGGGGTACTTTAAAAAGTAATTAGGAGAGCGAAGGGGGGACATGAAAAAACACTGGCGGGCAAGATAAAGGAAAATCCCAAGGCATTTTATAAGTATATTAAGGGCAAGAGGATAACCAGGGAAAGAGTAGGGCCCATTAGGGACCAAAGTGGCAATTTGTGTGTGGAGCCGGAGGACATAGATGAGGCTTTAAATGATTACTTTTCATCTGTGTTCACTATGGAGAAGGACAATGTCGGTATAGAGATTGGGGAGGGGGATTGTGATATACTTGAACAAATTAGCATTGAAAGGGAGGAAGTATGAGCTGTTTTCACGGGCTTAAAAGTGGATAAGTCCCCAGGCCCAGATGAGATGTATCCCAGGCTGTTATGTGAGGCAAGGAAGGAGATAGCAGCAGGATCCCTCACAACATTTAAGAAGTATTTAGATGAGCACTTGAAACGCCACAACATACAAGGCTACAGGCTAAGTGCTGGAAAATGGGATTAGAATAGATAGGTGCTTGATAGCCAGCACAGACATGATGGGCCAAAGGGCCTGTTTCTGTGCTGTATAACTCCATGACTCTATAACTCCCTTGTAATTCTCCCCTGTACCCTCTCCCCTGTGATAATATCCGTCCTGTAATGGAGTGACCAGAACTATACACAGTACTCTAGCTGTGAACTTCCACCATAACCTCCCTGTTCTTATATTCTGTGCCTTGGCTAATGAAGGAAAGTATCCCTTATGCCTTCTTAACCATCTTACCTAACTGTCTTGCTACCTTCAGGGATCTGTCAACATGCAAAGTGTGTTGTTATCTGTTTTTATTTGGAGAGTAGTCGCAGCCTTGGTTTGTTGTAAAGTGTATTGACGTTTTATTTATTATTTAAATAAATAAGTTTAAACAATTACAAATAAAACTCACAGCTGCTTCCAGGAGGTACAGTGTATTGCTACCTACCAATTCAAAACGGGAGAGAATAAAGGAATCACCTGACTAATCACCTAATGAGTTATGTTAAAATCCTATGACTGACGCCATTTACTTAAACGCAACGTGCTCCTCACAAATTCCCTTTTTCCTCTACACTTCACAGTATCCTATCATTTATTGTGTGTTTCCTTGCCTTGTTTGCCCTCCCCAAATGCATTACCTCACACTTCTCTGAATGGAATTCTATTTGCCACTTTTCTGCCTACCAGCCCAGTCCATTGATATCTTCCTGCAGTCTACAGCTTTCTTCCTTTACAAACTTCATAATCATGCCTTCTACATTTAAGTCCAAAACATTGACGTATATCATAAAAAGCAAGAATCCTAGTGCTGAACTCTGCGAACCCCACTGGAAACAGCCTTCCAGTCACAAAAACGCCTGGTGACCATTACCCTTTGCTTCCTGCCACTGAGCCAACTTTGGATCCAACTTGCCACTTGCCCTTGGATCCCATGGGCTCTTACTTTTCTGACCAGTCTTCCACGTGGGACCTTGTCAAAGGCCTTGCTAAAATCCATGTAGACTACATCAAACATGCTACCCTTATTGACTCTCCTTGTTATTTCTTCAAAAAATTCAATCAGCTTCATCAGACACAATGTCCTCCATACTGACTGTCCTTAATTAATTTGTACCTTTCTAAATAACGATTTATACTGTCCCACAGAACTTTTTCAAATAATTTGCACACCACTGACTGGCCTGCAATTACTCTCTTTCTTTTTAAACAAGAGTACAAGATTAGCAGTCCTCCAGGCATCTGGCACTGTACCTGGAACCAGAGAGCATAGGAAAATGATGGTCAGAGCCTTCGCTTTCCCTTCCTTGCTTCTCTTAGCAGCCTGGGAGACATTTTATCTGGACCTGGTGATTATTTCCTCTCTCACTATATTTATTCCATCCAATACTTCATACTCCTCCTCCTTAACTACAATGTCTGCATTGTCCCGCACCTTTGTGAAGACAGACACAAAGGGCTGGATTTTAAAGGGTCCCCGATGCCAGGAACGGTGGCGGTGGGGGGCATGAAGATCGCAATGGGTGAGGCCCACCACCGACACTGATGAGGCCTCGTGGTGGCCACCCAGCCACTCAATGACAGGACCCGCATTATAATATGCAAATGGATAATTACCTTTCATTAATATGCAGGCCGCAGCGATTCTGCCAGTAGGTTGGGATCTTCATAGCGGCGGCCACAATGCCACGCCTTTGAATACCGATTAGGGGAAACGAGGCGCGACGCCTGTGGGGAGGGGGGAGGAGGTGATTTTGTCAGTGTGGGGGTGGGGGAGCGCGGTCAGAATCTTCGGATTGGTCGAGGGGGTGATGGGAAGCGATAAAGGACAAAGGTTCCGAACTTTGAGGGGGGAAAATGTCAAATATTAATGGTAGGTGTTCTGGGTGCGGGATGGGGAAAGGGCAGGAATGATGTGTAATGCTATTGGGGGCGTTGGGAGAGGGCATGAAAATATTTTTTTATTCATATGATAAATGTTACATTAACGGTGTCTTTAAAGATTTAAATGATCATTTAGGGCTGTAAGTCCTTTAAAAATGGCACCGACGTCTGCGCATCGGCGGCGGGCGCCATTGCCGGGGATGGCTCGCCTGCCCCCTCCACGCCATCGGTGGGGGAGAGGCGGGGGGTGGCAGGCGTGGCAGCCCCGGCCATGCTAATGAGCCGTGCTTTTGGAATTGTGGCGGCTCCGCGACATGGACCCAATGTGTGCGGGCCACAAATTTTTACACCCACCGCCTATTTTGGCATAGGGCTTATAAAGTGCAGCCCAAAGTATTTATTAAGAACATGCCCATGTCTTCCACCTCCACCCACAAGTTACCTCTTTGTTCTCTAATTGGCCCTACTCTCTCCTTCGTTTTTCCCTTGCTCTTTATTTGTTTATAAAACATCTTTGGGTTTTCCTTGATTGTACTTGACAATATTTTGTCCTGCCCTCTCTGCATTCCTAATTTCCCTTTTAATTCCCTGCACTTTCTATACTCTTATAGCCTTTCTGTATCTGACATAAGCTTCCCTTTTTTGCCTTATCCTACTGAGTAAGCTCTCTAACAGGAGATCAAGATTTGTGATCCCATCCTTTTTCTTTAAGGGACTTATAGTATACCCACTGCAGTATGATTACTTCTTTTATGTTCCTCAGTTCAACCCATAGGCCACATGTGATGATTCTTCGAGCATATTATCCCTCCTCACACCTGTGATTATTTCTTTAGCCAATATTGCAAACCCCCTCACTATCCCATCTGAAAACTCTGCAACCAATAATGTTGAGCTGCCATTGCTGCCAATCTTTAAGTCATGTTTCAGTAATAGCTCTGAGATCACACTTCCAAGTGTCTACCTCTGTCCTCTGCTCTTCTGTCTTATTCACTCAACTCCATGCATTGAATTATATACTGCTAGTCACTGAACAACTCCTTGTTATCTATTTTCTAGCTTTTGTTTTCTCTGCCTTCCATACTCACTTACTCATTTTCTGCCTTTCATTTCCAGTTTTGCTTTTCTGCCTTTGAATCTACGTTCAGGTTCCTATCCCCCGCCAAGCTAGTTTAAACCCCCTAACACCACTAGCAAATCTCCCTGCCACAATATTGGTTCCGGTTCTGTTGAGGTGCAACCTGTCTTGTTTGTACAGGTCCCAACTCCCCCTATAACTGGTCCTAATGCCCAATCCCCTCCCTCCTGGACCATTTCCCCAGCTACGCATTCCTCTTCACTATCCTCCTATTTCTCACTAGCACATGCCACTGGGTGTAATCCAGAGATTAATATCTTTCAGGTCCTACTTCTTAATTTCTTTCCTAGCTTCCTAAAATTTGCCAGCAGGACCTCATCCCCTTTTTCTACCTATGCCATTGGTACTGATATGGACAACAACCTTTGGTTGTGCACCTTCCATCCTTGACCTTGACAGCAGGGAGGCAGCATACCATCTTGGAATCACATATGTGACCACAGGAATGCCTGTCTGTTCCCCTAACTATTGATTCCCTATCACTTTAACTTTCTGACTTTCTTCCTTCCACCCTGTACAACTGAGCCACCCATGGCACTGCGGACTTGTCTTTGGCTGTATTCCCCAGAGGAATCATTGCCCTCATCAGCCTTCAGAACTGAATACCGGTTAAAGAGTGAGATACACTCTGGGAGCTCTTCACTCACGATCTGGACCTCCTTTGTCTATTGGCAGTCATGCATTCCCTTTCTGCCTGCACACCCTTAAGCCACTTACAACCTCACAGATGCACTGCAGTGACTGGATCGCAGTACAGACAGCTTGAGCTCCTCCAGCCAATGACACCATAGAAACCATAGAAAAATTACAGCACAGAAGGAGGCCATTCAGCCCATCGTGTCTGCACCAGCTGATAAAACACTTCCTACATTTGTGGTTGTCAGGGACACGAGAAATCCTGGAGTTCCCACATGGCACAGGATGTGCATCCAACAGGACTCAGGTGCCCTGCCATGTCTCCGTTTGTTAGATTACGAACTAAATTTCTTAGTTCAACCCATTGACCTAACTTATAGAGAAATAAAACAATGGTAATACTCACCAACCAATCACCTCCCTGCTGCCCTATGACATTACTCATTGATTTTTTTTGTTGTTGTTTTTGGATTCGCCAGATATATACTGCCGCCTTTGCTCAGGTCTGTGCTTTGTCCTGGACCTTCTCTCCCACCCTTTTTATACACCTACTGCCCCTGCTCTTGCTGCCTCTACTCAGGTCCACGTTCTATCCTGGGTTTTCTCTCCAGTTCTCTTCATACTTCTGTTGCTTCTGCTCCTACCACATCTGGTCAGGCCCACAAATCTCGAGTTTGGAATGCAGAAGACTGTATGAGACATATAATTTCTAAATTATATAAAAATTTATTAAAGAACCGAACATTTAATTCACATTTGGTGGTAAAGTCAATCACAACATTATTGGTGTAATCATGTTCCTAGTAGAGAATCCAATTAAGTCTAAATATTGTTGCAGCAAAATATTTCTGATATCCATCAACATTTAAAATAACAGTTACCTTAAATCCCCAAGTAGAAACCTACAGAGTTTAGCAAGATACCTCTATCCCAATTAAGGAGAGAACTATTATCGCCTCACCACAGTAGCTGAACCTTTACCACGAGAAATGCTGGAGTGAATCCACAATTCTAAAGATCCACTGTGTGGTTCCAACATTTATATTGTTTCTAAGCTGCATCATTAATTTTTTTTACGGATGGGTGTGTTATCTCTTTGCAAGTAGGTTTGTTCCCCTCTATTTTCCAAATAAGTCTGTATAACTGTTAATTTCTTGTTAAAATCCACATTGTTTAATTTCAAAGAATAGGCTGAACCAGCAGGGAGTTGTGAGCAGAGATGATGGTCAGTATCTTTAGAGCCAGCAGGAGGCTGGAAGTTGGAAATGGCGGTAAACTTCCTCGCCACCCAATTGTGTTTTAAGCTTATAACCCAGTTTCCCAGATTCAGCTGACAGGTGATCCTTCAAAAATCATATTATCCGTTGTTATACTGTGATAACTTACAATGATTATTTAAATAAGTGCCTTACCTGGGCGATGATGTTCATGACCTTTTATGAATGAGTTCCTGTTTTCACAATCTGCTATTGTGTTCTATGAAGAGGCAATTATTCTGCATCCTTGACCACAGGAGCATGTCTAAGCATGCTTATGAGCTTCTTCTAACTTTTCAGGCAGATGAACCCTGCTTTTAATTTTTTAATCCCTAATTCATAGGAAAATAACTCTTTTAACCTTATAATCCTTTATTATGGCTGGATTCCTTCACATACCAACATAAATAAAGGAGAGGAAGTGTAGCTTGATGAGCAGGCGAAGGGGGGAGGTAGCAGAGGCAGATGATGTATACTTTCTGATTCAATATTATCTCTGCTAAATGGCAATGACTATAAACTAATGTGATATTTTTCCACATTAGCACTATACATTAAATAGTGTGATGGCTGCTGTAAAACAAATACAAGGAAAAAGTTTTCTGATCAAATGGTATCAGGAGGCATATTTACACTTAATCATCATTCATAGTCATCACCTGTTGCTGATCAGGAAATATGGAGACAGATTTGTCAAGGTAAGACAAAGTAAGCTGCCAAAATGTTTGGTGGAGCTTTAAATCATTTATGTGTACAAAATGAATCAGAAGTGAAGATGCCAGGTTCATTTAACAACTCTAAGAGCAATATTTCCATTTTTACATGCTGAACTGCAAACCTTAAGGCCTCCAAGTCTGTGCAGCAGGGAAATGGTGACAGGAGTACAATCCAAATTCAGCATTAAAATTTCTATTATTATTCTTCTCTTCCATGCTTAAGGGCACCTGAGGCAACCCATGTTTCTACAACTCTACATTGAGAAGATTATGCTTTGAGTAGTGTCCATAGCAAAGTCCTTTTTTACATGGATAGGTCATTAGTTTGACTCACAACTCCCTCCTAGAAGAAAAAGCCAGATGTGATATGGGGTTGTCATTCCACTCTTATTGGATGCTCGTACCCCACTAGATGTCAACCCAGTATTTAGAGGCTGGAACTCTTGTCTACACTTGTCAAGGCGATCTGGAGTGGAGCTCGAACTCTTGAGTTTCCCAACAGAGGCAGAAACGTTACCACTGAGCCAAGGCTCCCTCACAATCTGTATAATTAGTTCAGATTATGTAAAAATCAGACAGATGAATCTGGATTTGATATATAATTATGTGAAAAATGTAGGACGTTCAGTTTTTTCTCTATTGTGCCACAAAGGGTTAAGCAAAGTTTAAAAAAAACTAAATTGAGAGTGATATTTTTCAGAAGAATGACAGAATTTATGACATGCTGCAATTATCTTCTGTTCAGCATGTCAGTGTTGGTTTAATGCTTTTAATTTTGTAACAGCCAATCAGTAATATGTGCTGAGACAGATTTAGCAACATGATCAGCAGTGTCTGTTTCCAGACTATTGGGCTCCAAACACATAAGACAGTTATGTGGTAGTAAGTGCCAAGCTGCTAAAATTGCAGGTTCTGGCAATGAGCAAAGAAACCCAATTAAATATTAGTTAAAATTATTCAAATTTATCATCTTCATAAGCAGAAATTAGGTACCTGATCTGAATAAGACATGGTATGCTGGTTGTAATAAAATAGCAGGAAGTGGGGAGCAAAGCTAAAATACAAAGATGACAATATTTTTCAAAAGCTGAAAGCCCCAAATGGTCAAAAGCAGAGTGAAAATGCCAGAATTTGGAATGGGACTTGGTCATCTCTCCTTTTTCTGACTGTCTAAATTTCTTGTGGATAGTCTTAATCATTTTACACCTGCCATTGGTGGGCATATAGTGGTGACATGTAAAAGGGAGCAATACATTAAATTACATATTTCTTGTCATTTGCTGTGTGAAAGCACTGGGGAAAAGGGGCATATGTACATCACAGTCATCCGTTACTGTGAAAGCATCAAGGGGATTTAAAATTTAAAAGACTTGTTTTGGCAATGCAATCAAGCATACAGGGATCAATTGCATTCGAGAATCTGGCATAATAGAATAGGATATATTTAAAGATTTTTTAGAATGTTTCCCAACACCTTTGGAATTCAATTACATTAAGGCAGTGCAGCGATTTCTGTCTCCATTTCATCAAAAGTAGGCATCCGACTTGTGCTGCATATGATGCCTGCACTACCCCAAAATCGACTGCAGTTAGGGGTGCAGGCAATGAGTAGGTGCAAGTTCCATTGTGTACTTTCCTCCAGTATGAAAATCAACCGTTCACCACTATTCTCTGTTTTGTGCCACTCAGCCAACTTCGTATCCATGTTGCCACTGTCCCTTCTGACAAGGTTGTTATGTGGCACTTTATAAAACGCCTTTTGGAAGTCCATATACATCACATCAACCGCATTAACTTCATTAACCCTCTCTATTACCTCATCAAAAAACTAAATGCAGTTAATTAAATACAATTTGCCTTTAACAAATCCGTGCCATCTTTCCTTAATTCATCCACACTTGACCGAGTGACTGTTAATTTTGTCCCGGATTATTGCCTCTAAAAGTTTCCCACCACCAAGGGTTAAACTGACTAGCCTGTAGTTGCTGGGATTATCCTTACACCCTTTTTTGAACACGGGTGTAACATTTGCAATGCTCCAGTACTCTGGCACTAGCCCCATATCGAAGGAGAATTGGAAGTACCTCAGAACTTTCCACCCTTACTTCCCTCAGTATCCTTGGATGCATCTGGTACTGGTGATTTATCAAATTTACATACAGACAGCCTTTGTAATACCTCCTGTTTATCAATTTTTTGTACATTTAGTATCTCAATTGTGTCTTCCTTTACTTTGACGTTGGCAGCATCCTCTTCCTTGGCAAAGTTCTCATTTAGCACCTCAGCCTTGTGCTCTGTTTCCACACATAGGTCTCCTTTTTGGTCCCTAATCAGCCTCACCCCTCCTCTCACTACCATTTTACTATTTATATGCCTATAGAAGACTTTTGGATTCCCCTTTACATTAGCTGCCAGTCTCTTCTCAGTTTGTCTTTGCCCCTTCTATTTGCTTTTTCACCTTCCCACTGAACTTTCTACATTCAGACTAGCTCTCACTTCTAATAACAACCTGACATTTGTCATAAGTCCCCTTTTTCTGCTTCATCTTACTCTCTATCTCCTTTGTCATCCAGGGAGTTCCTTGTCCTTTCCTATAGCTAATCTAAACCTTATGATACAATGATCACTGTTCCTGAAATGTTCCCCAACTGACACTTAATCCACTTGACCCACCTTACTTCCCAGAACCAGATCCAGCAATTAGTTTTAGAGGACCTCTTACCTCATGTCCATAAACTAATTCAAAAGGTCTAAAACCGGTAGACTCATCAGGTGAATCCCTGGTGATAGACAAAAGAAATTCCAGCCTTTTGTCCCAATTATGGGGATATTCATGACAATATGCCCCGATCATCGTTTTGAGGGTCTGATGGTACCATTCTAAAGCCTTTTGTGTCTGTGGGTGGTATAGAAACAGAGAAAAATAGGAGCACGAGTAGACCATTCGGCCCTTCGAGCCTGCTCCGCCATTCATTACGATCATGGCTGATCATCCAAACTCAGTAACCTGTTCCCACGTTTTCCCCGTATCCCTTGATCCCATTAGCTCTAAGAACTATATCTAACTCTTTCTAGAATATATTTAATGATTTGGCCTCAACTGCTTTCTGTGGTAGAGAATTCCACAGGTTCACCACTCTCTGGGTGAAGAAATCTCTCCTCATCTCAGTCCTAAATGGCTTACCCCTTATCCTTAGACTGTGACCCCTGGTCCTGGACTCCCCCGCCATTGTGAACATCCTTCCTGCATCTAGTCTGTCCAGTTCTGTTAGAATTTTGTAGGTTTTTATGAGATCCTCTCTCATTCTTCTAAACTCTAGCGAATACAAGCCTAATCGACCCAATCTCTCTTCATACATCAGTCCTGCCATCTCAGGAATCAGTCTGATGAACCTTTGCTGCTCTCCCTCCATAGCAAGAACATCCTACCTCAGATAAGGGGACCAAAACTGCACACAATACTCCAGATGTGGTCTCACCAAGGCCTTGTATAATTGCAGCAAGACAGCCTTGCTCCTGTACACGAATCCACTCGCTGTGAAGGCCAACATACCATTTGCCTTCTTAACTGCCTGCTGAACCTGCATGCTTACTTTCAGCGACAGGTGCACAAGGGCAACCAGGCCTTGTTGCACCTCCCCCTTTCCCAATCTATTGCCGTTCAGATAATCTGCCTTTCTGTTTTTGCCACCAAAGTGGATAACCTCACATTTATCCACATTATACTGCATCTGCCATGTATTTGCCCACTCACTCAACCTGTCCAAATCACACTGGAGTTTCTATGCATCCTCCTCACAGCTTACACTCAAATCCAGCTTTGTGTCATCTATGTATATTACATTTAATTCCTTCATGTATTCATTCATATATATATATATATGCAGAGGACTTTAACTGTGTTACCCCCAAATTATTCATAACTTCCTGAAAAATCTTAGACATAATATTGGAACCTTGATCCAACTGAATCTCAATCGGCAATCCATATCGATTGAAGAACTGAGTTAACTTTGTACCACTACCTTTGCAAATTGTTTTCAAGGGAACGGCCTCTGGGAACCAAGTAGCCATATTCAGAATAGTGAGTATATATTGATGTCCTGGTTTTGTTTTCGGTAAAGGTGCTACACAGTCTACCAACACCATACTAAATGGGTCCCCAAAAACTGGTATGGGAATTAGAGGTGCCAGTTTTATGGCAGGTTGTGGATTTCCCACAATCTGACAGATATGGCAAGTTTTACAAAACTGCACCACGTCCTCGTAAAGACCTGGCCAGTAAAAATGTCCACTCTCTACGGGTTTGAGTCTTCCGGATACCTACATGTCCTGCCATAGGTATTTCAAGGGCTATCCTTAATATTTTCGAGCGATATTTGGGCGGTACCACTATCTGGTGAACAACTGTCCATTCTTCATCTGCAAGTCTGTGAGGAAGTGGAGACTTCCTCATCAGAATTCCTTTTTTAATATGGCTGTGTTTGCTGACAACACAACCACAAGATGGCGCAATACTGGCACATGCGCAAATGCAGCCCCATCCACTGAAATGTCACTGTCTGCGATGTCTCTGGAGCTGCCAGTAAAAAAGATGGTGCTGCTTAATTTGTCACAAAAAGTAAATGCAGCCTTGAACCCAAATCCCCAAAGTGGCTGTGATTGTTGGCTCCATCCCACCCCAACAGTACCTGTGCTAGTGCAGATCCAAATAATCTCATTGTAAGGCATCTTTCAATTCGCTCTTATTCGATGCTTAGTATTCTAACATATTGGTTTTGGAAATAGATTCATGTGGCTTATTCTTTTGCACAATTACAGCAGTGCAAATGTTTTCTGGGCTATAATTCAGATAGAAGCCATCGTGCTTCTCTTCAGCACTCCCTCCTGCGCGTGTCTATTCACTGCTTCTCCTGCCTCAGCCACTCGCTCCCACCCTCGCCGCTTCCCCATATCGGGTGCTCGCTTCCCTGCAACCCCCACCCCCCACCCCCTAACGGCTGCTCACTCCAGATCTTGCTGCTTCCCGCTTCTTGGCCACTGGCTCCCGCGTCGCCCAGTCACCCCTCGACCACTTGCGCCACATCTTGCCACTTTGGCGGTTTGGTCCCCACCCCCCGCCGCTTCTTTTGGCGGTGCGGCGGGGAGCGAGTAGCCAAGAGGGGAAGCGGCGAGGCCTGCAACGAGCGACTGGGGAGCTGGGGGTGGGGTTCGGGGGGGGGGGGTGGGAGGTGAAGCGGCGAGGGCGGGAACAAGTGGCTAAGGAGGAGAAGCGGCAACAAAAAAAAGACAAAAAGAATACTTTGGCCAATTACTTGCTAATTCTTGAAGAAAAAAAGAGAAGATATGGAAAGATGTCAGTTGTCCCTTTTTGATCTGGCATCTGACGTTGAGGATCAGTTTGGCAGGCTTTCCAGGAGAAATGCAGCATCAGTTTCTCTATTTCTTACACTTAATTCTCAGGAAGTTCTCAAAGAGATGGAAGAGGGTGAACTGATGGTGGCTGCTCTCTTGGCTAGTTTTCTCCAACTGTCTTCAAAACAGTTCACACCCCAATACACTGTCCAAAGCAAAGTCAACAACAATATCACAAGAGTCAAGCCCTCTGACCCCTATAAATCTTGACCTTCACTTCTCTGTAAACATCTTCGCCAGGTCACCAAGGTTTCTGTTGTTTATTGCTTAAAGCGCATGACTTCCAGCAAGGCTGCTTTTGGACAACATCTCAGCATCCTTTCAACGAACTGTCAACAAGCAAAGCGAAGTCTAGCTTCTACGAAATCTACAGCCTTCCAATGAATCTATCTTCACAATTTAAATGTAAGTCCATCTACTTAACAAAAAATATAGAAGCACTTTCATAAAAGGTGCCAATTTGACCTCCGACAATGGAACGTATTTAGCTATTGCTTGGGTCGTTACACATGAAGGAAAAATTCTGGAACCTTTTCCTGCAATTGCTCTATCTCCTTGACTTCACCTAGTCTTTCCGTGACTGCTGAAGAAGCTACGACCTTCACTCCTTCGCTCCGGCCAAATCATTCCCCAGGAGTAGGTCAACTCCGTCTACGGCAATAGCAAGCTCTGTGGCAGGCCTGCCAATGCATCAAGCATACCTGTGTGCATGCCCATCATTGCTCTCTTGTACGCTGCCCCATCAAAATCCTCATCTGAGTTCTCTGCAGCCTATCCCTCTGGTGAGTTGGCACACGTGCTATTCTTTCCCCCTTGCCTGGCTGCAGCCGACTCGTGCTCATGCTCAGTGACTCACCATGTGCTGATCCTGACTCTATACCACCCTCTAAACTATGTGCAGTGGCAGTATCTGAGCTGGTGGCTGCAAGTATCAGACCAAGTGACATTGCTTCTTTATCAGACATCTTCTGTTGCTCACACCCTGCAGTCCAATAAAAAATTCAATTATTTCACATGAGCAGTTAAGGTCAGTGAATGTACCTTCACAGCACATCTCTTGTCCACCACACCACGAACCTCTCTTGCTGCTCATTGTACCACAACTCCATCTTTCACCCATCAGCAAAGCAGGATTGGGTGGAAGAGAAAGGTCTATGGCCACACCAACTGCAGCTTCCATTTCAAACCAGGTAGCAGAATGAGGGTGAAGTAGCATTTGAGAAGGTGCATAAGGCAAGAACATATGTTCTCGGCATGCCAGATGCAATGGTCTCAGTGACTGCTGGCATTATAATGAGGAGCACCGTCTCCTCCAAAGGGCTGAGGAAATGCAGGTATGCCTGTCACCTGCCATTTTTCCGCTGCTCCCTCCAGTTATGAGTGGCCTTGTCCTGCAAGAAAGAGAGAAGAATATCTGTGACTATGCTGAAATGTCTCTGGGTGATCTGCCTGCCATATCTGGAAGTATGTGGAAACTGCAAGAGTGTGGGTGTGAGGCTGGCAGCATTGGTAAATATGTGAGGGTGAGCTGAAGGATCTGAATGTTAGGCATGAGTCATGATTGCTGATGGGTGAATGATGGGGTTATGGTACAATGAGCAGCAAGAGAGGTTAGTGGTGTGGTGGACAAGAGATGTGCTGTGAAGATAGATGCACTGACCTTAACTGCTCATATGAAATCATTGAATTTTTTCTTGGACTGCAGCAAGGTCCTCAGGGCCAGACTCTGGGAATTCGCCTCAATGGTCAGCTGCTCTCATTCCCTTCAAAGGGGATGCCTTACATACGAACATATGAACATATGAATTAGGAGCAGGAGTAGGCCACTCAGCCCTTCAAGCCTGCTCCGCTATTCAATAAGTTCATGGCTGAACTGATTACTCCACATTTCCACCAACCCCCGATAACTTTCCACCACCTTGCTTATCAAGAACCTATCTACCTCTGCCTTAAAAATATTGAAAGACTGCTTCCACCGCCTTTTGAGGAAGAGAATTCCAAAGACTCACGACCCTCTGAGAGAAAAAACTTCTCCTCATCTCTGTCTTAAATGGGCAACTCCTTATTTTTAAACAGTGACCCCTAGTTCTAGATTCTCCCACAAGGGGAAACATTCTTTCCACATCCACCCTGTCAAGACCCCTCAGGATCTTATATGTTTCAGTCAAGTCACCTCTTACTCTTCTAAATTCCAGCAGATACAAGCCTAGCCTGTCCAATCTTTCTTCATAAGACAGCCCGCCAATTCCAGATGTTAGTCTAGTAAACCTCTGTACTGCCTCCAATGCATTTACATCCTTCCTTAAATAAGGAGACCAGTACTGTACACAGTATTACAGATGTGGTCTCACCAAAGCCCTGTATAGCTGAAGCATAACCTCCCTACTTTTGTATTCAATTCCCTTTGCGATAAATGATAATGTTCTATTAGCTTTTCTAATTACATGCTGTACCTGCATACTAACCTTTTGTGATTCATACACTAGGACACCCAGATCCCTCTGCATCTCAGAGCTCTGCAATCTCTTACCATTTAGATAATATGCTTCTTTTTTATTCTTCCTGCTTTCCCAAATTATACTCCAGGTCTTTGCCCACTCACTTAACCTTTGTATGTCCCTTTGTAGCCTCCTTATGTCCTCTTCACAATTTACTTTCCTACCTATCTTTGTGTCATCAGAAAATGTAGCAACAATACCTTCAGTCACTTCATCTAAGTCATTTTTATATAAATTGTAAAAAGTTGAGGCCCCAGCACAGATTCCTGTGGCACACCACTCGTTACATCTTGCCAACTAGAAAATTACCCATTTATTTAGAGATGCAGCACTGAAACAGGCCCTTCAGCCCACTGAGTCTGTGCCGACCAACAACCACCCATTTATATTAATCCTACATTAATCCCATATTCCCTACCACATCCCCACCATTCTCCTACCACCGACCTACACTAGGGGCAATTTACAATGGCCAATTTACCTATCAACCTGCCAGTCTTTGGCTGTGGGAGGAAACCGGAGCACATGGCAGAAGCCCACGTGGTCACATGGAGAACTTCCAAACTCCGCACAGGCAGGACCCAGAACTGAACCTGGGTCCCTGGAGCTGTGAGGCTGCAGTGCTAGCCACTGTGCCACTATGCCTACTCTGTTTCCTGTTAGTTAGCCAATCTTCTATCCATGCCAATATGTTACCCCCGACACCATGAGTTTTTATTTTCTGTAATAACCTTTGATGTGGCATCTTATCAATTGTCTTCTGGAAATCGAAGTACAATGCAGCCACTGGTTTCCCTTTATCCATAGCACATGTAACTCCCTCAAAGAACTCCAATAAATTGGTTAAACATGATTTCCCTTTCACCAAACCATGTTGACTCTGCCTGATTACCTTGAATTTTTCTAAATGCCCTGCTATAACATCTTTAATAATAGGTTCTAACATTTAAATAACACAGATGTTAAGCTAAGTGGCCTGTAGTTTCCTGCTTTCTGTCTCCCTTCCTTTTTGAATAAAGGAGTCACATTTGCTATTTTCCAATCTAACGAAAGATTCCCTGAATCTAGGGAATTTTGGAAAATTAAAACTAACGCATCTACTATCTCACTAGCCATTTCTTTTAACACCCTAGGATGAAGTCCATCAGGACCTGGGGACTTGTTAGCCCACAGCTCCAACAATTTGTTCAGTACCACTTCCCTGGTGATTGTAATTTTCTTGACTTCCTCCCTCCCTTCCAGTTCCTGACTTATAGCTAATACTGCGATATTATTTGTATCCTCTATAGTGAAGGCCAATGCAAAATATCTGTTCAGTTCATCTGCCATCTCCATTATTAATTCGCCAGACTCACTTTCTATAGGACCAACGCTCAATTTGTTAACGCTTTTCTTTTTAAAATATCTATTGAAACTCTTACTATCTGTCTTTATATTTCTCGCGAGCTTTCTCTCGTACTCTAATTTTACCTTCCTTATCAATCTTTTGTCATTCTTTGCTGTTTTTTATATTCTATCCAATCATCTGACCTGCCTCCCATCTTTTCACAATTATAGGCTTTTTCTTTAAGTTTGATACTATCTTTAATTGTTTTTCTTAACCACGGATGTCATGTCCCACCCTTGGAATTTTCTTTCTCGTTGAAATGTATCTATTCTGTGTATTCTGAAATATCCCCTTAAATGTCTGCCACTGCATCTCTATCAACCTATTCCTTAACCTGATTTGCCAGTTCACTTTAGTTAGCTCTGCTTTCATGCCCTCATAATTGCCATTATTTAGGTTTAAAGTACTAGTCTTGGACCCACTCTTCTCTCCCTCAAACTGAATGTAAAATTCAATCATATTATGATCGCTGCTACCTCGGGCTGCCTTAACTGTGAGGTCATTAATTAATCCTACCTGATTGCACAATACTAGGTCTAGTATAGCCTGGTTGGCTCCAGAATGTATTGTTCCAAGAAATTATCCAGAAAACATTCTATGTACTCCTCATCTAGGTTACCTCTGCCCATCTGATTTTTCCAGTCTATAATTATTGCTGTACCTTTCTGACAAGCTGCCATTATTTCTTCCTTTATATCCTGTCCTACAGTTTGGTTAATGTTAGGTGGCCTGTACATAACTCCCACAAATGACTTCTTGCCTTTTATGATGTCTAATCTCTACCCAAACTGCTTCTACATCCTGGTCTCCTGAACTTAGGTCATCCCTCTCTATTGCGCTAATACCATCATTAATTAACAAAGCTACCCCTCCACCTTTTCCTAGCTTCCTGTCTTTCCTAAATGCCATGTACCCTTCAATATTTAGGCCCCAATCTATGTCGTCCTGCAGCCATGTCTCTGAAATGGCTATCAGATCATACTTATTTATTTCTATTTGCGCTCTCAGTTCATCTATTTTATTTCGAATGCTATGTGTATTCAGATACAGAGCCATTAGTTTTGTCCTTTTATTATTTTTGTAACCTCTAGCCTTATCTGTTGATTTACTCTTAGATTTATACACTCTGTCCCTTCCTGTCACAGTCTGTTAATCATTTCCCTTGTTAATACATTTCTCCCTTGCCTTGTCTCTAATCCTTGATTTACCATATCTTCCCAAATTTGATCCCTTGCCCCCACTATTCAGTTTATAACCCTTTCTACTTCCCTACTTATGTGGCTCACTAGAACACCGGCCCCAGCATGGTTCAGGTGTAGACCGTCCCAACGATACTGCCACCACTTGCCCCAATACTAGTGTCAGTGCCCCACAACCGGAACCGACTTCGACCAGACCAGTCTTTGAGCCATGCATGAATTTCTCTAATCTTATTTCCCCTCTGCCAATTTTCACGTGGCTCCGGTAATAATCCAGAGATTCTTACCTTTGAAGTTCTGCTTCTTAATTTGCTGCCTAGTTCCACATACTGACTATGCAGAACCTCTTTTCTTGTCCTGCCTATGTTGTTGGTGCTGCATGGACCACAACGACAGATCCACCCCCTCCCACTCTAAGTTCCTCTCCAGCCCTGAGCAGATGTCCCGAACCCTGGCACTGGGCAGGCAACACAGCCATCTGGACTCCCAATCTTTGCTGGAGAGAACAGTGTCAATGCCCCTAACTACACTGTCCCCTACTACCACTACATTCCTTTTTTTTCCCTCCACTTGAATGGCTTCCTGTTCCATGGTGCCATGGTCGGGTTGCTCATCCACCCTGAAGCCCCCACTCTCATCCAAAAAAACTGAAAGAACCTCAAACCTGTTGAACAATCGCAAAGACTGAGGCTCCTGCATTCCTGCCCTCTGGGCCCCCTTATCTGCCTCAGCTGCAGCCACACTCTCCTGTCCCTGACCATTGACCAAATCAGAAGACCCTATCCTAAGGGGTGTGACCGCCTTCTGGTACAAAATGTCCAGGTAACTTTCCCCCTCCCTGATGTGTCGCAGTGGCTACAGTTCGGACTCCAGTTCAATGACTCTGAGCCAAAGCTCTTCAAGCCGCAAACACTTACTGCTGACGTGTTTGCCCTGGATCACACTGGCATCCAGGAGCTCCCACATGCTGCAGCCGTGACACATCACCTATCCTGTCCTGGGAGCCCCCCGTGGAAAAATTACCTCTCTCCTCAGGCTGAATTTTACCGCGGGCTTCAGGCGCTGTCATCGGGGCGAAAAGCAAGTCCTGAGCCCACACTTGCCGGCAGTGGGACCAGCTCGCCGATTTTACCACAGGCGGGTCCTAATTGTGAGCCTGCCAATCAAATCAGAACGGCGGTGGCCTCCTGATGCTACTGACTCAATTGGAGGGCCTGCAGCTCTGAAGCTGTGAAGCCTCAGCAGCTCCACTGGGAGAGGGTACCTGAATGTAAGTCAATTAAAAATAAACAATTAAGGGAGCTGTGGGTTGGAGGGGAAACCCATCTGGGGGGTGATTGGGGCTTCAGGGCTGCCTTTCCTGCCTGTGACCTCTGGCTCTGATATCTCCCCGGGCTGCCGCATGGAGGCCAGTTCCACACAGTGGGGGGCAACCTCGTCACTGACTCTGGAAAATGGCCTTCAGTAGGACCTTTTATTGTGCAAATCATCTGCCTGACTCTTTTGAGTGGGCAGCCGATCTACCTAGCAGCCTGCTGCTGGTAAACTTCCCGGGCAGTAGGATTATGATGGGGAGCAGTCCTGACTCGGCTCCTGCTATTTTACCAGTGCGCCACCTCCCCCCCACCTCATATCCCACTCCTTGGGGACAGGTAAAATTCTGCCCCTCCTCTCAACTTCCTGACACAGTTCCAGCTGCTTTTACAGCATGAGTGCGCCTCCCTTTAAGAGGGGCAGGCTGTCTTTAGGAAGTGCAGGCTGGCTGTAAATCATGCCAATCACAAATGCTCCTAGACCCGTCGCTGAGTGTGCAGTCAATCAGCAGTGAGCTTTGCACTGGGCTGCATGCCGAAAAATCATTAAGGCGAGAAGGCAACACAAAGTTTGTGTGCTACCTGTCTCACCTCGACCAGGCACAGGGTAATCATGCATCGCGATCCCTCTCCCCTCCAACAACAGGCCTAATCGAATTTTTAGCCCATCACGTCTGATAATGCAGCACTGCACTGTCTTACTATGGTACTGAAGTGTCTGCCTCTATTACACACTAAAAATCTATTAACGGGTCATAATGCAGTCCTAATGCAGTGCATTGGATATTGGCCTATGTCTCTTGGGTTCCAAGCTCACTCATCCCATAATGTGAGTGCTAAAATTAAAATATTTTGATGTTTCAAATAAACAATTCACAACATGTTAGTAGAGTGCAAGTTCATAAGCAGGTTATGAAGCACCAGAAGCTGGTAAAAGGCTGCTAGCTTCCATGAAAGATGTGCCAGATTTGGGCAGACACAATCTGTTTCCACCGTGGAAAGGGTCCCTCCCTGAGTTATCCAAGATCCCCTCATTTCCGGTACAGAGGCAGGATCTCCTTGGCAGGAGCTAAAGTGTGCAATTGCAGCTACTTAAAGAGACATATGTGCTTATATTATGATTATCTTTGATTGCTGTATAATTTGGGAAGATCAGTCAGGAGTCTGCCAATGCCTAGGAGGAGGAAAGACAGTTCTTCTTTCAGAGAGATCTTGAGGCCAAGTTGAGGGAAGTACAGCAAGGGTGGTTGCTATTTTTGGCTCCGAGTGCAAGCACCTTTGGAAAACAGAAGTTATAACTGCCTGGGCGAAAGTGGCAAGGCAGGTGGATGCAACATGTACAATAAAGAGGTTTTCTTCACAGATTAGGAAAAAATTTTGTCCATTGAAGAAGTTTGCCATAGCAAATGATAAAGTGATACCTGGGGCTGGATTTTACCTTAGGCAGACGGGAATTTGCCACCAGCGTGAAAGTCGGTGGCAAACCCGCTTCCGCCTAGCCCGGGGTTCCGTTCTGCATTTTATGGGACCCTGGGCTTTAATTGTCCCGAGACGGGACTTCCACCCACTTGAGGGAGGAGGTCCCGCCTCAGTAAGCTGCCGGCACCACCGGGAGCGGTGGCCACTGCTGAGATTGCACCCCAGCTGAAGCCATGGATCCAGGAGGGAAGGTAAGTAGGGGCATGCCTCACCAGGGGATTGGTCCTTTCTTGGTGAGGCTGGAGTGGTCGTTTGGGGGGACAGGGGGCATCTTGGGTCCTGGGGGTGGGTTGGGAGGTGGGGGCGGCCTTCAATTGGGCTCCCTGTGCCTGATTGCCATGTACCCTCCCTCCCCGGGGCACGGAAAGGCTGGCAGCTATCGCTGGGTGGCCTTTCATGTACCCAGCACGCTCACTTGCCATGGGTAAAATACCTGTGGAGGCAGGCGAGGGCCCTTAAGTGGCCGTTAAGTGTCCGCTTAAAGGCCTTGATTGGCCTAGGTGGACGGGCCGTTTCCTACCCCCCGCCCGACGCCGTAAACTTGACTGGTGGTGGAAGCGGGGCGGGTAGGCCTCCAGGAGCCTCCCGCTCAATTTTACGCTGCCCCCATGCCATCATCCGACCCGCTGGGGCGGCATAAAATTCAGCCCCTGATCTCTTTACAGTGTTTGGAATGGCATGGTTACAAGACACACACACACACCATCCCCCCAGCCAGTGGCATATTTACACGATATGTCTCCTCATCTTTACATACCCCTTTGCTCTCTCTAATATGACATAATGAAATCTATATTCATATATGATATACCTTTGATTTTCCCAGGAGATCTCTCATTGCTTTCATTGATAGTGGGTAGAATCATGAAAGAGTCCATTAATACCCTTGTACATGCTGCCTGGTTCTTGCATTCTTGTGTTGGGAAACACAATGGGCAATTGCATTCTTTTGGCAGGTCTCAGGAAATGGTCAGCACTTCACCAAACTCCTCATGATGACAGGAATTTAGGGTGAGTAATGAGTGACCAAGACACAGAAGTCATACTTAAAGGTGGACTGGCTGTTGCTCTGCAATGGACCCTGCCAAGTTACTTTGTATTTCTGACCTATTTCGGCCACAGATGAAATGGTGAGCCCTTCACAGACATAAACTACTGAGTAACTTACCTATTATTGGATAAGTCACTGTACACTAGTCTGCATAGATTTACAGATTCTTCCACATGGGTAGACGTTGTCTTGAAGAAAAGGTTTTCAGCTCTTCAGACTGCCATTGAGTATTATACATTATTAATGTGCATCTGGAATGCTCCGTCTAATGACATTGTACTGTATAATCTGAACTGTGATTAAAACCGCTTTTGATATGTTGGGAGCTATACTAATAATGGGCAGCAAGGAATTGCATTTACCTCTCAACAGTATAACAGACTCTGAATACAGAGATCAGTGGCTGCAGTGAGTAATTGGCCTCCAGTAACAGCAAGCATGCAGAAGCACAGTCACAGGAGACCAGGCCATTACCAGTCTCTTGCCAGCACCTGCCTCTGGTCAAGAAGTAGAAAAGAGTGAAGACCCACACATCTGGAATAGAAAAGGGTATTCCTGGCATATAGGAGGATCGTTTCAATCTACAAGACATAGAGGTCAGTAGAATTGCCTGCAGTCCTCATAAAAGACCTTAAGGATAGACCACACATATTCCTTTTAACAGGGAATTACTTAAGAGTAGTAAAGCAAAATAATACTAGCATAAACAGACAGCAGAGCCATGCATCAAATTAAACATAATGCACATATGAATTTTTAGATTAATAAAGGTAAATATTGAATATATAGATCACAGTTAATACTTTGTAGTGCAAAGTTAAGGGAGAATAGCGTAGAAAATATACTTTGGGGGAAATTTCTGCAGAGTTCTCCCAATCTCCCACTATATCTTTGGTGGATGTTCGATGCAAATCCTGGAGAAATGGTGTAAATGGCAGTTTACGCTGTTTCTCTAGAGTTTCTGAAAATGTCTCGTTGAAGTTACAGTGAGAGATCTGGAGAGCCCTATGGAAATTCCATGTGTTTAGCTTGTGCTAAAAATTAACTGAGCAACCTCAGATAAAATATACTTAACAAGTTCTATATTCTATCCTTCTGTTTGTAGAAAGAACCATGTACATGTATTCAAAGGAAGAAGAACTTTGATTTATACTTATTACACTGGCTTTTGTTTGGGCAGCAGCCAGTGTGCTGCAGTATTCATGTTCCCCCTTGGCCTGCAGTTTCTGCCTTGCTGCAGTTCCTCTTCTGCAAGCAGCATATGCTTCTTCAGTGGCAGTATTGTGCAGCCTGCAACATACTGAAATTATTCACTAAACTGGGTGTGACAGTTCCACTGAGAATACTGTTAATGGAGCAGTTTGGTTACAGGTCTGGTTCTAGGAACTTTTTTTATTTGTTCATGGGATGTGAGTGCTTCTGGCAGGGCCAGCATTTATTGCTCATCCTTAATTGCCCTTAAGAAGGTGGTGGTGAGCTGCCTTCTTGAACCGCTGTAGTCTATGTAGTGTAGGCACACTCAGTGCTGTTCAGTAGAGAGTTCAAGGATTTTGACCAGGTAGCGATGAAGAAACCGTGATATTTCTAACTCAGGATGGTGTGTGACTTGGAGGGAAACTTGCAGGAGTTGGTGTTCCTATGCACCTGCTGCCCTTGTCCTCCCAGTCAGTATCTCATGAGATTGGAAGGTGCTATTGAAGAAGCCTTGGTGAGATGCTGCAGTGAATCTTGTAGATGGTATATACTGCTGCCACTCTGCACCAGTGGTGGTAGGAGTGAATGTTAAGGGTGGTAGATGGAGTGCCAATCAAGTCAGTTGCTTTGTCCTTGATAGTGTCAAACTCTTTGAATGCTGATGGAGCTGCATTCATCCAGGCAAGTGAAGACTATTCCATCACGCTCCTGAGTTCTGCCTTGTAGATGGTGGACAGGCTTTGGGCAGTCAAGAAGTAAGTTACTCACCATAGAAAACCCAGCCTCTTGAACTACTCTTGTAGCCACAGTATTTATGTTATTTATGTTGACATGAGCAGTGACTTGAACTCCCTCCGCTGGCACAAATGATGCAGTAGAAGAGTTAAAATCATGGTTGGCTTACCGCCCCATTTCTGTTCCGCCACCATTTTAACTTGGACCACCTGCTGGGCAACCAAGAAACCCACCTGAATCAGACAGCAGCCTAATAAATCTCTGCCATTTGCCGTCCTATGATATACCGAGGACCCCAATGGAGTTTCGAGGACCTACTGGGTGAACCGAGCTCTGAGGATGCTCCACTCAGTATAACTTGGGTGTCAAATGGAAGAAGCTCCAAAACGGAAAGTCTAAAATTAGTGTTCTGATAGTGCTCTATTTTCCTGCCAGATGGGTTGACCTGTGGGCCAGCCAATATTGCAATGGCCCGGAGCCAGAAAACTGCAACAAGCGTGCAGCTCTCCAGTGGCGTGTTAATGAGGCCCACCCTGAAAATGGATTAGGTCTCCTGCTAGAGGGAAAAGGGAGCCAACCAGCCAATCATTAAAATTGCCTGCTATATGGTCTCTGCTTTAATCATTAACTTTGGTCGTGCTTTCCAAGCTCTCACAAGTATATGGTAATAAAAGTTCTCCTGTTCTCTGTCCTAAGTCTTTTACATTTAATATATCTTTGTTCCTTTCATTCTAGGCCCTATAAACACTGGAAACAGACTGATTCTATCTAACCCATGGTGGAGGAAAGAGGGGCAGGAAGGCAAGGGAGGACATACTCTTAATACAGGATCTACTGCCGAAGAAGGAGCTACCTGGAGATGACTGAGAACCACTGCCGCAGCAAACTGTGATTCTCCAGGCAGATGTTCACAGACATATGTGACCTCATTGCTGAAGACCTCGCACCTCGCAGTACTGATCGCCATGCCCTGCCAGTAGCTGTCAAAGTCACTGTGACCATGAACTTCTTTGCTTCTGGCTCCTTCCAAGGATCGGCTGCAGACCTTAGTGGCATATTGCAAATGGCTGCCCACTCTGCATTTCGCTGGTCATTGATTCCCTCTTTGCCAGAGCAGGACAGTACATTCACAGACCGACACAGCCTCACAGGAACAGAAGGCATTAGGTTTTTCCGCCATCACTGGATTCCCCCAGATGCAGGACATTATCGATTGCATCCATGTGGCCATCAAGGCACTGAGTGACCAACCATTGAGATCCATCAACAGGAAAGGCTTCCACATCCTCAACATCCAACTGGCCTGCAACCACAAGAAGAGATTCTTCCATGTGTGTGGTCACTTTCCATGACTCCTTCATCCTCCGCCAGTCCACATAGCCTCAGATCTTCACTCCAACCCTCAAAGTGCATGAATGGATCCTAGGGGACAAGAGATATCCCATGAAGACATAGATACTGACCCCAGACAGAGGCACAGAGGCAATGCAACCAATGCCACCTGCTCACTGGGAAAACCATTGAGCAGGCCATCGGGCTTCTGGAGATGCGCTTCTGGCACCTAGACTGGTTGGGTGGCGGCCTGCAATATGCACCTGCAAAGGGCTCACCCATTGTGGTGGTCTGTTGTATTATCCATAATATGGCCCTCCAGAGAGGTGTGTACCATAAGGATAGTGAGGCCTGGGAAGGACATAGCTCAATGGGGAACAGCAGGGGAAAGAGGCAAGGGGGGGTGGGGGTGGGGGGTAAGTGGAGGCGGAGAGAGATGACGCTGAACAGAAAATTGCCCCGGCTGCACAACGAAGTGGCCAGGCATGGCTTAAGCATGAAGGGCTCATGAGGATGCCATAAATGTCAGAGAGCTCCTAATCCAGCAACTGACACCCAGGTTGAGGGGTATGGCATGGAAGGGAGTCTGAGATACCTGCGCTAACACATGCATGGAAGACACAGCCTGAAACATCGAATCACTTATTGCCAATGAAGGAAGCACATCTGCCCAGAAGCTTTGCCCTCACCGTGGAGGATCCCATTATCTCTTTCACCATCTCATGTCACTTTTCCTATCATGGCAGCAATAAAAGGAGTCCCAGACATGTGGCTTAAAGTGTCATCATTAATACAGTGCAACTCGAGGAAAACAGTAGACAGATATTAAGAAGATACTGCAGTGACCCACTTTGTGCTCCGCTCAACACAAGGGCCTCTTCCTGCCACCCTTTGGGAAGAGGACCTCCCTGCTCTCCCTCATGGCCTCCAACATTCCATCGAGGTTGGCATCGATGAAGTGAGGGGCAGCCCTGCCTCAGATGCCAGGCCTCCTGCTCTCCTGGACATTTCACTTCCGTCTGGTGCTGTGGAAGGCTTTGGAACAATGGGTGGATTTCTCTCTTAGGACAACCAGCAGCCACAGTGATGGCTGCCATGGGGAATCTAAATCAGTCCCACACTTCATCTGTCCCGCCTCTGTTTCGGCCCTCATGGCCTTTAATTAGACAGGGAACCCATCTCCATAACAATTAAGGGCTCACCCCTATGAAAATCTTAATTTTAATCAGTTTCTTACCAGAAGTGGGTTTCTGACCCGCAAACAAACCCCGCTCCTGTTTCCTGCCATGTGATGAAAACTCAGCCCTCTATTGTGCATGCAGAGCTCTCAAAAACCTATGGCTCACATATTATCCCCCATTCAGTCTCTTACATCCCTTATAGCTTATTTTGATCCTCAGAATTTTTTCTGATATCTATTATTTCAGTATCATCTATAAATTTGGACTCCCTCTAGCCTTAATCCCAAATCATTGATGCATATAGTGAGCAGAAATGACCCTGTGGGTCACCACTCCCCACTTCAAACTACTTTAAAAAACTACTCTTACAGTACTCTTGCTTTCCTCCATTCTAGGCTGTTTTTAATCCAATTTGGTACCCTCTCCCTAATCCATACGTACCACTTAATCTTCTCCTGTAGTCTGCTGTCTGGTACTTTGTCAAAAACTTTCAGTAAGTCCATGCACACAACATTCACAGCACTTCTTACATCAGCTATATCTGTTCCCTTCTCTAGGAACTCTATAAGATTCATCAAGCGTAGTTTTCCCTTCTAAAATCCTTGTTAGCTGCTGTTTATTATTTTCTTTACATCTAGATATTTAACAATATAATCTTTCATTAAAGATTCCAAAATTTTCTACAGATGTTAAACTAAATGATCTGTAGTAAAGCCTGGCTCGGGTATAAAATTAAAACCTGGCCTGGGGCCGACCCGACCACTGCCCACCCGAGCCCGAGCCCTTTAATTTTTTTTCGCGCCCGACCCGACCTGACACGAATCTCCTTCATCTGTTCCAGCAGCAGGCTATTCCTGCAGCTTGAATTGTGGGGAATCATGGGTAAGCCTGTTCCTGTGACTTCCTGGAAGCAGTGTCGACCCCGACCCGACCCGACCCGACCCGACCCGAGCGCGAATGCTGGACTGGGAATATCGACCCAACCCGACCCAAACCCGACACATGTAGTCGGGTCCAGTTGGGTTCGGGTCCGGTAGTCAGGCTTTAATCTGTAGTTTCCAGGGTTAGCTCTGTCCCTCTTGTTGAAAAGAAGTACTATATTGGTCAACCTCCAGTCCGCCAACACACATCCACTCTTAATACAACTCTGAAATGAAGGGATGGAATATCCCCCAACTCTCATTTAATACTCGGTGTACATGAAGGAATTTAAATCCATATATGTAAGCAAATATCAGCGAGTACTGACCATGATCCACATTTACAATAGTTTAGAATTATCTGTGTCAGTTTCGAGAATTGCAGTCAGTTTCCTATTGAAACAGGATAAATTGTCCTTTGCTCAACTACTTCAGGTTTGAGTTCTAAATGTGTGTTTTTGCAACTGGTAGAATTCTTATTAAGACAGCATACAAAATGAGAATTATTGACCTTGCAGAAAAATAATTCAGTGCTTAAAGAACCTTTAACTTAATAGTGGGATTATTGTGGCTGGCTGCTAGAATGTGCCAACTGACAGCCTGGTAGTCTTGCTGGTGGGCCCAGTTCAGAATCAGACTTCATCTGCATTGGGCAGGAAAATGAGTGCCATGGGATATCCCGCCAGCTCTGAGCCAATGTGATATCAGGTGACTCAGCTAGTATTTGAGCCAGAGGAAGGTAGTTTCCTGGGATTGGGGACCTGATCAGTGGGATTGATGGGGGAGACATTGGGGTGCTGTGGAGTCAGACAGCAGTAGCAGCAGCCCAGACTAAGTTTGTAGGGTTGGGAGAAGCACTTCTGCTCCTCCTGGCACCAGAAATATGAAGAGCTACTCACCTATTGAATCCTCCTTGGCCCAGCCACCAGCTGATACTTGCTGGAGCCTGCATGGCACATGCTCCATCCAGTTCAGTGCAAGAATAGCATTGGCACCTTATTGACGTCACTAGACCTCAATTGAATTACTTCAATCAGCTGGGTGTCCTCTTCAGGTGACCCTTTGGGCCACCTACTTGGAGCCCCTCAGCAAAATGATGGTGGCATTGAGACAGAACGTTCTAGTGCTCAGTTTTCAGTTTGCTACTACTCCATTTCCACTCGGTGAGAGGCCTGAAAATTCAAACCATAATTTCTAGGGTCTCTTCTATTCCCCCATTTCCCTCAAGATTCTTGGCTGTATCCTGCCAGACCCTGGTTTTTTTTTATATAAAAACAAGAAATGCTGGAAATACTCAGCAGGTCTGGCAGCATCTGTGGAGAGAGAAGTAGAGTTAACGTTTCAGGTCAGTGACCCTTCTTCAGAACTGGCAAATATTAGAAATGTAAAAGGTTATAAGCGAGTAAAGTGGAGGTGGGGCAAGAGATAACAAAGGAAAAGGTGTAGATATGATTTAACCTTATTTATGTAGTGTTCATCAACATCCACAGAAGGGAGTGAGGATAATAAAACTCAAGCTCCTACAATGAGTAAATGTGTGTAATCCCATCATCCAGCCACTATTTCACCACAATATTAACAGTGCCAATCTCTGAGTGCACTGCAGTACTGAGGCATCCAGCTCCAACATACCAGGTTAGTAGCAGTACAAGCTACAAGACATTGAATATACTTCAATTTGCCTGAAATCAGCAGAGCTTTTAAAATGGTAAATAGAGAAGATTAAGTAATTAAGGTAATTGCACTTTAACAAGGTGCAAAAAGCTTATTGAATTGCTTGAAATACCTGATGCATTTAATACATTATAAATTGTGCCTTTATAATTGATTTATAGAATAGCATCATAGAATCTTACAGCAGAGAAGGAGACCATTCGGCTCATAGTGTTCTTTGAAAGAGCTATCCAATTTAACTGCACACCCTAGCTTTTCCCCATAATCCTTCAAATTTGTTCTCTTTAAATACATGTCCAATGCATTTTGAAAGATCTTATGGAATCTGATTGCACCACCCTTTCAGGTAGTGCAGTCCAGAACTGAATGACCTTCAGTATAAAGACATTTCTCCTCATTTGCCCTCTCGTTCATTTGCCAATTATTCCAGATCTGTGACCTTTAACTACTGACCCACTTGCCAGAGGAAATAGTTTCTCCCCACTTGCTCTATCAAAGCCCCATATTATTCTGAATACCTCTATTAGGTTTCCCCTTAACCTTCTCTTCTCTAAAGGGAACAATTCCAGTTTCTCCAATCTGTCCACATTCCTTATTCCTGGTAAACCACCTCTGTTCTCTCTCCAAGGCTTTGAAATCCTTCCTAAAGTGTGGTGTCCAGAATTGTACACAGTACTCCAGCTAAGGCCTGATCAGAGATTCGTAAAGGCTTAACGTGACTTCCTTGTTTTGCATTCAATGCCTCTATTTATAAAGTCAAGTATCCCATATGCTTTCATAACCGCCTTATCAACTTGCTTGCCACTTTCAAATATTGCTGAATATGCACCCACAGTCCCCTCTGCTCTTGCACCACACCCCTCACCCCCCAAAATAATACCATTTATATTACACTGTCTCTCATGTTGTTTCTGCCAAAGTGCATCACTTCATATTTATCCACATTAAATTGGCAAGGTGAAGGTACTCTGAGTGCTGTTAGGTAGAGTGTTCAGGATTTTGACGGAGCAGCGATGAAAGAACAGTGATGTATTTCAAAGTCAGGGTGGTGTTTGACTTGGAGAGGAACTTGTAGGTGGTGATCGTTCCATGTGCCTGCTGCCCTTGTCCTTCTCATAGAGTCGTAGAGTCATTTATGGCACAGAAGGACGCCATTCGGCTCATCGAGTCTATACCGGCTCTCCACGGAACTATGCAGTCACTCCCATTCCCCAGCTCAATCCCTGAAGACCTGCAAGACAATTTCTGTCAGGTGGCCATCCAACTTCCTGTTGAAGTCATTGATAGTCTTCGCTTCCACCACCCTTGTGGGCAGTGAGTTCCAGGTTACCACCCGCTGTGTAAAAAAGTGCTTCCTCATATCCCCCCTGCATCTCTTGCCCAAAATTATCAATCTGTGTCCCCGAGTCCTTGTACCATTTGTGAATGGGAACAGCTTTTCCATGTCTAACTTATCTAAGCCAGTCGTAATCTTGTGCACTTCGATTAAATCTCCCCTCAATCTCTTTCTTCGAAGGAGAACAAACACAGCTTTTCCAACCTAACCTTTTAACAAAAATTCTTCATCCCTGGAACCATTCTGGTAAATCTCCTCTGCACCCTCTCAAGGGCCCTCACATCCTTCCTGAAGTGTGGTGACCAGAACTGGACACAATACTCCAGTTGGGGCCTGACCAGAGCTTTATAAAGATTCAGCATACCTTCCCTGCTTTTGTACTCAATGCCTCTATTTATGAATCCCAAGATCTCATATGCTTTACTAGCTACTCTCTCAATATATCCTGCCACCTTCAAAGATCAATGCACATGCACCTGCAGGTCCCTCTGTTCCTGCACACTCTTTAGAACTGTGCCATTAAGTATATATTGCCTCTCCCTATTCCTTCTGCCAAAATGCATCACTTCACATTTATCTGTATTAAATTCCGTCTGCCATCTCTTTGCCCATTCTGCTCACCTGTCTATGCCCTGTTGCAGGCGATTCATATCATCCTCAATGTTTGCTGCACTGGTGTTGTCAGCAAATTTTGAGATTCAACTCTGTATTCAAGATTGAAGACATTTGTATATATATATATATATATATATATATATTATATGCATGTCGAAAAAAGCAGTGGCCCCAGCATTGACCCTTGGGAAACATCATTGTCTACCATCCTCCAGTCTGAAAAGAAACCATTTACTCCGATTCACTATTTTCAGTCTATAAGCCAATTTTTATCCAATTGGACACTGACCCTCCTATTCCATGAACTTCACTTTTCTGAACCAGTCTTTTATGTGGTACCTTATCAAATGCTTTCTTAAAATCCATACAAACAACATCCATCGCATTCCCTTCATCAACCTTCTCTGTTACTTCATCAAAAAAATTCAATTAGATTTGTCAAGCATGATCTGCCTTTTACAAATCCATGCTGGCTATCCATAATTAATTCAAACCTCTCTAAGTGTCCATTGATATTTTACATGATTATAGTTTCGAAAACCTTACCCACCGCTGATGTTAAACTAACTGGCCTGTAGTTGCTAAGACTGTCCTTTGTTAGGCAAGTGCTTCAATTTATTGTTAAATATTTTTTGAGGACTCATATTGAGGGATGGGCAGCACTGGCAGCTCAATGTTCTGGAGTATCGATCTTTCCGGCGTGACAGAGGTTGAGGTAAGAGAGGAGGGGGAGTTGCACTATTGATTAGGGAGGACATCACGGCAGTACTTAGAGAGGATATCCTGGGGGGAATGTCCAGAAAGGCCAGATGGGTAGAACCTAGAAATAAGAAAGGGGTGATCACTTTGATGGGATTATACTATAGGCCCCCCAATAGTCAGAGGAGGAGCATATATGTAGGGAAATCACAGATAGGTGTAGGACTTATAGGGTTGTAATAGTAGGTGATTTTAACTACCCTAATATTGACTGGGACTGCCATAGTGCTAAGGGATCAGATGGGGAAGAATTTGTTAAGTGTGTCCAGGATAATTTTCTGAAGCAGTATTTGGATGGCCCTACTAGAGAAGGGGTTACACTCGACCTCCTCTTAGGAAATGAGGATGGGCAGGTGTCAGTGAGGGAGCACTTTGGGACCAGTGACCATTACTCTATTAGCTTCAAGATAGTTATGGAAAAGGATAGGACTGATCCTCAGGTTGAAGTCCTAAATTGGGAGAAGGCTAATTTCGATGACATCAGACAGGAACTCTCAAAAGTTGAATGGGAGAGGCTGTTTACAGGTAAAGGGACGTCTGGCAAGTGGGAGGCTTTTAAAAGTGAGATAGGAAGAGTTCAGGGCCGGCATGTTCCTGTTAGATGGAAGGGCAAGGCTGGCAAGTTTAGGGAACCTTGGTTGACGAGGGATATTGAGGGTCTGGTCAGGACAAAGAAGGAGGCATATGTCAAGTATAGGCAGCTGGGATCGAGTGAGTCCCTCAAGGAGTATAGGGGTTGTAGGACTACACTTAAGAAGGAAATTAGGAGGGTGAAAAGGGGCCATGAGATTTCCCTGGTAGATAAGATAAAGGAGAATCCTAAAAGTATATTCAGAGTAAAAGGGTAGCTAGGGAGAGAGTAGGTCCCCTTAAGGATCAGTGTGGCAATCTATGTGTGGAGCCACAGGAAATGGGTGAGGTCTTAAATGAATATTTCTCGTCCGTATTTACCGTGGAGAAGGTCATGGAAGCTAGTGAGTTCAAAGGAGGGAACATCGATATCCTGGAGCATATCAACATTACAAAGGAGGAGGTGTTGGAGGTTTTGAAGCGCATTAAGGTGGATAAATCCCCAGGGCCTGACCAGGTGTATCCTAGGATGCTATGGGACGCAAGGGAGGAGATTGCTGGGGCTCTGGCAGATATTTTTGTATCATCGTTAGCCACAGGTGAGGTATCGGAAGACTGGAGTATAGCTAATGTTGTGCCTTTATTTCAGAAGGGCAGCAGGGATAAACCAGGGAACTACAGGCTGGTGAGCCTTACATCAGTGGTGGGAAAGTTATTGGAAGGGATTCTGAGAGACAGGATTTATATGCATCTGGAAAGGCATGGTCTGATTAGAGATAGTCAGCATGGCTTTGTGCGTGGGAAATCATGTCTCACGAATTTGATTGAGTTTTTCAAGGAAGTGACCAAGAGGATTGATGAGGGCAGGGCGATGGACGCTGTCTACATGGACTTTAGCAAGGCCTTTGACAAGATCCCGCATGGTAGGCTAGTCCAGAAGGTTCGAACACATGGGATCCAGGGTGAGCTAGCAAATTGGATACAAAATTGGCTTGGTGATAGGAGGCAGAGGGTGCTAGTGGAGGGTTGTTTTTCAGATTGGAGGCCAGTGACCAGTGGAGTGCCGTAGGGATCAGTGCTGTGCTCTCTGTTGTTTGTCATATATATTAATGACTTTGGGCGGCACAGTGGCGCAGTGGTTAGCACCGCAGCCTCACAGCTCCAGCGACCCGGGTTCAATTCTGGGTACTGCCTGTGTGGAGTTTGCAAGTTCTTCCTGTGTCTGCGTGGGTTTCCTCCGGGTGCTCCGGTTTCCTCCCACATGCCAAAAGACTTACAGGTTGATAGGTAAATTGGCCATTATAAATTGTCCCTAGTATAGGTAGGTGGTAGGGTAATATAGTGACAGGTGGGGATGTGGTAGGAATATGGGATGAGTGTATGATTAGTATAAATGGGTGGTTGATGGTCGGCACAGATTCGGTGGGCCGAAGGGCCTGTTTCAGTGATGTATCTCTAACTTGGATGTGAATATAGGGGGCATGATTAGTAAGTTTGCAGATGACACCAAAATTAGTGGTATAGTGGACAGTGAAGAAGGTTGTCTAAGGTTACAACAGGATATAGATCAACTGGGAAAGTGGGCAAGGGATTTGTAAATGGAATTTAGCGCTGACAAGTGTGAAGTAAGTGATGCATTTTGGGAAGTTAAACCAGGGCTGGACATATACAGTGAATGGCAGGGCCCTGGGGAGTGTTGAGCAGAGAGACCTTGGAGTGCAAGTACATAGTTCCCTGAAAGTGGCAACACAGGTAGACAGGGTGATGAAGAAGGCGTATGGCATGCTTGCCTTCATCGGCCGAGGCATTGAGTACAAGAGTTGGGACATCATGTAACAGTTGTACATAACGTTGGTTAGGCCGCATTTGGAGTACTGTGTGCAGTTCTGGTCGCCGCACTACAGGAAAGATGTGATTAAGCTAGAGAGGGTGCAGAAAAGATTACAAGGATGTTGCCTGGTTTGGAGGGCTTGAGTTATAAAGAGAGATTGGATAGGCTGGGTCTGTTTTCCCTGGAGCGAAGGAGGCTGAGAGGGGACATGATAGAGGTATATAAAATTATGAGAGGCATAGATAGGGCAGATAGCCAGAGTCTATTTCCCATGGTGACTAAAACTAGAGGGCATAGATTTAAGGTGAGAGGGAGGAGGTTTAAAGGGGATCAAAGGGGTAAATTTTTCACACAAAGAATAGTGGGTATCTGGAATGAGCTGCCTGAGGAGGTGATGGAGGCAGGAACAGTAGTGACATTTAAGAGGCATCTGGACAAGTACTTGAATGAGCAAGGCATAGAGGGATATGGAATTAATGCAGGCAGGTGGGATTAGTATCGATAGGCATCATGGTCGGCATGGACGCGGTGGGCCGAAGGGCCTGTTTCTATGCTGTACGACTCTATGACTCTATATTTAAAGTGTGGAAATGGATTCCTTTGGAAGACTGAAGATTTCATTGATGCTGAACTTTGTTTTTTTGTTGAAAGGTCAGGGGTGGCACAGTGGCGCAGTGGTTCTTGGTACTGCCTGTGCGGAGTTTGCAAGTTCTCCCTGTGACTGCGTGGGTTTCTGCTGGGTGCTCCAGTTTCCTCCCACAGCCAAAGACTTGCAAGTTGATAGGTAAATTGGCCATTGTAAATTGCCCCCAAGTGTAGGTAGGTGGTAGGAGAATGGTGGGGATGCGGTAGGGAATATCGGATTAATGTAAGATTAGTATAAATGGGTGGTTGTTGGTTGGCACAATCACGAAGGGCCTGTTTCAGTGCTGTATCTCTCTGACTATAACTCTATGAAAGGACACTTGAGATGTTGTGTTTGAAAACAACCTTTACTGGATATCACATGCCTTAAGATCAATTAACAATAGGAACCTTGGTGACTTGGGGGAGATGTTTTCAGAGAAGTGACATGTCAAGATTTATGAGGGTTAGCAGCTGGTTTGGCTTCTGAGATATTGTTTTGGTTCAGTTGGGGTGTTAACAGTGTTGAAAAGCAGTTGGCTTTATAGCCTTCTGACAAAGAAACTCCCAGCTCATCTTTCCTGCACCTCTCTAAGAGACCTGGAGAAATCCAATGTGTCAGCTCCTCTTTCACTACCTCTTTTAAAAAACCCTGCGAATCCAGAGTGTGATAACTGAAACCCCCGATGACACATTTCTCCTGAAAAGCCTACCAGACTATTTCTCGACATCTCCAGAACAAACTGCTTCTGAAAATATCCTAGTGACTATCTCCATATACCCGCAAGCCAGACCAACAGGGACAACTGACATCCTTCCATATCTTCTCTTTTTTCTTCAGGAATTAGCAACTATTTGCCCAATGTATTCTTTTTTGTCTTTTTTGAAAGGTCTCTGCAGTGAGAATTTTTTTTTTTCAGTGTGTGTATGAGTTTGTGCGGTGGGTATTTAAAAAGGGAACTTTCATATTTCAATCTGTGTTAATGCTTTGCTTCATTACTGGATAAGTCCTGTTTTTACAATAAACTGAGAATTTTGTTGTTTATTAAAGAAATCTTGTTGTGTATTTTATACTGGGATAAAGAGTAGAGTATATGATTGATCGTATCAGTAACTGGGTAAACATTTAAAGTATATGTTGTGACCTGTGGAGAAGTGAAACTAGAAAAGACAGTGCACTCCTCCCACCTCGGTCATAACACCTTACACCCTTTCTTGAATAAGGGTATCACATTTGCCATTCTCCAATCCTCTGGCATATCCCCGTATCCAGGGAAGATTGGAAGATTATGGCAAGCTCTTCTGCTATCTCCATCCCCACTTCCTTTAGTAACCTGGGATGTAAGCCATACGGACCAGGTAACTTATCTACCCTAAACATAGCCAACCTTTTTATAACCCCCCCCACTTTCAATTTTTATCCTATTCATTGCCTCTACTCTCTCTGCTTCTACTGATATTTTGTCAGACTCCATTTCCTTAGTGAACACTGATACAAGATGCTCACTAAGTATATTAGCCTTGCCCTGCACCTCTAAGCATATATTACCCTCTCTGTCCCTAATAGGCCCCACTCCTCCTCTTACTACTCGCTTACTATTTATATGTCGGTAGAAGATCTTTGGGTTCCCTTTTATGTTGACTGCCATTTTATTTTCATATTCTCTCTTTGCCAGTTTTATTTTCCTGTTCACCTCCCCTCTCAACCTATTGTATATGGCTTGGTTCTCACCTGATGAGTTCACCTGACATGCATCATGGACCCTCTTTTGTTGCCTCATCATCATCCCTATCTCCCTCGTCAACCAAGGAGCCTGTTCTTGGTTCCCCTACCTTTCACCCTTGTTAGAATGGTCCTAGCCGTACCTGAAACATCGCTTCCTTAAAGGTAACCCATTGTTCTGATACAGCACTTACTGCCAGTCTTTGGTTATATTTGACCCTGGCAACATCCCTTCACATTGCATTGAAATTAGCCCTCTTCCAATCTAGACATTCTATCTTTTTTTGTTCCTTGCTTTTCTGCATTACTAGTCTCAACCTTATGATACGATGATCACTCTTACCCAAGTGCTCCCCCAAACACATTTGGTCCACTTGTCCAACCTCATTTCCCAGCACCAGATCCAGCAATGCCTCTTTTCTTGTTGGGCAGGGAACATACTGATCAAGGAAGTTCTCCTGAATACATTTTACAAACTCCTCCCCCTCCTTACCCTTTACTCTAAAATTATCCCAATTGCTATTTGGGTAATTAAAGTCCCCCAATATCACCACTCTATAGTTCTTGCACATCTCTGTGATTTCCCTGCAGATTTGCTCCTCTATCTCTCTCTCACTATTTGGAGGCCTATAGAATACCCCCAGTAGCATGCTTATACCGTTTTTGCTCCTCAACTCTAACCAAATGGATTCTGTCCTTGCCTCTTCAAGGACATCCTCCCTTTCCAGCACTGCAATGCCTTCCCTAATCAGAACTGCCCCCCACCTCCTTTTTTTACCTTCTCTAACTATTCTGCACACTTTGGGCTGAATTTTATAAGCCCGCCATCGATTTTGATGGCGGGTGAAAACAATGGCAGCCCACTTGTGCAGGCCGCATGCCAAAGAGTCGCTGCGATTCCAAGTGCAGCGGCTCATTTAAATAGCTGGGGCGGGCCGCACCCTCCTCCCCCAATCACGTGGAGCGGGCGGCTGTCCGTCCCTAGCAATGGCGCCAGCTGCCTGTGCGCAGGCGCTGATTCCATTTTTAAAGGGCTGTTAGCCCTACCGGTAAATTTAAATATTTAAAGAAACATTAAATGAAAGAAAATAAATACATTTTGTTTGCCCCTCTCCCACCTCCCCCAATATCAATTAAATCAATCATTTGCCCTTTCCGCCAAAAACACAATCTGACCTCCCCCCTAACTGCACAAACTTTCAACAATAACCCTTTCCACTATCACCTACACCCATGACGTTTATTTGAACCTGTTCGCCCTGCTCCTGTGCTGATAAACTTACCTCTCCCCTCCTTCCCCACTAGTGTTGCACCTCGTTTACCTGAACGGGGTACAATAGGAAAGTCATTAATGCAGGTAAGTACATTTATTTGAATATTTAAATTACGGTCTCATCACCGAGTGGCAGGGCGGGCCTCCATGAGGCCTTGCTGCTGGCAATATTGCGATGGGCCATGCTGGCATTAAGGTCCGTGGCGGGCCTCATCTGGGGCAACCTTCATGCCTCCCACCACGGATCCTGACGTCAAGGCCTCCGTAAAATCCAGCCCTTTATATCCTTGTATATTAGGTGCCCAATCCTCACCATTTTCATGCCACGTTTCCGTTATTGCCACTACATCATATTCCCATACTGCTATTTGTGCTTGTAGCTCACCAACTTTATTCACCCCAGTTTGTGCATTTACCCACATGCATTGTAATCCTGTCTTTGCGTACCTCGTAATCCTTCTCAGTCCACTCCCATCTAATAACGAACTATTCCCTTCTCTAGTACTATCCAAGACTCTCACTCTGACCCCACATAGTACTTTGCTAATTCCTACTCTAGTACTATATGTCTCTTCCAATTCTCTGTGCAACTTGATGTTCCTCTCTTGTATTATCCCCTGGTTCCCACACGCCTACCAAGTTAGTTGGCACTAGCAAATCGCCTTGCAAGGAAATTTGTACCAGCTCCGTTCAGGTGCAACCCATCTGGCTTGTACAGGTCCCACCTTCTCCAAAACTGGTCCCAGAAGTGGGTGGTAGAGATTGCAATTTTGGTGCTGTTAAAGAAGTCTTAGCGAGTTGCTGCGGTTCATATTGTAGAGCGTCCAAATTGTAGCCACGTGGTAAAGGGAGTAAAGGTTTAAGGTGCTGGTAGTGTGCTAATCAATTGTGGTTTGTTCTGAATAGTGTTTGAACTTCCCGACTGTTGTTGGAGCTGCACTCATCCAGGCAGATTGTATTCCATCACAATCCTGACTTGTGCCTTGTAGATGGTGGAAAGGCTTTGGAGAGTCTGGATGTGATTTACTCTCTCTGGAATTCCCAGCCTCTGATATGCTCTCATAGCCACAGTATTTATATGGCCAGTCCAATTCTTGTCAATAGTGACCCCCAGGATGTTGATAGTGGGTAATTCAGTAGTGGTAATACCATTGAAAGTCAAGGTGAAGTGGTTATACTCTCTCTTGTTGGAGATAGTCATCACTGGGAACTTGTGTAGCATGAAAGTTACTTGCCACTTATCAGCCCAAGTCTGAATGTTGTCTAGGTTTTACTGTATGTGGGCATGACCTGCTTCATTACCTGACAAATTGTGAATGGAACTGAATACCACAATATTCAGCAAACATCCCCACTTCTGACCTTATGATGGAGAGAAGGTCATTGATGAAGCAGCTCAGGATTATTGTACCTAGGATAATGACTTAAGGAACTTCTGCAGCAATGCCTTGGGGCTGAAATGGTTCAACTCCAACAACCACAACCATCTTTCTTTGTGCCAGATATGACTCTAGCTCAGGGGTGTCCAACCTTTTCATGTGGTGGGTGGAGGGGGGGGTGGGGCACATTACAATTTTTGTCCTATATAGAGGGCCGGTGAGAAAATTTCAGAAAGATAAAGTCATTACAATTTTTTCTTGCTATTAATCAAAACAACAACCAATGTGCATTTGTGTGAAGAAGACTAATTTATTGATTTACTTTCTCATCACAATATTGAACACTGACTTCGTGACATATCTAGCATTGTTTTTGCTTGTATTAGTAGTCAATCTCTGCCTGCATACTTGATGTAGCAATGCAGAGTATTCCAGATAGATGACCATCTTCAGGATTGTTCTTGATCTCTTTCTCTCTCCTCTCTGTGTCAATCTCTCCCACCTCTCTCTGTTTCTCTCTGTCCATGCTCTTTCTGTCTCTCTCTACCCCTTCCCTGTCTGTCTCTCCATATGCTCCCTGTCTTTCTCTCGCCCCCTCTCTCTGTCTGTCCCCCTCTGTCTCTCTCTCCCCCTCATCACCACTCCCTATCCACGGTTCACTGTTCCCTGCGCCCCACTCATGGTTTGCCACTTCCCACTCATGGTTCTCTGCTCCCTGCTCATGGTTCACTGCTCCCCACTCCCCGCTCATGGTTCACCGCTTTCTGACTCCCCCCAACCCCCACCACCGCTCATTATTCACTGCTCCTTGCTCCCAGTCCCGCCCACTCCCTGAAACATGCGAAAAAAGCAGGGGCGGCCGATTCCAATGCATCTGTGCGAACCGCCAATCAGTGCTGTCAGCCACAGACAGTGACCAATCACAGTCAGGCATCCACCATCCCTCAGATGCAACTCCCGCCTACCCCTTCGCCTGATGTACACGTACAGGAGAGCCACGAGTAGCCCGCTGTCAGTCATGGAGGTAAAAGCAAAATACTGCAGATGCTGGAAATCTGAAATAAAAACAAGAAATGCTGGAACTACTCAGCAGGTCTGGCAGCATCTGTGGAAAGAGAAGCAGAGTTAACGTTTCAGGTCAGTGACCCTTCGGGTCAGTCATGGAGGACTGGCAGGCAGTATGGAAACCTTCAGCAAGACGGATTCTGGCCAGTGGACCGTATGCTGGACAACTCTGCTGTAGCTAGTGGAGAGTACTCTCCTGACTCTCCTTGAACAAAGAACAAAGATTGACTTCAATTATTCTAAGGTTCCTTGATAAAGACTTGGCCAAATAATGCCTTGATGTCAAGGACAGTCACTCTCACTTCACATCGACAATTCAGCTCTTTTGTCAGTATTTCGAAAAAGGCTACAATGATGTCTGGAGCTGGATAGTATTATTTATTTATAACAAGAAAAGCAATGGTGCTAATACCCTTGGGGAGGCCACTGTATACATCTCTTCTGTCAGAAAAACATTTGTTCACCGCCACATTCTGCCTCCATCCCTTAGTTAAATACCTATCCAGGTTACCACCATCCATTTAATACCACGTGCTTCTAATTTTCCTAATATGTCTGCTGTGTAGTACCTTATCAAATTCTTTTTGAAAGTCCATACAGACAACATCTGCTGCACTACCTTCATGAATCCTCTGTTACTTGGTTATTTCATCAGGTTATCTCAATCAGGTTGGTCAGGCCCAATTTGCCTTTAACAAATCCATGCTGACTATTCCTTAATAACTCAAGCTTGTCCAAGTAAGAATTAATTTTTCCTTGACAATGGCCTCTAGTTGTTTTCGCTCAACTGCATTAGCCTGATTTTCATGTAGTTATCAGGTTATCCCTGCCTTTTTTATACCGGAGTGTAACACTTGCAATCCTTCAATTCTCTGTCACCACTCGCTAATCTAAGAAGGATTGAAAGATTCTGGTCGGAGCTTCTGCCATCTCCAACCTAGCTTCTGTCAGCAAGCTAGGATACATTCCATCTGGACTAGATGGCTTGTTAACTTTGAATGCTGCTAACCTATTTTGTCCCTCTTTGCTGTCTATATTTATTGCATCCAATATCTCTACTCCTCACTCCTCTACTATGCCGTTAACTTCATCGTCTTCTTTTGTGAGCGCAGATGCAAATTACAGTGCTCATTCAGGACCTCAGTCATGCCCTTTGCCTCCACAAGATTTATTTTTTTCCTCAGTGGTGCTACCATTCCTTTAACTATTCTTTTAGTTTTTACATGTTGATAAAAGATTTTTGGACTCCCTATTATGTTATCCACTGATCTTTTCTCATACTATTTTTGTCTTTCTTATATCCTTTTTCAATTTCCCTCTGCATTCTTTGCATTCTGACTGTTTTTTGATTATGATCTGTTCCTGACATTTGTCTAAAACTCCTTTACCTGTTCGAATTTAACCCCCATTTCCTTTGTCATCTAGGGAGCTCTAGCTTTAGTACCCTATCTTTCTTCCATATTGGAATATATTTTGTTTACACCCAAACTATTTGAATGTCTGCCATTGCTCATTTGCTGTTTTCCTGGCCGATCATTGTTTCCATTCCACCTGTGCTGGATCCATCTACAAGTCAATAACATTGGCTGTCTTGCAGCAGGGGATTTTTACTGTTGATCTTTTCCCCTTTCTAGAACTACTTTAAACCTAATTGTATTATGATCAGTATTACCCAGATGTTCTCCCACTGAAACATAATCTACCTGCTGTATTTCAATCCTGGAACTAGATCCAGCCCTGCTTCTTTTTTTGTTGTGCTAGAAACATACTGAATATGGAAGTTTTCCTGTACACAATTTAAGCATTCTTCACCCTCCTTGCCTTTTAATCTGTTTTATTCCCCAGTTTATATTGAGGTAATGGAAGCCCTCTACTACTACTGCTATGGTAAGAGAAATTGCTCAATATAGATGGTTGCCTATCAGAAGCATGGCAGTATATATGGTGGGGTTGGGGTGGAGGACGCATTTATATATCTTACCACTGAGGGAGGCTTTGAAAACATTTTAATCGTAAGTATACTTAAATGATTTTAATGTAGTTTGTATTAGACATCTTTGGAAAAATTGATTTACTTTTAAATATACCCAGGAAACTATCAAGTAAAGAATCAATGTGATATTGTTAGACTAAATTGGAATTATACATAATGTACTATCATGATTCCAATGCTATCAGTTTAAGTGCACTAGATATTAAAGAATAATAGAGTACAGTTTTGTTTTTTGTTACAGTTTTTTGTTCTTTGAATACCATCGTTGGATGATGCACCAAGAGACTTGAGTAACAAGGATAGATGTGACACAAAATTGATCCTGATACATTGGGAGCATTGTATTGGGTACCAAAATTGTAACTTATTTCTCATTACCTAAATACTTCTCCAGTGACGCTGATGCAGCAAGTAATGACTAATCCTGCATTAAGATTTCCACAGTAAAACTGCCTGGGAAATAGATCGAAAGCAGGAAAAAATGTGAGAAGTTTTGGTGCTGGTATACTATGTGAACTTTTTGAATTGATACTGAATTAGAACATTAGAACATTACAGCGCAGTACAGGCCCTTCGGCCCTCGATGTTGCGCCGATCATCTGACCTACACTATTCCATTTTCATCCATATGTCTATCCAATGACCACTTAAATGCCCTTAAAGTTGGCGAGTCTACTACTGTTGCAGGCAGGGCGTTCCACGCCCCTACTACTCTCTGCGTAAAGAAACTACCTCTGACATCTGTCCTATATCTTTCACCCCTCAACTTAAAGCTATGTCCCCTCGTGTTTGCCATCATCATCCGAGGAAAAAGACTCTCACTATCCACCCTATCTAACCCTCTGATTATCTTGTATGTCTCTATTAAGTCACCTCTCCTCCTCCTTCTCTCTAACGAAAACAACCCCAAGTCCCTCAGCCTTTCCTCATAAGACCTTCCTTCCATACCAGGCAACATCCTAGTAAATCTCCTCTGCACCCTTTCCAAAGCTTCCACATCCTTCCTATAATGCGGTGACCAGAACTGCACGCAATACTCAAGGTGCGGCCTCACCAGAGTTTTGTACAGCTGCATCATGACCTCGTGGCTCCGAAACTCGATCCCCCTACTAATAAAAGCTAACACACCATATGCCTTCTTAACAGCCCTATTAACCTGGGTAGCAACTTTCAGGGATTTATGTACCTGGACACCAAGATCTCTCTGCTCATCTACACTACCAAGAATCTTCCCATTAGCCCAGTACTCTGCATTGCTGTTACTCCTTCCAAAGTGAATCACCTCACACTTCTCCGCATTAAACTCCATTTGCCATCTCTCAGCCCAGCTCTGCAGCCTATCTATGTCCCTCTGTACCTTACAACACCCTTCGACACTATCCACAACTCCACCGACCTTCGTGTCATCCGCAAATTTACTAACCCACCCTTCTACACCCTCATCCAGGTCATTTATAAAAATGACAAACAGCAGTGGCCCCAAAACAGAACCTTGCGGTACACCACTAGTAACTGAACTCCAGGATGAACATTTGCCATCAACCACCACCCTCTGTCTTCTTTCAGCTAGCCAATTTCTGATCCAAAGCTCTAAATCACCTTCAACCCCATACTTCCGTATTTTCTGCAATAGCCTTATCAAACGCCTTACTGAAATCCATATACACCACATCCACGGCTTTACCCTCATCCACCTGTTTGGTCACCTTCTCGAAAAACTCAATAAAGTTTGTGAGGCACGACCTACCTTTCACAAAACCGTGCTGACTATCGCAAATGAACTTATTCTTTTCAAGATGATTATAAATCCTATCTCTTATAACCCTTTCCAACATTTTACCCACAACCGAAGTAAGGCTCACAGGTCTATAATTACCAGGGCTGTCTCTACTCCCCTTCTTAAACAAGGGGACAATATTTGCTATCCTCCAGTCCTCCGGCACTACTCCTGTCGACAATGACGACATAAAGATCAACAACAACGGCTCTGCAATCTCCTCCCTGGCTTCCCAGAGAATCCTAGGATAAATCCCATCTGGCCCAGGGGACTTATCTATTTTCACTCTTTCCAAAATTGCTAACACCTCCTCCTTGTGAATCTCAATCCCATCTAGCCTAGTAGGCTGTATCTCAGTAATCTCCTCGGCAACATTTTCTTTCTCTACTGTAAATACTGACGAAAAATATTCATTTAATGCTTCCCCTATCTCCTCTGATTCCGCACACAACTTCCCACTACTATCCTTGATTGGCCCTGTTCTAACTCTTATCATTCTTTTATTCCTGATATACCTATAGAAAGCCTTAGGGTTTTCTTTGATCCTATCCGCCAATGACTTCTTGTGTCCTCTCCTTGCTCTTCTTAGCCCTCCCTTTAGATCCTTCCTGGCTAGCTTGTAACTCTCAAGCGCCCTAACTGAGCCTTCACGTCTCATCCTAACATAAGCCGCCCTCTTCCTCTTGACAAGCGCTTCAACTTCTTGAGTAAACCACGGCTCCCTCGCTCGACAACTTCCTCCCTGCCTGACAGGTACATACTTATCAAGGACACGCATTAGCTGCTCCTTGAATAAGCTCCACATTTCGTTTGTGCCCATCCCCTGCAGTTTCCTTCCCCATCCTACACATCCTAAATCTTGCCTAATCGCGTCATAATTTCCTTTCCCCCAGCTATAATTCTTGCCCTGCGGTATATACCTGTCCCTGCCCATCGCTAAGGTAAACCTAACCGAATTGTGATCACTATCGCCAAAGTGCTCACCTACATCTAAATCGAACACCTGGCCGGGTTCATTACCCAGTACCAAATCCAATGTGGCATCGCCCCTGGTTGGCCTGTCCACATACTGTGTCAGAAAACCCTCCTGCACACACTGGACAAAAACAGACCCATCTAAAGTACTCGAACTATAGTATTTCCAGTCAATATTTGGAAAGTTAAAGTCCCCCATAACCACTACCCTGTTACTCTCGCTCCTGTCGAGAATCATCTTCGCTATCCTTTCCTCTACATCTCTGGAACTATTCGGAGGTCTATAGAAAACTCCCAACAGGGTGACCTCTCCTCTCCTGTTTCTAACCTCGGCCCATACTACCTCAGTAGACGAGTCCTCAAACGTCCTTTCTGCCGCTGTAATACTTTCCTTGATTAACAATGCCACACCCCCCCCCTCTTTTACCCTCTTCTCTGTTCTTACTGAAACATCTAAATCCCGGAACCTGCAACATCCATTCCTGCCCCTGCTCTACCCATGTCTCTGAAATGACCACAACATCAGGATCCCAGGTACCAACCCATGCTGCAAGCTCACCCACCTTATTCCGGATGCTCCTGGCGTTGAAGTAGACACACTTTAAACCAAGTTCTTGCTTGCCAGTGCCCTCTTGCATCCCTGTAACCTTATCCCCTACCTCACTACTCTCAACAGCCTGTACACTGGAACTACCATTTAGGTTCCCATTCCCCTGCTGATTTAGTTTAAACCCCCCCGAAGAGCACTAACAAATCTTCCCCCCCAGGATATTGGTACCCCTCTGGTTCAGGTGAAGACCATCAATTCAGGTGAAGATCATCGTTCAGGTGAAGACCAGGTGAATGTTGAAATACAGCTGCATTAGAAACTCCAAACCTAATCTTGGAGGATTAGCAATATTGGATAGGATGTAAACTGGCACAGAGTATCCGCATCAAGTTCACAGGTTTTCATAGCATTGGACTATATTGATTCTGGGGAAACAGATGGGTTTTCTCTTCAACCTTCACAGAAGATTAAGACTCAAGGAATTAATGGGAAATTAGCTTTGTATTCCTTTCAAGAAACCAACTGGCTTTCTCTGGTCTGATCACAGAAATCTTTCCGAATGCATCCATATTTGCGTCAAAATAATTTTGAGATCTGCATCAGAAAGTTTGTACGCTCTATGCTTAGAACTTGGTGCCAGGGAATGGGCTGCAGCTGCTGGCACATTAGATAATGAGTCTAGCGTGAAGTAACATAGCTTCTGAATGCTCTGTTTCCTGTTATTTAAAGACTCTCAAGGAAACACAGAATCGTAGAATATTAGAATGGTTACAGCACAGAAGGAGGCAATTTGGCCTGTCTGCAAGAGCTACTCAGCTAGTCCTGCTCCCCCGCCTTTGCCCTGTGGCCCTGCAATGTTTTCTATTCAGATAATTATCCAATTCCCTTTTGAAGTCACAATTGAATCTGCCACCATCACACTCTCAAGCAATGTATTCCAGATCCTAAACACTTGCTGTGTAAAAATTCTTTTCCTCAAGTTACCTCTGGTTCTTTTGCCAATCACTTTCAATCGGTTTAATCGGTCCTCTGGTTTTCGACCCTTCCAATGGGAGCTGTTTCTCCCTGTCTACTCAGTCCAGACCCCCTCATGATTTTGAACACATCTATTAAATCTCCTCTCAACATTCTCTTCTCTAAGGAGAGCAGCCCCAGCTTTGCCAATCTATCCACGTAATTGAAGTCTCTCATCCCAGGAACCATTCTCGTAAATCTTTTCTGCACCCTCGCCAATGTCTTCACATCCTTCCTAAAGTGAAGTGCCCAGAATTGGACACAATACTCCAGTTGAAGCTGAGCCAGTGTTTTGTAAAGGTTCACCATTATTTTCCTCTTTTTGTGGTCTATGCCTCTATTTATAAAGCCCAGGATCCTGTATGTCTTATTTACCACTTACCACCACCTGTCCTGCCACCATCAACCATTTGTGTACATATGCTCCCAGGTCCCTGTACTCCTGCATCCCCTTTAGAATTGTATTCTTTATTTTATATTGCTTTCCTTCATTCTTACTACCAAAATATATCACTTCACACTTCTCTGCATTAAGTTTCATCTACCACAGGTCCGCCCATTCCACCAGCCTGTCAATGTCCTCGTGAAGTTTATCACTATCCTCCTCACAGTTCACAATTCTTCCAAGTTTTGTGTCATCTGCAAACTTTGAAATTGTGCTCTGTGCACCCAAGTCTAGGTCATTAATATATATCAAGGAATACAGTGGCCCTAGTATCGACCCCTGGGGAACCTCCAATCTCAAAAATAACCATTCACCCCTACTCGCTATTTCCTGTCACTCAACCAACTTCATATCCATGTTGCCACTGTGCCTTTTATTCCATAGACTTCAACTTTGCTGACAAGCCTGTTATATGACACTTTATCAAATGCCTTTTGGAAATCCATGTACACCACATGAACTGCATTACCCTTCTCAATCCTTTCTGTTACTTCATCAAAAAATTGAATCAAACCAGTTAATCATGATTTGCCCTGGGACTATTAATTTTGTCCCAGATTATCATTTCTAATAGCTTTCCAACAACCAAAGATAATCTGACTGAACTGTAGTTGCTGGGTTTAGCCTAACACCTGTTTTTGAACAAAAATGTAAAATTTACAATTCTCCAGTCCACTGGCACTACCCTGTACCTAACGAAGATAGGGGAAGGTCATGGCCAGTGCCTCCACAATTTCAACCTTTACTTCCCTTAGCATTCTCAGATGTATCCCATCTGGTTCTGGTGACTTAGCAACTTTAAGTATAGCCAGCCCATCTATAACCTCCCCTTTATCAATTTTTAGGCCATCCAGTGTCTCAGCTACCTTTCTTTCACTGTGACTTTGGCAGCATCTGCTTCCTGGTAAAGAGAGATGCAAAGTACTCATTTCGTACCTCAGTCATGCCCTCTTCCTCCATGCATGAATCCCCTTTTTGGTGCCTAATTGACACATTCATTTCATTTCAGCCCATAGTTGTCAAGGACAGAGGAATATGATAGAAACACTTTAAGAATCAGTGTAGTTCAATATATTGACAATAGTTGGAGGAAAATGGCACTAGAAATGTTAGGACTTCTCCATTCAATATAAGTACATTTTAAACAGATGATAAATGTTAATTGCTGCCAAACAAACCTGCAGACACTGAAAATTAACTTTTACAAGTGTGGAATTTCATTCCTTCAGACTTTAATTATTGTTGGAGATAAACTTATTTTTAACATTTTCTTTTTGTCTCTTTTATGTCTGTCTTTCTTAATCCCAGCTTTTTTTCCTTCTCTTTATTATGCTTTCTGTACATGATTTAGCATTGAACTTAATATTTTAACTTGAACTTTCTGGTTCAGCCTGGGCACTGCTCAGTAATTATTTCTCAAAATGGTTAGTTAAGGAGATACACAGTTGCTGGACCTATTCACACAGGCCTTAGATCCCCTGGGGCACTGAGCCAAAATGGCTTTCTAATCACAGTAAGTTCCAGTGCAATACCCTACAGAAAGACTGCTGAAGGTGTAAATGTATGATTGGCTAGCTCCGTTTGTTCACTGCTGATTGCAAAAGTCAGCCCTATACCTTCGGAATAATGATCTTTTGAGAACTAACATTAAAAATCAACTAGTCAAATGTTTGCAGCAGATTGAATTCTTCCATTTTGGTTAATTTTCAATAATTAAATTGTTACGACCAGGTGAGAAAGAGATCTAGAGTTCCCTTTCAGCCTTCACTTGGTCTTACTGTAACAGGGTTTAATTTTAAACACACCATGTTTTTAGCTCTCCATTGGTGAATCCTTGTTCACTGCTTTCCAATTATAATGCAAAGAAACTAGCACAAACAGGCTTTCTTCGGTTTAAAGAAGAAAAGTTGAAATTTATTCAACGTAACCTTAAACTCTAATTCGGTTGACGCCTACGGATACACAACGTACCATGCTAGCATGCATACGCGATACACACATGCAAATAGAGACAGAAACGAACAGAAGAAGACTAAAGTGGGAAGGTTTGAGGCAATATCTGAAGAGTTATTGTTGCAGTTCTTCGAGCTCACTGTGGAGTCCTTGATTGTAGGTAGATCTTGCTTTTCGTTGGGGCCCAGTATTCTTCTTAAACCTTGTTCTCTGTAGGAGACTTTTCTCTCTTGGGGTTCATGTGCCTTCAGTGGATTCAGAGGCTTGTCAGAAAGAGATGGGAGCAGACAGGAGAGAGATCTTCTCAGTCCAGGAGCAAACAGACTTTTTGCCCAAACTGTTAGTACAAATTCAAAGAACTCAGGTTGCCCAGCAGGTTAGTCATGTGACTAGCTGGTTTGACCATGTCTGTTTGTGTATTCGGCCATCTTAGCAGTCAACCTGGAATGCGAGCACCCCAACCTTCAATGTCTGGTGATCAAAAGTCCATTGTGCGTTGAATGTGTCAGGGAATGGCTGCTTCGTCCTTCCAAACACTGTCTGTTAATATGCAAATATATTTTCCAGCCACAGCTGATCTGTTTCACAATTCCTTTCTTCACTCCAGTAACAGTTTAAAATCAATGTTCATGACAAAATTAATGTGCCTCATTCTTGGCAGGTGGGGGCCTCGCATGACAACAAAGATAGTTTATTTATTTTTTTATTCGTTCGTGGGATGTAGGCATTGCTGGCTAGGTCAGTCCATCCCTAATTGCCCTGGAGAAGGTGGTGGTGAGCTGCCTTCTTGAACTGTTGTAGTCCATGTGGGGTAGGTACACCCACAGTGCTGTTAGGAAGGGAGTTCCAGGATTTTGACCTAGTGACAGTGAAGGAACGGCGACATAGTTTGAAGTCAGGATGGTGTGTGGCTTGGAGGGAAACTTGCAGGTGGTGGTGTTCCCATGCATCTGCTGCCCTTGTCCTTCTACGTGGTAAAGGTCGCGGGTTTGGAAAGTGATGTCCAAGGAGTCTTGGTGCGTTGCTGCAGTGCATCTTGTAGATGGTATGCACTTTGCCACTGTGCGTTGGTGGTGGAGGGAGTGAATGTTTGTAGATGGGGTGCCAATCAAGTGGGCTGCCTTGCCCTGGATGGTGTTGAGCTACTTATTGTATTCAAAGAGGTGCTGATATTGCCATTAGTTTTCTCACAAGTTATTGCAGTGATATCCCAAAACTGTTGATAAGCAAACTGGAAATAGGTTTAAATAAATTGCATAAATTATATATTTCTCGCAAGTTTTACTTTATCCCTCATAGCATTACCGTCTCATTCAGTGATATATATTGCTTTATAAATGACTGAATATGCTGATGAAATAAAAGAACGCAACATGATGCTAAAAGCATGACAAGTTAAGGATGTAAAACAAAGTACAATAATGTCAGTTTTTATCTTGTCAGTGAACCAGAAATGGCATACAGGTGCAGCATATTTTAGCATATGACAGAAAGTTAGAGTTCTCAAACGGGGGAAGGGGGTGGGGGGGAGGTCCCAGGACCCTTACTGTGAAAAGGTTTTTAGGGTGTACCAAAAATAAAAAGATTGACATGATAATAGACCAATCAGAATCACAAAAGGTGGCTGAGATGCCTTGTCACTCAAGCGATGTCACCCAATGAAGTCTCTCCATGTTTACACAGGTTTAAGTTGAGGTGTGGAGAAAGAGAACAGTGAAGCCGTTCTGTATGTGGGACAGTGGCAGTGATTGGTATTTGGGCATAGTGCAAGGATGGAGACCCCGGAGGGAGTGGGGGTGGGGGTTGGGGTTGGGGTTGGTAGGGCACTTAACAAATCTTGTCCTTTTTTTTGTAAAATTTGTATTTTATGTCATTCGTGAAGCAGCAGCTCGCAAAGACTAGGCCTGTGCTGGATGATGCACCAATTGCACAAAAGCCAAAATTTGGAGACGTGTTTCTACATCTTTGGAGTCAGTGTATGCATGTGCCATTTCAGTACTTGGAAAAACACTGATAAAGACAGGGCCTATTACAATTGTTATGCAACTGAATTATATTAAATTAAATCATCAATGTAGATATTCTTTCTTTGGCCTCCTTGTCTCGAGAGACAATGGGTAAGCTCCTGGAGGTGGTCAATGTAGATATGCATATTAAGATTCTGTATTTCCGTGAGTGAATTTACAAGTGGGAAAGTTGCAATTGAGTTAGTGTCCTGTACAATTGGGGATTAGAATTGTGTCCTGTGCCATATTTATATAATTACATTTAAAAAAAATTCTTGCTTAATGTACACAGAATTTGCAAATTGAAAGGATAATTATGTGAGATGTGGAGAAAAGAGAGAATCTCAGCCTAAGAAGAGGAAAGACATACAGACCGGCTTCATTGTTCTCTTTCTGCACATTTCGACTTAAACCTGTGCAAACACAGAGAGACCCTGGCTCTGATTTACTCTCATTGGGTGACGTCCCTTGATTAACAAGGCATCTCAGCCGCCTCTTGTGATTCTGATTGCAGTCAATTGATAGTGTAAACTGGACAGTGATGGAGATGAAATAAAAACAAGAAATGCTGGAAAATACTCAGCAGGTCTGGCAGCATCTGTGGAGAGAGAAACAGAGTTAACATTTCAGGTCAGTGACCCTTCATCAGAACAGTGATGGAGATGAATATGCATATGGAGGATCCCATGATTAAATTGGGATTTCTTATGCTGAGTCAGTTAACAAACATTATACACACTCCATAGCTGGCTTAACAAACCTCTAAACATTCTATTCATTAAGTAACATATCAACCATTTGAGAAACAGCAAATGATTTTTATTACAACAATTGGCTGCTTTAAAAAAAAACACAAACAGCATTGAACTCTCAGGAAGTGCACAAATCAAAACTGCTCATTCTAGCAATTTCATTAGTAGCTTATAATTATGAAAAAGTTAACCATTTCTTTCCAAATTGGGGAAAATATGGCCCTTAAAGAAAAAGTAACATCAGGAGGAATTCATCATAGGCACTTGACTCCGTTCTATACTACATGGTGTCAGGGCAGGGCATGGTGTCATAATTGAAAATGGCCAGCACCCAGTGGTACACTGCTCTGATCCGTGATCTTTGCAAATATTGGAAGTGTTCCCTATGTCATTGTTGATAGCATCAAAATCAATCAGTAAAGCAGGTAGACTGACAGCTGTTAAATGTGTTAACAGTTGTAGGGATTGGAGATATACACATCACCATCTTAAGCAAGTACATCAAAAAAGCATGGTTCACTGACTATGCTTTTTCAAAGTACGGGGACTGTACTTGATTGTTAGGAGAGAGTCTTTGGGTTATTTTAATTCTTTCCTCTTTCCGGTGGAAACTTGGGGGGGGCGGTGGCGTGGTGGGTGGGGTGGGTCCAGTAAAAATGAATCAGAAGCTGAAGCTGCTAGCTTCTAAATAAAATCTTCAATTTTAAATCACATCCAAAGATGACAGGTTCCTTACTTAAATATGCAATTTGGGTTCTGATGGTATTGTCGGGGTCCTATTGCAATTTCAACCCCAGGCCTGCATAAAGGAGTTCTGGTGGCTACACTGCCTGGCCAAAACTTTTGGGAAGTGGATCTAATGTCTGAGGAGGCTCAATTTCTTGTTAAACAAAAACAGAAAGTGCTGGAAACACACAAGTCTGGCAGCATCTGTGGACACAGAAACAGAGTTAATGGGCTGAGTTCTATGAGTGTGCCACCATTGGTGGTCTTGCTGCGCAGAAGCGCCGTCACTGAGCCCACGCGATATTTCACGCGAGGGCTCATTTAAATGGAGGGGGCGGCTGCTCCATCCCCGGCAATGGCGTCCGACGCCACCGCGCAGGCGCCAGTGCCATTTTTCAAGAGCTGGAAGCTCTTACCAGTACTTTGAATTTTTAAAGTCACATTTTGGGAAAAGTGAAATTGAAAACTTTATTAACTAATCATCAACTTTGCCCCCCAAACTTTGTAACTTTGCCCTTCAACCTTTTCCCACCATCCCCTCAGCCAATGGAAGGGTTTTTCCCAATTGCCCCTGCCCCCCACCCTGAGAATTTCAGTCCTCCCCCCTACCCACCAGTGTCACGCCTTGGAACTCCAAATGGATTTCCGAAGGTGCGGGAGTTCAGGCCGATGGCCGGAATATTGGTGTGGGATTGCCGCTGGGACAAGGTAAGTTAATTTGCATGCATTAACCTTCGTTAACATATTGAAATGAAGGCCTGTCACCGCTGGTAAAATGTATTGAGGCCTTCTCGCCGTCGGGGGTCATGGTGGGCCTCGCCCGGAAAAATTTTCCAGGCCCCCCAGCTACAATCCCTGACGCCAGAGGGCTTGTAAAATTCAGCCCAATGTTTCAGGTCTTTCATCAGAATTGGCAAAGGTTATAAATGTAATAGGCTTTGAGAAAGTGAAAGGGGGCCGGGGGCGGGGAGGGCAAGAAGAACAGCTAATATTTATTAAAATAAAAGCAAAATACTGCGGATGCTGGAAATCTGAAACAAAAACAAGAAATGCTGGAATCACTCAGCAGGTCTGGCAGCATATGTGGAAAGGGAAGCAGAGTTAACGTTTCGGGTCAGTGACCCTTCTTCGGAACTGACAAATATTAGAAAAGCTAATATTCATTATAAGCCCACCGACTCCCACAGCTACCTTGACTATATGTCCTCACACCCTGCCTCCTGTAAGGACTTCATCCCATTCTCCCACTTTCTCCGTCTCCATTGCATCTGTTCTGATGATGCAACCTTCCACAAAAGCCCTCTGATATGTCTTCCTTTCTCCTCAACTGAGGATCCCCCCCCCACTTTGGTTGACAGGGCCCTCAACCGTGTCCGACCCATTCCCCACACTTCTGACCTCACCTCTTCCTCTCTTTCATAGAACCATGACAGTGTTACCCTTGTCCTCATTTTCCACCCGACCAGCCTTCTTATCCAAAGGATCATCGTCCACCATTCCGGCATTCCAGTCCCCTCCCCTCCTCTATCAGCATTCTGAAGGGACCATTCCCTCCGTGACATCCTAGTTTACTCCTCCATCACCCCCGACACCACGTCCCCTTCCCACGGCACCTTCCTATGCAATCGCAGGAGGTGTAACATCTGCCCTATTACCTCTTCTCTCCTCACCATCCAATGCCACAAACACTCTTTCTAGGTGAAGCAGCGATTTACTTGTATTTTCAATTTGGTATACTCTATTTGCTGCTCACAATGCAGTCTCCCCTACATTGGGGAGACCAAACGCATATTGGGTGACCACTTTGCGGAACACATCTGCTCAGTCTGCAAGCATGACCCTGAGTTTCCGTTTGCTTGCTATTTTAATTCACCACCCTGCTCTCACGCCAACATTTCTGTCCTCGGCCTGCTGCAGTCTTCCAGTGAACCTCAACGCAAGCTCAAGGAACAGCACCTCATCTTCCGATTAGGCACTCTACAACACTGAGTTCTACAACTTCAGGCTATGACTACCATTTTGATTGTCTTTTATCATGTGCCAGTTTTAAACTTGTTTCTCATGTTTTGCTTTTATTATTGCCTTCATTATTCTGCCATTTTCTTTCCTTTTGTTCTTCTTTCCCCCTCCCCTCTTTCACTTGCTCAATTTCTAACCTATGCCAGTTCTAATGAAAGGTCACAGACCTGAAACATTAACTCTGTTTCTCTCTCCACAGATACTGCCAGACCTGCTGTGTGTTTCCAGCACATTTTGTTTTTATTTTAGATTTCCAGCATCCACAGTATTTTGCTTAGATTTTACATTTTTTAAAAATTGTGTGTTGTTTTCTAGTGGGCCAAAAAAGCAAGAGCACCTCTCGTTGCCCAACAAGGAAATCTTGGGACTCCCTTGCCCTGCACTTATTTTTTGTCTCCCAACCACCATCCACCTCAGCTCCCTTCCTGATCATTCACCTTAGTGCCAAGGGCTGGTCCCTAGCAGATTGCTACCAGATTTTAATGGCTGGGCAGGGATAGTATTTACCTTGTTTGGGCTATTACATTTTAATGGGCAATGATACTAAAAACTACCTACTTAATCTGTTGTCAAATCTGCACTCTTATGTTTGTGAAAAAAACAAGTTTGCAATAGGTAATTTATAAATAGTTGACAAAATTATCAGTGATAAATACCATAAGAGTAAATGACATTGAATGATCATAAAGGTCTTGAAATACTGATGTTATCTCAGTATATGAGCTGTATGACAACATAGAAAATAACTGTTCATGCTTTAGCTGCAACAAAATCTTGTGCAATAGCTGAGTAATATCATTCAATATCTCTATTGCAACAACAACTGAATGGTTGAGTTACCAAAAAATCTCAAGTACAATTGAGATATCTGCCAGGCCATTTAGCCATTCTTGCAACATTGTCAACCATAAATAGTTTTTTATCGATTTCAATCAGAAAAAAAGCTTATTTATCCTGATGCAACTGTCGCAGACATGGTCAACAGCAATGTTTGATTTTTGGACACTGGTATATATTGAAATGAGTGTTGTAAATGAATTCCTTCAGAAAATACAACTTGTGTTGCACGAGCGGAGCAGAGAGGAACGGACCTGTGGGGAGAACACCTAGTGAGAGAAGAGGATAAATTGAGCCCAAGGATCGATGCCCAGTCACTAACCTTCCGGGCGTGCAGCGGAGAGGAGCGGACCTGTGGGGAGAACGCTGAGTCAGAGAAGAGGATAAATTGAACCCAAGGATTGAGGCCCAGTCACTTACCTTCCAGGAGCGGAGCGGACCTGTGGGGAGAATGCCAAGTGAGAGAAGAGGATAAATTGAGCCCAAGGATCGAGGCCCAATCACTTACCTTCCGGGAGCAGAGCGGAGAGCAGTCCAGGCGTGCCGGAGTTTGAAATAAAAAGACAACAGTGATATCACAGGAAAGCTGCAAGGTGATTGGTTGATGAGTAACAGCTGTTAGTGCCTGGAAATAGCTTTAAAAAAAAATCAGGGGAAAGTTCTTTTTTTAAACCTACCCAATAAGTGATAAGGTTAGTACTACGAAAGTGTGTTTTTTTTAATTAGTGTAATTTATTAAGGACTTTAGATTGTAGTGGGTAGTGTTTGGAGTAGAACAAGGCCCCTAGCATAATTAGTATTTTTTAATTAAAGGGAGTAACTAAGTAATCTAAAGGTAAGTCATGGCAGGAGAACTTGCACCCGTGATATGCTCCTCCTGCACTATGTGGGAAATCATGGATGCTTCCAGTGTCCTTGACGACCATGTGTGCAGGAAGTGTATCCATCTGCAGCTATTGGCTACCTGCATTACGGAGCTGGAGCTGCGGGTGGATTCACTGTGGAGCATTTGTGATGCTGAGGACATCATGGATAGCACGTTTAGCGAGGTGGTCACACGCAGGTAATGGCTGCACAGGCAGAAAAGGGATGGGTGACCACCAGGCAGAGTAGTAGGTGCAGACAGGTAGTGCAGGAGTCCTCTGTGGCCATCCCCCTCTCAAACAGATATATCATTTTGAATATTGTTGGGGGGGATGGCCTCCCAGGGGCAAAGAAGCAATAGAAAAGTTCATGGCACCAAGGATGGCTCTGCTGCACAGCAGGGGAGAAAAAGACTGGGAGAACCATAGTATTAGGAGATTCAATTGTAAGGGGAACAGACAGGCGTTTCTGTGGCTGCAAATGAGACTCCAAGATGGTATGTTGCCTCCCTGGTGCTAGGGTCAAGGATGTCTTGGAGCGGCTGCAGGACATTCTGAAGGGGGAGGGTGAACAGCCAGTGGTCGTGGTACATGTCAGTACCAACGATATAGGTTTAAAAAGTTATGAGGTCATGCAAGATGAATTTAAGGAGCCAGGAGCTAAATTAAAAAGCAGGACCTCAAAGGTAGTAATCTCAGGATTACTTCCTGTGTCACGTGTTAATGAATATAGGAACAGGAGAATAGACCAGATGAATGTGTGGCTGGAGAAATGATGCAGGAGAGAGGGATTTAGATTCCTGGGACATCGGGACCAGTTCTGGGGAGGGTGGGACCTCTACAAGCGGGATGGGTTACACCCAGGCAGGACCAGAACCGATGTCCTCACAGGGGCGTTTGCTAGTGCTGTTGGGGAGGATTTAAACTAGAATGGCAGGGGATGGGAACCTGAACGGGGAGACTGAGGAGGAGGGAACAAGGATAGAAATGAAAGACAGGAAACAAAAAGGCAAAAGTGGAAGGTATAGAAATCAAGGGCAAGAAACAAATAGGGCCATAGTGCGAAATAATGCTAAGATCACTAAGAATGTTAAAAAGACAAGCCTAAAGGCATTGTGTCTCAATGCACGGAGTATTTACAATAACATAGGCGAATTAACCGCGCAAATGGATGTAAATGGATACGATATAGTTGCGATTATGGAGACATGGCTGCAGGGTGACCAAGGATGGGAACTAAACATCCAAGGTTATTCAATATTTAGGAAGGACAGGCAAAAAGGGAAAGGAGGTGGAGTAGCATTGTTAGTAAAAGAGGAAATCAATACAATAGTGATGAAGGATATTAGCTCACAGCCTCCTGATGTGGAATCTATATGGGTGGAGCTAAGAAACACCAAGGGACAGAAAACGTTGATGGGGGTTGTATATAGACCCCCAAACAGCAGTGGTGATGTAGAGGATGGCATTAAACAGGAAATTAGAGACGCATGCAATAGGAGTGCAACTGTAATTATGGGTGAGTTTAGTCTACAGATAGATTGGGCAAACCAAATTAGCAATAATACTGTAGAGGAGGAATTCCTGGAGTGCATACGTGATGGTTTTTTTGGACCAATACGTTGAGGAGCCAACTAGAGAACATGCCATCCGAGATGGGGTATTGTGTAATGCGAAAGGATTAGTTTACAATCTTGTTGTGCGGAGTTGCTTGGGGAAGAGCGACCATAACATGATAGAATTCTTCATTAAGATGGAGAGCAAGACAGCTGATTCCAAGACGAGGGTCCTGAATCTAAATAAAGGAAACTATGAAGGTATGAGGCGCAAGTTGGCTATGATAGATTGGGGAACGTTACTTAAAGGGTTGACAGTGGATAGGCAATGGCTAGCATTTAAAGAGCGCGTGGATGAATTACAACAATTGTTCATTCCTGTCTGGCACAAAACTAAAACAGGAAGGGTGGCTCAACCGTGGCTTACAAAAGAAATTAGGGATAGAATTAGATCCAAGGAGGAGAAATATAAAATGGCCAGAACAAGAAGCAAAGCTGAGGATCGGAAGCAGTTTAGAATTCAGCAAAGGAGGACAAAGGGATTGATTAAGAAGGGGAAAATAGAATATGAAAGTAAGCTTGCAGAGAATATAAAAACTGACTGTAAAAGCTTCTATATACATGTGAAGAGAAAAAGATTAGTGAAGACAAATGTGGGTCCCTTACAGTCAGAAATGGAGGAATTTATAATGGGGAACAAAGAAATGGCAGACCAATTAAATTCATACTTTGGTTCTGTCTTCACAAAGGAGGACACAAATTACCTCCCAGAAATGTTGGGGAACAGAGAGTCTAGTGAGAAGGAGGAACTGCATGAAATCAGTATTAGTAGGGAAATGGTGTTAGGGAAATTGATGGGATTGAAGGCCGATAAATCCCCAGGGCCTGATAATCTACACCCCAGAGTACTTAAGGAAGTGGTCCTAGAAATAGTAGATGCATTGCTGGTCATTTTTCAAAATTCTATAGACTCTGGAACAGTTCCAACAGATTGGAGGGCAGCTAATGTTACCCCACTATTTAAAAAAGGAGGTAGAGAGAAAACAGGGAATTATAGACCAGTTAGCCTGACATCAGTAGTGGGAAAAATGCTAGAGTCCATGAGAAAGATGTAATAGCAGAGCGCTTGGAAAATAATGACAGGATCGGACAAAGTCAACATGGATTTACGAAAGGGAAATCATGCTTGACAAATATACTGGACTTTTTTGAGGATGTAACTGGGAGAATAGATAAGGGAGAACCAGTAGATGTGGTGTATTTGGACTTTCAGAAGGCTTTCGATAAGGTCCCACATAAGAGATGAGCATGCAAAATTAAAGCACATGGGACATGCAGTGTGTATCATCTACAAGATGCACTGCAGCAATGCACCAAGGCTCCTTAAACAGCACCTTCCAAACCTGCGACCTCTGCCAACTAGAAGGACAAGGGCAGCAAATGCATGGGAACACCACCACCTGCAAGTTCCCCTCCAAGTCACGCACCATCCTGACTTGGAACTATATCGCCGTTCCTTCACTGTCGCTGGGTCAAAATCCTGAAACTCTCTTCCTAACAGCACTGTGGGTATACCTACCCCAAATGGACTGCAGCGGTTCAAGAAGGCAGTTCACCACCACCTTCTCAAGGGCAATTAGGGATGGGCAATAAATGCTGGCCTAGCCAGCGATGCCCACATCCCTGAATGAATAAATGAAAAATTGGGGGTAAGGTACTGACATGGATAGAGAACTGGTTGGCAGAAAGGAAACAAAGAGTAGGAATAAATGGGTCTTTTCCCGAGTGGCAGGCAGTGAATAGTGGGGTATTGCAGGGATCAGTGCTCGGACCCCAGCCATTCACAATATATATTATTGATATAGATGAGGGAATTAAATGTAATATATCCAGGTTTTCAGACGACACAAAGCTGGGTGGGAATGTGAGCTGTGAGGAGGATGCAGAGAAGCTCCAGTGTGATTTGGACAGGTTGAGTGAGTTGGCAAATACATGGCAGATGCAGTATAATGTGGATAAATGTGAGTTTATCCACTTTGTTGGCAAAAACAGAAAGGCAAATTATTATCTGAACGGCGATGGATTGGGAAAGGTGGAGGTACAGCGAGACCTGGGTGTCCTTGTGCACCAGTCGCTGAAAGTAAGCATGCAGGTTCAGCAGGCAGTTAAGAAGACAAAGGGTCTGCTGGCCTTCATAGCGAGAAGATTCGAGTACAGGAGCAAGGATGTCTTGCTGCAATTATACAAGGCCTTGGTGAGACCACATCTGGAGTATTGTGTGCAGTTTTGGTCTCCTTATCTGAGGAAGGATGTTCTTGCTATGGAGGGAGTGCAGCAAAGGTTCACCAGACTGATTCCTGGGATGGCAGGACTGACATATGTAGAGAGATTGGGTCGAGTAGGCTTGTATTCGCTAGAGTTTAGAAGGATGAAAGGGGATCTCATAGAAACCTATAAAATTCTAACAGGACTGGACAGACTAGATGCAGGAAAGATGTTCCCAATGGCAGGGAAGTCCAGGAACAGGGGTCACAGTCTAAGGATAAGGAGTAAACCATTTAGGACTGATATGAGGAGAGATTTCTTCAGCCTGGTGAACCTGTGGAATTCTCTATCACGGAAAGCAGTTGAGGCCAAATCATTAAATATATTCAAGAAAGAGTTAGATATAGTTCTTAGGGCTAATGGGATCAAGGGATACCGGGAGAAAGTAGGAACAGGTTACTGAGTTTGGATGATCAACCATGATTGTATTGAATGGCGGAGGAGGCTCGAAGGGCCGAATGGCCTATTCCTGCTCCTATTTTTCTATGTTTCTATGTTTCACCAATCTCCTAGGAACATTTATAGATACAATTTGAATTAGCATTTTGAATCTATTTGAAAAAATCAGTTCAAAATGATCAGAATTATTTGTTCCATTAAAAGAGTAATAACCTATAAAATATTAATGTTTGCCATAATAAGAATTAACTGTGCTCCTAAAAACTTCAGAAAATTAACTGAAGAAATTTTGCAAATACCCACTTTGCATTGCTAAATATTCACTAATAACAATGAACCGTATACATTTATGGATTTTAAAACATTTCTACACTACAGACATTTTTATAAATGTTCTCATGTTAGAAAAAGCTTTCAAACTATCTCTCACTCTGGTTCAGTTACAGAGTCTCCATATTTAATGATTACATTATTGCTTTTGGCTGACCTTCTAAAATTTAAAATATATATTTATATTGGAGCAATGTGCAGGACATAGGCAATTATTTTCACATATATAATATTCAGTGCTTCCTATTGCATGTGTGTCTCTTTCTTTCTCGTCTGACGTGCTGTGCTCTTCAAACACAGGCACCTTCCTGTCTAAGCCCTGCATGGGTCACCAGCGCTTTGTTTTAACAGTTCCTCTGTATTAATAAACTGAACCTTTTCTTTTGTGATATACACCCTTCTTCTGATGGTTGCCTTACATTTGTTGTTTAGAATCACACTGCATTGCTGTGGACATTCTATGTCACTTTTCCCCTTATAAAATTTGCCATCTCGTTTATATCAGATGATGCAAATTATTTGTTATGAAGCGATTGCTATAATTTTTGTGTTTTTATCAAACGTGCAGTGTATAGAGAAGCATTTCTCAGTCTAACCATGTTTTTTTTTACTTAATATGTCAGGTTATCTGTAATGTATTTGCCCCGCTATTCTTTCTCCCAAGTGTGTTTTCTTCGTTTCCCTGCTTACTCAGTTTTTAGTAACTGATTCTCAAAAGTAATATGATTAATTCTAGTGAAACCTTGTCATCCTACAGAGCTCGTGGAACTACTCACAGCAGGCTTATGCTCACCTACTACAGTTTGTTAGAATAAATGCTGTTTTTCTTTTCTTGAAGCGACAGAACAGTAAGAAACTTACAGCGCAAAATTCAGATTGGTAGTGCCCATTGTTTAGGTGCTATGGGTGCTGTTTGGGGACAAAAATGGCATCCACAGCGCATACAAATATTTTTAGAGTGTGTCATACTGGGCATTAGCACACGCGCATTGCACGGCAGTCAGATGTATACAGAGCAGAACATGACGTCAGTCAGTGTGCAAAGTTGATTTGACACCAACAGTGCCATTTTGGAGCTCAATGTTCCAGCAAATGCCCTCTCTTATCCTTGCACAGCTGAACATGCAGTCAGCAGCAGGAAAGGCCCCCCACCAACACTATTTAAAGGGATCATCAATTGCTTACAGGTTAGTTGCTGATTGATTTTTTCTGGCTGTTGCTACTATTCTACAAGTGTTTGATACTTTCCACAGTTGCTTCAGCTTGCAAAAGTCTACAGGGAGCGGACAAGCTGCTGGAAAAGAGAGGAGAAGGAGAAGGGCTCTCATCAGGAAGGCAAATCCACCCAGATGTTCAGGGAGCAACTCTACAACCAGAACCTCAATGAGGAGCAATGTGTGCAATGTCTATACTTCATTCAGGACATCCTCACTGAAATCTGCAACCTGTTCCAGCCAGAACCGCAACCTCAGAGCAGGGCAACGAATGTATTGTCAGTGGCTGTGAAGGTGACCGTAGCCATGTGCCTGTCTCCTTCTGGGTTGGAGCTGGAGGTGCAACATCTGGCAACTTTCCATTCCCTGTTGGATAAGGAAGATCACTGACAGTCTCTATTCATTGAGAGTGAAATACATCTCATTCTCTCTCGCCAGAGACAAGCAGGCAGAGTGAGCATATAGTTCTGCTAGATTGCAGGCTTTTCCATGTTGCAGGGTGCAACTGACTGCACACACTTTGGGCTGGACTTTGTTCCAAGCCTGACGTTGGGTTCTGCGGCGGGGGAGCTGGAGAATTGGAGGGACAGTGGCCGCCACGGAGCTCGATGCCAGGATTGCCGGGTACGATCTTCCCGGTGGTGGCGAGGCTCTGTGGTGACACTTCCGCTGCTCTGCAACGGGACCCTACTTTACATCTTTAAAATACCTCTCTGCATAAATTTAAATTTAATTCCCCATGTTCTTACCTTCAGTTCCTAATCTTCAGTATGGTATGCGGCACTCGTGCCTTCACTTTCCTGTTCAGTAGAAGCTGGCGACAACAAGGCGGCGAGGGGGTCAGCTCAGCATTATTTAGTGTTTGCGGGGGAAGGAGTCAGCTCTGCATTATTTAGTGTATGGGGGGAGGGATCAACTCTGCACTCACATATTGTTAAATATATTTTTGAGGATTCATTTTTGAAAGATTGAAGAATTCTTAAACTTTGGGGTTTTCAAAGGAGGTCGTGTAAAGGCCATGTGACTTTGAAAAATATCCCCTGGAAATGTATTTTTAAAAGGGGCACTGTGAGAGATCTTGTGAGGAAAACAAGCCATTCCGGGAAACCACCTGATTTCCAGCAACAACAACAAGTCTTTCTGGGAAACCGCTTGACTTACAGCAACAACAATAAGCCTTTCCAGGAAACCACCTGACTTCCAGTTTAATAAACAACAGAGAACTTTGGACACCTAGAGAAGTTGTTTATAAAGAAGTGACAGATTAAGATTGATGGAGGTCAAAAGGTTGACCTCCTGTTGTCGGTTTTGCTTTTGAATTGTTTTGAGTCAGGGTTGAACTGTATAAAAAAGGAGAGAACCTCCAAGGAGAGAAGAGAATTCCCAAGGAAGGAGAGATGACAATAGACCAGCTCAGCTTTCCAGCACTTCTCTAAAAGACCCTGAGAAGTACGCTGTGTCAACTCATCTCATCTGCTGTCTTTGAAAGAAAAGTCTGCTAAATTAATTTTCATTGCCTCCTGGAAAGAACTGTTCTAAAACGATCCCAATGACCCGTCTATGTGTACTTGGAGGCCAGACTGTATGCCAGTTTTGGAACACAACATATCTCACCTGCTGTTTCTTCAAGAATGAGCATGTATTCAGCCCAAGTGTTTTTTTTTTTGTGTCTGTAATAGAGCTGTCAAAACAAAAAATCCCTTTATTTTTCTGGTTAAGCGGTGAGTGTGTGTGTGAGTGTGAGGGGCTTAGGTAAAAAGGGAACTTTAATATTTTAATCTCTGAGGTTATGCTTTACTTCATTACTGTTTAAGACTTTTTTTTATAATAAACTGATAAGTTTGTTGCTTATTAAAGAAACCTGGTTGGTGTGTTTTATTCTGGGATAAAAATAGAGTCTATGATTGACCGTATCGGTAAATGGGAAAAAAATTTAAATATATTTTGTGACCTGTGGAGAAGTGGAACTAGAATAAACAGTGCACTCCTCCCCCCTCGGTCGTAACAATATTTAGTATATGGGGGGAAGGGATCAACCCTGCATTATTTAGTGTACGTGGTAAGGGGTCAACTCTGCATTATTTAGTGTAAGGGGGGAAGGGGTCAACTCTGCATTATTTAGTGTACAACGGGGCAGGGGCTAAGTAAGCAGAGTTTAGTGTATGGGGGGAAGGGGCAACTCTGCATTATTTAGTGTATGGGGGGATGGTGTAAACTCTGCATTTTTAGTGTATGGGGGGGAAGGGGTAAACTCTGCATTATTTCATGTATGGGGGCAGGGGTCAACTCTCCATGGGGGAAGGGGTGAACTCTGCATTATTTCATGTATGGGGGTAGTGGTCAACTCTCCATGGGGAAGGGGTAAACTCTGCATTATTTCATGTATGGGGGTAGGGGGTCAACTCTCCATGGGGGAAGGGGTAAACTCTGCATTATTTCATGTATGGGGGCAGGGGTCAACTCTCCATGGGGGAAGGGGTGAACTCTGCATTATTTCATGTATGGGGGTAGTGGTCAACTCTCCATGGGGGAAGGGGTAAACTCTGCATTATTTCATGTATGGGGGCAGGGGTCAACTCTCCATGGAGGAAGGGGTGAACTCTGCATTATTTCATGTATGGGGGCAGGGGTCAACTCTCCATGGAGGAAGGGGTGAACTCTGCATTATTTCATGTATGGGGGCAGGGGTCAACTCTCCATGGAGGAAGGGGTGAACTCTGCATTATTTCATGTATGGGGGTAGGGGGTCAACTCTCCATGGGGGAAGGGGTGAACTCTGGATTATTTCATGAATGGGGGGGTAGGGGTCAACTCTCCATTATTTAGAACGCTTGCAGGACTGGCAGCCTTTTAAAAATGGCACCAGCACCTGCTCCGGTATCAGGTGACGCCGTGAACAGTGTCGCCAATGTCGCCCCTGTGTGGCTGACGTCAGTATGTTAAGTGGCCATCTGCCACATAATCGCGGCAGCGTGTCAGTGCAGCTCTTATGCAGGGTGGCTGCCATTTTCTTCACCCGCTGCCGACAATAAAATCCAGCCCATTGCTTTATGGGTGCTGCAACTTTGACCTATACCTGAACCAAAAGGGGTTCTACTCCTTCAACGTCCAACTGTTATGTGACCATAAGCAGGGAATCATGCAGGTCAATGCTTGATATCCTGGCAGCAGCCATATTGCCTTCATTCTGCGGCAGTCTGCTATAGCAGTTGCATTTCAGCCATCATGGCAAACCAAAACAAAAGGGCTATCTGCTGGCCTGCTGAGGCTGATGACTCCAGTGCCCAACCTGCGCACATGTGCACAGCATGTATACAATGAAAGCCCTGCTGCCGCAAGAAATATGATAGAACAGACCATTAGTATGCTGAAACAATGTTTCCACTACAAGGACCACTCTGGAGAAGCTCTGCAGTACTTAGCAGAGCGGGTGCCAAGATTCGTCATTGTTTGCTGCATACTGCACAACCTTGCCATAATGATGGGACAATACTTACCACCAGCTATATGGTGAGCAGCTCAGGGCCAGGAGCATAAGGAAGAGGTTAAGCAGGAGGAGGGGGAAGAGGAGGAAAAGGAAGTGAGGAGGCAACTAACACAGCCCCTTTGATGGCCAGGCTGTCAATGAAGAACTTATCTGAGAACGATACTAGTAACCACAACCCCAATTCTCTATTTACCACAGTCCCACATTTTCCCTTCCCTCTGTCACTGACCATCTCACTGTCTGCTTGACCACAATACAAAAATAAAAACCACCACAAAATAAACATTCCAAATCAAATTTATAAATAACAACTTATATTTATATAGCACCTTTAACGTAATGAACCCCAAAGCGTTTCACAAGAGCATTATAAAACAAAATGTGACACCGAGTTACATAAGGAGATATTAAGTGAGATGACCAAAAATATGATCAAAGAGGTAGGTTTTATGGAGTGTCTTAAAGGAGAAAAGTGAGGTGGAGAGGGGTAGGGAGGATATTCCAGATCTTAGGGCCTAGGCAACTGAAGGCACAGCCACCAGTGGTGGAACAATTAAAATCAGGGATGCTCAAGAGGCCAGAATTAGAGGAGTGTAGATGTCACAGAGGGTTGTGGTGCTGGAGGACATTACAGAGATAGGGAGTGGTGAGACCATGGAGGGACTTAAAAACAAGGATGAGAATTTTAAAATCAAGACATTGCTTGATTGGAAGCCAATGTAGGTCAGCGAGGACAGGGATGATAGATGAACGGAACTTGGTGTGAGTTAAGACACAGGCAGCAGAGCTTTGGATGACCTCAAGTTTACGGAGCGTAGAATGTGGGAGGCTAGCCAGGCGTGCGTTGAAATAGTCAAGTCTAGAGGTAATGAATTCATGAATGAGGGTTTCAGCAGCAGATGAGTTGAGACAGGGGTGAAGTTGGGTGATGTTACGAAGATGGAAATAGGCAGTCTTAGTGATGGTGTGAAGATGAGATTAGAATCTCATTTCGGGTTCAAATGTGACATCAAGGTTGCAAATAGACTGGCTTAATCTCAGACAGTTGCCAGGGACAAGGATGAAGTCAGTAGCTAGGGAATGCAGGTTTTGGCAAGAGCTGAAGACAATATTTATTGGAGGAAATTTCTGCTCATCCTGTATTGGTTATCGGATAAGCAGTCTGATAATTTAGCAACAGTGGAGAAGTCGAGAGAGGTGGTGGTGAGGTAGAGCTAGTTATTACCAGCGTATATGTGAAAACTAAGGCCTTGCTTTTGGATGATATCGCCAGGGAAAACATGTAGATGTGAAATAAGAGAGGGCCAAGAACAAATTCTTGGGGGACACCAGAGATAGTGGTGCAGGAGCAGGAAGAGAAGCCATTGCCAGTGATAGTCTGGCGATGATTAGATAGATAATGGAACCAGGTGAGAGCAGTCCCTCTCAGCTGAAGGACAGTGGAGAGGCGTTGGAAGAAGATGGTGTGATCAACCATGTCAAAAGCTGCTGACAGGTCAAGAAAGATGAGGAGGGTAAGTTTATCTTTGTTACAGTCACATAAGATGTCATTTGTGATTTTGATAAGAGTTTCGGTACTGTGGTGTGGCAGAAACCTGATTTGAGGGATTCAAACATGGAATTCGGGAAAGATGGGAATGGACTTGGGAGGCGACAACATGTTCAAGGACTTTGGAGAGGAAAGGGAGATTGGAGATGGGTTGATAGCTTTCAAGGACGGTGGGGTCAACGGTTGGTTTTTTTGAGGAGTGGGGTATGGATGGCAGATTTAAAGCATAGAGGGGCAACACCTGAAGGGAGAGAGCCGTTAACAATACTGGCTAACATGGGGACCAGGAAGGGAAGTTGGGTGATCAGCAGTTTACTGGGAATAGGATTGAGGGAACAGGAGGTGGGTCTCATGGACAAGATCAGCTCAGAAAGGGCATGAGGGGAGGTGGAGAGAAACTAGACAACGATGCAGGTTTAGGGCTAGGGCAAGGGGGAGCATTAGAGGAATGTTGGCCCGGTGGGCTAGTGGAAGGGAGGGTTGTGGCAGAGGTAGCTGATTGGATGAGCTCGATCTTAGTGACAAGAAGTTCATGAGCTCCTCACACTTATTGTTGGAGGTGACGATGGAGGGGACAGAGGTTTCAGAAGACATTTTGCAGTAGAGAAAAGAAGCTGGGGTTATGTTTACATTCCAGGATGATCCTGGAATAGTGAGCAGATTTAGCAAACGAGAGCAGGACCGAGTAGTGCTTTAAGTGGTCCTAGCCAGATCTGGCTAAATCTGTTGTCTGCTACATCCTTTCCAGTCTGTATCCCTTGGACTTAAGCGAGTGGAGATGAGAGCTGTACTGGGGGAAAAGCCAGGGTGAAAGAAAGTAATGGTTTTATTTGGGACTAGGGCATCAAAGGTGGAGATGAGGGTGTGGTTGAGCAAACCAGAAGCTGCAGAAATGTTGTGACAAATGGAGGGCCAAAGGCTAGACAGTTGGGATTTTGTAAGTGCAGTTGGAAGTGAATTGGGGAATAGTTTTTCCAGGTACAGAAGGAGGTAGGGTTGGGGTTTGAAAGGGGGATGTGGGTGGTGAGTGATACCAGGAATAATCAGAGATGGTATTATCTGTAATTGATACAATGGGACTAGCAAGACCACAGGAGATGACAAGGTCAAGGGGATGGCCGTGATTATGGGTTGGGGAGTTTACGTGGAGGGAGAGATTTAGGGAGGATAAGAGGGCAGTGAACTCAGAAGAGAGAGCATGATGAGTTGAGATGGAGCTGGAAATCACTAAGGATGAGAAGTCGTTCAGCGCAGAGGTTGAGGGAGGAAAACAGTGAAGATATCTCGGTGAGAAAATTTTTATTGTACTTGGGAGGGTGGTACAGAATGATAATTTTGAAAGAGAGGGGAGAGGGGTACAACAAGATGACATGCTCAGAGGAGGAGAAAGTGCCAGAGGAGTAGGGGTCAGGCCAAGGTGTGATCTGGTGATAAGTGTCACACAGGCACTGTGATGGTCAGGCAGGAAGGCTTCATTAAGTGGCAAGGTGTCATTACTCTTCAGCCAAGCTTCCATTAAGGCCATGCTGTCGAAGCAATCATCCACAATAAGTTTGTGTGTTGCAAGGGTCTTGTTCACAAGTGAACGTACATTCTGGAGGAAGATGCGTAGAAGGGTGGTGACAGCCTATCCGCTGGTAGAATCTGCAGGGTCAGCAGTGAGAGGGGTAAGTTGGACAGGAAGAAGAGCAAGATTAGCCCCCAGTGGGTCCACTGGACAGGAAGGGCGACAAGAGAATGGGATGGGGCAATTGGGGTCCCTGCTCATAATGCACCAGTGCCAAGTGCCTTGATGAGCCCATCTGAAAATGCCAAGAGAGGCACAGATAGAAGCTGCAGGCTTATCTAAAAGGGAGTCAAGCATGGGATAATGGCAAGAGAGCAGGAAGGTTGAGGAGTACTAAAGGGTTGGAGTAGGGAATTGGGAAAGTGAGTATCTGAGAGTGGAGAAGTGAAAGGAGGCATGACAATAGAAGAGAGGGGTCTAGGAGGAGTAAAGAGAAAAGAAGTTAAAAAAGAGCAAATGTGGAAATAGATTGATGGGAATAAAATTAATCCATTTGCAAAAGTCAACGAATCACACTCGTGCATTTCCTTAGTACCTGTCTTCTATCACCTACACAGTTCTACCCCAGTTGCTGCAGCATGACTAGTGGAAGGCTGCTGAATTTAAGTGGAGGAGACTGTAGATGGCCTTGGATGACCATAAGCTCTGGGCCCAGAAGGCCTGGCTGTGATCTGCAGTCTGCATCATGTTGACATGGGTGGCAGCAGTCTGCGCTGGCTGACTGAACGGCAACAGCAAGGGCACTGGCAGACTGGGTGGGAGGATGGTTTTGTTTTCCAGAGAGGACAGCAGATTTGTGCTCCATGGAGCCACTGACACTGTTCTGGGGCAGTGCCTCATCAATCCTAGTCATCTGTTGGAGGACTGATTGCTGCACTACAGTGACACCCTGCAAGCTCCTTGGCACATTGCAATCCACAGCCATGATGGCAGCAATCTGAGCTTGCATGGCAGCAAGCTGACTTTGCTTGACTTCAGTCTGAACTTCCACTGCAGCATTGAGATTTCTGGCAGACGTTGCTTGTGCTGCAAAGGGAGCTGAGACATCGTCCATCTGATGCTGCATTATGGTTAGGTCCCCATGTGTGCTGATTGAATTGGCCACCACTTCCATGCTGGAAATGATGGGATCCAAGCTCTGCGCAAAGCCCTGTGCCAAGTTGGTGCTGGACCCCTCTATGCTCTGTGACATTGACCACAGGCTTTCAGATCAGCTTCCCAATGCACCAAGCATTAGCATTCCTCTGTTGGCTGCTCCATCAAAGTGTTCATTTTAGTCCTCTGTGGCAGAACTCATGTGTGACCCCTGTCTCCAGGGAGCTGGCACTAGTTGCAGCTCACTTGTGACCAATGTCTTATAAAATAGTATCATAGAATGCGTACCGTGCAGAAGGAGGCCTTTCAGCCTGTCATGTCCATGCTGGCTGTCTAAGAGCTACTCAGCTAGTCCCACTGTCCTGCATTTTCCCCATAGCCCTGCAAATCTTTTCTCTTCAGGTGTGTATCCAATTTCTTTTTGAAAGCCATGACTGAATCTGCCTCCACTGCACTCTCAAGCAGTGCATTACAGATACTAACCACTCGCTACATAAAAAGGTTTTTCCACATGTTGCCACTGGTTCTTTTGCTAATCATTTTAAATCGGTGTCCTCTGGTTCTCAACCCTTCTGCCAATGGGAACAGTTTCTTCCTATGTACTCTGTCTAGGCCCCTCATGATTCTCACAATCTACTCTTCTCTAAGAAGAATAACCCCAGCTTCGCCAATCTATCCATTCTCATCCCTGGAACCATATTGTAAATCTTTTCTGCATCTTCTCCAATGTCTTTGCATCCTTCCTAAAGTGTGGTGCTCAGAATCGGACACAATACTCCAGTGGAGGCTGAACCAGGTGTTCTATAATGGTTCACCATAACTTCCTTGCTTTTGTAGTCTATACCTCTGTTCATAAAGCCTGTATGCTCAATTAACCACTTTCTCAACCTGCCCTGCCAACTGCAACGATTTCTGCACATATACTCCCAACTCCCTCTGCTCCTGCACCCCTTTTAGAATTGTATCCTTTATTTTATATTGCCTTTCCTCATTCTTCCTACCAAAATGTTTCACTTCATGCTTCTCTGCATTAAATTTCATCTGCCACATGCCTGCCTGTGTCCTCTTGAAGTCTATCACTATCCTCCTCACAGTTCACAATATTTCCAAGTTTTGGATCATCTGCAAATTTTGAAGTTGTTCCCTGCACACCCAAGTCTAGGTCATTAATATTGAACCACTTGCAGATCCTGGCTCTATGCTATCCTCTAAATTATGCGCGGTGTTGATATCTGAGCTGATGGCTGCAAGTGTGAAATTGAGTTACAGTGCATCTTTATCATCTTCTATCTTCTTACTGTTCCTCCAGTACCTGGGCAGGTTGCAGCTCTTGAGTATCCAAAAGGAGAAAGGCCCAAGAGTAAGGTTGTGGTGCCAGGAGGGGGCAAAAGTGCGAGGTGCATGCTTACACCATATGCAGTTGTAAATGAGAAGAGAGTGTGGGTTGAAAGGGAGATAATGATGTGAGAGGGAGGATTAAGTATGAGGGTACTGTCATTGTTGATGTTTTCAGCCTGTCTGCTGGCCTCAGCAATGGCTGTTCCAGGAATGACCAGCACCATCTCCTCCATGGGGGTTACAACATGCAGACAAACGTGTCCCCCTCCAGTTAGTATCTTCTGCTTCCACTTGTGTGCCACATGGTCCTGCAAGAGAGGGGGAAGTGTGTCAGTCAGTGTCTTGGAATTTGTTTGGCTCATTTGATTATTGTGGTTGAATAGCTGGCTGGGTGTGCACACTTCAGATGTGAATGTGAAGCTTACAACATTGCTAAGTGTGTGGGGTGTGAGGGTACGGTAGAGCATATGTATATCAGGTAGGAGTCCTGCTTCATAGAGACTGCTGGTAGATCAGTGATGGGAGTGTAGTGATTTGAGCAGTGCCTGAATCTAGTGGTGCAGTTGGTAGGATATGTCATTTGAAGATGCATTCACTGACCTTAACAACTCTAGTGAGGTCATTGAACTTCTTGTGGCATTGCATCCATGTCATCAGAGTTTTACTCCTGGCATTGGCCTCCATGGCAATCTACTCCAACTTCTTTTTGAGTGTGTGCCTGGAGGGTCTCCTGTTCAATGCTGCCTCTAATTTTGTTGTGCTTATTTCACTGCGCAGTACATTCTAGATTGCTGTGCGGCACTGCACCGGCGCAAGTAAAGTGAATGTTGCATCTGGTCCCTTGTGGATACAGGTCATTTCTCCAACGTTCCATCTCCTCTGCCATGGCCTCCAATGCAAATGTCTGAAAACCTTGGAGTTCACTTTCTCCCATGTTGTGCCATTATTCAATACTTCATAGGTGAGGTTCACTTCCTGCTAGCACCTGCTCCAGCCACAATGCACAACCCTTTATGAGATGAAAGCTAGCTTTAAGTAGTGTAGGCTAGCTTTAGCTTACGTTAGCCACTCATGAAATTGGCCTCCTTCTCATGCATCCAGCCAATCAACAGTATAGTTAGAGCTGGCAGGATACTGAAATCATTTAAAACAGCACGCAGCATGAAGTTGGCATGCTGCCTGTATTGTATTCAACGGGCATGGGTTAATTGCGCATCGTGATCCCCATGCCCATTTCAGTGAGTATCACAGTTAGCCTCTTTCAAGTCCAAACAAGATGGTTCCACCCATTTCTTCCGCTTGTGTCTGGGAGTTGAGTGATCTGGGGTAGTCTCCTTTTTCAATCACACTCCTTTTTACACTTTTAATAACACCAAATGAGTTACTATTGATAATGAATGCTGTTTTGGTGGGTTTGAGAAATGAGCGGCAACTTTACGTGTTCTAAAACATAAATACAAAACTCTGAAATCCTTAAACAGTTAAATTTATCAATGATTGGCTTAGGACGCCGTGTAATTGTATTGTCCTAACACTGCCACTGTGGCCAACTGGTGCTTCCTGCCCACTTCTTGACCAGTTTGGTCAGAAAGTTGACGAGCAACATGTTAATAAGGGCCGGCCATTAAAATCGGCTGGGTCTTCATGCTGCCAGCCTCCTGTTCCCACCTGGGTGTTAACATTAACTCCTTCGCATCAGCTATGATTACCAAGGATCACCAGCATTGTGTGTGGGAGGAGGTGATTCAGAGAATTTCCCCAATCTGTCATATAGCAAAGGGAAAGCAAAAAAAGGTATCCACAAAGTCACACGATGAATTAATGAAATATAGCCAGTTCTCTGTAGTGTATAATGAAGAGGAAGCCGGGCTTTGCTTATCTTGTTTAGTTTGAAGGATCCTGTTGCTATAGTTACAAATGACAAACATCACCTGCCTATAAGAAAAAAACTGGTGAAGAAAGCTGTCATCACAAAGACATCATATAAACAGAAGGAAATTTAAACTGATAGTGATCATAGAAGCTGTGGAAAGCCTGTTGGGGGAAAAGAGAAAAGGATGTCTTGTAGATTTGGAAGCATAATTTCATGAGGAAATTGTAGAATAGAAGCTATTGGAACTTTCAGCACGGAAATCGATAGATTTTTGTTAGGTAAGGGTATCAAGGGATACAGTGGATAAATGGAGTTGAGGTACAGATCAGCCATGATGTAATTGAATGGTGGAGCAGGCTCAAGGGGCAGACTGGCCTACACCTGTTCCTACGCTATTCTTTTCAGTACAGTATAGATGAATAGAATTTATAAATAGTTAAGTGATATTGCATCAGAAATTCCAGGATTGTTGGCATAAGTAGCAGACATTTCTCAAACATGACCAATGAAATCCAGGAAAATACAGACCATTAGTCTAACATCAATATCAGGTAAAATAATTGAATTATTGGAAGCAAACTTGAAGATAAGTATCGAAAAGTAAATAGCAGACAACATGGCTTCAGACAGCGATGATGTTACATCAATTTTGTATTGAGGAAGTGGTTATCTGAACTTCCAGAAAGTCTTTGGCAAAGTTCCACTTGCAAAGCATCTTATATAAACACAAATCAGTAATAATTTAATGTGAAAAGGATAAGAAACTGGTTGAAAGGAAGAAAATAACAGGAGGTTGGCAGTGGGATATCAGAATGGCAGGGGAGGATTAAATGGAGTACCTCAGGGATCGGTGCTGGGATCCCCACTGTTTCTAATTTACATCAAAATGGAGAGGTTCGCAGATGATATCAAACTAGAGCAGAAGACTGAGGTTAGGTACAACACCAAGTTGAAGGAGTGGAAAATTATGCAAGGTGAAGGGGTGTGGTTGTACAGTTGGAGGAGTTTATGGAAACAGTGAGGGAATTTTGAAAGCAAACTGAATTACTTTGAAGGAAATGAATGGGAGGGAAGAGTAGGAGGGAAATTGGTTGAGCAAGTGAGAATGGAGGTGGAGTGGATGGTGATTAAGAGTGAAATGAATGATAGCAGAATGAGCGGGAAGGATGAACATATGAACATACATACGAACATAGGAATTAGGAGCAGAAGTATGCCATTCAGCCCCTCGAGCCTGCTCCACCATTCAATAAGATCATGGCTGATCTGTTTGTGTTTCGAATTCCACACTCCCATCTACCCCCGATAACCTTTGATTCACTTGCCTAACAAGAAGCTATTTACCTCCACCTTAAAAATATTTAATGACCCTGTCTCCACAACTCTCTGAGGCAGAGAGTTCCAAAGTCTCAGAATAAGAGATAGGCCATTTAGGACTGAGATGAGGGGGAACTTCTTCACTCAGAGGATGGTGAATCTTTGGAATTCTCTGCCCCAGAGGGCTGCGGAGGTTCAGTCATCGAGTATATTCAAGACTGAGATCGATAGATCTCTATATATTAAAAACATAGAGGGTTACAGGGATAATGCAGGAAAATGGGTGTTGAAGTAAAAGATCAGTTATGATCTCATTGAATGGTGGAGCAGGCCCGAAGGGTCGAATGACCCACTCCCGCTCCCACTTGAAAACAATGGTTGCATGATAGGATTGAGGCGAAGAAAACAAAAGGAAAGTGATGGGGTTAGCAATGAGGATGAGGGTGTGAGAAGAGCAGTAGTGGGAATGTGCAAGGGTATGGGATGCAATAGACAGAGAGACATAGGATGAGAGAGAGGATAGGAAGGCACCCACTGGGCTGTGGCAGGGAATGGGAAGGTAGCGACTGAGAGCCACATCTTCCTTGTAGCCCGACTGGAAAATATATTTGAGAGCCTTTGGTGACTCCTTTGCTTGCCACACCATGCCTCACTAACCATCACCTCTCACTCAAAAGGGAAGGAGAAAATAAGAAAAAGAGAGGCAGATAAGGACAGAGTGAGAAGAAGGGGAAGAGGTGGAGAGAAACAGCAACATGAAGATAACAGATAGGGAGAAACCGTATTGTCCGAGGTACTGCGTGGAGATTCACTGGTACATAGAAGTATTGGGATGTCCCTGTCACACTACAACTGTCACATATTGCAAATGTTTTATTGAATAACAACAATTTATATTTGTATAGTGCCTTTAACATTACAAAACGTCCCATAGCACTTTACAGAAGTAAAGCATTATAAAACAAGACACTGAGTTACATAAGGAGATAAGGAGATAAAATCTTGGTCAAAGACGTAGGTTTTAAGGAGTGTCTTAAAGGAGGAAAGTGAGGTAGAGAGGCATAGAAGGAATTCCAGAGCTTAGGGCCTAGTCAGCTGAAGGAACGGCCATCAATGGTGGAACAGTTACAATCGGGGATACTCAACAGTCCAGAATTAGATGAGCGCTGATATCTCAGAGGGTTGTGGGGCTGGAGGAGATTACTGAGATAGGGAGCTGAATTTTATGGGCCCCCGAGACAGGATGGAAAGTGGGGAGGCCAATAGAATTACGACCGGAGGCGGGGGGAGGGACAGACGCTCAGAGGCCAATTGAGGCCCTTAAGTGGCCTATTAACGGCCACTTAATGACCTCTTCCTGCCGCCGCTGGGATTTAACCTATGGCAGGGTGGTGCCTCCGATACTGCGGAGTGGGGGCCCTCCTCTATGGGCCATCTCTGGCCCACAGAGGGCCCCTGCGGGGAAAAAGTCTACTACCATAATGCCCCTCCCCTTGCACTAAACTCCGACTCTATCCCCCACTCCCCCCATCGCCGGGGCCTGCCAGTCTGGACTCGGTGACCCTCCCTCACCTACCTTGGGTCCCGGGCTCCAGCGCAGGGCCTGTGTCCTAGTACCTTCCAGTACTGGCGTTGGCCACCACTCCCAGTGGCATTACCCATCTACTGAGCTGCTGGCCCACTTCATTGGCCGGTAGTTCTTGGAGGCGGGTCCCCGTCTTTAAAGGGATGAGGATCCCGGCGATTGGCTGTTATTTGGCCTGGCGCAATAGAACCGCTCCGGGGGGCCTCCAGCTGGCCTAGGTAGGATTCCACCGCCATTTCGGCCCGGGGGTTGGGAGCCCTGCCATATGCACAAAATTCAGCCCAGGGAGGGGACAAGGCCAAGAGGGATTTGAAAACAAGAATGCTAAATTTTAAAATCAAGATGTTGCTTGACCCGGAACCAGTGTAGGTCAGCGAGCACAGGAGTGACAGGTGAATGGGACTTGGTGCGAGTTAAGACACAGGCAGCAGAGTTTTGGCTGACCTCACGTTTACAGAGGGTAGAATGTGGGAGATCAACCAGGAGTTCACTGGAGCCAAGTCTAGAGGTAATGAAGGTATGAATGAGGGTTTCAGCAGCTGATGAACTGCGACAGGGGATAAATTGGAAGATATTATGGTGGTGGGAAAAGGCGGTCTTAATGATGGTGTGAATATGCGGTTGGGTGTTCATCTCGGGGTCAAATATGACACCAAGGTTGCGAACAGACTGGTTTAATCTCAGACTGTTGCCAGGGTCAGGGATAAATATTCCACTTAAAAATATACATAAACAAGAGTCAGAAAATCTGTCAGTTCCAATTCACACAAAAACCTCCTCAGCAGCACTCGAATTGTTTCTAAGAGCAATTGGCACCTAAGTAACCTTTAGACTGAACTATTTACTGAATTAGTCTTGCTGCCTTAAAAGAATAAGCCAGATTATACACATCGCAATCCAGTTGCAGCACAATGCACTGAGAGTTACATACTATAATGTTCCCATCCTTATGAAACACCATATCCTCCATCTTACAGTGAATAATATCACAAGGGCATGCTATACATATTAGATATTGTACATATTTATATTACTTTTTGCTGCTGTGTCACTGGCCAGGCTGAGGACGTAACAGGAGCAGTATTCTGCTTTGAGTAAACACAGAGGATGCTGCTGCCTGTCAGGGTGATGTTGTATTCAGTCTGTCAGCACTTCTGCTCTAATAATAATGGATGCACCAGAAAATAGGGAGGACCAGCCAGTTGCAGTAATAGTGGATGCAGCTACATCAGTTGTTGGACCATTGTCAGAAATAGTTGCATAGTAGTTATGTCGCTGGACTAGTAATCTAGAGGCCTGGACTACTGCTCTGGAAACATGAGTTCAAATCTCACCACAGCAGCAGGGGATTATAAATTCATTTAAATAAATCTGGAATAAAAAGCTAGTCTCAGTAATGGTTACTGTGAAGTTATTGGTTTGCCATAAAAACCTATCTGATTCACTAATGTCCCTTATGGAAGGAAATCTGCCATCCTTACCCAGTCTGGCCTACATGTGCCTCCAGGCCCACAGGAATGTGGTTGACCCCTAGCTGCCCTAGCAAGCTACTCAGTTGTATCAAACCACTGCAAAAAGGTCAAATAAGAATAAAACTGGATGAATTACCTGGCATTGACTTAGGCACCGGACACGATTAAGGCACATCCAGCCCAGTTGACCATGTAAAGACCTCTTCACTAACATCTGGGAACTTGTGTCAAAATTGGGAGAGCTGTCCTGCAGACTAGTCAAGCAGCAGCCCGACAAAGACATACTCACAGAATCATACCTTTCTAACAATGTCCCATACTCACCATCCCTGGGCATGTCCTGTCCTACCGGTACAGTAGTACACAGTCGGAAGGAAGTGGCTCTTGGAAGGTCTCAACATTGACTGCAGACTCCATGAAGTCTCATGGCATCAAGTCAAACATGGGCAAGGAAACCTCCTGCTGATTACCACCTACCATCCTCCCTCAGCTGATGAATTGGTACTCTCCATGTTGAACACTACTTGGAAGAAGCACTGAGGGTAGCAGGGGCATAGATTGTACTCTGGGTGGGAGATTTCAATGTCCATCACCAAGAGTGGCTTGGTACCACCACAACGACTGAGCTGGCTGAACCTTGAAAGACGTATCTGGCAGGCTGGGCCTGCCGCAGGTGATGAGAAAATCAACACGTGGGAAAAATCTATTTGATCTCGACCTGTCGCAGATGTATCTATCCATGATAGTATTACTAGGAGTGACCACTGCATAGTCTTTGTGGAGATGAAGCACTGTTTTCACACTGAGGACATCCTCCATTGTGTTGTGTGGAACTACCATCGTGTTAAGTGGGATAGATTCAGAACAAAACTGGGCATCCATGAGGCACTGTGGGCTATCAGCAGCAAGAGAATTGTATTCCAACACCATCTGTAAACTCATAGTTCAGCATTTCCCTCACTCTACCATTACCATCAAATGAGGGGACCACCCATGGTTCAATGAGGAATGTAGGAGAACATGCCAGGAGCAGCATCAAGCATACCTAAAAGTGAGGTGCCAATCTGGTGAAGCTACAACACAGGACTAACATGCATGATAAGCAACAGAAATGCATGCTATAGACAGAATTAAGCAAACCCAAAACCAACAGATCAGATCAAAGCTCTGTAGTCATTTTACATCCAGTTGTGAATGGTGGTGGATAATTAAATTACTAATGGGAGGAGGTGGCTCTACAAACATCCATATCTTCAATGATGATGAAGTCCAGCATGTGAGTGCAAACAACAGGGCTGAAACATTTGCAACCATCTTCAGCCAGAAGTGCCAAGTGGATGATCCATCTCAGCCTCCTCCTGAGGTTCCCAACATCACAGATGCCAGTCATCAGCCAATTTGATTCACTCAATGTGATGTCAAGAAATGTCTAAGCGCATTGGATGCAGCAAAGACTATTGGTCCCGACAACATCCCTGTTTTAGTACTGAAGACTTGCGTTCCAGAACTCACTGTACCCCTCATCAAGCTGTTCCAGCACAGCTACCCAACAAAGTGGAAAATTGGGCAGGTGTGTCCTGTTAGTACAAAGCAAGATGAATCCAATCTGGCCAATTACTGCCCCATCAGTCTACTCTCAAACATCGGCAAAGTGATGGAAGGAGTCACCAGATTGCTATCAAACTTATTGGTGAGCACTTACTTACCAATAACCTGCTCAACGATGTCCAGCGTGAATTCTGTCAGGACCACTTGACTCCAGACCTCATTAGAGCCTCGGTCCAAATATAGACAAAAGAGCTGAATTCCAGAAGTGAGGTGAGAGTGACGGCCCTTGACATCTAGGCAGCATTTGACTGAGTGTGGCATCAAGAATCCCTGGTAAAATTGAAGTCGTTAGAAATCAGAGGGAAAACTCTCCACTGGTTGGAGTCATACCTAGCGCAAAGGAAGATAGTTGTGGTTTTTGGAGACCAATCATCTCAGACCTAACATATCGCAGCAGGATATCCTCAGGACAGTGTCCTAGTGCAGTCATCCTCAGCTGATTCATCAATGATCTTGTCGCCATCATAAGGTCAGAAATATTGTTCCCTTTAAACTGTGCGGCTGCCTGGCCTAACATCAACCCGGAAGCTCCTGCACAGGCCGAGCATAAATTGACCCCCTTAAGTTAGCACGCATGAGTGGCCATGCAAAAATATTTAAAGGGCCCACACACACAAATGAATAGGCTGCACACAACAACAAAAAATTAGAGAGAACATTGGTCAGTTGTGAGGAATTTCGCCAATAATTGCACGATAGTCAGTACTGTTTCGCTGCGCACAAATGTGGTGGAAGCGGAGACAATTATTGACTTCAAGAGGAAGTTGGATGGCTGCTTGAGAGAAATAGACTTGCAGGGCTACAGGGATGGAGAAGGGGAGTGGGACTGACAACATAGCTCTGTGGAGAGCCGCATGAACCCGATGGGCTGAATGACCTCCCTCTGTGCCATAAATTACTCTATGAATTTGTGACTCTATTCACAACTCCTCAGATACTGAAGCAGTCCGTGCCCACATGCAGCAAGACCTGGACAACATTCAGGTTTTGGCTGATTAGTGGCAAGTAACATTCACGCCACACAAGTGCAAGGCAATGACCATCTCCAATAAGAAAGCATCTAACCATTTCAACATTCAGTAGCATTACCATCGCTGAATCCCCCACCATCAACATCTTGGGGTTAACCATTGACCAGAAACTGAATTGGAGCAGCCACATAAAAACTGTGGCTACAAGAGCAGGCCAGAGGCTGGGAATTCTGCAGCGAGAAACTTACCTCCTGACTCCCCAAAAGCCTGTCCATCGTCTGCAAGGCACAAGTAAAGGAGTGTGATGGAATACCTTCCACTTGCCTGGATGAGTGCAGCTGCAACAACACTCAAGAAGCTCGACACCATCCAGGACATAGCAACCTGCTTGATTGACATCCCATCCTACAGCATTAACATTCACTCCCTCCACCACCAATGCAGTGGCAGCAATGTGTACCATCCAAAAGATGTACTGCAGCAATTCACCAAGGCTCCTTCAGCGGCATCTTTCAAACCCACAACCTCGACCACCTAGAAGGAAAAGGGCAGTATATGTATGGGAACGCCACCACCTGCAAGTTCCCCTCCAAGTCACATACTATCCTGACTTGGAATTATATCGACGATCCTTTATTATCGCTGGGTCAAAGTCCTGGAACTCCCTCACTAACAACACTGTGGGTGTACCTACACCATGTGGACTGCAACAGTTCAAGAGGACGGCTCACCACCACCTTCTCAAGGGTGATTAGGAATGGGCAATAAGTGCTGGCCTTGCCAGCGATACCCATATCTCTTGAACGAATCAAAATAAATCATATGAAAGAATGCACTTGCATTGTGCAGTGCCTGTCATATTCTTAGGATGTCCCAAAGTACTTGACAGCCATTGAATTGTTTTTGAAGTATGGTCATTGTTAGTACACAGGCAACAGACACAAGAGGGACAGGGCCACCTGAATCCTGACTGGCACTGAAATCCCACAGACAGCCATCACACTTCCTCATTCAATAGACCTTTTGCTTAGAAGAAGTCACAGATTAGTGGCTAAACATGATTAAACAGATGAACACCACTCACGCATCACATAGAATGAAGAAATTAATTGATGCATTCTGTTTGTGCTTTGTCCAGAGATTTCCTTTGTGATTGTGCAGAATAAGGTATCGACACAGCAAAAGATAGGCATTTGGCAGTACTGGAGGAGTGCAGAGGACAGAAGGAATGGCAACTCAATTTCTCTCTACTTGCTCTATCAAGATCTGCTCATAATTTTGAATCTCTCAATTTGGTCTTCCCTTAACCTTCTCGAAGGAGAACAATCCCAGGTTCTTCAATTTCTCTATATAACTGATCTCCCTCATCACTGGTAAAAACCTGGCAACCCTACTCTGTATCCTCTCCAAGACCATGACATCCTTCCTGAATAAAAGCAAAATACTGCGGATGCTGGAAATCTGAAATAAAAACAAGAAATGCTGGAATCACTCAGCAGGTCTGGCAGCATCTGTGGAAAGAGAAGCAGAGTTAACGTTTCGGGTCAGTGACCCTTCATCAGAACTCCGATGAAGGATCACTGACCCGAAACGTTAACTCTGCTTCTCTTTCCACAGATGCTGCCAGACCTGCTGAGTGATTCCAGCATTTCTTGTTTTTATTACATCCTTCCTGAAGTTTGGTATCCTAAATTGTGCACGATACTCCAGCTGAAGCCTAAGCAGAATATTCAATGCTGCTGTTTCCAAAGTCAAGTTCTGATATGCTTTCTTAACTGCCTTATCAACTTGCCCTGTCACTTTCAAAAATTGGTGAATACCCCACCCTCTGCTCTTACACCCCTCTCAAAATAGTACCATTTAGATTATACTGTGTTTTCATGTTGTTTCTTCCAAAGTACATCACTTCACACTTATCTGCATTAAATTGCATATGGCATATGTCTGCCCATTTCACCAGTGTGTCTATGACCTCCTGAAGTCTGCTACTATCCTGCTCACAAGTTCATACATTGCCAAGTTTTGCATCATCAGCAAACTTCAAAATTGTATTTCCTATACCCAGGTCCAGGGCATTTATATATAAGAAAAGCAATGATCCTAATACTCACCCTTGCTGAGCCTCACTGCATATTTCTGTCCTGTCAGAAAAACATCCTTTCACCAGCACTCTTTGCCTCCTCCATGGCTAACCTCTTTGTTAATGGAAATAATTGCATTCATATAGCACCTTTCATGACCTCAGGACATCGCGAAGTGCTTTACAGCCAATTAAGTACTTTTAAAAAATGTAGTCACTGTTGTAATGTTGGAAATGTGATAACCTAATTTACATGCAACCAGTTCCCAGAAACAGCAATGTGATGATATTCAGTTAATCTATTTTTAATTGTTGGTTGGGGGATAAATATTGATCAGGAGACTGGGGAGGAGTCCTTTCTTGCCTTCAAAATAGTGTCATGTGATCTTTTATAGCTACCTGAGAGGGTAGGTGGGGCCTTGATTTAACATCTCATCTGAAAGGCAAGAAGTTATATAGCAAAGTTATGGACCTTTCAGAAAAGAATGACGATCATGCAGACCCAGGGAGCTGATGCTAGAATATGTCCCCTGATCCGTCCACACATGTGCAAAGTTGCTTCAAGATACTGGTAGTATGTTCCTTTTTGTTGCCGCCGCAGATACTCGAAGAAACTAGGAAAGAGATAGCTGAGGCACTAGAATCCACACACAAGCATTCAATTCAGGAAAAGGTACAATGACAGAAGACTGGCAAACAGCAAAGTCTTTAAAAAAGGAATAGAACTAATTTGCAAAACTATAGTTCAATCAGCTTAACCTCAGAGGTAGGAAAGATAGTAGACTGCTAAAAATCAACAAAACATCTAAAGACAGAGAATATAATAAAATATATAGACCATGGATTTCTAAAAGGAGGGTCATGTTTAATCAAACAATCAATTTTTTGAAAAAGTGACAGGAAGAGTACATAAGGGTAAAGGTACCTTTCAGGGATTTTCAATAAAATGTCACGTTAGTGATTAATGACAAACGTCAAGTCTGTGGAGTGCCAGGCCAGATAGCAGAATGAATTGAAAGATTGCTACAAAACAGAAATCAGAGGGTAGTAGCTAAGGGAAGTTTCTCAGACTGGCAGAAAGTGGAAAGTGGTGTCCCACATCATTCCATGCTGGGACCACTGTTGTTCATCATATGCATAAATGACTTGGACTCTGAAAGTAGAAGTGAGCTGAATTTTCCCATGGAGGCGGGAAACAGGAGTCGGGACTGTTTTTTGGGTCACCTCCAGTGGGAAACTGATTAAAGTCATGATTTTCACGTGGTTGAGCCCTTAGTTAATATGGAGGTTGTTTCCCTGTCCAATAGGAGCCCATGGGGGCGGGAACGGAGCGGGTCAGATGAATTAGGGGACTGATTTAGACTCCCCGTCACTGAGGCTGCTGGTTGTCCTAAGGGAGGAATCTGCTGATTGTGGCAAAGTTTTCCATAGCACCAGAGGGAAGCGAGATGTCACAGGAGTCTGGAGGCCTGGCATCCAGGGCAGGATTGCCACTTGCTTCATCAATGCCGACCTGGATGCAATGTTGGAGGCCATGATTGAGAGAAGGGAGATCCTTTTTCTGGAGGGTGGCAGGAGGAGGCCACCAGCCGAAACTAAAGAGGGCTGGATTCAGATAGCTGCCGCTCTCAGTGACAGAAGCGAAATGAGAAGAACTTAGATCCTGTGCCGTAAAACGTTCAATGACCTCATACATTCTCGCAAGATGGGTGCAATCCCCAACACTCCTCCGGACAGGTCTCAGAGCCTGCATCCTCCAGCAGACACACTACCTCGGAGACTCAGGGCACATGCTGCTCCTGAACATGGGACGGCTTTGTGCACAGGGGACTTATTGACTCCTCAGAATGGCTCAAAGCCATAGTGCTGCTGAGAACCTGTCTCCTAATGGAGATGGGCAGATGACATTGGCCAAAGAGGATAACAGTGCCTTATCTTGCTCTCTTTTGTGCTTGCAGGAGAAACGGGCACACAATATCTTGGAGAGGGCTCAGATGGAAGGAAGGGTGCCATTCCTCTACCACATCACCCCAATGGAGCAGGCAGCGATGGAGATAGCCAGGATAGTGGAAGGGGAGGATGTCAGTCCTGGCTAGTCAGGAGATCATGGTGGACCTGGTGATTACAGAGGGCAATGTGGTCATTAAGGGGGTGCAAGTCACTCCACCCCCTAGGCTAGCTCTTATAATTTCTTCTTGTGTTCCACAAGTGCAGATGCCCAACCCATAGCATCCTATCCCCCTCCCTCCACAGGCCCGGAGGAGCAACAGGAGATGAAGCAGTACCTACACACCTTGTGAGTGCATCGTCCTTCAGTGCAGATAGACTCACCTCAGTGGGTTCTTGTCTGCCAGAGGCAGAGGGAGCTACGTTCAGTTCCCATTGAAGGAGGGAGGATGGACACAGTCCTGCTCGGCTGGGCATAGATGCAGGGCATCAGGAGCCACTGGAAAGGAACTGAACAGCAACAGAAGATGTGCTCCCACATGTTGGAGTTCCCTGAGGCAGTGCAGGGTCTTGGGTAGAGTATGGAGGAATCCATCCAGCTCATATACACCACAATAGCTTCGGGCTATGAGCGCATGATCTCCTCCACAGAGAGAGTGGCCAACCTCTTGGGGAGCCATATGTGGCATCACACGAAGTGCATTCAGGAACTGTGCACTGACATCCACAGGATGCATGAGATGTGTAGCGTGGACTGGTCAGTAGCACTGGTGGCGCAGAGATCTTTGGAGGGGTGCTAGCTGCGCCCCAGCTGGTGTCCTTCTCCAGGCATCTGGAATGCCTGGCAAGGGCTGAGAATATCACAGAGAAGGATGAGGGTGCCACCACTCACAGAAAGCCCTCATCATCCTCAGCCTCCTTGGCCCCTCTGACTGAGGGACCATCTATGCAGTCGAGTCAAGTGACGGAGGTTGCCCCCGCATTGGTGCAGATGCTGCAGCCTCTGGAGATGCCCCCATGCGCACTTCCACAACAAAGACGACCACCACATTCATTTCAACCACAAGCCGAGATGAGTGAGCAGCCTGCCTCCACCTCCTCCAAGGGGACCATAACTTAGGAGTGGCCAAGAGCGGAGGCCACTGCATCACACGGCGCACAAAGTAGGTCACTGGGGTATATTCTTATTATCTCTGTCTACTGTTTTCCTTGATTTACACTGTATAAATGATGACATTTTTTATTATTCTTTCATGGGATGTGGGCGTCGCTGGCAAGGCCAGCATTTGTTGCCCATCCCTAATTGCCCTTGAGAAGGTGGTGGTGAGTTGCCTTCTTGAACCACTGCAGTCCATGTGGTGTAGGTACACCCACAGTACTGTTAGGAAGGGAGTTCCAGGATTTTGATCCAGTGACAGTGAACGGCGATATAGTTCCAAGTCAGGATGGTGTGTGACTTGGAGGGGAACTTGCAGGTGATGGTGTTCCATTGCATCTGCTGCCCTTGTCATTCTAGGTGGAAGAGGTCATGGGTTTGGAAGGTTCTGTCGAAGGAGGCATGGTAAGTTGCTGCAGTGCATCTTGTAGATGGTACACACTGCTGCCGCTGTGCATCAGTGGTGGAGAGAGTGAATGTTTAATGTGGTGAATGGACTGCTTTGTCCTGGATGGTGTTGAACTTCCTGGGTGTTGCTGGAGCTGCACTCATTCAGGCAAGTGGAGAGTATTCCATCACACCCCTGATGTGCCTTGTAGATGGTGGACAGGCTTTGGGGAGTCAGGAGGTGGGTTACTCACCTCAGAATTCCCAGTTTTTGATCTGTTATTGTAGCCACAGTATTTGCTCCAGTTAAGTTTCTGTTCAATAGTAACCCCCAGGATATTGATGGTGGGGGATTTAGCGATGGTAATGACATTGAATGTCAAGGGGAGATGGTTAAAATCCTTCTTATTGGAGATGGTCATTGCCTGGCCCTTGTGTGGCACAAATATTACTTGCCATTTATCAGCCCAAGCCTCAATATTGTCCAGGTCTTGCTGCATATGGACACGGACTGCTTCAGTATCTGAGGAGTTGTGAATGGTACTGAACATCGTACAATCATCAGCGAACATCTGCACTCCTGAACTTATCATGGAGGGAAGAACATTGATTGAAGCAGCTGAAGATGGCTGGGCCTACGACTCTACTCTGAGGCACTCCTGCAACAATGTCCTGGGGCAGAGATGATTGGCCTCCAGCACATCTTTCTTTGTGCTAGTGGAGAGTTTTCCCTTGATTCCCATTGACTTCAGTTTGGCTATGGCTCCTTGATGCCACACTTAATCAAATGCCTCCTTGATATCCACTGCAATTACTCTCATCTTTAATGCACATGTTGGACACTCCTTTTCTTCCTGCTGTGACATGAAAAGTGTTATGAGGTCGTGAAAGACATAACAGGATCCTCCATGGTGAGGGAAAAGCCTCTGGGCAGATGTGCTTCCTTCATTGCCTGAAAGTGATTAAATATTCCAGGTTGCATTTTCCATGCATTCGTTCACACACGTATCCCTTCCTTGCCATGCCTCTCAACCTGGGTCAGAGGGGCTCAGTTGAAACGTTCCTGAATCAGATGATCCCTGACATTGATAGCATCCTCACAAGCCTTTCATGCCCCGAGCCATGCCCAGTCATCTCTTTGTGCAGTCAGGATACCTCTCTGTTCAGCGTCATCTCTCTGCGCCTTCACTTCCTCTTCCTCTCTTACTTCCTTGGGCCTATATTCTCTGGAGTTTGGAAGAATGAGAGGTGATCTAATTGAGACGTACAAGATTCTGAAAGGACTTGATAGGGTCAAAGCTGAGAGATTGTTTCTGCTGGTTGGGGAATCTAGAACATGGGGGCACAGTCTCAGGATAAGAGGCCGATCATTCAGGACTGAGATGAGGGCTGGAATTTTGCGCTTGTCGGACGGGAGCTGTCCACCCACCAAAAAGTCATTGGCGATCCCGCCTCCGCCGGACCTGGGGATCCGGACTGTATTTTGAGGTCCCCAGACCCTTAATTGGTCTTATGTGAGACTTCCACCTCATTGAGCATCACAGGAAGTGGTGGCCACTGCTGGGACTGCAACCCAGCTTCAAGATCAAGACAACGGAGAGAACGGAAAAGAGTTAAGTTTTTGGGGCCTCGCCAGGGGTGATTGGTTGGGCCCCAGCAAGGCAAGGGGGGTCGATTGGGGGGGCAGGGGGCGTGTTGGGCCTTGGGGTGGTTGGGGCATCGGGGGCGGCCCTCCGAGGGCACATGGAGCCGATCAGGAGGGCCTCCCCCAGGTCGTCAGAAGGCCGCCTACATTTTACAGACAGCTTTTATCAGGCCTAGGCCGCTCGCCTGGCAACGGTAAAATCTTTTTGGCGGCGGGTGGAGGCCCTTAAGTGGCTGTTTACTGGCCACTTAAGGGCCTTGATTGGCTTGATGCGGGTGGGCCATTTCTCACCACCACTTCCCCGCTTAAAATGGCAGCAGAGGGTGGAGAGGGTTGGGAAGGGCCCTCTGTGCCTCCCACTCCATTTTACGCCTCACCTCCGCCACCAGCCCACCCTTTGTGGGGGGGGGGGAGGGTGTAAAATTCCTGCTGAGGAGAAATTGCTACACTTAAAGGGCTGTGCATCTTTGGAATTCTCTACCCCAGATGGTTGTGGAGTCTCCATCGTTGAATACATTTAAGGCTGGGATAGTATTTTTTTTCCCTCTGTTTAAAAATGAATGGGGGTCTGTGTGCCTTTAAGACTGAGAGTTTTTTGTCTCTCTGAAGACAGTGTGTGCAAGCTGCAAGCCTGTTTCCTAAGCAACAGCAAGAGAGAGAGGCCAAATGCTGTATTGTATCAATTTGACTGTGTATAAAGACTGGCTAGAACTGGTTTGATCTGGAGACCAGCAAAGCATGCTCTCCCCTGAAGGAAGAATTTGTCTCTCTCGACAGCAAATCTACATTGGCCCACAGGCTGTGTTTTGCCTGGAAAGGCATCTTTGCATTAATGGAGGCAGCAGATTCCTTTTTACTCCTGGCTCCAAGAAGTCTCTTTCTGTTCCCTTTTGTGTTTCTGTGAGTTCTGGAAACTCAGTAAAGTTTCTACAGACAGACTGCTAATTCAAAAATGCAAATAGATCTGTTGCTACGCTCTTTGTTGAAAGAGTGGTGTGACGCCTGCTGCAGCTGAAGTGCCATGAACGCATATCCATTACAGACTGTTCATCAAATTCACCTGGAGACTTCAAGTGGCATCTGACTATTTGACTCTGGGACACCTCACCACTCTGGGAAAATAACACCAGGACTTACAACCCAGTTATTTTATTATTCCTAAGAAACAGCAGTAATTTAAGACATCATTTAAAAAAAAGGTTAACCATTGATTTTTGAATGTATGTGTGTGCATGAGGGTTAGGAGGAATAAGAAGTTATAAAGTCTTTTCAGACATAGACTTATCTCAGTATTGTTTAAAATTTAGTTGATTAATAAATAGTTAATTTGTTGTTGTTTAAAGATACCTGGTTTGGTGTGTTTTATTCTGGGGGTTAATAAAGTATTTAATTTGTCTTATTTCCAGTAGGTGGGAAACTTTAATAATATGCTGTGACCTGTGGAGTAATGGGACTGAATTGATAATGCATTGCTCCTGCCTCGGTCACAAATGATTTTTGGTCTCACAGGGAATCAAAGGATATAGGGAGTGGGCAGGAAAGTGGAACTGAAGCCCAAGATCAGCCATGATCGTATTGAATGGCAGAGCAGGCTCGATGGGCCATATGGTCTAGTTCTGCTCTTATTTCTTGTTTTCTTGTGTTCATGTGTTGTGTTCTTGTGTTCTCCTGCTCCTGCTCTTCCCCCAGTGAGCTGTCTCCTTCCAGGGCCTTAGTGTTCTCAAAGTCCACACCTCTCTGGAGGGCCATGTTATGGGGAATGCAGCAGAACACCACAATGACTTAGACCCTTGAAGAAGGCTACTGCAGGGCTCCTCCTGACCAATCCAGGCACCAGAATTGCTTCTTCAGCAGCCTGATGTCTTGCTCAATGCTTGTCCTAGTGAGCAGGTGGCATTGGTTGTATTGCCTCTTCCATTTGTTTGGGGCTCCTGCAGAGGGGTGAGTAGCAATCTCTACAAGGGATATCCCTTATCCCCTAGGATCTATCAATGGACTTTGGGGGTTCGAGTGAAGATCTGAGGCGACGTGTATTGGCAGAGGGTGAAGGAGTCATATCAATGGCCAGGAAAATGAGCACACACATGGAGGAAGCTGTCGTTGTCGCAGACCAGTTGAACATTGAGGGAATGGAAGCCCTTCCTGTTGATGAATCTGATTGTGTAGTCGCTTGCTGCCTTGATGGCCACATGAGTGCAATTGATGATGCCCTCAACCTAATGGTGTTGAAACCCACTGCCCTTTGTGCCTGCGCAGCCGCATCTATCGTGAAATGAATGTACTGTCCAGTTCTGGAAAAGAGGGCATCAGTGACCTGCAAGATTCAGTGGTGTGCTGCCATTTGCAAGATGGCAGTTAGGTCTGCAGTTGATCCTTCGAAGGAGCCAGATGTGAAGAAGTTCAAAGCCGCAGGGACATTTTTCGGCCACTGACCGGACATGGTGACCAACAGCGCGCGACCATTTCACATGTTAATTTGGATTAACATGTCAATGCTATTACACAATCTGAGGTATTCACATGATTGGGATTATATGTCCGCAGAAGAGTGGCAAGCATAAGCTCAGAGTAAAAATTGACACCAGAGCAAGTGCCATTCGTATACTGAAGGACATGTACTTAAAGAAATGGGAAACTATGGTGTAACCCACCACAACTAGACTGACTGCCAATAATGGCTCTCCAATCGAGTGCATTGCAACAATAACCTTGCAGTGCAGCTATGGAGCTCCAAATGGCTATCATAAATGTTATATATTGTAGACACAACTGGACCAGCTGTTATAGGACTTCCAGTATGCCAAGACTTATGCATTGTCACAATACATGAGGTCGGTGCCACACCGAAAGGTATGGAAGGTTGCAACATGGAGTGCATTGAGTCAGCTAGAGACCTGAAACTACTTTACCCAGAGAGGTTTGATGCAATCAGCGATTTCAAGGGTGATGCCATATCGCACGTGAGGGAAGATGCAGTTCCTACTATTGACGTGCCAAGGAAGTGCAGCATTCACATTCAAGAGAAGCTTAAAGTGGAGCTGGATGAGATGGAGTGCAACAAGGTCATCCACTGTGTGCACCAGCATTCCGATTGGTGCAGCTGGATTACCTGCATGCTGAAGAAAGATGGCAATCTCAGAATTTGCATAAACCCGCAAGGACTGAATTTAGCCCGCAAGAGATACCCACATAAAAGCCCGACACTGGAGGAGCTGAATTCCATGTTTACTGGTGCTAACGATTTTTCAAAGCTCGAATATGAAGCATGGCTACTGGTCTGTCCACTTAACCAAGAAGTCCCAGCTATTCACAACTTTTAGAATGCCATTCAGGAGATACTGTTTCAGATGATTGCCATTTGGTCTGCGCATCAGCCAGGACATTTTCCAACAATACATGGACAGGATAACAGAAAATGTCCTGGGTTGTATCTGTATAGCTGATGATATTGCAGTGATGGGGCGGACAAAGGCAGACTATGACGGAAACTTGCATATGCTAATGCTGGCTGCTCGCCGTGTTTAATAGCAAGAGCCAGGTCAATGTTGGGCACGTCAACTTCTTTGAGTTGATATATTCGGCCACAGGAATACGCCCAGACCAAGATAAGATCGAAGATGTCAGAGCCATGCCAACTCCTCAGGACCGCAAAGGCCTACAACGGTGTCTGAAGCTGTTCAAATTTTTGGCCCCGTACATCCCCAATTTAGCTGAGTAAGCAGCACTGCTTAGGGAACTGCTGCATAAAAATACTCCTTACTTGTGGCAGGAACACCACCAGCAGGTGTTGGAGACCTTAAAGTTAGCTTTGTCAAGTCAAGACAGCATGCTACAGTATTATGACCCGACCAAAGAGACACGCTCGAGGTCGACACATCCCAAAAGGGATTAGGTGCCTGCATTATGTAGGAAAGGAAGCCAATTGCCTTCATGTCAAAGACTTTGTTGCAAACCCAATCCAATTACTCTAATATTGAACGTGAAACCTTTGCTCTGATTTTTGGTATTGTTAAGTTTCACACCTACTTGTTCGGAAAACATTTTACCATGGAAACTGACCACAAACCACTTGAAATCATATGCTGCAAACCACTCACGAGTGCTCCTCGCAGTTGTAGAGACCTTTAGTGATTGTGACATCCGATAAAAAGAGGACAGCTAAATGGTCACATTGGACACCCTGCGCAGGTTGCCTAACCCGAAGAAATATGCAGATATCTCACTAGATTTGCGTGTCCACGGTGTGGATACTGCGTTTGAGGATGACCTGAAGATCAACCTGATGGTTTTTTGACCCCACAAATGTGAGCAACTAAGAGATGGGATGGCATGTAACCCTACCCTATCATTGTTCCGAAAGGTGATTGTGGAAGAATGGCCTGACACCATACGGGAAGTAACCAAACATCTATGCTGTTTCTGGCCGTATCGAGACAAGCTTGGTATATCACAAGGGGTGATTTGCAAAGGGAAACAAGTCCTGATACCCGAAGCGCTGCATTCTGATATTCTAATCCAACTGCATCAAGGGCATTTAGGAATAGAATGTAGCAGACACCTTGCCAAAGAGACGGTCTACTGGCCAGGAATCCACAGTGATGTTGAGACAGTGGTGAAATCCTGTGAGGCATATTAAAGTTGTCAGCCAAATCAACAGAAGGAACCCTTGATTCCACATGAAACACTTTCACATCCATAGGCAAAGATCAGTACAGATCTGTCTCACATTCAGGGTGATGATTTCCTCTTTGTTATGGATTACTTCACCAAGTTTTTGATCATCAGGCAGCTACGAGATACATAAAGTGTGGTGGTTGATACGCTCAGTGCTCTGTTCAGCATATTTGCCACGCTGGAAGAAATTATCTCTGATAATGGGCCGCAATATACAGGAAGACCATTCCAAGACATGTGCACCTGGTGGGGAGTCTGTCATATGACATCATAGCCATATTATCCAAAGTCCAACGGTATGGCTGAATGTATGGTGTGCACCATCAAATCACTAATTTTGAAGTGTCGGCAGACGGGACAAGATCTCAAGGCTGCAATGCTGCATTTCCAAGCTGCGTCATTGGACATGGGCTTACCGTCGCCTGCAGAGTTTATGTTTGGAAGGCAGGTAAGAACTACTCAGGGCAGTCATCATCTCTCTAAGTTTTCTACATCAAAGGCTATACTTCTGTCTAAACAAGGGAAAATGAAGACATTGTATGACAGGCAAGCAGGACCAGAATTTGCTCAACTACGAGTAGGACAGAAGGTCAGAGTCCTCAATCATGCAACGGGAACTTGATATCCTGCAGAGATTGCGAGGATATGTGACCAGCCCAGATGGTATGAGGTCCTGACACCCAAAGGAGAGAGTCTCAGACAAACCCGAAGTCAGCTCAGAGAGCTGTACAACAACACCATATGTGAAAACCCTGTAGCATTGCGGGCACTTTCAAAGTCTGAAGGTGAACGTACAGAGGCTATGAGCACAGAGGAAGAACATGCAAACCAGAATTCTGAATCACCAGAGTCTCAGAGGAGTTGTCAAGATGAACTCTGCTCTGAGAAGAGGTTTACAATAACAAGATCGGGACAAATAAGCAAACCTTCTCTACATTTTAGAGAGTGTTAAATTTACTTACTTGTAAATAATGTTTTGTTTTAATCATGTATAGTTAGTCCAAACTGCAACATCATGGTTTATTGTATATAGGTTTTTATATTTGGAAAAGTGGGGCTGTTGTGGAATGACCTTAAGAGCTGTAAGTGAAGATCACCAGAGGAAGTGATGTCGTGTCACACATGACCAGGGAGTTGTGAGTAGAACCGGACAGAGTGAGATGTGTTTAGGTGTGCTCGTGCAGTAGCTATATATATGTTCCAGTTAGGTTATAATAAAACCCACGTTTTCTTTGGATATTACATGTTGTCCTCTGAATCTTATAACACTTCACATACCAAAAGGATCAAGTAATATTACATAGATGGCTGCTCAGGATTTCATGTTTTCTCTTGTCATCAATTTCCGGGCTATTTAGAGTCATCCAGTAATGTAGTTTATACCACAGGATTAGAAATTCACACAATATCAAATCTGAATGAATCAGTTTGGTGTGTGGTATACATGCCAATAGACAATAAAACTAATTTGAAGGTTTATCCAAATGCCATTCCCAAGGAATTTTATTCAAGCTTACCCATATGTATTTTTTGCATCTATAAAAATATTAAAACACATGGGAAAATAATGCTGCCAAGACCAAAGGAATTATTTTGGAGGAAGGGTGAAAACAAGAACTAAATGGGTGCTGTGCTGATAAGACAGGCCTGTTTAAAAGTCTGGTTTTAGCCTACAATTTTGGAGCTAATTGGTGGTTGCCATGGAATTGCTAATCCGGACTATTTAGCATTCAAGCACTGATTAGGAGCAGTTTTTGTGGAGTGGTATATGGAGCCTCCACACACCCACTCCACAAGTTCTTGGATCCAGCAGTGGAGGTCTTGGATGAAGAGGTACAACGGAGTAAGGATGTCCTGTATCTGCAGGGTTGAAGGAGGCCACAGAGGCAAATAATACGATGGATTTGGGAGGATACGTGCCGAGGAGGTCACAGCCAGGGGCACTGTCCCAGACCTTGGCACCAGTGCCACAAAAAAATTTAACAATTTGACACGAGTGGTTAAGATAAGGTCCCATCTCACAATCACACTTCTCAAAAGCTGCGCCACCTTCACAACCTCAACACAACGCATCCACCATCTAACTATACACTAACATTTACGCACCCCATACGGTTGCATCTTTCACAGGCACTACTCACATCTCAGACACATTTCATAGCTCTTCAACAATGTGAGGCATCTCACACACACACAGACACACGCACATGCATACCTGCCAACACATCCAGTCACAATCACCAGTCTTTCTCTTCCAGGACAAGATAACATGCAACAGGCATCTGCAGGACCTTACTGGGGAATGGGAAGCATGACTTCATGAGATCTCTCTCCTTTCACAGTCAATGTTGGCGGTGATTGAGCAGTGAATGGCAGATGCTGTGGTTACAGGTAGAGCAGGGGTCATCCTGCCTAGAGGATCCTGCCACTCCAGCTTCCTTGCATTACCACAACTATTTCTGATCCCTAAGCCCCAAATATATTCTTGCTCACAAATTCCATATAGTTCCATCATACACATGCAGCTATTATAGGAGGATTTTTTTATTCTTCCATGGGCTGTGAGCGTCGTTGGCAAGGCCAGCATTTGTTGCCGTTCTCAAGGGCAATTGGGGATGGGCAACAAATGCTGGCCTTGCCAGAAATGCTCAGATCCCATGAAAGAATAAAAAAAATCCTCCTATAATGGCCACACACCCTGCACCCTAACCCTCCTAAACTTATTAGTGATTAGAAACAAGATCCATCTTGCAGACCCCCCATCCTGCCAGAGGAACTGGAAGAGGGGGAGGAACCACCTTGCTCCCTGAAGGAAGAGGAGGAGAAGGAAGTGGAGGAGAAGAGAGAAAAATATGATACTGTGTTAATTTCTACCACTGTCACAGGCTCCAGGCCAGAGACTGGCACCATGTGCAACTTACAGGCGAGGACAACATGGATCCTCACAGTCGCATGCACAGGGCACTAATGGGAACCAGTCACACCAAGTGGAAAGGGCACCACAGGAAACACCTTGCTTGCAGCAAGGTGGTATACTAGTTCCACTGTACAGAAGTCAGATGAAGATCTCACAGGGCCAAACTTCAGAAGAAGACTGATGGATGTGACAAACCAAATGCTTGATGCAAAGGGCAGCTGCCTGAAAGCTTATGGGTCGCAGTTATGTGGATGGACGAGTCCACCTCCAGTTTGAACATGGCTTGATGCAGAGCCCTGAACCCATCCTGTCCAGTGTGGAGAAGCTGGCCAGTTCCACCCAGCGACCTGCAGAGCCCAACGCCATGCAGCGTCTGATGGCTGAGGTCGCAGCTTCCACTGCAGTCATAGCAGTTTCCATGGAATGCCAAACAGCTTGCATGGAAAGATAAAGTGCTTCAATGGAAGTCCAAACAACTTCCATTGCACTACTGAAGCTTCGGCCACTGTTATAGTGACTGTGGGCTCCTTAGTTGAAAGGGGCTTGCAAAGTGTCTCAGCTGCCAAAAGATCTGTTCTCCAGGAGATCGGTCAGCTGGCTGAACAGACACACTGAGGTAATGGCGTGGAAATCATTGGTGTGGATTTATGGATTAGAAACTGGACTGAAATAACTATATTCGAGCATTATGGGTAGGCAGTGGTGTGTACTCACTGGTGATGTGGCCTCCCTTTGGATGACACTATTCCTGTTCCCTCCCCCGACACTCTACCATTGCCTTTGCAACTGCCTATCGGCCAGGTGGGCCAAACAGCTCAAGCTCAGTCTGAGACGATGCAGTTGGAGGTAGGACCATCATGGCTCACAGCCTCTCAAGGACATCCCAGGAGGATATCTGAACTGCCCTTTTCAGAATCTCAGCAGCTAGCCAGCTTGCCTACTGCTGCCGCGGACATTGTACTTCGTAGAAGCACCAGAATAGGCAAAAGCACTTATAGGATGACCACTAAAGATAAGTACCATGGTTACTAGTTTAATATTTTTCAGTGCTGTTGGTTATGTCACATTTTCATTGTTTGTGTTTGCTTTTGATAAGGAACGAATATGGTAATTGTGTAGTGCTGGAATTACAGGTCTTTTTTATTGTGTTGTTCATGTGAAAGGAATTGAAAGGATTTAGTGCGATGGTGGACTTCTTGATGGATTCTCAGTCATGGGAGGTAAGGAATCTGAAGGAATCCAGCTCCAAAGTCTGATGGTGGAGGACGTCTCTCAAAAGTGGCCTTCAATTGGATGGTGACAAGCATTCCTCCAAGGTATGGTCCATTTACTTTGAACCTTCTGGTGGTCCCCTTGTGACCTCTTCTTCCTCCTCCTCTTCCTTCCCTTCCTCCTACTCTTCCTCTTCCTCTTCAACTTCCTGCTCCAACTGTTGACCCTCTGGCACAATTGCTCTCATGATTGCCAAATTGAGTAGCATTCAACAAGTCACCACGAATTACTCTCCTGCCCCTTTCTCCTCCAGCAGTTGGTGCTGCTCTGGCTGGCCTCATCTCCTCTTCCTATTCCTCTTACTGACCAAGGAGCATCTTGGCAATACCTCTAGCAATATCCCCATGACCATACATCCACTTTCTCCTGGTGACTTCTAAAAGGTCTCCAATAAGGTACATTAGCATAGCACTGACTCACTTTAGGTGGCGTCCTCAGAGAATAAATGTTGATAGACTGTTGGTGAAATCATGACAAAATGCCCCAGAAAGTCTCATGATCTGTATTAAAAGTGGTCTTCAACGCAGTGTTTATTTTATATTCATTCATGGGATGTGAGTGCAGCTGACAAGACCAGCATTTGTTGCCCATCCCTAATTGCCCTTGAGAAGGTGGTGGTGAGTCCCTTTCTTGAAAAACTGTTGTCCATGTGGGGTAGGTACACAAACAGTGCTGTTAGGAAGGAAATTCCAGGATTTTGACCCAACGACAATGAAGGAACGGCAATATAGTTCCAAGTCAGGATGGTGTGTGACTTGGAAGGGAACTTGCAGGTTATGGTGTTCCCAAGCATTTGTTGCCCTTGTGCTTCTAGGTGGTAGAGGTTGCGGGTTTGGAAAGTGCTGTCGAAGGAGCCTTGGTGAGTTGCTGCAGTGCATCTTGTAGATGGTACACACTGCTGCCGCTGCATGCTGCTGGTGGAGGGAGTGAATGTTTAAGATGGTGGATGGGTGCCAATCAATCAACTGCTTTGTCTTGGATGCTGTCGAGCTTTTTGAGTGTTGTTGGAGCTGCACCCATCCAGGCAAGTGGAGAATATTCCATCACTCTCCTGACTTGTGCCTTGTAGGGGCGGACAGGCTTTGGGGAGTCAGGAGGTAAGTTATTTGCTGCTGAATTCCCAGCCTCTGACCTGCTTTTATAGCCACAGTATTTATATGACTGGTTCAGTTCAGTTTCTGGTCAATGGTATCCCCCAGGATGTTGATGGTGGGGGATTGAGCAATGGTAATGCTATTGAATGTCAAGCGGAGATGGTTAGATTCCCTCTTGTTGGAGATGGTCATTGCCTAGCAGTTGTGTGGCGTGAATGTAGTCTGTCAATCTCCAACAGCAAGTGAACAATGAAAGCTAAGCATAGCTATAAGTAGCATGCATAGTCTTCACTAATGACTTCTTTACTCTTGTTCAGCTGGTCTCTGTTAGGACAGGTCATTAATTGCAGCACTAGCCAGCAAAATGACATGCAGCATCTTTAATGAGGGTTGGGGGCTACTTTAATGAATCTCAATGACTCTTGAGCCAGTTGTTCCTGGCGCACGCTTCAACTCCTTTACACAAAAAGAAAGAATGAAAGACTTACATTTGTCTAACGCTTTTCATGACCACTGGATATCTCAAGGTGCTTTACAGCCAATGTAGTATTTTTGAAGTGTAGTCACTATTGTAATGTAGGAGACATGGCAGCCAATTTGCGCACAGCAAACACCCTCAAACAGCAATGTGATAATGACCAGACAATCTGTTTATTGTGTTGCTGATTGAGAGATAAATATTGGCCAGGACACCATGGCATCTTTTACATCCACTGGAGCAGGCAGATGGGGCCTCGGTTTAACGTCTCATCCAAAAGACAGCACCTCTGACAGTGCAGCACTCCTTCAGTACTGCACTGGAATGCCAGCCTTGATTTTTGTGCTCAAGTCCTGGAGTAGGACTTGACCCGGAACTGTGTGATTCAACTAAGCCACAGTTGACACCTAAGATGGTGTCTTACTCTAAAGGTGGGCTAAAATGGCATTGCAGCTCAAGACCCCATTTTGACCACTTTGGAGACTGTTTAGTGTCTAAAGTATCTGGGGAAAATGCACCCACAATGTGGTCAAAATGGGGTCTTGAACTGCAATGCCATTTTAGCCCACCTTTAGAGCAAGACGCCATCTTAGGTGTCAGCTGGGGAAAATGCACCCACCCCGACCCAGGATAGAAAGTAAGATGAGGCAGAAAAAGGGAGCATATGACAGATGCCAGGTTGACAATACAAGTGAGAAGCAGGCTGAAGACAGAAAGTTCAGAGGGAAAGTGAAAAAGGAAATAAGAGGGGCAAAGATAGAGCATGAGAAGAGACTGACTGCTAACATAAAAGGGAATCCAATTGGCCTTCCTCCAATTAAATATTTTTTACTCTAGATGGCTTCTTGTCCTTTTCCATAGCTAAACTAAACCTTATGATATTATGATCACTGTTCCTAGATGTTCCCCTACTGGCCCTTGATCCACTTGACCTACCTCATTCTTCTGTAGTGAATAGTAAAAAGTAAGAGGAGGGGTGGGGCTGATTAGGGACCAAAAAGGAGACCTATGCGTGGAAGAAGAGTGCATGACTGAAATACTAGATGAGTACTTTGCATCTTCCTTTGAAAAACAGCAATTCTTTACCAAGGTAGAGCATCCCACCAAAATCATAGTGAAAGAGAAGGTCGTTGAGATACTAGGTGAAATCAAAATTGATAAAGAGACTGTAATACTGAAGACTTGTGCTCCAGAACTAGCCGCATCCCTAGCTAAGCTGTTTCAGTACAGCTACAACACTGGCATCTATCTGACAATGTGGAAAATTACCCAGGTATGTCCTGTCCACAAAAAGCAGGACAAATCCGATCCGGCCAGTTACTGCCCTATCAGTCTACTCCCGATCATCAGCAAAGTGATGTTGTCGACAGTGCTATCAAGCACCACTTAAACACCAACAACCTGCTCACTAATGCTCAGTTTGGGTCCTGCCAGTGCCACTCGGCTCCTGACCTCATTACAGTCTTGGTCCAAACATGTACAAAAGAGCTGAACTCAAGAGGTGAGGTATGAGTGATTGGCCTGGATATCAAGGCAGCATTTGTCCGAGTGTGGCATCAAGGAGGTCTAGCTAAATTGAAGTTAATGGGAATCGAGGGAAAACTCGCCACTGGTTGGAGTCATACCTAGCACAAAGGAAGATGGTTGTGGTTGTTGGAGACCAATCATCTCAGCCCCAGGACATTAGTGCAGGAGTCCCTCAGGGTAGTGTCCTCGGCGCAACCATCTTCAGCTGCTTCATCAATAACCTTGCCTCCACCATAAGGTCAGAAGTCGGGATGTTCACTGATGATTGTACAATGCTCAGTGCCATTCACAACTCCTCAGATACGAAAGCAGCCCGTGTACATATTCAGCAAGATTTGGGCAACATTCAGCCTTGGGCTGATAAGTGACAAGTAATATTCGCGCCACACAAGTGCCGGGCATTAAAGATCTCCAACAAGAGAGAGGCTAACCATCTCCCTTTGACATTCAATGGCATTACTATCGCTGAAACTCCCACTATCAAAATCCTGGGGGAGTTGCCATTGATCAGAAACTCAACTGGAGCAGCCACATAAATACTGTGGCCACAAGAGCAGGTCAGCTGAGAATTCTGTGGTGATTAACCCACCTCCTGACTCACCAAAGTCTGTTCACCCACAACAAGGCACAAGTCAGGAGTGTGATGGAATACTCTCCACTTGCCTGGATGAGTGCAACACCACTCAGGAACAACACCATCCAGGACAAAGCAGGTTAGTTTGATCGACACCCTATCGACCACCTTCAATATTCACTCCCTCCACCACCGACACATAGTGGCAGTACTGTGTAACATATACAAGAAGCACTGCATCAATTCACCATGCCTCCTTCGATAGCACCTTCCAAACCCACGACTTCTTCCACCTAGAAGGACAAGAGCAGAGGGCGCATGGGATTACCACCATCTGCAAGCTTCCCCACAAGCCACACAATCCTGACTTAGTAATATATCACCGTTCCCTCACTGTCACTAGATCAAAATCCTGGAACTCCCTCCCTAACAGCACTGTGGGTGTACTTGCACCAGATGGACTGCAGCAGTTCAAGAAGGCAGCTCATCACCACCTTCTCAAGGGCAGTTAGGGATGGGCAACAAATGTTAGCCTTACCAGTGACACCCTCATCCCATGAAATAACTAAAACAAAACATGAAAGGCTGGCTTAAAGTTGATGAATCACTAGGTCTGATCCGATTTGAGGATTCTGAGGGAAGTAAGAGTGGAAATTACAGAGGTACTGGCCATAATCTTCCAATCCTGGGGGGTGCTGATTCCAGAGGACTAGAGAATTGCAAATTATACACCCCTGTTCAAAAAAGGCTGTAAGGATAAACCCAGTAACTACAGGCCAGTCAGTTTAACCTCAGTAGTGGGAAAGCTTTTAAAAATGATAATTCAGGACAAAGTTAACAGCCATTTAGACAAGTGTAGATTAATTAGGGGAAGCCAGCATGGATCTGTTAAAGGCAAATTGTGCTTAACTAATTTGTTTGAGTTTTCTGATGTGGTAACAGAAAGGGGGTAATGTAGTTGATGTGGTGTATATGGACTCCCAAAGAGAGTTTGATAATGCACCACACAGTAGGCTTCTCAGTAAAGTTGAAGCCCATGGAATAAAAGGAACAGTGACAACATGGATATGAAATTGTCTGAGTGACAAGAAACAGATGTAATGGTGGACTGCTGTTTTTAGGAGGAAGGTGTACAGTGGGATTCCCCTAGGGTCAGTGCTCTGACCACTGCTTTTCTTAATATAAATGACTCAGGCTTGCGTGAACAGGGCACAATTTTAAAATTGGCAGATGACATAAAACTTTGAAGTATTATGAACTGTGAGGGTAATAGTGATATACCTCAGGAGGACATAGGCAAGCTGGTGAAATGTTGCAGGTGCAATTTAATGCAGAGATGTGCAAAGTGACAGATTTTGGTAGCAAGAATGAGGAGGGGCAACGTAAACCAAAAAGTACAATTCTAAAGGTGGTTCAGAAACAGAGAGACTGGGGGATATATGAGCATAAATCATTGAGGGTGGGAGAGTGGGTTGAGTAAGTATTTAAAAAGGATCCTGAACTTTATAAATAGAAACACAGGGGGAATTTTATGCTCTCCCCCGTGGTGGGGAGGATGTAAAATCAGATGGGATGGTTGCATGGGGGGGGGGAGGGGGGGTTCCTGCCACCATCCTGTCTCTGCCAAAGTTTATTCCGGGGCGAGAAGGCTTGTGAACAGCCTTCCTGCCCCGCCACCAATTGAGACCCTTAACTGGGCAATTAACCCCCAATTAAAGTCCTCTTGCTGCCGCAGCCGTAATTAGTCGTGGGGCGAGTGGCCCGGTCGCCACACATGAAGCATGGCACGGAAAACCGTGCAGGCTGCTTCCCAGCTCTATGGGAGGGTCGGGGGTCAGTCTCTTGTTTAAAGGAACTTGGTGCCTGAATGAGGGACCCGGCATCGGGAAGGGGGAGGGGCCCACCAAGAACCACCCTACTGCCCTTGCTTCCAACCCCCCTTTCCTCTTCCCTGCAAACCCCACCCTGAAAGACCCCTCCCACCCTGACCTACTTGTGGACTGGGTCCATCGACGCTCCTCAGCTTCTGGTAGGTGCTTCTCCAGCAGCAGCCACCTCTCCAAGGTCAGAACTTCCGGCGATGGGATCCATGATCCTGTGGAAGGCCCACTACTGTCCACTTAAGTGCCTGATTGGCACTAGATTCATCAGGCTTTCCAGAGAAGAGGTGACGCGGGAATCTCGGTATCACTTTTTCCGGATGTCAAAACCCCCGTCACCAAAATAAAATTCCCCCCGTAGAGTACAAAAGCAAGGAAGTTACGATGAACCTTTATAAAACACTGGTTCAACCTTAACTGGAGTATTGTGTCCAATTCTGGGCACTTTAGGACAGAGGTGAAGGCTTTGGAGAGAATGAAAAGATTTATGAGAATGGTTCCAGGGATGAGGGACTTCAGTTACGGTGAATAGATTGGAAAAGCTGGAGTTGTTGTCCTTAGAAAAGAGAAAGCTGAGAGGAGATTTGATAGAGATGTTCAAAATCATGAGATCTCTGGACCAAGTAGATAGAGAAAAACTGTTCCCATTGGCAGAAGGATTGAGAACCAGAGGACACAGCTATAAAGTGATTGGCAAAAGAACCAAAGGTAATATTAGAAAAAACCTTATTACAAAGTGAGTAGTTAGGATCTGGAGTGTACTACCTGAGAATGTGGTGGAGGCAGATTCAATTGTGGCTTTGAAAAGGTAAAATAAGGAAAAGAAAAAAAAAATGCAGGGCTACAGGGAAAGGGCCAAGGACTGGGACTTGATAAATTGCTCTTGCAGGTGACTGGCCTGGACTCGACATGTTGGCTTCTTTCTGTGCTGTAATCATTCTATGATTTATGATTCAATAAATATGGCAGACAATTTAACCTGATTACAATAATAACAACTTAATTTAGTGAGGATCCATTAGTATGATCCAGAAAATCTGAGTGAGAGGACCAGGGAGGGAAATAGAAGCATGAGCTTCTGTCAATTCATTATGTACAATCTTCTATTGATCATATTGATCTTAAAACTAGCCGTTATTTTCATTTTCTTTGAAATTCCTACTCTTATTTTGTCGTAATGGACAGCATCACTACCCAGCTTTTGACATACAATACAAAGCAATGATAGAAAATTAAATATTTCTGCAACTATTTATTGCTCTTAGATTTTGACTCGATTTATTTCCATGCATTCTCCTAAAATGCTCCTGTTGCCTGTTTCTAATTGCCAAACTTATGTGCATGTACCAAATAAGATAGATTGAAGCACAGACCGTGTAAATGTTTAAAGAAAGGCTGGTGAAAGGAAAGGGGGAACAACTGGTTCCAAAAAAACTGTTCAAAAACTGACACTTACCTTCCAGGAGTGGAGAGGAGTCCAGGCACGCCGGAGCTTTGAAAAAAGAAGAAAATGTCAACAGTGACGTCACAGGAAAGAGGAGAAGGTGATTGGTTGGTGAGTAACTGCTGTTAGGGAATAACTCTAAAGAGCTGGGTAAGTAACCAAAGTAAAGAGAAAGGTCTGCAGTCTGTTTTTAATATAGTAGGTAGAGTTTTTATTTTCGGGAATCAAGGTCCGTGGTATATATAATCTAATTTTTGGGTAATTTAATGGAGTAAATTAAGGGTAAGTCATGGCAGGGCAGCTCGGCAGCATGAAGTGCTCCTCCTGTGCAATGTGGGAAGTCAGGGACATTTCCAGTGTCCAGGGCAAACACGTGTGCAGGAAGTGTCTCCAGCTGCAGCTACTCGAAATCCGTGATTTGGATCTGGAGCGGTGGCTGGGGACACTGTGGAGCATCCGCGAGGCTGAGATCATCGTGGATAGCAAGTACAGGGAGGTGGTCACACCGCAGATAAAGACTCCTCAGGCAGAAAGGGAATGGGTGACCGCCAGACAGAGTAGAAGAACTCCTGCAGGAAACCCCTGGGTCCATCTCCCTATCTAACAAATTTTCCACTTTGGATACTGTTGGGGGAGATATCTTCTCAGGGGAATGCAGCAAGAGCCAAGTCTATGGCACCACGGGTGGCTCAGCTGCACAGGAGGGGAGGAAAAGGAGTAGAAGAGCTAAAGTGATAGGGGATTCTATCGTAAGGAGTACAGAAAGGCTTTTCTGTGGCCACGAACATGACTCCAGGATGGTATGTTGCCTCCCTGGTGTTGGGGTCAAGGATGTCACGGAACGGCTGCAGGACATTCTGAAGGGGGAGGGTGAACAGTCAGAGGCCGTGGTACACATTGTTACCAATGACATAGGTAGAAAGAGGGATGTGGTCCTGCAGCAATAATTTAGGGAGCTAGATAGCATATTAAAAAGAAGGACCTCAAAGACTGTAATCTCTGGATTACTTCCGGTGCCACGTACTAGTGCGTATATGAATAGGAGGATAGAGCAGATGAATGTGTGGCTGAGGAGATGGTGCAGGAGGGAGGGCTTTAGTTTCCTGGATCACTGGGTCTGTTTCTGGTGAAGGTGGGACCTGTACAAGTTGGACGGGTTGCACCTGAACCGGATCGGGACCAACATCCTTGCTGGGAGGTTTGCTCGTGCTGTTGGGGGGGGCGGGGTTTAAATTAATTTGGCAGGGGGATGGGATATAGAGTGGAGGTACAGTAGGGGGTGATGCACAGTCAAATATAGAAGAGAAACTGAGTCAGTCTGGAAGGCAGAGCAAATATAGACCTGTTGAGGCACAAGCGAATAATGCAAGGCTGGATAGCATCTATTTTACCGCAAGGAGTCTTACTAGTAAAACAGATGAATATGATATTATTGTTATCACAGAGACATGGCTGAGGGAAGGGCAGGACTGGCAGCTCAATATTCCAGGGTATAGAATCTTCAGGCGTGACAGGGGAGGGGGTAAAAGAGGAGGTGGCATTGCACTGTTGATCAAGGAATCAATTACTGCAGTAAGGAGGGAGGATATCTTAGAAGGTTCCTCAAATGAGGCCATATGGGTAGAACTTAAAAACAAAAAGATGGCAATCACTTGGCTGGGAATGTACTACAGGCCTCCAAACAGTCAGGGAGAGACAGAGGAGCAGCTATGTGGGCAAATCTCAGAGTGGTGTAAAAATAATAGGGTAATAATGGTAGGGGATTTCAACTTCCCCAATATCAACTGGGATAGTCTTAGTGCAAAAGGCTTAAAGGGGGAGGAATTTATAGTGCGTACTGGAGAGCTTTTTGAGCCAGCACATAGTAAGTTCTGCAAGAGAACAGGCGGTACTGGACCTAATCCTCGGGAATGAAGCCGGACAAGTGGTAGAAGTGTCAGTGCGGGAGCATTTTGGGCATAGTGAACATAACTGTAAGATTTAAGGTAGTTATGGAAAAGGACAAAGATGGACCAGAAATAAAGGTACTGAATTGGGGGAAGGCCGATTTCAATATGATAAAACAGGATCTGGTCAAAGTGGACTGGGAGCAGCTACTTGTCGGAAAGTCTACATCAGACCAGTGACCAGGGGGCATAGATTTAAGGTAAGAGGGGGGATTTGAGGAAAAACTGTTTCACCCAGAGGGTGGTTGGCAACATCCTGGTGAATTTCCTCTGCATCCTCTCCAGTGCAATTACATCCTTCCTGTAGTGTGGTGCTCAGAACTGTACACAGTACATCAGCTGTGGCCTAACTAGCGTTTTATACAGCTCCATCATAACCTCCCTACCTGAAGAGGTGGTTGAGGCAGGAACTCTCACAACATTTAAGAAGCATTTAGATGAGCACTTGAAATGCCGTAGCATACAAGGCTACGGGCCAAGTGCTGGAAAGTGGGATTAGAATAGGTGCTTGATGGCCGGCACAGACATGATGGGCCGAAGGGCATGATTCTGTGCTGTCTTACTCCATGACTCTAAATGCCATTGTGAAATATTTTCATACGCCAATGTACAACATCCTGTATATTCCAATATATTTCAACATGATCAAAGTTTAATATATATATTTACAATGAACAAATGGCTTCTTCTAATAATGCACTGTGGTAACAAGACCACAGAGCAAATTTAACAGTCAGAAATTCCAAGGTTGAGCTCAGATCAAAGCTCCAGGCTGTCAGTATAAGTGAAATGCATGAGTCACAAAAGGATCAAAGGTTCTTGAATCTGTTTGGATAATAATATTAAACCTATTCATAGGCACAATTACAAGATTTACAAGGAAGTTCATGTCCTATTTAAAAATAATAATCAGAAGCCAACATGTTACCCTTAATGTAGTGTTAGTACTGAGGCTATGTATGAAGAGAGATCCACCATTGACATGCTGTTCTCCCTTCGCCAGCTACAGGAGAAATGCCGCGAACAACAGATGCCCCTCTACGTTGCTTTCATAGATCTCACCAAAGCTTTGACCTCGTCAGCAGACGTGGTCTCTTCAGACTACTAGCAAAAATCGGATGTCCACCAAAGCTACTAAGTATCATCACCTCATTCCATGACAATATGAAAGGCACAATTCAGCATAGCGGTGCCTCATCAGACCCCTTTCCTACCCTGAGTGGCGTGAAACAGGGCTGTGTTCTCGTACCTACACTGTTTGGGATCTTCTTCTCACTGCTGCTCTCACATGCGTTCAAGTCTTCAGAAGTAGGAATTTTCCTCAGCACAGGATCAGATGGCAGGTTGTTCAACCTTGCCCGTCTTAGAATGAAGACCAAAGTACGGAAGGTCCTCATCAGGGAACTCCTCTTTGCTGACAATGCTGCATTAACATCCCACACAGAAGAGTATCTGCAGAGACTCATAGACAGGATTGCGGCTGCTTGCAACAAATTTGGCCTAACCATCAGCCTCAAGAAAATGAACATCATGGGGCAGGACATCAGAAATGCTCCATCCATCAATATCGGCGACCACGCTCTGGAAGTGGTTCAAGAGTTCACCTACCTAGGCTCAACTATCACCAGTAATCTGTCTCTCGATGCAGAAATCAACAAGCGCATGGGAAAGGCGTCCGCTGCTATGCCCAGACTGACCAAGAGGATGTGGGAAAATGACGCACTGACACGGAACACAAAAGTCCGAGTGTATCAAGCCTGTGTCCTCAATACCTTGCTCTATGGCAGTGAGGCCTGGACAACGTATGTCAGCCAAGAACGACGCCTCAACTCATTCCATCTTCACTGCCTTCGGAGAATCCTTGGCATCAGGTGTCAGGACCATATCTCCAACACAGAAGTCCTCGAGGCGGCCAACATCCCCAGTGTATACACCCTACTGAGCCAGCAGCGCTTGAGATGGCTTGGCCATGTAAGCTGCATGGAAGATGGCAGAATCCCCAAGGACGCATTGTACAGCGAGCTCGTCACTGGTATCAGACCCACCGGCTGTCCATGTCTCCGTTTTAAAGACATCTACAAATGTGACATGACGTCCTGTGACATTGATCACAAGTTGTGGGAGTCAGTTGACAGTGATCGCCAGAGCTGGCAGACAGCCATAAAGACGGGGCTAAAGAGTGGCGAGTCGAAGAGACTTAGCAGTTGGCAGGAAAAAGACAGAAGCGCAAGGAGGGAGCCAACTGTGTAACAGCCCCGACAACCAATTTTATCTGCAGCGCCTGTGGAAGAGTCTGTCACTCTAGAATTGGCCTTTATAGCCACTCCAGGCACTGCTTCACAAACCACTGACCACCTCTAGGCGCTTACACATTGTCTCTCGAGACAAGAAGGCCAAAGAGAAGAGACTGAGGCTATGTATGAAGATATTGAGTTTTATTTTCATTAAAATCATGTCAGTAGTTAAATTGATGTCATCATGGCTTCTATAAGTATACTTAAAAAAGCCATAAATAAGTTGTGATGAAAATGAGCTTGATTATTTATAAATAATCAGCTAGTGGTCTGGTATTTAAAATGTACATAAGTGAATTGACACAGGATTGCTGAACAATAGAAACCTCAGGCACTTTGAAGCCCAGGAAAATACTTTCAGCATTGTCCTGATATGTAAATTCAGAGGAGCTGAGAGATCAACAATGCAGGTATGGGGCCAACAGCTAATGCATTGATGAAATAGCTGCTCTGTGACAAATTCAAAGAAAAATTGAGAGCATTTAATCAAAATTTAATGATTAACAATAAGTGTTTGACCCTATCCATTGTGAATCCTGGCAATATTTGGAATTCTAATGATGAAAGAACTAATTATGAAGAACTTCTATGGTAACACAGAAGCTGTATGCAAATGGCCAGCAAGCACGTTAACTGGTTGAAGGTGATCAATGGAGCAGCTCTGGGATGCAGTTTGTCTCCAATTTTATTCGTAATTACCACAAATTAAATTATGAAGAAATAAACAGGGGACAAGATAAATGGATACCATCTGGGATCTGAGGATATCATCAGTGATTTAGATTTTGCGGCTGATGCCTCTTACTGTCAGCACATCCAAAGCCCAGTAAGGCACTCACAGCAAACATAAGTCACCATGATCGAAGCTTTGGAAAATTATCAACAATGACAAAACAAAGACATGAAGACAGCAAGAACTAAAATGTTTTCTCAGCTCTTTTTATACTTCTAAGTTTGCAATAGCCACAGCTTGCTTTATATAAAACTGTTATACACCAATACTATTTAAAAATTAACAATAGGCCTAAGGGATGGTGCAGTTGTTCAGTTAGTACTCTGTTCACGACACAGGTTTACATTATAATTGCACACATTGCAAGCCCCAGATCATGTCAGTGTTCTAAGTTTAGGTAGGCATTTTCACACAGGAGCTGAGAATATATCAGATGGTATATCAGCCCTGGAATGCTCATGTCTCCAATCAGCTTGCATTTAGCAGGGGTTAAAGAATGACATGTTGCATGAGGAGCTCAAAGGATAAATGCACATTACAAAACAACCAGAAAAACTGTTAAAAAGTCAAGAGGATTAGAAAAAAATGTATTAGAGAAAGGACAGTGAAGACTGAAAAAGGATGAAGATATAAACAGTCAGCACACATGCAGTTTCAGTTAACAGAGGATATTTTCATGACTTTGGTTCGGCCTTGTTCTTGTTAATGCATTAGAAGTGTAGCGATTATCAGACTTTTGCCTCCTCAGCACTATATTAAATACTGGTAGGCACACCCCATCATGCAGTATGTATATATCCTCAATAGAACAACAACTTACATTTATATAGCGCATTTAATGCAGCAAAATATCTCAAGGCACTTAACAAGGCAATATAGAGTCACAGAAGGAAATATCAGGACACATGACCAAAGGCTTGGCCAAAGGGTATGGTTTAATGAGCATCTTAAAAGAGAAGAGAAAGGTGGAGAGGTTTAGGGAGGGAGTTCAGAGCTTTTGGCCAAGGCAGCTGAAAGCACAACCACCAATGGTGGAGCGATTAAAAATGGGGATGTGGAAGAGGCTAGAATTGGAGGAGTTTTTAAAAAAAAAATTATTTGATCATGGGATGTGGATGTCGTTTCTGGCTGAAGATCGTTGCAAATGTTTCAGCCTTGTCTTTTGCTCTGACATGTTGGGCTCCCCATCATTGAAGATTGGGATGTTTCTGGAGCCTGCTCCTCGGGTTAGTTGTTTGTCTACCACCATTCATGACTGAATGTGGCAGGGCTGCAGAGCTTTGATCTGATCCATTGGTTGTGGGATCGCTTTGCTGTGTTTATTGCATGTTGCTTCCTCTGTTTAGCATACATGTCGTCCTGTGTTGTAGCCTCATCAGGTTGGCACCTCATTTTCAGGTATGCATGGTGCTGCTCCTGGCATGCACTCCTGCAGTCCTCATTGAAGCAGGTTGGTCCCTGGCTTGATGGTAATGGTAGAGTGAAGGATATGCCGGGCGATGAGGTTACAGATTGTGGTTGAGTACAGTTCTGCTGCTGCTGATGGCACATAGCACCTCATGGATGCCCAGTTTTGAGCTGCTAGACCTGTTCTAAATCTATCCCATTTAACACCGTGGTAGTGCCAAACAATACAATGGAGGATATCCTCAATGTGAAGACAGGACTGTGAGATGGTCACTCCTACCATTACTGTCATGGACAGATGCATCTGCGACAAGTAGACTCGTGAGGGCAAGGTCAAGTAGGTTTTTCCTTCTGGTTGTTTCTCTCACCACCTGCCACAGGCCCAATCTGGAAGATATGTCCTTCAGGAGTTGGCCTGCTCAGTCAGTAGTGATGTTACTGAGCCACTCTTGGTGATGGACATTGAAGTCCCCCACTCAGAGTGCATTGTTTGTACCTTGCTTCTTCCAAGTGGTGTTCAACATGGAGGAGTACTGATTCATCAGCTGAGGGAGGGCAGTATGTGGTAATCAGCAGGAGGTTTCCTTGCCCATGTTTGACCTGACACTATTTCATGGGGATGGAGTCAATGTTGAGGACTCTGAGGCCGACTTCCTCCTGACTGTGTACCAGCTCTGGTGGGTCTATGCTGCTAGTAGGACAAGATATACCCAAGAATGGTGATGGAGGAGTCTGGGACATTGGCTGTAAAATATGATTCAGTGAGTATGACTATGTCAGGTCAGCATTCCGAAGGGATCGTTCCCTCCGCGACACCCTGGTCTACTCCTCCATTACCCCCACCACCTCGTCCCCGTCCCAGGGCACCTTCCCTTGCAATCGCAGGAGGTGTAATACCTGCCCATTTACCTCCTCTCTCCTCACTATCCCAGGCCCCAAACACTCCTTTCAGGTGAAGCAGCGATTTACTTGTACTTCTTTCAATGTAGTGTACTGTATTCGCTGCTCACAGTGTGGTCTCCTCTACATTGGGGGGACCAAGCGCAGACTGGGTGACCGCTTTGCAGAACATCTCCGCTCAGTCCGCAAGCAGGACCCTGAGCTTCCGGTTGCTTGCCATTTCAACACTCCCCCCTGCTCTCATGCTCACATCTCTGTCCTGGGATTGCTGCAGTGTTCCAGTGAACATCAACGCAAGCTCGAGGAACAGCATCTCATCTACCGATTAGGCACACTACAGCCTGCCGGACTGAACATTGAGTTCAATAATTTCAGAGCATGACAGCCCCCCACTTTACTTTCATTTTTAGTTTTTTTTTCTTCCTTTTTTTTTACATTCCTTTTTACATTTTTTACAATCTTTTTTTGCATTTATTTCATTTCATCTTAGTTTGTTCAGTTTGCTTACCCACTGTTTTTTTCAGGTTGTTTTTCTTCAGGTTTGCACTTGCTGCTGTTCAATATTCAGTATATTCACACCTAATCTGTACTAATGCTTTGTCTTTCAACACACCATTAACATATTGTTTGCCTTTGCTCCGTGACCTTTTGGTCAGCTATGTGGCCTGGTCCAATCTGCACCTTCTCCTTTGTTATCTCTTGCCCAACCCCCACCTCACTTGTTTATAATCTGTGACTTTTCTAATATTTGTCAGTTCCGAAGAAGGGTCACTGACCCGAAACGTTAACTCTGCTTCTCTTTCCACAGATGCTGCCAGACCTGCTGAGTGAATCCAGCATTTCTTGTTTTTGTTGCTTGACTAGTCTGGGGGACCGCACTCCTAATTTTGGTACAAGTCCCCAGATTTAGTAAGGAGAACTCTGCAAGGTCGACTTTGTTGTTTCCGGTGCCTCCATCGATGCCGAGTGGTCTATCTGGTTTTATTCTTTTTTGACTTTTCTGTAGTGGTTTAATATGACTGAGTTGTTTGCTTGGCTATTTCAGAGGGCTGAGGATCTGGAGTCACAATATAGGCCAGGCTAAGTAAGGATGGCAGATTTCCTCTCCTGAAGGATATTACAGCAATCCAGTAATTTCATGGTCAGCATTACTGAGACTATATTTGTATTCCAGATTTATTAATTAATTGAATTTGAAGTTTACCAGCTGCCTTGGTGGGATTTGAACACACAACTCTCGAGCATTAGTCCGGGCCTCTGGATTACCAGTCCAGTAATATTACCGGTAAGCTACCGATATCCATATCTGACCCTGGCTTTGTATAGCTAAAGCATAACTTCCAACTCCTTGTATTTTAGTCATCTAGGTTTAAAGGCAAGCATCCCATTAGATCTTTTGATTATTTTTGTACCTGTTCATGATATTTTAATGATCTATGTACCTAGACCTCAACCTGTTTTTCGACCTCCACTGTTTCTAGTTTTTCATCATTGAGAAAATACTCTTATCTATCCTTTTTAGGGCCTCATATTTGTCAACATTGAAATCCATTTGCAACAGTTTTGCCCATTCACTTAATCTATTAATATCTCTTTGTAATTTTATACTTCCATCTACACTGTTTACAATACCACCTATCATTGTGTCATTGACAACGTTAGATATGTGGCTTTCTATCCCATCATCTAAGTCATTAATAAATACAGTTAGTGGTTAAGGCCCAAATACAGATCTTTGCAGGATGCTACTCGTCACATCCTGCCAATTAGAGCACCTGCCCATTAACCCTACTCTCTGACTCCTGCCACTCAGCCAATTTCCCAGCCAGGTCAATAATTTGCCTTCAATTCCATGAGCTTCAACTTTTACTTCTCATGAGGGATTTTATCCAATGCCTTTTGGAAGTCAATATAAATAACATCCACAGACATTCTCCTGTTCAGTATTTTAGTCAATTCTTCAAAAAATTCACTGAGGATTGTCAAGCATGACCTGCCCTTTACAAATCCATTTGGGCTCACTCTGTGCAACTGAAAATGTTCAAGATGTTCGGTCACCCTATCCTTAATTATAGACTCAATACTTTCTCGACAACAGATGTTAGGCTAACTGGTCTATAATTCCCTTATTTCCCTATCTCACCTTTCTTAAATAACAGTGACATGCATAATTTTCCAATCTAAAGGAATGGTTCCTGAAATGAAAGAACTTCAGAAGATTATAGTTGGGACATCTGCAATGTTCTCATCTATTTCCCTTAAAACAGCAGGATGAAAGAAACTGGTGCTGGGCAACTAGCCCTGGAAATTTGTCATTCTTTAGTGCCTTTTTTTCATTACTGTTATTTTGCTTACATTAATTCTGGTGAGCCTCTGACTCTGATTCAATATTGCTCTCCTTGGGATGTATGGCATATTATCCTCTTTCTGTATTATAAGTACTGACGCTAAGTAATTACACATGTCCGTCATTTCCTTATTTTTATTGACAATATCACTGCTATCACTTTTCAAGGTGCCCACATTGCTCCTGATCAACCTAGTTTTCCTAATATAATTGCAAAAATAAATTGTGTTGATTTTGATAGTCCTTGCAAGTTTTTTTCATACTCCCTTTTTGTAGTTCTTACTTTCTGTTTTGTCACCCTTTGATGTTAAGCAATATGCGGCAGAGTTTTGGATGAGCACAAGTTTATGTCCGGTGGAAGATGGGAAGCTGGCCAGGAGAGCATTGAAATAGTCAAGTCTAGAAGTAACAAAGGCATGGATGAGGGTTTCAGCAGTGGATGAGCTGAGGCAGGGTCAGAGTCAGATGAGGATACGGAGGGGGCATTAGGTCGTCCTGGCGATGGATATGTGATCGGTAGCTCATTCCAGGGTCAAGCACAACACCAGGGTTGCGAACAGTTTGGCTGAGCTTCAGAAAGTTGCCAGGCATGGAGCTGATATTTATCACCAGCGTGCTTTCCCTTTCTGCTAGTGGGTATGTGTTTTGCTCATCAAATTAATCTAATGCTTCTTCTTAGTGATGACCCTAAAGAGGAAGAAGGAGGAAATTTGGCAGCTAAAGCTCTTGTAGCTGGCCTCTCAGTCTCCATCTTCCATCCTGCATAAACTTCTTCTCATCCAAATCTCTGCTGCGTGTATCCCAACCCATATCAAGTACCAGTCTTCCAACATCCCTAGCCTCACTCACTCTGATAGGCTCCAGGACCCCAATACATTAAATTTAAAATTCACATTGTTATAATTAAATCCCTTTAAGACCCCACCACACGAACTCTCATTTCTTATGACGCTGACCTTTCATGCATCTCTCTCCTCTTTTCTCACCACTGTTGGCAGCTGTGCCTTCATCCACCTTGATCCCATGCTCTCAAATTCCCTCCCTAATCCCTTCTGCCTTTCCATCTCCCTCTCCTCCTTGAAGACCCTCTTGAACACCAAACTTTTAATTTCCTTTCCTAATATCTTCTTCTTTGGCTTGATCCATTTTATATTGCATCTGTGAAGCATCTTGGAATATTTTTCTGTGTTAAAGGTGCAATATAAATGCACATTGTTCCTGTTGATTTTTTGTGACAGGCTTAGGGACTGAAATTGATTTGCAATTGTTGTGAACATGGTCACCACACAGGCTAGGTTCCATTGTTGCAGGGGCAGCTTGGCTAAGTTCCTAGGTTGTCTGGAGGGGGAGGTGGGTGGGCCGGCATGTTGGTATGGCGATCTGGAGAGACAGCACCACTAGCCATTAGAGCTCAGGTCTGCCCTTTCTCCAGGTCCTCTATGTCACTCCCTCTGGAGAGACAGGTGTCGCCTTGGACCAACTGCTGGACCACATTAATAGCAGCATTTAAGGAATCAATAACTTTCTGTGTTTTCTCTTCTGCAGATTAGTGGAAGTGACAAGCCCCAAAGGGGTGATGTGGCGCAATGGGAATGGTACATGTTGCATTCTCTCAGGATGTTAGCTCATCTGCTCCTTCATCACATCCTCAACCAATATCTGCCATGATGCCAGCAAGTCAGCTGGGAAAAACTGACCTGATGCAGTTGAGGTGCAGCAGTCCGTGGCTGAGACCACACAGGCTCGAGCATCCAGATGTGACTGGCCAGGGCTATCTCAAGGGTCCCAACATGAGGAAAAGCATCCTTCTACCAAGGAAACCCTTAATCAGAATAGTAGAGTTAGTAAACCTTCATTTTGTTCAGAAAAGTATTACGGGTTGATCATGTGGGTAAGAAATGAATGGGAGGCAATTATATGTTTGGCATTAATCAATGTGGTTTAATAGCAGCATCTGAGTCTGGATTGTGAGCATGTCATTGATATAGAAGTTATCTGAATGGGTTGAATATTTTTTAATGCAGGATGAAGGGAATGGGGAAGGAAGTGTCCAGGTCAGATCCACAGGGAAGCTTCGTATAAGTTCTCAGGGCAAGAGAAGTAGGCCAGCAGTATTTCTGAGAAATTACGAATCCCTCACATCTCTTGCTCCCTTCTCTCTCTCTTCTCCCTCCACTGCTGCTTCATCATCTTCCCTAGTCTTCCCCATTCAATGAAGCCTGCTGCAGCTGCTGCTGCTGTCTCTATTTGGCGAGGTGGTGTGGTATACAGCATGCTATTATGATGTGGAAAACTTTCCCTGAAGCATATTGTAGCGATCCCAAGAACCTGTCAAGACACATGAACCTCTGCACCAGCATCCTTTTGGTGTGCTCAGTAATGATCCTCGTGGTACCCTGGCTTCGATTATATTTGTAGCTCCTGTGTGGCTGGCTTGTGAAGGAATGTCATGATCCTTGTCCCTTGACCACCCCAGCAGACATACTTCCATGTTCCTGGGTGGGTCAAATATTGGGGGGATGGTAGACTGGCACAGAATAAATATGTTGTGACAGCTGCTTGCATACCTTGAAGAAGCTTGCATGATCCTGCTTGTAGGATCAGCCATTAGGCTGCACATTGATGGAGTGGTAGCCTTTTCCATTTCAAGATGCTGTTGTCTGGTATTCTGGTGCCCTGATGGCAACATGGGTGCTGTCAATAACTTGTGGGCAATGTTCTCTTTAAAATTTACTTGTTGCGTGCTGCCCATTTTTTTCAGTGCACGATCCCTTTAAATTTTTTTGCATGGTCCTGCACATGCATTATTTATCACAAAATAGGCTTGTGTGGTGCCTTTCAGGCTGCTGCATGGCTGTGCACCCAGATGAGATGGACTTACGAACATTTAGACTATTCTGCAAAGATTGAACTGTGAAGCTGGATTCGTAAGATGGGGAGTAACAAGTTATAGAGAGGGTGGGCATAAGAGCTGAAAGTGAGATTACAGAAGCAATATGGGTCGGAATTAATGATAAGGGCAACAAAATAATAATTAGCAACGGCTGTTGGCCAGTCTACGCTGAACAGGACAATAGAGAACTATTCTATGTAAGTGAGGCTGCAGGAAATCACAATGTGATTATAATGTCTAAGAAGGAAAGTGGTCAGACAAGAGATGAGCAGAAGGGAAGGGTAAAAGAACAAATAATTTCATGGAGGCAATTAGTGAGTGCTTCTTAACATGACATAGAGAGCAGAACATTGAGCAGATGCTATATTAGATTTAGGTGTACGCTTTACAAATGAACACTCCTGGTACAATGCTTCGCATATAGAGAGCACATGTCAAGAATTCAGATGTGGAGATTAGCATGCCTTGAACAATTTTCCATCCATTAATTCATGTTATTCTATCACCATTGGAGCTACAACGAATGGATTAAGTAGGAAACAGAAATAAAAAATAAAAGAGTAGGGCAAAAATGCAATTTTTTATAAACTGCTTTAGGAAAATTGAATGGAAAACATATCACCATGAGAAAAGAGAGAAACATGAGACAGAGACCATAATGGCTCAATGAGGAGGTTAAAACTAATCAAACCTAATAGAAAAACTAGAACAGATGCAGGAAAGCAAAAAAGTAATAGACTGGGAAGCATACAAAGTTTAGAAGAATTAAAAGAGATTTGAAGCCAATAGAGAGGTAGATTGCAGATAACAAGAGGGATTGGAGAATACTTTCTCATCTCTGTTAGTATTAAATGCCACGTTAAAAACCAGATGGTTCCTTGAAGGCTGGGGTGTCTAAGCTTTTTTCTTCATTGACTATATAGTTGCATACCATGGAGCCTTGTTCCCATTTATTTGCATATATCATCAAGAAATAAAGAAGGCTAATGGAATGCTATCCTTTATTATGAGAGGAATTGAAAATAAAAGTAAGAATGTTATGCCTCTGTTATGCGGGGCATTGGTGAGACCACAACTCGAATACTGTGTGCAGTTTTGGTCTCCTTATTTAAGGAAGGATGTAAATTCGTTGGAGGCGGTTCAGAGAAGGTTTACTAGATTGATACATGATATGAACGGGTTGTCTTATGAGGAAAGGTTGGACAGACTGGGTTTGTTTTCTCTGGGGTTTAGAAGAGTGAGGGGAGACTTGATTGAAGTATATAAGATCCTGAACAGTCTTGACAAGGTGGATGTGGAAAGGATGTTTCTTCTTGTGGGTGAGTCCAGAACGAGGGGGCACTATTTTAAAATTAGGGGCCGCCCTTTTAGCACAGAGACGGGGAAGAAACTTTTCTCTCAGAGGGTTGTGCAACTTTGGAACTCTCTGCCTCAGAAGGTGGTGGAGGCGGGGTCATTGAATATTTTTAAGGCAGAGGTAGATAGATTCTTGTTAGGCAAGGGAATCAAAAATTATCGGGGGTAGATGGGTGTGTGGAATTCGAGACAGAAACAGATCAGCAATGATCTTATTGAATGATGGAGCAGGCTCAAGGGGCCGAATGGCCTACTTCTGATCCTAATTCATATGGTTGTAGAGTCGTATCTCAGATCTTGGCATTCCAATTTAAAATTTATCAATTAACAAAGCAATAAGAGATAAAACACACCCTTTCTACCTAACATCCTCACAAAATTCAAATAGGACAAACCAGCAGATAAGTATAAGCACAAGTACGACTGGTTTATCTTGCGTTTGACAGCCAAATTACTAGGGTCTGAGGGATAAATATGATGTGAGGATGACAGATTGGACAACCCTGGTTTGAGGGATAAGTTGTAAAGACAGGTATAGAGGGTCAGGAAATTACAAGTTTGTTTCATATATTCTTGTGAATTTCCTCAGACTTTCCAATTCTGTGCCTCTGTAACCTAGTCGGAATTGTGGTGGAAGTGCTGTTTATGCACATAAACAGAGTTTCAGTCACATGCACAACAAAGTTATGATGATGCAGCAGTAGGAAGTCCAGGGAAATTCAGGTCCTTGTTATCAATTTTCACAAGTGAACCTTGTGAACAAATTCTAGATACTGTCATTTTGTCCACAGAATCTCTATCATGTGTCGATACTGGAAAAGCTTATTTTAATGATAAATTAAAAGAATGAGGTTAGTAAATTTGCATTTTTCATTAATTTTAGCAAAAGTAAACCACAGGCACCTGGGCCTAATGAGGTTCACTGTATAACTGTTGAGGAAATGATAGAGAAAATAGGGAACACCCTGTTTAATAAACAATGGAGTTATAAGAATGTCATAGAGTCATATACGGCATAGAAGGAGGTCCATCAAGTCCATGCCGGTTCTCCACGGAGCTATGCAGTCAGTCCCACTCCCCGGTTCAATCCCTGTAGCCTTGCAAGTCTATTTCTCTCAAGTGGCCATCCAGCTTCCTCTTGAAGTCAGTGATTGTCTCCGCTTCCATCACCCTTGTGGACAACGAGTTCCAGGTCATTACCACCCGCTGCGTAAAGAAGTGCTTCATCATATTCCCCCTGCATCTTTTTCCCAAAACCTTCAATCTGTGTCCCCTGGTCTTTGTACAATTTGTTAATGGAAATAGATTTTCCTCATCTAACATATCTCAGCCTGTCAAAATCTTGTACATTTCTATTAAATCTGTCCTCAATCTCTTTGTTCTAAGGAGGACAAACCCAGGTTTTCCAACCTAACCTTGTAACTAAAATCCTCCATCTCTGGAATCATTCTGGTAAATCTCCTCTGCACCCACTCAAGGACCTTCACACCCTTCCTGAAGTGCGGTGATCAGAACTGGATGCAATACTCCAGTTGGGGCCAAATCAGAGCTTTACAAAGGTTCAGCATAACTTCCCTGCTTTTGTACCCAATGCCTCTATTTATGAATCCCAAGATCCTATATGCTTTACTAATCACTCTCTCAATATGTCCTGCCACCTTCAAAGATCGATGTACATCCACCCTCAGGTCCCTATGTTCCTGCACATTCTTTAGAACTGTGCCATTAAGTATATATTGCACCTCCCCATTCCTTTTGCCAAAATGAATCACCTCACATTTTTCAGTATTAAGTTCCATCTGCCACCTCTTTGCCTATTTGCCTGATACTCAAAGAAGCACCAAGATATGAACCTAGAAAGGATTGACCAGTTAGTTAAATATTTGTGGTGGAGAAAATACTTAAGATCATTAGATGGGATCCTATCAATGTTTGTTTTTCCATTTGAATATCTGGATGTCTGACACTCCCTGGCAACCTATCACCATACTCCAAACCAAGATGCTGATGAATCGACATCTGCAAAGAATTGGTTTGTCCTAAGAGTCTGCAGTCACTTACTTAAGTGCAAGGATCTCAGGTACAGGTTTCTGAGTGCCAAGGTTTAAGGACTCCTCCTGCACCCCTGCAACCCCCCTCCCCCCAGTGCCCACACATGTGTACAGAAGCACAGCTAGCTGAAACTGCACAGCTTCCTTTTACAAGCACTGGTGAGATTCAGATTGAGCGAGTGCAGCAATGTTCCACGAGCACAATGGTGGGAGCATACTTATTTCAAACAAAATCCTACACGTAGGGTTGGATTTTTCTGGCCCCGTGGAGATTGTGTTGGAGGCTATGGAGGGGGGCTGTGAAAATAGGGGGAACCACATTGGGATGGCTCCAAGCTGCATTCTTGCTGCAGGGAACATTTCCCAGGGGCAGGTGGGGAACCAGATCAGCTGCCCACAATATGGAAACAGACAGACAATTAAGGTGATTAAGGCCCAATCGGGGCGATTTTGTGGTCTCACCAGCATTTTGCCACCAGCAGAGCAACCCCTCTCCCCCTGCTGTGTACTGATGCCACTAGACAAATGGAAGTAGCCTCTCTGTGGCAGGCTGGGGTTTTCAGAGCCGGATGCTCCATGCCCCAATGAAGGGGCCGCAGGCATGAAAGGCCACATTCGTCCCTCAAACTAATCCTCTGGAGGGGTTTCCCTGTTCTGATATTGCTTTCATTGCTTTAACAGTAGTTAAAATATGACTGAATATGTAAATAGTCTGGTATACATCATCACAGGAAGCGATGTAAGTTGGCATGAGATTCAGTAGTTGAAGCAGTGTTAGTCAGCAGGTAGCATATGAAGAGCTCTCCTAGAATCTTGTTGCTATTCAATAAAAAACTAATTGTTTAGTTTTCCAATCATTGTCATAGTGTTTGATACATTTGTGTTAAGAGCTAATAACACAATATGGTGGCAGCGATGGGATGTTAACAACACAATATTGTAGCAGCGAAGCAGAGGTGCACAACATGATAGCAGCAGTGTTCGACACAATGACAGTGATCACAAGTGCAACATTGTGGACAATGTAAGAAGCCATAAAAGCCTGGGACAAAACTGAGAATCGCTGGAAGAAGCAGCGACAGCGAGATATAGGACTGGATTTAAAAATCACCCTCGAGAATCAGTACTCCAAGAGAGTGAGTAAATGAAAAGGGTATTTTATTGGGGTGATAGTCAACCAGAAAGGCAGTGTTCTGGTGGAATCGGGCTCAAAAAAAGGAGAGTCGATGCGAGTTGGGATTGTGAGACCACTATTAAGCGTCACTGCTTCAACTGCTGAAAAGAGCTCCACAGGCGGAGTCTCGTTGTGGAGAGGCTAAAAGCCCATGGTGTAGCCATTGACCTCAGGGCATGGCAGAGGTTCAGCGCTGCAGTTGCAGTGAAATTGCATTGTTTTTTCCTTGAGGGAAAGTCATCAAAGGAGAAATTGTTAAGGGGAAAGCTCCGAATAAAAAAAAATTCTTGTGAGCAAGACATTCTGACACAATGACCACAAAATGCCCAGCCATGAATTGGAAGGTTTGAGATGTCCTTCATGAATTCAAACTATTTAGACAGGGTCTGGAGTTATGTTTTTTAGATCTTTCAGTCGCAAGATCTTACAGTGGCGCAGTGGTGGGGCGGCACAGTGGCGCAGTGGTTAACACCGCAGCCTCACAGCTCCAGGGACCCGGGTTCAATTCTGGGTGCTGCCTGTGCGGAGTTTGCAAGTTCTCCCTGTGTCTGTGTGGGTTTTCGCTGGGTACTCCGGTTTCCTCCCACAGCCAAAGACTTGCAGGTAAATTGGCCATTGTAAATTGCCCCTAGTGTAGGTAGGTGGTAGGGAATATGGGATTACTGCAGGGTTAGTATAAATGGGTGGTTCTTGGTCGGCACAGACTCGGTGGGCCGAAGGGCCTGTTTCAGTGCTGTATCTCTAAATAAATAAATAAATAAAATAAAAAAATCTGACAAGCAAGCAATAAAAATAAAGATAGCGATTGGCAATGAAGGCCTCCATCACATCAACACTTCTGGACTGTCAGAAGCAAACCAGAAAGACCCATCTAAACTCTGAACAAAACTGGAAGATCAATTAAATGTCAAGGTCAACTTCAGAATCCATCGACTTGAACAGATAGCCTAAGACAACAGTCCAAAGAAACTATTGACCAGTTCGTCAGTAGATGTCGTGAAAAAGGCAAAGATTATGATTTCTCAGACACAGAACACTCAGAGAGAGTAATGGAGCTGGTAATCACATTGACGCCAATAGAGGCATTTCAAAAGGATCTGCTCTCTAAGAAAAAAAGATACGACATGGCAGTCTACTACAAGATGGCAGCAAGTACAAAGCCATAGCTGTGCCAAGGCACCTCAACAGGGCAGGGTGTGCGACAAGCGCGGTCTAATGCATCAGCCACGTAACTGTCCTGCATTCGGAGCTACCTGCAAGTCTCATGGTCTAAAGGGACACTGGGCAAGACTGTGTAGGAAATCTGGCAACGAAGAAGAGGTCAGAGGCTACAGCAAGCCATAGCTCAATAAAAAACAGACGTCACCTAGTGGCAAGAACACAAAAGAGTTCACCAAATACCTTTTCAAGCGCAGGTATGTCCACAAGGTAGGAAAAGACCTGGACAGCAAAGAAAGCACTGAAAGAGGCAAACTCAAGCTGGAAAGAGGACAAGCTTTCGATATAGCGACAGACTCACAGCATATGGATGCAATCACACAACAGGAAGTTTTCACCACAGTTGAAATTATATGTCCTAACAAAGGTGACAAGCACAAGCAATGACTGAAGATAGATACAGGGGCAAGCACCAACATTTTACCACTGTGGATACTCAAAGACATGTATCTAGTCAAGTGGGAGTCCATGTTACAGCCAACAAGAGCTAGACTGACTGCATATAATGGTTCACCAACCTACTGCGTGGGAGCATTAATGTTGAAGTGTAGGTATGGAAGTTCTACATGGTCACCACAAGTCTTCTGTGTTGTTGACAGCAATGGTCCAGCAGTGGCAGGACTACCAGCACGCCGTGAACTCTAGATCATGACGATTCACGAGATCAATAAAACGCCAATGCTAGATTCTCAAGATGGGTGTCACCCTTTGAATCTATTCAAGATCTGTAACAGAAATACCCGGATAGATTTGCCACCATGGGAAGTTTTATAGGAAATGCCATTCTTTACCTGAAAGATGATGCAGTTCCCTCTGTAGATCCACACGGAAGTGCAACATCCACATAAAGGACAAGTTAAAGGCTGACTTTGACATGATGAAATGACAAGGGACTATTCACTATGTTCAGCAATACACTGATTGGTGTAGCTCTATAACTACTGTAGTTAAGAAAGATGGTACCATCAGAGTATGTTTGGATCCCAGAAGATTAAATTGAGCACTCAAGAAGTGTCCTCTCAAGATTCCTACTTGAGAAAAGCTCAACCCAAGGTGTGCTAGAGCCAAGTTCTTCTTAAAGTTGGACGCAGAACATGGATATTGGTCAATGCACCTTTCCGAGGATTCACAGGAAATAACAACATTCAGAACACCCTTTGGGAGATATTGCTTTCTACAGTTCCAATTCAGTCTGTCAGTGAGTCAAGACCTGTTCCAACAGCTTATGAATTGTATTATTGAGAGTATTCCTGGCTATGTTTGCATTGCAGATGACATAGTAATCATGGGAAGTACCAAGGAAGAGTATGACAAGAATCTTCACATTCTAATGGACTCAGCTAGAAGATAAGGTCATGTTTAGTAGCAAAAATGTGCTATCAATGTGAGCCATATTAATTTTTTTGGTTCAATCTATTCTGACACTGGAATACAACCAGATCCCAGTAAAGTTGAGGATGTACAATCAATGCTTACTCCTCAGAATAAAGAAGATTTACAGAGATGTTTGCGCCTGTTTAACTTCATAGTACCATATATCTCAAATTTCTCTGAGAAAGCATCATCTGTGCGTGAACTTCTCAAGAAAGATTCACCATTCTTGAGGCATGAATATCATCAGCATGTGTTCGATTCGTTAAAACAGTCACTTTCTGTTGAAGTATGTTTGCAATATTACAACCCAAGGAAAGAAGCAACACTCAAAGTAGATGGTTCACAAAAGTGTCTTGGAGCATGTCTGTTACAGGACGATAGACCAATTGCGTTTGTTCTAAAGGTTTGTCACCCACTCAGGTGAACTATTCGAACATAGAGCGAGAAACATTGGCATTAATGTTCAGTATCACCAGATACCTATTTGGCAAACATAATTCTGTCGAGACTAATCACAAGCCACGAGAAATTATTTGACAAAAGATACTAGTGCTCCACCTCAACTCCAACGACTACTAATCAAAGTACAGGGGTACATTTGCGAGATCTGGTACAAACCTGAAAACCTCATGGTTACATTTGACACATTGAGTAGGCTAGCCAACCCCAAGAAGACAGAAGATATACCATTGGATGTCCAAGTGGATGAAGTAGATGTGGAACTAGAAAATGTGCATAACATTGACCTAATGTGATTTGAACAGAACAAATGCAAAGAGCTCCAAAGACAGACTTCTAGAGATCCTGACCTCAGGGCATTATGGGAGCTCATCATCAGTGGATGGCCAGATATAATACAAGAGGTTCCCACAGACCTCAGAACCTTTTGGCTATGTCATGATGAATTAGGGATATCAAGTGGAGTTATCTTCAAAGGCAGACAAGCAGTGATACCAAAAGTACTTCGTCAAGATATCCTTACCCAATTACATCAAGTCACATGGGTATTGAAAGATCAAGACCACTTGCACGTGAGACAGTTTATTGGCCAGGGATCAATAATGCCATAGAATGAGCAGGGAGGATGTGCGATGCATGTCAGGAACACCAGCCAAGTCAACACAGAGAACAGCTCCATCCCCATGATGTTCCATCACATCCATGGTCAAGAATAGCTACTGGCTTATTTACTGTCATAGATGATGACTTCTTACTTATTACTGACTTTTTCTCCAAATTTCCTATCATTTGCCAACTGAGGGATACATCAAGTGCATCGTTAGCAAACACGATGAGTGCAGTTTTGAGTCTTTTTGGTTTTGTAAAACAAAATGTGTCAGATTTTAATCTGGCGACGGGGGACCCGGCAGTGGGCCAGAAGGTGGGCAAAGACCCCACCAGCAGCTCCGCAGTACAGCGGCACCACTGGGAGCAGTGGTCACTGCTGGTACTGCAGGAGACCCTGTAAAGGAGATGACGGAAGAGGACCCCGGGAGAGGTAAGTGGGTTTGGGGTTGCCAGGGCCATTTGGGCATGCCCCAACAAGAGGATGGGGATGTATTAGTGGCCGGAATCTTGTGGAGGCGGCGGAGCTCCAGGTGCCGGGCCGAAAAGGCAGGGGGAACCAAAATCTCTTGTGAGGGGGCATCAAGCAGAAATCATGCATTTCATCAATGGGAGGCAGAGAATATCAAAGGAAAAATCACTCCTGCCATTGCTTTGCATTTTCTAGTGGTTTGCTAGTCAAAGAATGACTCTGGCAGAGTCCTGGGAGTAGATCATCTACCCTTCATCTCAGCTGGAGGTGAAATGGAACATTTGGGGACTGATCAGGAGTTGGGGACAAGATGAATCATATACCTCAGAATAAATAAATTAATATTGATAATAACAACAACGTTTTAAATACCATTCTCTTGCATTTGGGGTGAAGGGGTTCTCTAGGGTATCCTTGTTTCTGGGAATGAAATTGAAATGGAAGAGGTAGAGGTGGGAGGGGTTCCTATTGTCAGTGACTGGGAGATTTGGTCCTGTTGAATTAGTAACCAGCAGCAATTTCACCAGGTTTCAGTGCTAGCAGCAGGAAGCTAATTCCAGGATTCAGAATATGGAGCTAGGCAATGTGGGTGAGGTAGTAGTGACATTAACCCATTATTTGATTATGGTGCCAAAATAAGAACAGTGCAAGCTGACCTGATTCTGGCACAGTAGATACATTTAGCTGTCCAGGTGCCTAGGGTTGTGATCAGTTGCAGTCTTATAATCAGCTTCAACTGTATTGTTCATAATGTTTGACCATAGCCAACTTACCCCAAAGAAGGCATCCCAGTGACAAAGATGACCTGATTGTATACAACCAAGTGCTAAGTAAAATCAGTAAGGTCAGTCAATCAAAATTAACTAATGACGTTCAAGCTTAGTAATACAGGCATGGGGAAAAATTCAAATCCTCCAATTTGTTGCAATTATAGCTCGTTAAATGTGCAATTTCCTTCTCTGGTAATTCTATTAAGCTGGTCTAGAAAGTGGCACTGTTAGCCATTGGATCACTTTTGGATCGGCTTTACTTTTGATTTTTGAAAGCCTTTTGAAGTGTCTTGATTTTTCAGTACGACCATGAGGCACAAATTTTCCCTGTAACCAGCTGCAGGTTACAGATTCCAGTATTAATGTCACAAGGTCCTTCATTCCCTACTGTGACTGTCACAATGTGCTGCCCTTGGCTGTCAGTTTACCTTGGAACCTACTATGGTATAAAAAATGCAACATCAAAAATAAATAAGTATCCTTGGCCATTTGCACCCTGTTTATTGCTCTTACCAAAAAGGATTTTTTTTTTTCAATCTCCTTGAAAAAACATTAATGTCAAATTACAAGACAAAACAAGCTGGCACCATTCTTACATCAGAAATATTTCCAGTCATAGAAATGCTCAATCTAACACACTTAACAACTTCTATACATGCAATGTAAAGTTCCAGGTTCAATTTGTGCTCAGTGCTGAGTCTGTTAATCTTGGGCACGGCAGTAACAATTGGTGTCAGGGCTGCTGACCTTGGAGAGAAATATATTCCTGCTCTGATCACTGTCCAGCAACCCCTGCTGAGAAGTACATATGTGTAGGCATTGGGTGAGAAGAGAATTGGATTCAGTTGTGCTGTCCTTTATAGTGAAACTGTTTGTCAACATTTAATGTTCAGGCTTTACGCAAAAAGAATAACATGGTACCTGAGAGCCATTGATGCCTGTGGAACAGTCAGTGCCTTCAGAAGAAGAGGGGGTTAACTGGGGGTGGGGGGGGGGGGGGGGTGAGAGAAGGTGGGGGAAACATTATAGTATAAATATTAACAGAGGAAAATTGTCTAAGAGCTGTTATCTAATATCAGAGTTCAAGGAAAATTCTTAAAAGTTGATGACATCACCTGAACTGAAATTAATTACAGACCTGTCCTCACTCTCTGTGATCCATGGCATCATATCTAACAAGCAGAGACAAATTATTGTTAAAAATAATCCTGTCATGATTGTGCATTTAAATATGAAACACTGTACAGAAAAACAGGCTTCAGGGCCAGTGGACCCTTCTACCCATGAAATATTGATCAGTGAACATTGTTTCACATCTAAATGTTTTGTTCTGTCCATTTCTCTCTATTCTGCCACTTAATCAGTTTCTGCTGGTGGCAACACTAAGGACACTGATTTGAAGGAGATGTTGTGCCCAACAGTGAAAAGGGTTTGTATTAACATTAACATAGACAGAACCATCAGCCTGGGGTGCTTGAACATGACCTGAATGGGACACCAGTTTCCCCACCTGCCTGTGCTGCAATTATTGTCACCGTTCAAATAAAATTATTGAAATAACCAAAAACAGACATCGTAAAAAGATGCAAATATAATTTACAATTATTTCTGATTATTTGCTTTTTAAATGAAGTTCTGGTGATAACACTTACTTTTTACAAATTTCAAGTTCTTAAACCCTGTCCTAAAGGATGATAGAATTAAGGATAACAATATTAAGCAGGCTTCATTCTGTCTTCAGTCTAACTAGTAATCCAATCCAAACTATTCCCAGCTTACTTATATATTTAGAAGTTTTGAAACTAGTGCAAAATAGTTTTTAAAATAAACTAAACATTAGAAGAACAGAAAGAATACACCAAGGGCAGTGTTTTCACCAGGGAGATGAGTACTTGATTTACTGGGACTGCCAAGCAATCCTGAGCCAGAATGTCACAGATTCAATTCCCAGTTGTGCAAAGGTAGTAGTTGGAATACTATAATTGATCTCACACGCCTAGGAAAAATCAGACAAAATTCCTGCTCTTACTTATTATCCTGTTGAAAAATGCATGTGGCTGGAACTGTATGAGATTGATTCAACTGTCTTTAATATGTACATTCACCCATGTGGGTGGTGAGTCAAACTTCAAAGTCAAATACAATGTAACAAAAAACAAAGTATGTCTTTAGTCTTTGAGGTGGGTCATCACCAAGCAATCAGAGAATTTAGTTGACCACGATTTTGCAGAATTGTGTAAAAAGACAACTTGCCACAGTTGAGGGAATCAGAGACTTTGGAATTACATATTGGCAAACCCTTTCAAGAGAATAGAGGAGTAAAGGGACAAGAGAAAAAAATGTTTCCTTACATCTTTTCACAGAAACTTCATGCTGCCTGCTCATCTCCATGATTATGGTTTGCAGTTCAGGGCTTAATGCACTCCTGACTGACTGACCACTCATCAGAGGGCCCAGGTGAATGCGTGGCTAGCACGAATTAAAGCTAACCTGGATTGCTTACAGGCAGCCTGTACCTCTTAAAGGAAAGATGCATTCAGGCTGCAACAGGAGTTAGATCTGTCTCAAGAAGTGTTTTGCACAAGGAATAAAGAGCACTAATAGAGCAGAGAGAGGGCTCCCAGGTTCTCAGATGGAGGCCTTAGTCCGGGCGCTGGAAACAGGAGAATCGTCACATTTCCACAGGAAGCCAGAAAACCCTCCAGGCATACAGTGCGAAAGGAATGGGGGCAGGTGGCCACATAGGTCACTGCAAGGAGCCTGGTCCCGATGGCCTGTCTGCAGAACCGCAGAAAGTTCAATGGCCTTACATGAGTGGTCAAGGTCAGTGAATACATCTTCAATCGCCTTCTCCTACCAACTGCACCACCAATCTCACACACCAGTAAATGCACACCCTCATCACTCCCCATCAGCAATCTCTAGCAATCAGGATTCATATCTTACATTCATATGCTCCACCTCACCTTCACACATGTACCACTGTTTCAAGCCCAACAACCACTTTTCGCAGCTTCCAAATTCCTCCAGCTATTCAGCTGTAACAAGCACATCACCCAAACACATTGCAACACACTCACTGACACTCTTCCCTCCAGCTTGCAAGACAAGTCTTGAAAGGAGTGCAGAATGATACCTGGACTCCAAGGGTTAATCTTTGAAGAAACACATGAACATACGACATATGAATTTGGAGCAGGCCTGCTCTGCCATTCAGTAAGATCATGGCTGATCTGGTTGTGTCTTGAATTCCACACTCCCATCTACCCCTGTTAACCTTTGATTCCCTTGTCTCACAAGCATCTATCTACCTCCGACTTAAAGATATTCAATGACCCTGCCTCCACCACCTTCTGAGGATTAAATTGACTAATCTGAAGATTAAACAAACTAGGATTGTATTCCCTGGAATTTAGAAGGTTAAGGGGTGATTTGATCAAAATTTTGAAGGGAACATATAGAATAGATAGGAAGAAATTATTTCCACTAGTTGGGGAGGCTAGGACTATGAGGCACAGTCAAAAAAATAGAACAAGTCCTTTCAGGACCGAAATTAGGAAATATTTCTTCATACAAAGTGTTGGAAGTTTGGAACTTTCTTCAACAAATGGCAATTGATGCTACATCAATTGTTAATGTTAAAACTGAGATTGATAAATTTTTGTTCGGTATTAAGGGATATGGGGCAAAGGCAGGTCGGTATATGGAGTTAAGTTGCAGATCAGCCATGATCTCATTGAATAAGAACAGGCTCAAGGAGCTAAATGGCCTACTCCTGTTCCTATATTCCTGGCACATAACAGGAGGGAGCAGTAGAGAACTGATGGAGCCAGGCACGCTGCATCTCCTGAGTCCCTTGGAGGAGGCGGTGCTCCGAATTATTGACGCATTGACTAAGGTTGTTACAACCAGCATCGCCAAAACCATCCAAGATGACGGTATGCTCCTGCCTTTTTCCCCTTCTCAAATCCCACTTCATCCTCATTCCATGATCTGGTACAAAATACAAGCTGCAGATAGTGTGACCATGGACCTCTTACTTACCACCCAATCCAACTTCCCTCATCCCAACACTCCCCTTCTGTATTTATGCTTTCAAATACCCAAGAACTGCCACCTGGCCAGCCAGTGCAGCCTCATCATTAACGGCATGAGTTACACTGGACTTCTGATGAAGAGGTACAGTCACTTGAGCTAACACTCACAGCCACCACCTCAAATACTGGCACTGCGCATATTTTAGAAGTCATTATAGAGTTGGGATCAGCACATGGTTGTCAGGCATGAGTGAGCTGCAGTCAGTCCAGGAAGAAAGGATAGGACATGTGCCAGATCATCAGAAGGCGAGGTCACAGATGAGTTCTGCTGCAGACGACTAAGAAAAGGACTTCGATGTACAGGAAAATAATGATGGACGTTCACACAGAAACGTTTGGTGCATTGGCAGGCCTGTTGTCCCTGTCCAGGAGCATGAAGAAGTTTTAACTTGGCTCACAGCTCCGGGCAGAGCTTGGACCCCATCCTTCCAGTGTGGAAATGCTGCCCAACTCCATGACTGCAGTTGCAGACCCAGCCATGATGCAGCATCGGGCGGATGATATTTCAGCTTCCATTATAGCACAGACAGAAGCCACCTAACAACCAAGTTATTTTTATTCGTTAATGGGATGTGGCCATTGCTGGCAAAGCCAGCATTTATTGCCCATCCTTAATTGTCCTTGAGAAGGTGTTGATGAGCCACCTTCTTGAACCACTGCAATCCATGTGGTGTAGGTACAAAGCCCAATTTTGCAGCTGTCTAGTTAAGTGGATTATAGTTTCAAGATTTTAACTGACTCAACTGACATAAACATGATTGAAATGCAATATTTTCTGGAATAATGATGAAACTTTCTGAAATGCTACTTTAGGAATACTTAGGGCACTTGCATCAGCTTGTGTCAGCATGGCTCACCTAATAGCAACAAACTGCAGATGCTGGAAATATGAAACTATACAGGAAATGTTGTAAAACTTTCAGCAGGTTAGGCAATGTTCATGGAGGGAACAAACAGATCAATGTTTCAGGTGCAGATCCTTCTTCAGCAGTGGAGGACATTACAGATGAACTGCATTAAAAAGGAACAAAACAAAGGGAAGGAGGACGGAAACAAAAACTCACACGCACACACACACATAATACTCTGACCTCTGAGTCAGACGTTTGTGGGCTCAATCCAAAGTCAAGACTTGAGCACATATTCAGGCTGATACTTCAGTGCAGCATTGAGGTAGTGCTACAATGTTGGAGGATCCATCATAAAATGAAGGGCCAAGAAATTAGTTTGGGGCCGAGCCTGTTTTATAAACAAGAAATGGACACATAAGCATGCAATATGGCAGGTGGTGTGTCTGCACACATTCGATGCCGTAAGTGCACCACTCTCCGTATGGTAATGGCTCAAGTAAATGAACTCTGCATCTGCACCTGAAACAAACGCTAGCCGCTTTGCATCGGCAAATAGGGAGACAAACTCCTGCTTTAAAACGTACTTCTCAAATTGGACGGTGCTAAATGCAATCGATGCTGGCCAGCTGTGTTTAGGATAACCAGGTCTAAATGAGGCCTACCACTGGAGGCTGCTTCCAAAAGAGTCAGGCTTATAAAAAAAAACTTACATGAATGAGAAGCCAATGAGGAGCCAGACTATTTCTCCTGGCTCCATACCAGTCCCAAAGGCTGTTGCCAGTCCCGGCTGAGCCTCCTCCTAAGCTGCTGCTGGCTTTTGAGCAGTCTGAAATTAATGTTCTGTATCTTGTTTGTTGGGATTTTGCTGTCAACAAATTGGCTGCCACATTTCCCTGCATTATAACAGTAACTGCACTTCAAAAGTACTTCGTAACTCTAAGGGTTTTGTGACATTCTGAGGTCATGAAAGGCTCTATAATAAATGCAGGTTCTTTCGATATGTATTTAATTCACAAGCAGCACTAAAATGTATGACATTAATCCTATTTTCTTAACATCTGCAGAGTGCTATTAAAGCAATGAGATGCAGTCCACGGAGGGCACAGCCTGGCTTACACTGAAATTATTTGAGGTTCTATTTACTAATAATAGGCAAGTTCAGGCAATCAGCATATGCAGCTTGAGAGATTTATAGGCATATCCTTGTTCAGATTGCAGTGTCTGTGGGATCACAGAAACATATATTGACATTGGTACATAAATCTTCATTGTTTTTATGCATTCTATTGTGTTTATTTCTATATTCATGTTATGTAGTTCATAACAACATTGGTTTACGATGGTGGTTTTGTGCAGTCTTGTGTGGAACTGCTTGTGAATGTTAACAAGAATGCCCGAAATCCTTCCTCCCTGCACATTCATGCGACTGATAATCCTTGTTGTTCTTGGCTCCTTTCTGTGCCTCTGTCCTGTTTCTGTTGTTGTGTGTTGTAGCATAGATCGAGTGTTGTCTAAAGAAGTCTTAGGTTCTTTGTGGGGATGAATAATAACTTGATTATTATATACATATAATTATTTACACTCTCCACAAGCCAGTTTAGCCAACATACCTCGTGCTGCTTCTTTCTTCCCAACCTAATACCCATGTGACTATTACATCATCATCACTACAGTGTCTCAACCTTTCAGGATCTCATAATACATGCATCATGGAACAAAGAGGTGCATACTAGATACGTTCTCTGATCATTTTCATCTTTTTGGATGACAACACCTTTCTGTTCTAGGTTTCATATCCATACCCTTAGAGGTAGGTTTCTGGTGCAAAATCTTTTGCTGTAATTGTGGGTTTGTTGGTTTCTGTAGTACTTCTCTCTATCTTGGACTTTTTGGTAGTCTTTGACGTCTAGCCCCAGAAGTAGTTTTCTAGGCAAAATGGAAAGTTGGGTTTTTATCTTCCTCCCCATCAACAGCTCAGAAGGTGATAGTCCACACAACAATGGAGTAGATTGATAGTGAATCAACGGGGTTGGAAGATCTTCTTCAACGACGCCTTTATGCTTCCTACTCCTCTTTCAGCCTGGCCATTTGACTGAGAATATCGTGGTGAACTTGTGAGATGTTCAAATCCCCATTTTCTTGCAAATCGTGTGACGTATTCATTGTGAACTGTGGTTCATTGTCTGACATGACTTCATCAGGGACACCATGCATCGCAAAGGTCTTCTGCAAATTTCAGATAACAGATTCTGTTATTGTTGAGTGCAACCTTTTCACTTCAATCCATCGTGAGAAATAATCGATCATGATTATATAGGATTTTCTGTTGTGCATAAATCAATCCTTACTTAGCTGTTCCCAGAGTCTGGTTGGAAATTTTGTTATAATCAGAGGTTCTCTGTGTTCTGGTCTATGTATTGCACATCCTTGGCAGTTCAGGACTATGTTTTCTATGTCTTTGGATATTCCTGGCCACCTCACGGATGACTGAGCCCATGCTCTGCACTTCATTATGCCCATGTGGCCCTGATGTAGACGTTCCAAGATATCTGATCTGAGTGAACTTGGAATGTCATTATACACCAGCAAATTGTCGATGTTTAGGAAGTGTTTTCTGAATTCATAGAAAGTTTTCCTGATCTTACCACTAGGATGTTCTTGAGGGCAACCCTGTGTGCAGTATCGGCATATACGAGTACAATCTTCATCCTGCTTTTGGGTGTGACAAATTTCTTTCAGTTTCTGTATACCTGCACAGGCCACTGTTGTGCAGTATATTGTGAATGCGACTCTATCTCGTCCACAAAGTTCATGTCCTGTTGCGTTGGATGGTCTACCGTTGCTCTTGATAGCGCACCAGTAGAAGTTTGCATCTTTCCCTGAAAATATATGGTCTTGTACATATAGTCTGCTTGAAGGCGATTGTTTGACTTTGGCTGTTTGACTTCGTCCACCTTTTTGAGTAGATGTAGAGAAGGTGCAGGAGGGAGGGCTTTAGTTTCCTGGACCACTGGGTCTGTTTCTGGCAAAGGTGGGACCTGCACAAGTTGGATGGGTTGCACCTGTACCGGAATGGTACAGGCATCCTTGCTGGGAGATTTGTTAGTTCTGTTGGGGGGTTTTAAACTAATTTGGCAGGGGGATGGGATATAGAGTGGAGTTACAGTAGGGGGTAATATAGAACAGAAAGTGAGTCTGCCTGGAAGGCAGAACAAATATAGACTTGGTAAGGCACAAGGGAAAAATGCAAAGTTGGATTGCATCTATTTCAATGCAAGGAGTCTTACTAGTAAAGCAGATGAATTGAGGGCGTTGATTAGCACATGGGATTATGAGATTATTGCTATCACAGAGACAGGACTGGCGGCTCAATATTCCAGGGTATAGAATCTTCAGGCATGACAGGGGAGGGGATGAAAGAGGAGGTGGCATTGCACTGTTGATCAAGGAGTCAATTACTGCAGTAAGGAGGGATGACATCTTAGAAGGTTCCTCAAATGAGGCCATTTGGGTAGAACTTAAAAACAAAAAGGGGGCAATCACTTGGCTGGGAATGTACTACAGGCCTCCAAACAGTCAGGAAGAGATAGAGGAGCATATATGTAGGCAAATCTCTGAGAGGTGTGAAAATAATAGGGTAATAATACGAGGGGATTTCAATTTCCCCAATATTAACTGGGATAGTCTTAATGCAAAAGGCTTAAAAGGGGCGGAATTCTTAAAATGCATACAGGAGAGCATTTTGAGCCAGTATGTAGAAAGTCCTACAAGAGAAGGGGCGGTACTGGACCTAATCCTAGGGAATGAAGCCGGTCAAGTGGTATTAGTGTTAGTGGGGGAGCATTTCGGGGATAGTGACCGTAACTCTGTAAGATTTAAGGTAGTTATGGAAAAGGACAAAGATGGACCAGAAATAAAGGTACTGAATTGGGGGAAGGCCAATTTCAATATGATAAAACAGGATCTGGCCAAAGTGGTCTGGGAGCAGCTACTTGTAGGAAAGTATACATCACATCAGTGGGAGTCATTCAAAGAGGAAATAGTGAGAGTCCAGAGCCAACATGTACCCGTTAAAGTGAAGGGTAGGACTAACAGGCCAAGGGAACCCTGGATGCCAAGGGATATAGAGCATTGGATCAAGGAAAAAAAGGAGGCTTACGGCAGATCCCAAGCGCTGAAAACAGCGGAGGCACAAGAGGAGTATAGAAAGTGTAGGGTGGCACTTAAAAAAGTAATTAGGAGAGCGAAGAGGGGGCATGAAAAAACACTGGCGGGCAAGATAAAGGAAAATCCCAAGGCGTTTTATAAGTATATTAAGGGTAAGAGGATAACCAGGGAAAGAGCAGGGCTCATTAGGGACCAATGTGGCAATCTTTGTGTGAAGTCGGAGGATGTAGGTGAGGTTTTAAATGATTACTTTTCATCTGTGTTCACTATGGAGAAGGACGATGTAGGTGTAGAGATCAGGGAGGGGGATTGTGATATACTTGAACATATTAACATTGAAAGGGAGGAAATATTAGCTGTTTTAGCGGGCATAAAAGTGGATAAATCCCAGGCCGAGATGAGATGTATCCCAGGCTGTTATGTGAGGTAAGGGAGGAGATAGCAAGGGCTTTGACACAAATTTTCAAATCCTCTCTGGCCACAGGAGAGGTACCAAAGGACTGGAAGACAGCGAATGTGGTACCATTATTCAAGAAGGGTAGTAGGGATAAACCAGGTAAATCCAGGCCAGTGAGTCTAACATCAGTGGTTGGGAAAATATTGGAAAAAATTCTGAGAGACAGGATTAATCTCCACTTGGAGAAGCAGGGATTAATCAGAGATAGTCAGCATGGCTTTGTCAGGGGGAAATCGTGTCCAACTAACTTGATTGAATTTTTCGAGGAGGTGACTAGATGTGTCGATGAGGGTAAAGCAATAGATGTAGTATACATGGATTTCAGTAAGGCTTTTGATAAGGTCCCGCATGGGAGATTGGTTAAGAAGGTAAGAGCCCATGGGATCCAGGGCAATTTGGCAAATTGGATCCAAAATTGGCTTAGTGGCAGGAGGCAGAGGGTAATGGTCGAGGGCTGTTTTTGCGATTGGAAGCCTGTGACCAGTGATGTACCACAGGGATCGGTGCTGGGACCCTTGCTGTTTGCAGTGTACATTAATGATTTAGACTTGAATATAGGAGTATGATCAGTAAGTTTGCAGATGACACGAAAATTGGTGGTGTTGTAAATAGTGAGGAGGAAAGCCTTAGATTATAGGGAGATATAGATGGGCTGGTCAGATGGGCGGAGCAGTGGCAAATGGAATTTAATCCTGAAAAGTGTGAGGTAATGCATTTTGGAAGGACTAACAAGGCAAGGGAATACACAATGGATGGTAGGAACCTAGGAAGTACAGAAAGTCAGAGGGACCTTGGTGTACTTGTCCATAGATCATTGAAGGCATCAGCACAGGTAGATAAGGTGGTTAGGTTGGCATATAGGATACTTGCCTTTATTAGCTGAGGCATAGAATATAAGAGCAGGGAGGTTATGATGGAGCTATATAAAACGCTAGTTCGGCCACAGCTGGAGTACTGTGTACAGTTCTGGTCACCACACTATTGGAAGGATGTGATTGCACTGGAGAGGGTGCAGAGGAGATTCACCAGGTTGTTGCCTGGGCTGGAACATTTCAGCTATGAAGAGAGACTGAAAATGCTAGGGTTGTTTTTCCTGGAGCAGAGAAGGCTGAGGGGGGACATGATTGAGGTGTAAACGATTATGAGGGGCATTGATAGGTTAGATAGGTGTTTCCCTTAGCGGAGGCATCAAGAACCAGGGGCATAGATTTAGAGTAAGGGGCAGGAGGTTTAGGGAAGATTTGAGGAAACATTTTTTCACCCAGAGGGTGATTCAAATCTGGAACACACTGTCTGAAGAGGTGGTGGAGGCAGGAACCCTCACAACATTTAAGAAGTATTTAGATGACCACTTGAAACACCATAGCATACAGGGCTACGGGCCAAGTGCAGGAATATGGGATTAGAATAGTTGGGTGCTGTATGGCCGGCACAGACACGATGTGCCGAAGGGCCTGTTTCTGTGCTGTATAACTCTATGACTCTATGTAGGTCTAGGCACGCTTTTCTGCTTAACAGGGAAAATTCTTGGTTTTTCAAAACATATAGGATTTCCATATTCTGTCTACCTTTATACTGGAGAGTTGCTTGAAGCTTACTCTTCACCTTCAGTTGCATCCCTCCTTGATAATGCAACTGTGTGTCCGCTGATTGTAAACAATGTCTCGTCAACCATTGCTCTTGGCCTGACAGAACTGCGACACTTGCACTTGTGTCCCAACTTGAAATTAGTAATATGCCAGAGGCAACATGAGGAAACATGTTTTTATACAGTGAGTTGTTGTGATCTGGAATGCACTGCCTGGAAGGGTGGAGTAAGCTGATTCAGTAGTAATATTCTAAGAAGAATTGGAAAGTACTTGAAAGGGAAATATTTAGAGTGATATGGGGAAAGAGCAGGCGATTGGGGTTAATTGGATAGCTCTATCAAAGAGCTGGTACAGGCACACTGGGACAAATTATCTCCTTCTGTGCTATATCATTGTATAATTCTATATCATGTTTCATGTCCTATGATTCCATTGATTTCAGGCTAGAAAAAACTGACTGTATTTTTCAACTTATGTCTAACATCAGTAAGAGGTGCTGCAAGGGGGTTGTATTAACTCTGGTTTAGGGAGAGGAAAAGTAGCTGTGTTTCTTGCTCATGTTTGGACAGAGAAACAGAATTGAGCTCAGCTATGAGACTCAACCGATTGCTGACTAACAGGCAATACTCAAATGTACAAAATAGTGGTGTGCACGAAGTAGTGGTGTATGATCAGTGCCCATGGAACAAATCCCAGCAAGAAAACGGAGAAAATTATTGAAGGAAAATAAAAGTATTTTTATTGCTTTTAATTTGAGAAATTTAGACCCAAACTACAGGATGTCACCAAATTCTGCTAGAATAAAATATTGAATCAAGCAGCAGGGATGAAGTGATGCCAAGTTTCAATCTTGACAGTCTGAAGACTGTAGCAGGCAAGGAAGACTGAGGGAGCTAAGGAGCGCCACAATTTTGAAGCCCCTAGAAAATAATAAATTGGGGTTAGAGACGTAGAGAGATGAATCTTGATTTTGGCACAGTGACATTTATTGTAAGCAATAAATGTGTCTCTGCCTGTATCACCCAAAACCCATGAACAAATAAAAAAAATGCTTTACATTGAACTGCAAGAATAGGACAAAGGGACACAAATTCAAACTACCAAGAGACAAATTAAGAGCTGATATCAGGAAGCATTTCTTCATGCAAAGTCTTCACAACATGTGCTGAATTTTCCTGGACTATTGAAGGTCAGAATACTGGGTCGGAAGGTACAGGATGGAAGACTGATGTCTTCACATTGGAACCGGATATTGTGAAGAGCTGCTGGCATGGTGGGAGGTCCTCACGCTTGCACATGGCGAGCATGTAATTAAGCCTGTTTAAAAGGCAATTAACTTAAATTTTATGAGGGTTTTCGGATTTTTCCAGAAGTGCATGTAAACCACAATGCTTCAGAGCCTTGCAGGTATAACGAGATGATGAGCTATTGGGAGATCAGTTCTGGCTCCAAATGGCAGCCATCGTGAGTACTAGTATGCCTTGGCAGGGAGGGTGGATCAGTATGGGCATTGGCATAGTCAGTGAGGAGAAGGGGCAAATGTGTTAGAACTGCAGGGGAATACCATCAGAGTGGCATATTGAAGGTGGCACTTGTGTAGCTAAAGGAGTGGTAGAAAGAGACGCTGGACACTGAGAGAACCTACATGCTGTGGGTTTCATTCGCTCAGCTTTTGGTTTCTCCAGTGAGGAGGAGCATCAGAGAGAGAGAGATTTGCAGCCACAGGTAGTCGGGCAGCAATAACCAGAGGGCCACCAGGAGTGCAGGGCTTGGGTGGGGGTGGGGGGGGGAATGGTGGGGATGGAGGAGAGGAGCACAGAGGGGCTTGCAAACAGCCTCCAATGTGAGTCTACAGACCACAGCTCAGCTACCTTCAGATGTCGGAGTAGCAGTGTCACCGAAGACTTTGTGTCTTGAGGGCAGCCATCACAGAGCTGTGTGTCATGACAGAGGATGAGCTGAGCCCCATGGGAATTGGTGGCCACCCAATGTCATGGTGCTGAATTTCTATGCTTCAGGATCAGTCCAGGGATCCACTGGAGACATGTGTGGAATCTCCCAGTCTGCTGATGGTTGGCTGATGCCATGTTCACGAGGGCCAGCCAGTACATGTACTTTCACACCAATCCAGACAGTCAGGCTTAGAGGGCCATAGGGTTCAGGGCCATCACTGGATTCCCCCAGGTGCAAGGTGTCATCGACTGGCTATCAAAGCTCCCACAGACCAGGTAGCAGCCTTCATCAACAGGAACAGCTTCCACTTGCTTAACTGGCCTGCAACCACTGCTAGCGCTTCCTGAAGGTATGTGAATGATTTTCGGGAAGCAGCCACAACGCCTACATACTCAGGCAGTCCCAGGTGCCAGACATTTGTGGGAGCCCTGTGCACCTTCAAGGATGGATATCGGTTGACAAGGGCTACCCATTGAAGACGTGGCCACTGATTCTTGTGAGGAAATCTAGCACTGCTGCAGAGAAGAGGTACAACACAACATGAGCAACCATCGAGGAGGCCAAGGCCTTCTGGAGATGTGGTTCAGATGCCTAGACAGATCTGGTGGAGCCATTCAATATTCCCAGCAAGGGTCTCACACATGGTAGTTTGCTGTGCCCTCCACAACCTGGTGCTACAGAAGGGAGAGCAATTGAACAATCAGGATATCGTTGAGCACAATGCCTCTTCTGATGATGACCAGGCACAGGATGCTGAAGAGGCCCAGCGACCACAGGCAAGGCACCATGAGAGACATGCAAGGGATGCATGGAACGTGCTAATATAGGCACAGTTCACATGGTCCTTACTGACAGATACATGCAATTCAATAAAGCTTCATAACTCTGCAGCCCTGTTGCCACCTGCTTCATTGACCTTGCCATTTACCCGCAAATGGAATGCCTTGACATCATCCGGTGTCCTCCCACCCATCAAACACTTTGACGAAGCCTGGGTGCTCCTGAAGTCCCAGCAGCCCACAAGAAATGCAAGGAGACCTCAAGCCTTGCCACATTGGTCATTTAATGGCAGTGCAAAAAACTCCATGGCTCCAGTGACCGAGTGTAGCTCTTCTTAAATTTCTTCCATGTGCTCCTACGTGGTGCTCCCCCTGCACTATCAGCTGAGATGGATGCAGGCTGCTGATCTTGCAGCCCTGTGTCTTGGGATGACCATCGCCCTCTGGCTGCCTGAGATCTGGAGGACCCTGGCACAGTGAAGGCTTCCTGCACAAGTACAGGAGCCTCTTCTGTCATTGCGGCGAAGTGAGGTGCTATGTCACTGATGAAGAATCTGAGGAGCTGCTGTCTACACCAGGAGCACCCAGAGAGGAGCCCCAGATCCATCAGGCAGCTGCTCCTCCTCCCTTTCAAGGCACGTCTGGACCTCCCTGCTCACCTGAGTCCAGACACCTTGCCACCACCACCCCCCACGCCAAGCCATTGCTGCACAAAGTTCATGGAGTTGGCGATGGCAGGCAAATCCACATGCATCTCCGGCATCCACTGAGTGGTTTGCTGGATATGGCTCTCAATGAGGGTTGCCAATCTCTCGATGGAGGAAGCCAAACACACACACACCAGAGGCATGGCAGCAGTCATGGCATATGGACTTCTGCATTGCCCGTGCCAGGGTGCGCATAGCCTCTGGAAGCTTTGCCAGATGTTCCTTCACCTCATGCTGTAGCTCCAGCATTTTCCACTTTGCTGACAACTCCAGAGACATGCCATCAGCCTGAGGATCAACGTTGCCAGGCCCTCCAACACTCCTCTGAGTATCAGTGGCTTTGGCTGTCAGCATCTGTGGTGTGCACATCATTTTGTAATCCCAGATCTACTCGTAAAGGGATACCCACCAATGTGAGAGTATCTATGCTGGTGGAAGGTGCGGGGGAATGATATGATGACACATCCTCTGAGGCTCGCTCCTCCTCGTCAGAGACGGGCGCCACCGGGACGCATCTGCCATTGCTGGCCTACTTTCGTGACTCTTCCTCAAATTCTATTCAAAATAATGCTGACAGCCCTTTAAAGATCTCCAGCTCTCCCAGCAACATGACCTCACGTTACCACCGGTGCCCTACTGGATACCTCCTCTGCCTGCTGGCAGTTAATTGGCTGACCATTGCCAATTAGAGCTCCCCAGCCTGTGCCCTGCCCAAATGGTAGTGCCTCCCACTTCCAGTCCCTCTGGAGTCAGTTAAGTACGAGTTGGCTGCTGAAGAGGGGGCTTAAGCATAATTTTGGATGGATAAACTAAGATGGGCCAAATCTCATCCATTATTATCTTGTGATTATGAAACATACATCTTGCTTATTTCCCCAGAACCTCTATCAAGGTTAAAAATGATGAAAATTCTAGAGAGTATGAATTACATCAAAATTAAGCACTTATTTCCCCTTTTTAAGCCAATGGTAAACACACTTTATATTGATTTGATAAATTACTTTTGGAAATGTCAAATTTTCTGCCGACATTGAGATCTTAAAGTAGATTCTTCAAGGCGACTCCAGGGATGTCAGTTAAAAGAAACCTCCTCATGGATCCCTAATGCAACACAAAAAGTGGGTGTAACTTCAAATTGACTGAGGGCCAATCCAGATCCACTTTACTGTTGTTCGTTTGGTTAGTCTGCTGCCACCTTAGTATATTTGGTTAGTCTAGCTAAGAGAGATTACTGAGTCTTCAGTAATTTGAACATTAACTCTTCTATTACATTCTAACTATATACAGCTTCACAGAAGTCGGTATCTCTTCTCTGAAGCCATGCTGCATCTCACTCCAGTCTCTCTTACATGTGATAGAAACATACAAACATAGAAAATAGGAGCAGGAGTAGTCCATTTGGCCCTTCGAGCCTGCACCGCCATTCAAAGAACAGTACAGCACAGGAACAGGCCATTCGGCCCTCCAAGCCTGCGCCGATCTTGATGCCTGCCTAAACTAACACCTTCTGCACTTCCGGGGCCCATATCCCTCTATTCCCTTCCTATTCATGTATTTGTCAAGATGTCTCTGAAACATCGCTATCGTAGCTGCTTCCACCACCTCCCCTGGCAGCAAGTTCCAGGCACTCACCACCCTCTGTGTAAAAATCTTGCCTCGCACATCCCCTCTAAACTTTGCCCCTCGCACCTTAAACCTATGTCCCCGAGTAACTGACTCTTCCACCCTGGGAAAAAGCTTCTGACTATCCACTCTGTCCATGCCGCTCATAACTTTGTAAACCTCTATCATGTCGCCCCTCCACCTCTGTCGTTCCAGTGAAAACAATCCGAGTTTTTCCAACCTCTCCTCATAGCTAATGCCCTCCAGACCAGGCAACATCCTGGTAAACCTCTTCTGTACCCTCTCCAAAGCCTCCACGTCCTTCTGGTAGTGTGGTGACCAGAATTGCATGCAATATTCTAAGTGTGGCCTAACTAAAGTTCTGTACAGCTGCAACATGACTTGCCAATTTTTATACTCTATGCCTCGACCGATGAAGGCAAGCATGCCGTATGCCTTCTTGACTACCTTATCCACCTGCGTTGCCACTTTCAGTGACCTGTGGACCTGTACGCCCAGATCTCTCTGCTTGTCAATACTCCTAAGGGTTCTGCCATTTACTGTATACCTCCCACCAGCATTAGACCTTCCAAAATGCATTACCTCACATTTGTCCGGATTAAACTCCATCTGCCATTTCTCCGCCCAAGTCTCCAACCGATCTATATCCTGCTGTATCCTCTGACAATCCTCATCACTATCCGCAACTCCACCAACCTTTGTGTCGTCCGCAAACTTACTAATCAGACCAGCTACATTTTCCTCCAAATCATTTATATATACTACAAACAGCAAAGGTCCCAGCACTGACCCCTGCGGAACACCACTAGTCACATTCCTCCATTCAGAAAAACACCCATCCACTGATACCCTCTGTCTTCTATGACCGAGCCAGTTCTGTATCCATCTTGCCAGCTCATCTCTGATCCCGTGTGACTTCACCTTTTGTACCAGTCTGCCATGCGGGACCTTGTCAAAGGCTTTACTAAAGTCCATATAGATAACATCCACTGCCCTTCCTTCATCAATCATCTTCGTCACTTCCTCAAAAAACTCAATCAAATTAGTAAGACACGACCTCCCCTTTACAAAACCATGCTGTCTCTCGCTAATAAGTTCGTTTGTTTCCAAATGGGAGTAAATCCAGTCCCGAATAATCCTCTCTAATAGTTTCCCTACCACTGACGTAAGGCTCACCGCCCTATAATTTCCTGGATTATCCTTACCACCCTTCTTAAACAAAGGCACAACATTGGCTATTCTCCAGTCCTCTGAGACCTCACCTGTAGCCAATGAGGATGCAAAGATTTCTGTCAAGGCCCCAGCAATTTCTTCCCTTGCCTCCCTCAGTATTCTGGGGTAGATCCCATCAGGCCCTGGGGACTTATCTACCTTAATGCTTTGCAAGACACCCAACACCTCCTCCTTTTTGATAATGAGATGACTGAGACTATCTACACTCTCTTCCCTAGTCTCATCATCCACCAAGTTCTTCTCCTTGGTGAATACTGATGCAAAGTACTCATTTAGCACCTCGCCCATTTCCTCTGGCTCCACACATAGATTCCCATCTCTGTCCTTGAGTGGGCCAACCCTTTCCCTGGTTACCCTCTTGCTCTTTATATATGTATAAAAAGCCTTGGGATTTTCCTTAATCCTGTTTGCCAATGACTTTTCATGACCCCTTTTATCCCTCCTAACTCCTTGCTTAAGTTCCTTCCTACTGTCTTTATATTCCTCAAGTGCTTCATCTGTTCCTAGCCTTCCAGCCCTTACAAATGCTTCCCTTTTCTTTTTGACTAGACTCACAATATCCCGTGTTATCCAAGCTTCCCGAAACTTGCCAAACTTGTCTTTCTTCCTCACAGGAACATGCTGGTCCTGGATTCTAATCAGCTGACGTTTGAAAGACGCCCATTCATTATGATCATGGCTGATCATCCAACTCAGTAGCCTGTTCCGGCTTTTGTCCCATACCCTTTGATGCCCTTAGACCCAAGAGCTATATCTAACTCCCTTTTGAAAACATACAATGTTTTGGCCTCAACTGCTTTCTGTGATAGCAAATTCCACAGGCTCACCACTCTCTGGGTGAAGAAATTTCTCCTCATCTCAGTCCTGAAAGGCTAACCCCATATCTTTAGATTATGACCCCTGGTTCTGGACTCCCCCACCATTGGGAACATCCTTCCTGCATCTACCCTGTTAAGTCCTGTTAGAATTTTATAGGTTTCTATGAGATCTTCTGAACTCCAGCAAAAATAATCCTAGCCGACTCAATCTCTCCTCATATGTCAGTCCCGCCATCCCAGGAATCAGTCTGGTAAGCCTTCGCTGCACTCCCTCTATAGCAAGAATATCCTTCCTCAATATTCCAGGTGTGGCCTCACCAAGGCCCTGTATAATTGCAGCAAGACATCCCAGCTTCTGTACTCGAATCCTCTCGCTATGAAGGCCAACATACATTTGCCTTTTTTACCGCCTGTTGCACCTGCATGCTTACCTTTAGCGACTGGTGTACGAGAACACCCAGGTCTCACTGCGTATTCCCCTCTCTCAGTTTACAGCCATTCAGATAATAATCTGCCTTCCTTTTTTTGCTACCAAAGTGGATAACCTCACATTTATCCACATTGTACTGCATCTGCCATGCATTAACCCACTCACTCAACTTGTCCAAATCACCCTGAAGCCTCTCTGCATCCTCCTCACAACTCACCTACCCACCCAATTTTGTATCATCTGCAAATTTGGAGATATTACATTTAGTTCGTTCATCTAAATCATTCATGTATATTATGAATAGTTGGGGTCCTAGCACCGATCCCTGGGGTACCCCACTAGTCACTGCCTGCCATTTGGAAAAAGAGCCATTTATCCCTACTCTTTGTTTCCTGTCCGCCAACCAATTTTCCACCCATCGCAATACACTACCCCCAATCCCATGCGCTTTAATTTTACATGCTAATCTCTTATGTGGGACTTTGTCGAAAGCCTTCTGAAAGTCCAAATAAACCACATCCACTGGCTCCCCCTCATCAGCTCTACTCGTTACATCCTCGAAGAATTCTAGTAGATTTGTCACGCATGATTTCCCCTTTGTAAATCCATGCTGACTCTGTCCGATTCTACCACTGTTCTACAAGTGCTCTGCTATAAAATCTTTGATAATGGACTCTAGAATTTTCCCCACTATTGACGTCAGGCTGACTGGTCTATAATTCCCTGCTTTCTCTCTACCTCCCTTTTTAAATAGTGGGGTTACATTAGCTACCCTGCAATCTGTAGGAACTGTTCCAGAGTCTATCGAGTCTTGGAAGATGATCACCAATGCATCCACTATTTCTAGGGCCACTTCCTTAAATACTCTGTGATGCATACCATCAGGCCCTGGGGATTTATTGGCCTTCAATCCCATCAATTTTCCCAACACCATTTCTCTACTAATACTGATTTCTTTCAGTTCCTCTCTCTCACTAAACCCTGTGTTCGCCAACATTTCTGATACGATATTTGAGTCCTCCTTTGTGAAGATAGAACCAAAGTATGCATTTAGTTGGTCAGCCATTTCTTTATTCCCCATAATAAATTCCCCTGTTTCTGACTGTAAGGGACCTACATTTGTCTTCATCAATATTTTTCTCTTCACATACCTATAGAAACTTTTACAGTCAGTTTTTATGTTCTCTGCAAGCTTGCTCTCGTACTCCATTTTCCCCTTCTTAATCAATCCCTTGGTTCTCCTTTGCTGAATTCTAAACTGCTGCCAATCCCCAGGTCTGTTGTTTTTCCATGGTAAATTTATATGCCTCTTCCTTGGATCTAATGCTATCTCTAATTTCCTTTGTAAGCCATGGTTTGGCTACCTTTCCTGCTTTACTTTTGCGCCAGACAGGGATAAACAATTGTTGCAGTTCATCCATGCGCTCTTTAAATGTTTGCCATTGCCTATCCACCGTCATCCCTTTAAGTAACGTTTCCCAGTCCGTCATGGTCAACTCGCGCCTCATACCTTCATAGTTTCCTTTACTAAGATTCAGGACCCTTGTCTCAGAATCAACTACGTTACTCTCCATCTTGATGACGAATTCTATCATGTTATGGTTGCTCGTCCCCAAGGGGTCTCGCACCACTAGATTGTCAATTATTCCTCTCTCGTTACACAATACCCAGTCTAGGATGGCCTGTTCTCTCGTTGGTTCCTCAACGTATTTTCCCATAAAACCATTCCGTATACACTCCAAGAATTCCTCCTCTACGCTATTGTGACTAATTTGATTTGCCCAATCTATATGCAAATTAAAGTCACCCATAATTACAGATGTTCCTTTATCGCATGCATCTCTAATTTCCTGTTTAATGCCATACACAACAAAACCACTACAGTTTGGGGGTCTATATACAGGCCCCACTAATGTTTTTTGCCCTTAGTGTTTCTCAGCTCTCCCCATACAGATTCCACATCGTCAAAGCTAATATCTTTCCTCATTATTGCGTTAATTTCCTCTTTAACCAGCAATGCAACTCCACTGCCTTTTGCTTTTTGTCTGTCCTTCCTAAATGCTGAATATCCTTGGATGTTCATTTCCCATCCCTGGTCACCTTGCAGCCATGTCTCCATAATCCCAACTATATCATACCCGTTTACATCTATTTGCGCGATTAATTCATCCACTTTATTGTGAGTGCTCTGCGTGTTAAGGCACAAAGCCTTAAGGCTTGTCTTTTTAACATTACTTGTCCTCTTTCCAATATTTTTCACTGTGTCCCTGTTTGATTCTGCCCCTTGATTTCTGTGCCTATCACTTTTCTTATTCCCCTTATTGTCTTTTGTTCTTGTCTTTGATTCCCCCCTTCTCTGACACCTTGCAACGGTTCCCATCCCCCTGCCATTTTATTTTAAACCCTCCCCAACCACTCTCACAAATATTCCCCCTAGGACATCAGTCCCGGTCCTGCCCAGGTGTAACTCATCAAGTTTGTACTGGTCCCACCTCGCCCAGAACCCCCAATGCCCCAGGAATCTAAAACCCTCCCCCTCACACTATCTCTTCAGCCATGTATTCATCTGATATATCCTGCTATTTCTACTCTGACCAGCACGTGGCACTGGTAGTAATCCTGAGATCACTACCTTTGAGGTCCTACTTTTCAACTTACTTCCTAGCTCCCTATATTCTGCTTTTAGGACCTCATCCTTTTTTTGATCTATGTCCTTTGTACCAATGTGTCCCACGATCACTGGCTGGTCACCCTCGCCCTTCAGAATGTCCTGTAACCGCTCTGAGACATCCTTGACCCTCGCACCAGGGAGGCAACATACCATCCTGGAGTCTCTTTTGCGGCCACAGAAACGCCTATCTATTCCCCTTACAATTGAACCCCCTATAACTATTGCATTCCCACATTTTTTACTCCTCCCCTGTGCAGCAGAGCCAACCATGGTGCAACTAATTGGGCTGTTGCTGCTTTCCCCTGTGATCTCTTACATCATCATGGGAAGTATTCCTCACATTGTCTCAAACATTAACCCTTTCAAACCTTATACTACATCACCCCCCAAGTCTTTATCCATGTATATACTTATGCATTCATTTTTTATTTTTACATTCTACCTCATCTCCCCCCAACTCTCTGACATCACAGATTCAATCTGTCAGGAGGCTTCACAACTCTCCCTGATCATGTTGTTGTCAGACATGGAATGTTAATGGTCTTTCTCTGAACTCTTGCTTCTTGACTTAAACGGCCTTCATTAAGGTTTGTAGTCTCCGGTGCTTTCTGAATTTCAGGTTCAACATCTGGTTCTTCCAAATGTACGACTGATTGATGTCTTTGATGAATAGGAATAATATTCCTCCTTTTCTTTCTAGTACCTTCTGAAGTATGTATTAAATAAGATCTCTGCTGATTCTCATTTCTTTGTACGATTACTCCTTCTTTGCCTTAGTCTCGTACCCATACCTTTTCTCCTTCAGTCAATTTAGGTAGTTTCCTGGTATGATATTTCTTATTATAATTATAGGCTTGTTGTTTTCGGTAAGACTTTTCTCTGTCTTGAACGCTCTGATAATCCTGCACTTGTAGGCCTGGAAGTAATTTTTTGGGTAGCATGGAAGTTGTGTTCTAAGCTTCCTTCCCATCAACAATTCTGATGGTGCTAATCCACACAGCAATGGAGTAGATCTGTAGTTTCGGAGTGTTGTTTGAAAATCTTCATTTTTCTCTAACAGTGCTTCGATAGTTCTGATTACTCTCTCAGCTTCACCATTAGATTGTGGCTATCTAGAGGAACTTGTGAGATGAACAAATCCAGTTTTCCACGAAGTGTGTTCCATTATCGGAAACTATCTGGTCAGGTATAACACGTGTTGCAAAAATTTCCTGTAACACTCAAACGACTGTCTCAGTTGTTGTTGTGTACAAATGTCTGACCTCAATCCACCTTGAAAAATAGTCGATGACAATCAGGTAGGATTTTCCATTAAACATGGATCGATCCATCCCCAGACATTCCCATGGTCTGGTTGGAAATTGGGTTGAGATAAGGGGTTTCCTCTGATTTAGTTTGCGTATTGCGCATGCCTGACAATTAGAGATCATTTCTTCTATATCTCTCGATATTCGCAGCCACCACATGGACGACTGAACCAGTGCTCTGCATTTCGTTTTACCCACGTGGCCCTGGTATATTTTTTCCAAGATGTCTACTCGGAGTGAGTCTGGAATCACCAGCCTCTCGTCATATACCAGCAAATCGTCCACAATCATAAAGTGTCTTCTGTGTTCGAAGAAGATTTTCATCCTCTTACCACTGGGACGCTGCTGCGGCTCACCTTGCTTGCAATATTGGCATATTCTGACACATTCTTCATCCTGCCTCTGAGCATGATGAGTTTCTTGGAGCTTCTTTGAACTTGCCAGCCTTTGTGAGGCAGTGAACTTAGAATTTGACTTCATTTCATTAATAAAGTTAACATCCTGTTGTGTAGGATGGTCAATAGTAGCTCTGGACAATGCATCTGCTGTCGTTCGTTGCTTGCCCTGCACGTATACCGTTTTGTATGTGAACCTCATTAGCCTCAAACGGAATCTCTGGATTCTCAGAGGCATCCAAGCGAGTTCCTTTTCATCAAGTAAGGAAACTAGGGGCCTATGGTCTGTCTCTATGACAACCTTTAAGCCGATAATATAATCTGAGAACTTCTCACAAGCCCATGTGACTGCGAGAGCTTCTTTCTCTGTGACAGCATACCTCGTCTCAGTCTCAGACAATGCTTGTGATGCCTAATAAACTGGTCTTCGACATCCATCTGGCCGTTCTTGAAAATGGACTGCCCCTATCCCTGTAGATGAGGCATCTGCTGCAATGGTGGTTGGTAGCGAGGAGTTATAATGCACTAAGGTATCTGGCGAAATCAGCATATCCTGGATCCTATGAAATGCTTGCTCCTGATATGCATCCCAACACCATACTTGAGTTTTCCTTAATACTTGTCATAAGGGTTCAATAACTTGTGCTAAATTGGGTAAAGATGTTGCCAACTGATTAACCATTCCAAGGAATCGTTGAAGATTTTGGACAGAAGTAGGAAGTGGGAATTCACTAATGACCCTCGTCTTCTGCAGGTCTGCCATTATGCCATTGCTACTGACAATGTAACCTTAGAAACAAATAGACATTTTCGAGAATTCACGCTTCTCATTAAGTGTCAGGTCTTCTTCTTGTAGATGATTCAAAACCACTCTAAACCTCTGGTCATGTTCTTCAATGGATTCACCATGGACTAAGATGTCGTCCATATGGCATATTACTCCTTTAAGGCTTTGTAGAATGTTCAACATAGTTCTTCGGAATATTTCCGGTGCGGATGTTATACCAAATGGTAAACGATTGAAACAAAATCTTCTGGAGTAATGAAGCTTATCAATTACCTTGACTTCTTATTCAATGGAACTTGCCACAAGCCACTATTCGCGTCCTGCTTTGTGAACATGGTTCTTTTGGATAACTTTGCCAAGCTTTCAACCACTGAGGACATTGGATGAACTCTTGTCACAGCCATATTAAGTTGAGTTAAGTCTACACAAATGCGAAGATCACCATTAGATTTGGGAACTGGAACCATTCCCAAACACCACTCTGTCAGTTCAGTAACAGGAGAAATGACTCCCGTCCTGGTCATCTCTTTTAGCTTAGGTTGGACTTGCTTCATTAGTGGATGTGGTATCTTCATAGGCGTGAAAAGACATATAGGTTTAGCGTCTCTTCTGAAAGTAATGTTGTATTCAGTTTTCAGTCGTCCTAGACCAGTAAATAATTTTGGAAAGTCTTTTTTGGAAGTGACTCCTGGATACGTGTTGCTTAATTTCTTCTACTTTTCTGAAAAGACAAAAGTCCATACAAGCTTTTCTACTTAAGAGAGAGAATTCCTGATTCCGTAGAACATAGAGTGTTTCCAATATCTGCTTTCTTTTGTAGTAGAATGTTGCCTGTAGCTTTCCCTTGAATTTCAATTCAATCCCTCCTGGGCCATGTAACTGAGTTTCTGTTGCTGCAGGTAATGTGTTGATAATCATGGCTCGTTGTCTGATAAAATTATTACACTTGCTCCAGTATCTAGTTTAAAATTGGTAATATGTCCGTTGACATATATATCTGCAAACCAAAATGCCTGATTAGGATCATTGATCTCACCAAGGAAATTTTCTGAGTTCTCTCCTGATGGAGATTGTTCAACTTCACTAACAACTCTATGCTTGAAGACTTTTTCTTTCAAACTTGTGCGAGCAGAGGAAGTACTAGAGAGTCTGGCATCCTTGAAAGTGGATAAATCCCTAGAGCCGGATGGATTGCATCCCAGGATTTTAAAGGAAGCCAGGGAGAAAATAGTGGATGCGCTAAGGATCATCTTTAAATCCTCACTAGATGCAGGCAAGGTAGCAGACAATTGGAGGTCTGCAAACGTTGTACCATTGTTTAAAAAGGGTGCGAGGGATAGGCCAAATAATTATAGGCTGGTCAGTCTGACCTCGGTGGTGGGTAAATTGTTAGAATCAATTCTGAGGGACAGGATAAACTGCCACTTGGAAGGCATGAATTAATCAGGGATAGTCAACATGGATTTGTTAAGGGAAGGTCATGTCTTACTAACTTAATTGATTTTTTTGAGGAAGTAACAAGGAGGATTAATGAGGGTAGGACAGTGGATGTGGTCTACATGGATTTAAGTAAGACATTTGACAAGGTCCCACGTGGCAGACTGGTCAGTAAAATGAAAGCCTATGGGATACAAGGGAATGTGGCAGGTTGAATCCAGAATTGGCTTAGGGACAGGAAACAAAAGGTAGCAGTCGATGGATGTTTCTGCGAATGGAAAGCTGTTTCCAGTGGAGTTCTGCAGGGCTCAGTGTTGGGTCCCTTGCTGTTTGAGGTATATATTAATGATTTGGACTTAAATGTGGGAAGCATGATTGGGAAATTTGCAGATGACACAAAAATTGGCCATGTAGTTAATAGTGAAGAGGATAGCCATAGACTCCAGATTGATATCAATGCTTTGATTGAGTGGGAAGAAAAGTGGCAAATGGAGTTCAATCCGGTGAAGTGTGAGGTAATGCATTTGGGGAGGGCGAGTAAAGTGAGGGAATACACAATAAACGGAAGGATATCGAGGGGGTAGAAGAGTGCATGTCCACAGGCCGGTGAAGATGGCAGGTCAGGTAGATAGACTGGTGAAGAAGGAGTATGGAATGCTTTCCTTTATTGGCCAAGGTATAGAATTCAAAAGCAGGGATGTAATGCTGGAACTGTATAAAATGCTGGTTAGGCCACAGTTGGAGTATTGTGTACAGTTCTGGTCACCACATTACAGAAAGGACATAATTGCTCTGGAGAGAGTGCAGAGGAGATTTACAAGAATGTTGCCAGGGCTTGAAAGTTGCAGCAATGAGGAAAGATTGGATAGGCTAGGGTTGTTTTCCTTAGAACAGAGGAGGCTGAGAGGTGACTTAATTGAAGTGTACAAAATTATGAGGGGCCTAGATAGAGTAGACAGGAAGGACCTGTTTCCCCTAGCAAAGAGGTCAATTACCAGGGGAAACAGATTTAGGTGATTGTTAAAAGGATTTGAGGCAACATGAGGAAAAACTTTTCCATCCAGAGGGTGGTGGGTGTCTGGAATTCACTGCCAGGAATGGTGGTGGAGGCAGAAACCCTCAATTCTTTTAAAAGGTACCTGGACATGCACCTGAAGTGCTGGACCAGGTGCTAGAAGGTGGGATTAGATTGGGCAGCTAGTTTTTTTCTCCAGTTGGCATGGACATGACAGGCTGAATGGCCTCCTTCTGTGCCGTAATTTTCTATAGTTCTAGAGATTTTTCTTTGGCACATCTTCCCAAAATGACCTACTTTCTTACAGTGCTTTGTTTGCAGGACACTGTTCACACTTGTGGGTTTTTTTGGCGCCACAGCGCTGGTAGGGTTTCAGGGTGTCTTGCACTCACCCCTCCAGTGTACCTTCTTTTTTGGTGCTTCTTTTACAGCCCTGTGATTAAGAAACTCTACGGTCACTAGAGGTTTCCTGAACCAAGGTCTTTCTTCACCTCTTAAGATTGCTCTGTTCTTCTTCTGGACCTCTGCTGGTCTCACCAGCTGAATTGCTTTGTCCAGAGCGAGGTCTTCCATAGACTGCAATAAATCTGATAGGGATTCATCAGCAATACCTACTACAATGCGGTCTCTTATTAATTCGGCTTTTAGGTCTCCATATTCACATTCTTCCACTAGTTTGTAAAGGTCATTAATAAAAGCATTAACTGTTTCACTTGGTTTCTGGACCCTTCTATTAAATGTTGCCCTTTCCATAATCTTATTGCTTTTCAAGTTGAAGTAGCTATCAAAGACTTTAAAACTTTATCAAATTTGTCTGACGTCTCATTAATGCCTTGTCTTGCAATAACATTGCCTGCTATTGCTCCAATAGAATACAGCAATGTGTTAACTTGCTCTGCTTCAGACTGGCTGTCTAATTTTGAAGCAATTCTGTATCTCAAAAATCTTTTCTGCCAGAGTGACCAATTTTGACTTTGATTTGGTCCTTCCATATGTCCAAACTTCTTTGGTAGTGTGAATTTAAGATCCATGTCTTTCTATTTGGTTTACTTTCTTTTTGAAATTTTCCCTTCAGTATGGGAAGTTTCCCACACTTTACAATCTCTCACTGACTCCCACTATGGCCACCATTTCTGCCTGTGAAATCTTGCCACTGGACTCTGTATTTCTTTCTTTCTTTCTTTAACTGCAGTTTTGTAGCATTTCTGCTATACACTTTTTACTCCTTCACTTAGAGTATTGAGTATTTTCAGCCTCTTTTTTCTTCGCTAAGGACTTTAGTTTTCCCCGTACTGTCTGCCTAGTGCCTTTAGGAACAACATTTTTTACCCTCTTTAAGGATTGCTCACCAGATCCCTGATTAGTGCTTGGTTCTCTGGCTCGAAGCCTGCGATCGCTGGACCGGAATTTTTTCACAGACTACCTGCCTCTGTGGTGCAGCATGAATGCCTCTACAAGCTGATTTCCTGACTCTCCATGCCTCCTTCCTCCAAGGAGCAGTTCTGGAGCTTTTTTCACAGCCTCGTCTCGAGTTCTGCAGTTTTGGTGCTTTTTACAGGTCACCCTTCTTCTAAGTATTTCTTCAAATTCTTCTGGTTGTTGCATGGTAAGAACCACCATTGTTTACCATATTTGTATGTTTGGTTAGTCTGCTGCCACCTTAGTATAGTTGGTTATTCTAGCTAAGAGAGATTACTGAATCTTCAGTAATTTGAACATTAACTCTTTTTTCTATTCTCACTATTTCCAGCTTTACACAAGTCTGTATGACTTCTCTGAAGCCACACTGCATCTCTCTCCAGTATCTCTCACGTGATCACTTACATTATCTTAGTGGGAGGTATTCCTCATACTGTCTCAACCATTAACCCTTTCCAACCCTTATACTACACTTACCATGGGAATTTCCCATTGACAAAGGAATGGGATGAAATTGATAGCTTTTTCAGGAAACAAACACAATTACGAGGGACTGAATGGCCTCCTTTGTGCTGTAGCACCCTAGGATTCCATGGCTCAATGAGCTTATGCAGTGGATGTCTGTCATACAGACCAGGAATTCCAAAGTTTAATTTGTGGGTTTTTGTGAGTTAGTTGATTACAGCTGCAGCGGCAGTACAAGCATTACAGTTGGTATCTCACCTTGGGTTAGGGAGGAGAAAATCAGCCAGGGTTTCTTTTTCTAATAACTGTTCACTGTCTTTTACTGGAAAATACTTGTGTATGAACGTTGGCTAAGAACCAGATCAGGCATGTTTAAAAATCTTCTGACACACACAGACCGTCACTTAGGTGAAGTACTGGACTGCACCAAGGAGCCAATGACACTGTGGCTCAGCAAGAATCAATGGTCCCAAAATCCATTGTTGTTCTAGTGTCTCCCACTTTAACATCAGTGGGAGTCCACCAATATAGCCAGAAACTCAGCTAGTTTGTGATTAAACTGAGTCCCGACATTAAATGGGGGATTACTCTATGACCTGTTGAGGATGGCCTACCCTGACCATTCCCATTTTCATAAGGGGAGGGTGGTGCATGGGAGCAGCTGAAGGCATATAATGAAACCCTGCATCCAGAGCCTTCAGAGGGAATCAGCGCATGGTCAAATCAGGCATACGCCCCCAACCACTGACAGTTGTGGTGAACGCCAGACTTTCATCATGGTCTGATTCACCAAAGAAAAAGGCCATAATTTATTTATTTACATTTTACAATGGCCAATGTTATAGACAGGTGATAAGAGGTGTGGGAGGTTCCCACTGTTCACCTCCCAAATGACTACAACCGAGTTTTGTTTAAAATGATCAAATAAACAGACAAATGACAGGTTTTCTCGTAGGTTAAACAAAAAATAACTATTTATTTTTATACGATTCACAAAATGGTCACAACCTCACTGACACACATATTCACTCACACACACATTCACACATACATGGGGAAGTGATGGTATAGTGGTAATGTCATGGACTACTAATCCAGAGCCCAGGCTAATGCTCTGGAGACATGCTTCAAATCCCACCATTGCAACTGGTGAAATTTTAATTCAATTAATAAATCTGGAATTAAAAAGCTAGTCTAATTTTTTTTTATTCATTCATTGGGATGTGGGCATCGCTGGCTAGGCCAGCATTTATTGCCCATCCCTAACTGCCCTTGGGAAAGTGGTCATGAGCTGCCTTCTTGAACTGCTGCAGTCCATGGGAGGTAGATATACCCACAGTGCTGTTAGGAAGGGAGTTCCAGGATTTTGACACAGCGACAGTGAAGGAACGGCGATATAGCTCCAAGTCAGGATGGTGTGTGGCTTGGAGGGGAACTTGCAGGTGGTGGTATTCCCATGCATTTGCTGCCCCTGTCCTTCTAGTTGGTAGAGGTCGCGGGTTTGGAAGGTGTTGTCTAAGGAGCCTTGGTGCATTGCTGCAGTGCATCTTGTAGATGATACACACTGCTGCCACTATGCGTTGGTGGTGGAGGGAGTGAATGTTTGTAGATGGGGTACCAATCAAGCGGGCTGCTTTGTCCTGGATGAGGTCGAGCTTCTTGAGTGTTGTCGGACCTGCATTCATCCAGGCAGGTGGAGAATATTCCATCACACTTCTGACTTGTGCCTTGGCGGACAGGCTTTGGGGAGTCAGGAGGTGAGTTACTCGCCGCAGGATTTCTAGCCTCTGACCTGCTCTTGTAACCACGGTAGTTCAGTTTCTGGTCAATGGAAAACCTGGGATGTTGATAGTGGGGGATTCAGTGATGGTAATGCCATTGAATGTCAAGGGGAGATGGTTAGATTGATCTGGTTCACTAACGTCCTTTAGGGAAGGAAATCTGCTGTCCTTAGTTGGCCTGGCCTACATGTGACTCCAGACCCACAGCAATACCCTCGTAAATGCCCTCCAAAATGGCCTAGCAAGCCACTCAGTTCAAGGGCAATTAGGGATGGGCAGTAAATGCTGACCTAGTCAGTGACGCCCACATCCCACAAAATGAATATAAAACACACACACAAGAATAGATAGATAGAGAGGAAAAGGGTAAGTGGTTTAAAGTGCGGTAGGTGTTTGTGGTTCATGGTAAACCTGTTGAATCTGCTAAGGAGGACTGCCTCTTTTAAGGGTGCAGGCCTGGTTGTTTGTAGTCTTGAACTTGTTGAGATGATGTAGATGTCTGGTGGTAAGACATCAGACTGGAGGTGGTTGTCACTTTCAGTTCTCTGCTGCAGTAGTGTAGAATTAGCAGCAAGGATTCTTCCTTGTTTTGGCTGTATCCCTTTCCACAGCCTTTTGCTGGACTACTTTCTGTGATGTTGTTGTGATCTCACCCCTCTCTCCAAAGGGCTGCCTTTGAAGGTCAAAATCCATCACATTAGCATTTCTGTTAGTTGACACATGGCCTTCTCCCCTGGTTTGACCACAAAATGGACCAGGATGTGGAATCCATGATTATCTACTGATGTCTGGATGTTTACCATTCTGTTATGATGTGGTTACTTCACACCTGCTTTGGCTCAGAAGAACTCATTCAATTCAGGAATGTCTCTTGATGGTTAACACCTATTAGTCTGGAATGTGTCCTGTTGTCCTTTCAAGACAGTAAGGCAGTTTTTGAATACACAGGCCAGGTCATCTGACCTTCGGTGGCAATTTTTACAGCACATTGTCCACTTTTTTAAAGGAAAAGTCAATTAAAAAATTATCTTAAAAGTGAGGAATATGATGTGTTTTTACTGAGCATGTCATCACCTACAACATGTAGTAGAGGAGGAAGATAAGTTGTAAAACAAGTTAAATTTAGAAAATAGAGAGAGGCATGAGGATGGAAGATGATAGAGCCCTAATATGCTACAGAGCAGTAGGAAGCATGTTTGCTAAAAGAGTTTTCTTAATTTTAGCCATACCTGTAAGTGAAAGCTTTCTTCACAGAGAGGGGGTAAAATCAAAGGGACAGTCACACGAGCAGCTCTTACATGCTTTCTAGCTGGTGATTGGAAAACATCACTAGTAGAATTATAGGAAGTTACCATGTCAGGGCCAGGCCATTTTGCCCATAAAGACCATTCCAGTGTTTAGTTTAGTTTAGAGATACAGCACTGAAACAGGCCCTTCGGCCCACCGAGTCTGTGCCGACCATCAACCACCCATTTATACTAATCCTACACTAATCCCATATTCCTACCACATCCCCACCTGTCCCTATATATTTCCCTACCACCTACCTATACTAGGGGCAATTTATAATGGCCAATTTACCTATCAACCTGCAAGTCTTTTGGCTTGTGGGAAGAAACCGGAGCACCCGGAGGAAACCCACGCAGACACAGGGAGAACTTGCAAACTCCACACAGGCAGCACCCAGAATTGAACCCAGGTTGCTGGAGCTGTGAGGCTGCGGTGCTAACCACTGCGCCACTGTGCCGCCCGTTTCTCTAGTATGACTACATGTGTAATCCCACTCTCCCACTTACTCTCCATACTCTTTAATATTTTTAATTTTCAAGTAACCACCTGGTATCTTTTCAGAGAATTTATGGATTCTGATTCAACAATGGTTTGTTGAAGAGCATCCCATAATCCAACAATTCTGTGCAAAGAAATGGCTTGTTTGCTCATCACCTTCAAGGCAGTGAATGGTACATTGGGACGGAACATGTAAAAGGAAGAAAAATCCTTAAAAAGAGGGATTTTTACAGCCCATTCTCAATGAAAAAATCATGAACATAGATAAACATTGCCTTTGATGTGATATTTTAAATGTCTGTGACTGCAGATAACAGGAACCTTTAGATTAGGTTTAAAGTTCTGGAGCACAGCATGTGGTACTGATGCTTAAATGATAATTTACCGTTGTGAAATATCATTTTTAATTTCACTGCAACGAATTATCACATCAGGAGATGGTGACGCTATCAGCAATGACCTCAGAACTCATGTCTATTTAGCACAAAAAAATGTAAAAATGTCAAGGCATTTAAAGGAAAATTCTAGCAAAAATTTCCTCAAAAAGCAGTTCGCTAAAAACTTGCTTCCAATCCTCAATCATTCTGAAAAGAACTGCCAATATATTTAAAGAACACATATGTTGGAAGTAAGGCTATATAATGGCCATACAATTTGACCAAGGCTATTAGAATGTGTGATTTTCATAATTATTTAAAAATTAAAAAAAATCTAAGATAAATTGTAAACAATATAACTGGATGGTAAATATTTTTTCACCTTTAGGTTTAATTACAGGATCAACTGGTAAAAGTATCCAATACACTTGCAGGTTTGTTCATTTAGTATCACTGTCACACCTGAGATTAAAAGCAATGGGTCAAATCCTATTCCAGAACACAATAAATTGCTACACCCTTACTGAACTGTAAAGCATCTGCTTTCACATGGCATAGGCTTTTGTTCAAGGCTTCCTTTTAGTTGTCAGCTATTTTGACAAGTTTTGCTGTTTTCTAAGCACGATAAAGAAAATTAAGGTCCTGAATTTAAATGCCATTATTAGCATTGGTGTTGGCCTGGTGATTTTTTTTTGAGTCCTGTGATCTAGAGCAGATCCCATTTATGCATGTTCAGACCCCGTTAAGGCAGGCTGCCATTTCCAATCAGGTCTAGAGTCTTCCTGCGGTGAGCACACTGGGTGCAGCCTGAAGCTCATTGTAATCAATGCAAATAAGGCATAGAAGTGGCTAACACCCATTACTTATATTCCCAATAAGAGCATTTAGAATGAAGTCAAGGAGGTGCACCTGTTGCTGGCACCAGCTGATACTGGTGAAAGAACTTTACTTTCTGGCAGCCTGGAAAAGCAGGATGATTATTTGACCAAAAAAAGAATCAGAGGTGTTTGATCTGAAAGGTACTGCCTGAAAGAATGGTGGAAGCAGATTCAGTAGTAACTTTCAAGAGGGGCGTGTGACTAATTGGATATCTCTTTCAAAGAGGCAGCACAGGCAGGATGGTCCAATGGACAATCTTCTGTGCTATGTGATTCTATGATAAAAGAGATTTTATAGCTCTTTTTAAATGTTGTATCAGGAGCGGCATGACAAAGGGGTTGGAAGTTACGTCACAGCTGTACAGACGTCTGGTTCAACCCCATCTGGAGTACTGATTTCAGTTCTGAGCACTGCACCTCAGGAAAGATATATTGGCCTTGGAGTAGGTACAGCAAAGATGATGCCAGGTCTAACAGAGTTATATTATGAAGACAGTTTTTATAGACCAGGCTTCTATTTCCTTGAATATAGAAGATTAAGGGGTGATATATTTGAAATGTTTAAGATAAATAAAGGAGTTTATAGAATAAAGAAAAACTATTTTTTTCTGTTGCGGGAATCCAGAACATGAGGCATAACCTTAAAATTAAAGCGAGGCTGTTCAGGGGTGATGCCAGGTAGCACTTTTGCACAAAAAGGGTAGTGAAAATCTGGAACTCTCTCTCCCAAAAAGCTGTTGAGGATAGGTCAATTGAAAATTTCAAAACTAAGATTGATAGATTTTTGTTAGGCAAGAGTATTAAGATTGATAGATGGAGTTAAGATACACATCAGCCATGATCTAATTGACTGGCAGAATAGGCTGCAGAGGATGAATGGCCTTTGTTCTTCTTATTGCCTTTGACACCTGAGAGCCTGTGTGGTCACTTTACTATTTCCCCCCCTCCCCATCCAGCCAGTGTGCATTCCTTTGTTCTCTGTTGTAATAGAGGAGGAACAGAACAGGATGGAGGAAAGGAGAGTGACACAGCATTTGAGGAAGATAAGTCCACAAATAAGCCTCAAAGAAGAAGCTGTGGAGGTCTGCTTGCAAAGGCTGCAGGAGAGCTGTGCTGGGTTCTGCATGAAGACCTGCAGCCAAGATCATCTGCCCAGCCAACTCTGCCTGTGGCTGTGAAAGTTACCACTGCACTCAACTGTTATGCCACAGGTTTATTTCAAGCAGTTGTAGGAGATCTTTGTATCATGCAGGGTGCTGTTCAGGTCTGAATTCATCAGGCAATTGACAAACCTTTTAGGAGAGTTGGGGAATTTATCCGGTTTGCAATGACAGCAAGGCAGCAGTATGATACTGTTTTATCATGTTACTGGTTTCCCAATGGTAGGAGGCGTTGTCATACACAAGGCATCTTACCACTTGAAGCTCTTAATTGACAAAAGCATCATGGCAACAACCACCCAACACAAAATGCTGATTTATCAGTGTGCATATTTCCCAGTGTGCATTCCCTGTACAATTTTTCAATCCAAAAAGGCTTGAACATGGAGATTCCTGGCAAGATGGCACCGGCTGCTTCAGAGGCAAAGGGCATGAAGTACATCAGAAGGAGGATCCTTACTTGGAGGACTCTTCAGCGATGGCTGCAAGGTGGATGCAAAAACAATTTATCAATGTCCTGAGAAATGTCTGGGGTCATAGAATATTTTTAAGGCAGAGGTAGTTAGATTCTTGCTAGGTCAGGGAATCAAAGGGGGTCGATGGGACTGTGGAATTTGAGTCAGAAACAGATCAACCATGATCTTATTGAATGGCGGAGCAGGCTCGAGGGGCTGAATGGCCTACTTCTGCTCCTAATTCGTATGATCATAAATGACAGACTTCCTGCAGGTTGACTCCAAATGTCAACAATCAACTCGGCTTTGGATCTATTTGTGAACTGATGAGCAGCTGCTGGTTGAACTGCTGCTATTAGATCCTGGAAGCCCTGAGAAATAGATGTCCTATCCCTGCCCCAAGTGTCTGAAAGCTGGATTGCAGTTCTAGCTATCTTGTCTCCTACTGCCTCCAGGGCTACAATCTGTATCTCTGATTTTAACCTCCAGTACCCGACAAGAACGGGCATGCGGGTGTTGGGGTGGGGTTTAGGTTTAGTTTAGAGATACAGCACTGAAACAGGCCCTTCGGCCCACCAAGTCTGTGCCGACCATCAACCACCCATTTTATACTAATCCTACACTAATCCCCATATTCCTACCACATCCCCACCTGTCCCTATATTTCCCTACCACCTACCTATACTAGGGGCAATTTATAATGGCCAATTTACCTACCAACCTGCAAGTCTTTTGGCTTGTGGGAGGAAACCAGAGCACCCGGAGAAAACCCACGCAGACACAGGGAGAACTTGCAAACTCCACACAGGCAGTACCCAGAATTGAACCCGGGTCGCTGGAGCTGTGAGGCTGCGATGCTAACCACTGCGCTACTGTGCCGCCCATATGTGGTTAACATATCAGCAGCTTGGCACTCAATGAGTCTGTGCCGTACATACACGTTTTAACATGCATGTTTTGGGTAGTGGATAATAATGACAACATTGCCTCCTTACTCCATCCCCAGAATTTTCCACCCCTCCACCAACCCCCCCACCTTCCCCCAGCTGACCCTGGCATATCTGGCTGGGGGCATCTCTCCCTTAACCCCACCAGCAGTAACTGAAGTCTGGACACCTGACAGGATTGGCTTCCTCAGACTTCAGTGGGCATGTCCCACTCTCCTGTACTCACACCAAGCATTAGGAAATCCATGAATTTCAGAGCTTTAGAACCAGTGAACCCCTCAACAGTGCAGTGTGAAAGGTGGTTCCTGAGCTATTCATTTTAGAGGATGAACAGTGTGGTAGTTTACATGGTGTGCCAAAAAAAGAGTCCTTGCCTGTTTTTATCATCATTGAACTTTATCGGGCTTTGATTTGTAGTTCCTGGAGTGAGAAGTGACATACAGTAGCATTGCCATGTCCCTTCATAAGGCAAGTCGAACATTTTTCTGAAGTTTCCTCTCATGGCCAGCCAAAAGTCTCTTTCCCTCCTTTGCTGCATGTCATCCAGGAGTGCCTGAAGGTCAACTTCATTAAAATTTTGGACCCTTCCTTTCTGCGCCCTTCCAATGCCCTGCTCCCTTGTTTGGTGTCACTGCCTGTTTCTCCAATAATGCTTTATAAGTGGCACAAAATCTCTCATAAGCTATCTATCATAGCAAATTGACAGTTGGCACCATCTTACAAAAAATGTACTGCTTATCTGCTGCTCTCCCAATCTTCTGTTTAAATCTTCAGCCATTTTCAGTTCTTAATGACTGCACCTCGAAAACCCCACTCCAGCACAGTACGCCAGTGTTACGTGGGCATTGTGTATACTCAATGCCAATGGGTCTACAAATGAGCTGACTCTGTGATGTAATGCAGGGTCATTGCTCGAGTGGGTCAGCAAGCAAAAGTCCTGGCTCAGAGGGACAATATTGGAGCAATTTATATAGTGCCTTTCACAACTTCAGAAACCCCCCCAAAGCACTTTACAATCAACAAAGTAATTTTGAAGTGTAATCACGGTTGTAATGTAAGAAATATGACAATCAATTTGGCACATCAAGCTTTCATAAACAGAAATGAAATAAATGAATGGATTACTGTTTTAGGTGTTGACCATTTATCACTCCCTCAGTACTGCACTGAACTATCAGTCTAGATTATGAGCTGAAGTCTCTGGAGTGATACAATGAGGTCTTAGTGCAACACTTTAGTGGAATATGAGAGTGAGGGCATTGTTATGTCAATATGGCAATAAACTTTTTGCAACTAACACCATATTAACAAGAAACAATAATCTAGGGATTACTGATTACGATTAGAATTGAAATCATTTCTTTTGTCCATTGTTTATACACAGATATTAATAACCGGGTCCATATCGCTATTAAAATTGAATCAGAGTAACATCATCTTGTTAAGTGTGTGTTTGTTAATTAATACTGCAAACAGTTTTTTCTATGCCAGGAATCAGCATGTGGAGCTGCATGTGACTCTTTAACATTTCATTTGCGGATCTCAACCTTTTCCAGTTGGGTAGCATAATCATGAAAAAAGCTTAAAAAATTAAGTCAAGAAAATGACAAATCAAAGAACTAAGATGACAACACAACTTTACTTATTGAGTTATTCATTTGCTTAATCAAAAATTTAGTTTCTACACTGTCGGGCTTCAAAATAGCATTTTTAGAGATTATTTCAGGAAATATATGGTAATTGCTGAAAAAAAGAGACATGCTGTCGAAGCTTTTCATCTTGCACTCATCAGGATAGATGCAAGAATGCCAAGTTTCAAAGGGGGCAACAATTTATACTGCATGAGAAAAGGGTGCTGATTGGTTGGCAACGAGCAATGATTTGATCGGGGTAGCCATTATCCTGCAGGATAGCTTTGATGCATGTTGTGTATCATGCAAACTCAGGAATGGGCCTAAGGCTGCCACCTTTAGAATTGAAAAGTGCCCAGTGTACCTCAAATTACCCTGGAAGGGTAAGGTATCTCAAGAATTTGAGAAACAGGTGAAGCTAGCCGTTTAACATTGCTACTCTGCAGTAGCAACACAAGGGGTATTTTTCCAGTAACAGGATGTTGCCGTTAAGTCCAAAAAAGTTCTGCCTACCACACAAGTGATTAATGTGGTATATGAATTCCAGCGCTGGTGTGTTGTTAGGTATGTAGGCCGTATGTCCAAATGACTGTGGATCGTATCAAACAGCACATCCCTTCGACTGTTCGCAACAGGTAGAGTACTGACCATACTCAATCAGCCTGTACTTGCAAAACTTGGAATACAATGTCTAATGTTAGATGTGACTCCACGATCGGACAGCACTTAAAGAACAATCCTGAGTGCGCTAAGAATTACACTAATAACCAACTTAAGATTATCAGTTGGGCTCACAATGTGGTTTATGTGCAGAGTCCTGTCCTCTGCAGGCAAAAGGAACATGTCCAGGTTTTGTGCCTTTTTTGAATTTGACAAAAGCTTGGGGTCAGTAGTTCCCTGGCAACACCTTGACCAGAGTTGACTTGCCAACCAATCAGCACCCTTTTCTCATGCAGTATAAATTGTTGCTCCCTTTGAAATTTGGCACTCTTGCATCTGCCCTGATGAGTGCAAGACAAAAAGCTTCGACCGCATGCCTCTTTTATTAAAAGTACTCAAGTTCTGTACTATCAAGTGACTATTTATATGGTAATTATGCTCTTAAAAGATACATTAAAAGTTCAATCCCTTGTTGACAGTTTATTTCATGATTCAATTCATTGATGTTAAAGAATTTAACATTTACAATTATTTAATGCAATGTTATGACCAGGTGAGGTGTCTAAGGGTTCCGTCTCAGCCTTTGCCTGGTTTAACCATAACAGGGTTTAATTTTAGAAACACCGTGTTTTTAGCTCCTCCCCCCCCCTCCACCCCCAGTGAATCCTTGTTCACTGCTCCAATTGTAAGGCAAAGAAATCAGGCAGGTTTCCTTAGATTTAAACAAGAAAGGTGGAACTTTATTCATCTTAAACTCTAACCCAGTTAACGACTACGAATATGTGACGCGACCATGCTAGCATGCATACGCAATAAACACACACGCAGATAAAGAAAAAGTAGAAAGAATAAAAGGGAAAAGTTTGAGGCAATATCTGTTAGTTATTTACTATCCATTGAGTTCAATGTGGAGTCTTTGGTTGCCGGTAAGTCCTGCTGTTCGTTGGGGCCCAGTTCACACTTCAACTTGTTTCAATGCAGGAGTCTTTTCTCTCCTGAGGTTTGCATGTCTGCTGTGGGTACGGTGGCTTGGGAGAAAGTGAGAGAGACACAGCCAAGAGAGAAGCTTCCTTGTTCCAGCTTCATTTGCAAAACTGCCCTCTGTTCTTTTCTGTGTGGCACAATTCAACTGCAAGTTGGCCAGCAGATCAGTCATGTGACTAACTGGCTTAACCACTCCTGTGTTTGTGGATTGTATCATCTTAGCAGTCCCTGGAATGTACTTCCTTACACCTTCAATGTCTGGTGATCAAAATCTATTTGGGTCAATTGGACCAGGGAGTAGTTTTTTGTCTCCACAAACATTGTCTCTTAGTATGCAAATGTTCTCCAGTCAAAGGTCTGATGATCTCTTTAACAAGTTCTTTCTTCACTCCAGCAACAGTTTAAAATTAATATTCATATGACAAAATTAATATGCCTAATTCTTGGCAGGTGGGGGGTCTGCATGACAGCTAGAATTAATAAATTATATAAATGATATTTTGAGAAATATCATACACAGGGGATTTGTCTCCCTCGCTGAAGAAGAGCCATATTTTTATTTTGAGGATAAAAGGCTAATCATTATGCTGCACTTTGCAGTTTCAAATGATTCTTTTAATGAAAAACATCATAGTGCTCTAAATAAACCTGTTTGACTGATATAGCTACATCATGGTTATAGATAATGCCTTTGGTTCGAGAAACAGGTTTTATGGTTATGACCACTACTGTTTCTAATATAGTTAAGATAATAAATTATTCTGAACATGCTATGAGAAGCTTTTTTATTGCAAGAATCAATAGGCAAAAAATTGCCATAATTCTATGTATCTTAAGTTAAAGTTTGCCTTAAAGATGGCTTTACTCAAAAATATTATAGTAAAAAATCCATTTAGTACATGGTCTGTTAGAAAATCACAAAGATAAAAAGCATTCTTTCAGTCTTATATATAAATCTTATCACTATTTAATTCAAAGTGACATTGTGCTGTCTTTTCCATTAAATTAATATGGTCACTATTTTTACATTTTCTTTTTTCAATGTTGAACTCATATTCACACTAAAACATTAAAATAACACAACTTACATCCAACCACTTTAAGTAAAAAATAAATTGCTTCCTATCAAACAAGACCTACCACTGGTATGGCACTTGAGTAGCCTTAGCAATCGATATCACAAGATGCAAATAAATAAGAACATACATGCTTAAATGTGCCTATAGCTCTGACCTTTGAGCAGGTTCATCAAAAAAATGTTTGTTTGATCACAAAAAGATTTGCAGGGAAAAAAAGGGTTATAAGCATCATGTTTAGGGGAAAAATGAATTCAATCACAGAAAGCAAAAGGTTTGAATGACATTGAAATAGAAAATCATCGAAGAAGGCAATAGTGACTTTAGCTTAGAGATGACTAGTTTTGTTTTGCTACCAAACCAGACAGGATTCGTGTGTGCCTGATATGGGATGAAATGTTCCATGTTAACAAAAAATTGAGTTCCGCCTGGTAATTGTTAGCAAAGCTCAAAACCTTTGCCGAAAAATATCCAACTCGAAGTGAAAGAAAACGTGCCGTTATGATTCTCCAGGAAAAAGTTGATAAAGCTGAAGACAAATTTAAGATTTGGGTAGCATCAAGATTCAACTTTGAAAACAAAAATAATGATTTTTTACCTATTCGTGCAATGTAGAAACTGGATTTTTGCCCAAGCTATATACAAGATTGAAATTACATGAACTTCAGTAGTAACTGTGGTCATTCTTATAAGCGTAGAGAGAAATTAAAGCAAATGACTTTGTACAGCATCAAATAAGTGCATAAATGAATCCTCAGATTCTCGATAAACAATGTTTTCCTCTTAAGGTATGCTTTTGCCTTTACTCCATTCTTTAATTTTTTTCATCTTGCAGCTCCCAATAGTTTTTATTTTAGCCAAATTAAAAAAAAAAAGGCTCTTCAGGTAAAATAGGTTGCCGACACCTGTTCTAGGCTAATGTTCGTTCTCCAAAAGAAAATAGCCAATAAAATAAAGAGGTGTTTATACTTGTTTTGTTTGTTGTATTTTTTCAACTTTCTTCAATCTATTCCAAAGGTGCTGACACCTGCCAGGGTCCAGATTCAATGGCGCCAAGTGCCCTCAAGTGCTTTGCCCAAAAGGACATAATTATTCAAGTCTGATCTGGGACAGTGGACACCAGCAGGCTATTTGACTGTGGAGGCTATCACAATGAGATCAATCTCTTCCTCACTGGGCATCCATACACACATGCACTTGCCTGAAGGGTCACTGAATAATAAACAGGAGTGGGAGCCCCTGGCTAAATCTTTTCCCTCTCTTACTCAGGATTGCTGACATCACTTGTAGTGACCTACTTCTGTGTGAGCCAGGATCAGCTAATTCAATTCAGAACAGGGAATCGAACCTGCTGTGCTTTTCTCTCTAAGGCTTAGTATTGTCATGCACATTTGCCCAGTTTTCATATTTAATAAAACCTGCTGATGCTGTAAAGCTGATATGGACTGGGCTGAATTTTATAAGCATTTTGGTGGCAGACGAAAACAATGGTAGCCCACCAGCGTGGACTGCACGTCAAAGAGCCACCTCGATTCCAAGTGCAGTGGCTTATTTAAATAGCTGGGGAGGGCCCCGCTGATCGCATAGAGGGGCAGCTGCCCATCCCTGGAAATGCCATCAGCTGCCTGTGCACAGGCGCTGGCACCATTTTTAAAGAGCTGTTAGCCCGACCGGTAAATTTAAATATTTAAAGAAACCTTGAATGAAAGAAAATAAATACATTTCTTTTGCCCCTCTCCCACCCCCAATATCAATTAAATTAATTATTTTCCCTTTCCCTCCCAAAAACATTTACCTTCACAACCTGACCTTGCACCTCCCCCCCCCCAAACTGTATAATCATTCAACTATAACCCTTCCCACCATCCCCTACACGCATGACGTACATTTGACACCCCCCTCCCCCCGCTGCACTGATAAACTTACCTCCTCCCCACTCCCCACCAGTGTTGCGCCTCGTTTCCCCGGACGGAGATCCAAAGGCGCGGATGAAAATTGCGGCAGCACTTCAGGAGGTGACGGGAAAGTCATTAATGCAGGTACGTAAATTTATTTGAATATTTAAATTATGGTCCCGTTGCCAATCAGCGGGGGGCTGCCATGAGGCCTCACTGCCGCTGGCATTATTGAGACAGGCCCTGCCGGCGTTGAAGTTCATGGCGGGCCTCATCCGGGGCAATCTTCATGCCCCACCCCACCCCCGCCAAGGATCCCGATGTCGAGGCCTCTATTAAATCCAGCCCAGTGTCTTTCCTTTTTCCCTTAAGTATTTATCTAGCAGACACTGCTGCTGCAGTTTTGGAACACTGAACAGACTGTTAAACAGTCTGATCTGTGAAATGCTTGTATGCTAATATTCAGAGCCTGTATTCAAGGCAATTAGGAGCCTCAATTTTGCTTTGCTCAAAAGTTATTTTTAATTGTTCAAGAATGGCTGCTTATAAAATTATTAATACCAAGAAGGGTTTTTGCACACTGCTACTGACTGGTTCAGCGCAAACCATAACATGTACTCTGTGTAGCAGCTGGTGGTAAAATTACTATTTCTGACTTGTAGCTACAAGCCTCCCTCAAAAGGCCAATAAGATTATTAATAATAGCCTTCAGATCACAATGAATAAAGTGATAATTTTCATTGTTATGAAGTAAGCCCTAATATTATTGCTACAGCAAACAATCAAAGTGACCTTTCACTTGTGGAAAGAAGATTGCCAATATGACCTCAGGCTTGGATGGCAAAGGTCACCTTGGACAGATGGCATGTTCAGGATGACAGATGCAAATTGGCTGAAATCTGTTAATGACAGTCTCGAGCCCATTTCACCAGACAGTTCCTCTTGTTGGTTGTGAAGCTCAAGGATCCATTATTCATATACACACAGTTACCAGTTATACTCTTGTTAATTTAATGTGAATCGTTCATTTTCTGAAGGCAACCTGGGATGTGATACATGGAACGGATGTTTCATGACAATTCTTTTATAATTTCCCTTCAGCAAATAATCGCATCAGGAGCAGTGTGATTAGCGAGAACACCAAAATGATAAGACAAGGGAATGCTTTTAATCATGTTTCCTTATTTTGACCTTGTTGTGCATAGAAGGACTAAGTACTGATTCAGATTGTGAATTTATGTAACTGAGCTCTGATGATGACAAAGTACATAACAGATATTTAAAAATGTATTTAATCAATAGAAAATAAAGGTGTGTTCTGCATTATGGTTTATTCCTCCATAAACCTGAGCTCATCCACAATTCTGCCACTTGTACCCTAATTCACACCATGTCCTATTTAACCATCACCCTGTGCTCACTGACCTGCATTGGCTCTTGGTCCAACAATTCTTCATTTTTAAGATTCACATCTTCATGTTCGAATCCCTTGCCCCCTCCCCATCTCTGTAATCTCCTCCAGTTGTACAACCCATCAAGAACTCTGTGTTCCTCCAATTCTGGCCACCTGCACATTTCCAACTTTGCCTCACCATTGACGACCATGCCTTCAACCATCTAGGTGCTACGCCCTGGAAATCCCTCCATAAGCCTCTCCACCTTTCCACCTCACTCCCCTTCTTCAAGGCACTCCTTAAACCTACCTCTGACAAAGATTTTAGTCACCCATCCTAATGTCGTCTTCTTTGGCTTACTGTCAATTTTTAAAATCTGATTACGCTCCTTGAGAAGCACCTTAGGATATTTTACTACATTAAAGGTGTAATACAAATGCATGTTGTTATTTTGCATCAGCAGCATTAAGGTAGTGGTGGTGCTTTGCTGATGGTGTAGCAGATAAAAGTCATGAGAATTGCACAGAATACACAGCACAGAAACAGGTTATTCGAGCCAACTGGTACATGCTGGTATTTATACTCCACAAGAGCCTCTTCATCTAACCCTATCAGCATAATCCTCTATTCCTTTCTCCCTCAAGGGTTTATCTAGCTTCCCCTTAAATTCATCTATGTTGGTTTGTGCTGAGTTACTTGATCTCAGCCAAGTTAGCAGGTGGAGTTGATGCAATTGGCCTCAATAGGTGAAAAATGAGCCAGGGTTCCTGTTGCTGATTGCTATCCAATGATCTCTTCTAAAAAGAGTAAATGTATAGCGATTTGAATAAGGTACCAAAAGGCTGCTAGAATCCATCAAATTATAGCCCTGGATGTATCAGTACCTTTAAATGAGGAAGGGAGACCATTGCAGAAAAAGAAGCACACAATTTATGATAGAATAAATAACATTTCAGAACTTAACAGACATCAGGACAGATGAATAGGTGACCTCAATAATGGCCTGAGGCCAATGACAAAAAGACAAAGGAAAGCCATGTATTAATGAAGAAATAGCTAACCTAGCCACAGAAAATGACAGCCTCAAATCTTCCACCTCTTGAAAACATTGATCTAAATCTCTTGGATTCAGGTGGAAGATAGTTCAAATATCCAATATTTTTAAAAAGCAAATAATAAATAGGATAAATGCTATTCTGCAGTTGATGCTGCTGGTACTTGTTTACTTTCATTTGCATCACATAAAGCTTTCCAACAAAAATTTAGTCCAATATCTTTTGCTGGAGTCTTGATAGAAACATCTCCTCCGCAAATGTCAGTTACAAAATCATGTTTAAAGCAGTTTTATACTCCTCACGATTCTTCCACCCTCACATCCCTTGAAAAGAAAAATCTCCAGCAATGCCAGTGGCTGAGAACACATTGTTATGCCAAAATAAAAGGAGTTAGCTTCCTGGATGGCTCTGTGGGCAAAGGCACTGCTCAGTGTAATGGTAAATTATGTTAGACCAGAAGGCACTGGTTCAATCCGTGGGCTTTTTTTTCATTTGTTCATGGGATGTGGGCGTCACGGGCAAGGGCAACCATTTATTGCCCATCCCTAATTTTCCTTGAGAAGGTGCTGCTACACCACCTCTTGAACTGCTGCAGTCCATGTGGTGTAGATCAACCCACTCTGCTGTTAGGGAGGACTTACAAGATTTTGACCCAGTGACAGTGAAAGAATGGTAAGAATAGTTCCAAGTCAGGATGGTGTCTCGCTTGGAGGGGAACTTGCAGGTGGTGGTGTTCCCATAAATCTGCTACCCTTGTCCGTCTAGGTGGTAGATGTCATGGGTTTGGAAAGTGCTGTTGAAGAACTGCACTGAGTTAGTTAATCTCAGCCTGAGCAGGAATTTTGAGAGCAGACATGTACAACTTGGCTTAGTGATCTTGAGTTAAGAATAAAATAATTCGCAAGATTCCCCCCTTCTGATTGCTACTCGGTGACCCCTGGTGAAACTTGTGCATGTGTGGATGTCACATTAGAAAAGAAGTTAACCTGGTTGTTTGATGGCCTGTCTGAGCACAGATGAATGGCCATATTGGCAGGGAACTGTACAATAGTGTGGCTCAGAAGTCTTTAGCAGAGGAAAGGAGAACATGGACCAAAAATAGAGGAAGCTGATGACAAAGATGAAGGGCTGATGAACGAGACTGCTCTTCATCTGTGTGCGAAACCACGTCCAGAATATTTAAGTGACCAGAGGACCTTTTCCAGAATAGACTACGGGACTACTTCTGAAAATAACCATAGATCACCATCCGATTAAAAAAAACGCACAGTAGTTAACAAACAACAGCAATAGTCAGAAATAATATACAAGCAATACAGAGAACTTCTGTGTGATTGGAACAAAGTGATGAAGGATAAAGTTACGTGCTTCTGAATGGAATTATTTAATCGGATATAAAGAGCAGAATGAATAGCTGTCAGTGATTTGCACAAAGTAACACAAGGGCAGGTAATCCAGAGAACAAATCTCGAAAACTTCAGCCAGAATATTTGTTGCGGGATCGGGAACCCGATGCCCAGAACATTTTCTGATCCTGACCCCGCATGCTGTTGCAGTGCTATTTTCATATGTAAAGTGCGTAATTGGCCTGGGGGTGAGTCTGGCGCCCAATTGGAGGTTATGATGGAAGAAATGAGGAAGGGCAGCCTACTTATAAATCATTCTCCACTCAACCTGCAGGAGAAGAGAGCCCATAACGCTCGAGAGATGGCCAGAACAGGTCGTGGAGAGGCCCAACAGCGTACTTTGACCCCGATGGAGGAGGCGGCATTGAAGGTGCCCTTGAGGCATTTCGTGTGGGGATGGCGAGACAGGAGATCATAAGCAACAGGGTCATTGTATAGCTCTTTCTTGAGGTAAAGGGCATGGAGGAGACCCCTGCCCAATGTGAGCTATGGATCTTAGACCCCTGTCATCTGAAGGGATGGTTGTGCTGGGTCATTTATTGACTAGAACGAGTCTTCATTTCCATTTTCCTGTGTTTCCTACAGGGCCAGTTGCAGAGAGGGAGCTAAGTGCACCTACCCAATCAGTGCTGCTATCCATGCCAGGGGGCAGGGGTGGGGAGTGGGGGTTATTCCACGGAACTTGCATCGTCACATCATACTTCGGCACCTTCAATCAGTGCAAACAGTGCAGCACAGTGGCGCAGTGGTTAGCACCGCAGCCTCACAGCTCCACGAACCCGGGTTCGATTCTGGGTACTGCCTGTGTGGAGTTTGCAAGTTCTCCCTGTGTCTGCGTGGGTTTTCTCCGGGTGCTCTGGTTTCCTCCCACAAGCCAAAAGACTTGCAGGTTGATAGGTAAATTGGCCATTATAAATTGTCACTAGTATAGGTAGGTGGTAGGGAAATATAGGGACAGGTGGGGATGTTTGGTAGGAATATGGGATTAGTGTAGGATTAGTATAAATGGGTGGTTGATGTTCGGCACAGACTCGGTGGGCCGAAGGGCCTGTTTCAGTGCTGTATCTCTAAAACAAAAACAGTCACCTCGGTTGGGCCCCAGATTAGCATAGGTAGGGGAGCTCTGGGTAAACCTCACATCACATATGAGCAGGAGAAGGAGGGTGAGGCAGAGTCAGCTATGGGCAGTCCCCCTCGGAGGATGGAGGACAGACTGAGAGATGCTTTGATAGGTGAAGATCCAGTGCATCGGGTGTCACAGACAAGGAAAATCTTCCTCGAGAACCAGAGGTAGATAGGTTCCTGTTTGTCGGAGTTCCCTGCAGCCTTGAGGAGTCATGGGCAGGCAATAGAGGAGTCCATGCAGCGCATGTGCTCTGTCATGACTGAGGGATTCGGTCACATGAGCTCCTCCATTGAGAGATTGGGAAACCTCTTGGAGAGCCATATGCAGCACCACTTTGAGTGGGTGCAGAAGCAGCGTGCTAATATGCACAGAAAGTGTGAGACTCTCTGTAGCATGGACCACTCAGTGCCACTGATGGTGCTGAGATGATCGAAGTGGATGCCAGCTTCCCCAGTTGGTGGCCTCATCCAGCATCCAAAGGGCGCCAGGAAAAGGCTGAGATGGTTGAAGCGCCAGATGAAGGGGCCACCCCTCAGGAGACATCTGCACTACCCTTTGGCCCCTCACCCCCTCCACCTCAAGAACCATCTGTGTGCCAAAGCCATGCGACAGAGGCATATGCGCACCTACTTCCACTACTAACAGGCTTTAAAAATGTGGCCTGTTCTGTCCATAATGGAACTTGAAATTAGATTCCTGTTTTAATTTCCCACAAAGATAACTTTACATTTGTAAAATACACCAAAGATTACTTGGAATTGTTTTTCTTATTGTTTCAACAAGATATTTCTTTCATATGGGAAAGTCAAGATAGAATAGTGTTGCAAAATAGGGACTGGGGTTATAATGGATCAGATTGCTGCGTCACGATTGTTTATGGTAGTTGATGATAAGACAAATTTCTCTCCTAATAAATATTCCATGCTATTAACAACTGTGATAACTATAATGGAAAAGCAATGAAGTTCATATCTTTAGATGGAGATAAGGAAACATCCAAATTATTAATGAAGCCACAGCATCCCGCTTCCCCCAGTAAATCTGGCAAGTGTTGGATTGTTCACTGAACAAAGCTTTCAGCACTACATATAACAAGCAGATTGTTATAATAGAACATTTGAGCCAGATGGACACATCGGACTTGTAGTGGCAAGTATGAGAGACAATGTTTGGGTGATCAGACTAAATGGCAGTAAGCTACAGCACAACTAAAACTTGGCAAAATTTCAGATCTCATTTATTAATTAAAAATTATTCTGACAAAGTCTAATCTGAAATGGACAAACATAATTATAATGGAATTGCTATTTGGATTGACTCAGGTACTTGGATTTAATTTGGATCCATATTCTGTTGGTAGATCGTAATGGGTAACACAATGGACAACCAAATGTGTACAAACCTGTACAACCCGAAGTAGCTGATTGATTATAATAACACTTCATTCAGTTAATTGGCCATCATGTGGTGACCTTTAATGATGTACCCATAAGGCATTTTTTAGTGCAAGATACACAGTTAGTGGTATTATAATGCTTGTGTTGTTTTGTTGTATATAATCACACAAGCAGTAAAACCAATTATAAATAAAACCAGTAAATGCTGGAAATGTTCAGCAGGGCAAGCAACAGACATTTTATCAGAACTCTGCTTTGCCTTAGTAAAAGCTATTACTTCCCCACCATGCAGATCATTGTGGCTTTCTGGGCATCAGTGCAGATTTAGGCCATGTGATATTCTTGCTGAACCTGGTCAGCTAGTGGAGGTGTTGGCAACCATCCCCATCAGCTGTTGGGCAGATATTCTTGTCCGAAATCTTCCTAATATGGCAGAAAGCCACACAATACCCTCTTAGTTGCACTGCCAGTCTTTGTCCTCTCGTCACCAGACTTCTCAAGAACCTCCCCATCCATGCTCCTGCTAATTCCCCAAAAAAACACTACCAACATTTGCATGTCACACAGGCTGTAGGATACAGTTGCATTGCTTACTTTCCTGTGATTGCCTCCCATGATGCTGAATTCAATAGTAGTCGGCTTTTGTGACCATAAGGAGAATTTTGCCATTCCATCTACAAAAGATCTGTCAATTGAATGATGTAGTATCTCTGGCCATTGGCACTCAAATTTATATTGCCCACAGCTGGATTGGTTCACTGAGAATTTTTATAAGAATTATTCACATGCCCATGAAGAGAGGTGAGGTGAGAGAGACTGCCCTTGACATCAAGGCAGCATTTGACTGAGTATAGCATCAAGGAGCCCGAGCAAATCTGGAGTCAATGGAAATTGGGGGAAATTCTCTGCTGGTTGGAGTCATTCCTAGCACAAAGCAAGATGGTTGTATTATGGGAGGTCAATCATCTCAGTCTCAGGACATCACTGCAGGAGTTCCTCAGGGTGGTGTGCTAGGCCCAACCATTTTCAGCTGCTTTATCAATGACCTTCCTTCCATCATAAGGTCAGAAGTGGGGATGTTTGCTGATGATTATACAATGTTCAGCACTATTCGTGACTTTTCAGATACTGGAGCAGCTCATGTCTATATGCCACAAGACTTGGACAACATCCAGGCTTGGGCTGATAAGTGACAAGTAACATTTGTGCCACACAAGTGCCAGGCAATGACCATCTCAAACAAGAGAGAATCTAACCATCTCTCCTTGAGGTTCAAGGGCATTACCATCGCTGAATCCCCCATTAGCAACATCCTGGGAGTCACCATAGACCAGAAACTGAACTGGACCAGCCACATAAATGATGTGGCTACAAGAGCAGGTCAGAAGCTGGGAATTCTGCAGTGAGTAACTCACTCCCTGTCTCCTCAATGCCTGTCCACCATCTACAAGGCACAAGTCAAGGGTGTGATGGAATACTCTCCACTTGCCTGGATGGGTATAGCTCCAACAACACTCAAGAAGCTTGACACCATCCAGGACAAAGCAGCCCATTTGATTGGCACCCCATTCACCACCTTCAACATTCACTCCCTCCACCACTGATACACAGTGGTAGCAGTGTGTACCATATACAAGATCCACTGCAACAACTCATCAAGACTCCTTCAACAGCATCTTCCAAACCCGCAACCTCTACCACCTAGTAGAACAAGGGCAGCAGATTCATGGGAACACCACCACCTGCAAGTTCCCCTCCAAGCCACACACCATCCTGATTTGGAACTATACTGCCATTCCTTCACTGTTGCTGGGTCAAAATCCTGGAACTCCCTTCCTAACAGCACTGTTGGTGTACCTACACCCCAAGGACTGCAGCAGTTCAAGAAGGCAGTTCACCACCACCTTCTCAAGGGCAATTAGGGATGGGCAATAAATACTGGCCAAGCTAACAATGCCTACATCCCCCGAACGAATTTAAAAAAAGAGTTAATGGTTAATTCATCAGTAATATGGCATGTGTGTTGTCATTGACTGTTCAATTGTATATGAATTTTACTTAGTCAACCTCAAAGAATGTGCAGAGTAAACTTTTGTGCTCCTGTGGGTGTGCTAAAAAAGGAAAACAACAAATAACTCTGATTTAATATATTAGTGTACGAAGATCAAATTAAACTACAAGCTGCTTCCTAAATTATTTGAGCATGTTCCAGACAATTTGAAAAAACACAGTCCTGCTTTCTACACAGAGATGCTGATGTAACCATAGTCCAGCCGGATTTCAGCTGTTTTCTAGGCACTTCAAAGATTGCCCTATCCACATTCATAAGCAATATTGATCTGAATTAATTAAATTCTGAAGCAGTACTTCTCATTTGGCCTCTGCTGAACATCAACTCTCCACTGCCTTTCTTTTTCAGAATCTGTACAAAACCCAAGATCTTAGGTCCCTTTAAAACAACTTGTAGAACTTTGCATTTTATGTCCTGTGCCTCACACCATAGTTTATCCTTGTGAAACCCCACAGCTAGTTCCATTGGTCTCATTATTCCCTTCCTCAAATTCAACTCCTTACTCTATCTACTGTCACAAAGAAAGAAAAAGAAAGACTTGAATTTATATAGTGCTTTTCACAACCACCAGATGTTTCAAAGTGCTTCACAGCCAATGAAGTACATTTGAAGTGTAGTCACTATTGTAATGTAGGAAAGGCAGCAGCCAATTTGCACACTGCAAGCTTCCACAAACGGCAATGTGATAACGACCAGATAATCTGTTTTTGTGAATTTGGTTGACAGATAAATATTGGGCAGGACACCAAGGATAACTCCACTGCTCTTCTTCAAAGTAGTACCATGGGATCTCTTGTGTCCACCTGAGAGGGCAGACAGGGCCTCAGTTTACAGTCTCATCTGAAAAAGGCAGTACCTCCAATACTGCAGCACTGCACAGGACTATCAACTTTGATTTTTGTGCTCATGTCCTGGAGTGGGACTTGAACCCAGAACCTTGTGACTCAGAGGTGAGAATGCTAATAACTGAGTCGTGGCTGACGCTCACAGTAAGTACTGTACAATTGTTTCTTTAATTCTTTTCTTGGTATCGCCAATATCCCACTATTTTCTTCAGTAAAGCATCCCTTCATAAATTGATGTGTATCTCTCACAAAAAATCTTTGTTTTTTCTTCAGTTTCTTTTTCGTTCTTGATTACAATGCTTTCCATAATTTAACAGGTCCCCTGCGTGCTTCTTTCCACAAATCCTTTACAGACTCTTCTTCTGAGGGTGCTCCTTGCTCACTTCATAGAATAGAGTCATAGAAAGTTTAAGACACAGAAAGAGGCCACTTGGCCCATCATGTCTGTGCCGGCCGAAAAATGATCCACCTATTCTAATCCCTCCTTCCAACATTTGATCAGTAGCCCTACAGATTAGAGCACTTGAGGTGCATATTCAGACTCCTTTTGAATGACTTGAGGGTTTCTGCCTCAACTACCCTTTCAGGCAGTGAGTTCCAGACCCCCACCACCATCTGGGTGAAAAGATTTTTCCTCAACTCCCCTCTGATTTTTCTACCAATCACTTTAAACCTATGCCCCCTAGTCATTGACCTCTCTGCTAAGGTAAATAGGTCCTTCACCTCCACTCAATCCAGGCCCCTCAAAATTTGTACATTTCAATCAGATCTCCTCTCAGCCTTCTTGTTCCAAGGAGAACAACCCCATCCTATCCAATCTTTCCTCATTGTTGCATTTTTTCAGTCCTGGCAACATCCTCATAAATCTCCTCTGTACCCTCTCTGGTGCAATTATATCCTTTCTGTAATGAGGTGACCAGAACTGCACACAGTAATCAAGTTGTGGCCTAACCAATCATTTATATAGTTCTAGCATAACCTCCCTGATCTTATATTCTATACCCTCGTCTAGTAAAGGAAAGGATTCCATATGCCTTCTTAACCACCTTATTGACCTGTTCTGCTACCTTCAGGGATCTGTAGACATTCACTCCAAGGTCCCTCACTTCCTCTACACTTCTCAGTATTTTCCCATTAATCGTGTATTCCTTTGCCTTGTTTGACCTCTCCAAATGCATCACCTCACACTTCTCTGGGTTGAATTCCATTTGCCATTTTTCTGCCCATCTGACCAGAGCATCAATATCTTCCTGTAGCCTATAGTTATCCTCTTCGCTATCTACCACACTGCCAATCCTTGTGACTTCCACAAACTTCTTGATTATGCCGCCTATATTAATGTCCAAATTGTTAATATATACCACAAAAAGCAGGGGACCCAGTACTGAACCCTACGGAATGCCACTGGAAACAGCTTTCCAGTCGCTAAAAATACCCGTCAACAATTACCCTTTGTTTCCTGCCACTCAGCCAATTTTGTATCCACCTTGCTGCATTTCCCTGGATCCCATGGGATTTTATTGTTTCAACCAGTCTGCCATGTGGAACCTTATCAAAAGCCTTGCTAAAGTCCATGTAGACCACATTAACTGCACTACCCTCATCTATCTTCCTTGTTACTTCTTCAAAAAATTCAATCAAGTTGGTCAGACAAGATCTTCCCTTAACAAATCCATTCTGACTCAACTTGATTAACCTATGCCTTTCTAAGTGATGATTTTATCCTGTCTCTCAGAATAGATTCCAATAATTTGCCCAATACTGAGGTTAGACTGACTGGCCTGTAATAATGCAGTCTATCCCTCACTCCCTTTTTGAACAGAGGTGCAATGTGAGCAGTTCTCCAATCCTCCGGCTCCACACCTTTATCCAGAGAGGACTGGAAAATGATGGTCAGACCTTCCATTATTTCCTCTTTTGCATCTTTTAACAGCCTGGTGTACATTTCATCTGGCCCTGGTGATTTATCAACTTTTAAGGATTTTAATCCCATTAATTATGGGCGGCACAGTGACGCAGTGGTTAGCACTGCAGCCTCACAGCTCCAGCGACCTGGGTTCAATTCTGGGTGCTGCCTGTGTGGAGTTTGCAAGTTCACCCTGTGTCTGCGTGGGTTTTCTCCGGGTGCTCCGGTTTCCTCCCACATGCCAAAGACTTGCAGGTTGATAGGTAAATTGGCCATTATAAATTGCCCCTAGTATAGGTAGGTGGTAGGGGAATAGAGGGACAGGTGGGGATGTGGAAGGGATATGGGCTGAGTGTAGGATCAGTATAAATGGGTGGTTGATGGTCAGCACAGACTCGATGGCCGAAGGGCCTGTTTCAGTGCTGTATCTCTAAATAAATAAAATAAAAATAAATACTTCCACTCTCCCTATGTTTATCACATCCAATACTTCACACCCCTCTTCCTTAGCTACAGTATCTGCATCGTCCCCCTTTTTTGTGAAGAAAGACTCAAAGTATTCATAAAGAACAATACCAACATCTTCCGCCCCTACACATAGGTTACCTTTTTGGTCTTTTATGGGCACTACTCTCCATTTAGTTATCCACTTACTCTTAATGTATTGAAAAAACATCTTTGGGTTCACCTTGATTTTGCTTGCCAATATTTTTTCCTGCCCTCTCTTTGCTTTCCTAATTTCCTTTTTGATTTCACCCCTCCACTTTCTATACTTCACTGGGCTTTTTGTCAGCATTGAGTTCTTGGTATCAAACATAAGCTTTTCTTTCCAGCGCTTCTGATATGTCTTCCTTTTTCCTCAACCGAGGATTCCCCCCCACTGCGGTATACAGGGTCCTCAACAGTGTCCAGCCCATTTCCCGCACCGCTACCCTCACCCCTTCCCCTCCCTCCCACAATCATGACATGGTTCCCCTTGTCCTCACTTTCCATCCCATCAGCCTCCATATCCAAAGGATCATCCTCCGCCATTTCTGCCACCTCCAGCGTGATGCCACTACCAGTCGCATCTTCCCCTCCCTTCCCCTGTCAGCAGGTGTAATACCTGCCCATTTAACTCCTCTCTCCTCACTATCCAAGGCCCCAAACACTCCTTTCAGGTGAAGCAGCGATTTACTTGTACTTCTTTCAATGTAGTATACTGTATTCGCTGCTCACAATGTGGTCTCCTCTACATTGGGGAGACCAAACGCAGACTGGCTGACCACTTTGCAGAACACCTCCGCTCAGTCCGAAAGCATGACCCCCATCTTCCCGTTGCTGGCCATTTCAACACACCCCCATGCTTTCATGCTCACATCTCTGTCCTGGGATTGCTGCAGTGTTCCAGTGAACATCAACGCAAACTCGAGGAACAGCACCTCATTTACCGATTAGGCACACTATAGCCTGCCGAACTGGTCACTGACCCGAAACATTAACTCTGCTTCTCTTTCCACAGATGCTGCCAGACCTGCTGAGTGATTCCAGCATTTCTTGTTTTTGTTTCAGATTTCCAGCATCCGCAGTATTTTGCTTTTATTTCAGTGTTTAATTCACTGCCACTTCTCTTCCAGGAATGCCTACCTTGAAGAAGTTCTGCTCTTCTCTCCGACGGGATTTTCGTTTGTCTCTTTTACCTTGTTCACCTTCATTGCTTTCTATTTCCCTCCTGGTGTTTGATAAGGTATCTACCAAAACTCGTTTTCACAGCCACATCTCCTTCCTCAGCGACTGTCTCCGGCTCCGACTTATTCCACGTGGATTCCAACTGCAGTTTCACCCATCATGCTTTGAAACCACCCAGGATCACAGGTATCTCCGAGAAATACAACGTTCCTCGGACTGATACTCTCGCCGCATCCTGAGATCCACACACAGTGCTATGCACCACCACATGCACACACTGGACCTCTCTCTCCAGCAGCACCGTCTCACCTTATCTCAAAGCTGTTCTACTCCGCAGTTTCATCTCATCTTACGTCTCATCCGACGCATTAACAAAAAACTTTTTTTCTTCCTTTCAGGTGTTAAGGAACGCAAGCTCCAGCAGCTGATGGGGACTAATGCCCCTCCAGATCCTCCTTCCGCTTCACTTCCCTCTGACCCCACTCCTTCTGATCTGACCCCTTGCCGTGTATTCACTATACCCTCTGACCTCCCCCTCTCTGATGCTGAGCGGTCTGTACTCAGCAAAGGTCTCAGTTTTATCCCCTTACGCCCCCACCTCAATGAATTTCGTGCTCGGCATGACGTTGAGCTCTTCTTCCGTCGCCTCCGCCTCCGGGCTCACTTCTTTGACCAGGAGTCCTCCCCCCGACCAGCAGACCCATTCACCCGCCTCCAGCATTCTCCCTCCACCTGGACCCCTCCCCCGGCCTCTTACCCGCTCTTGATCTCTTCATTGAAAACTGTCGGCGAGACATTGGTCGTCTCAATTTCTCTGCCCCCCTCACTCACTCTAACCTGTCCCCCTCTGAACTTGAGGCATTCCGTTCTCTCAGGTCTAACCCCGACATGGTCATCAAACCTGCAGACAAGGGTGGTGCTGTTGTTGTATGGCGTACCGACCTCTACCTTGCAGAAGCTCAACGCCAACACACAGACACCTCTTCCTACCTCCCTCTGGACCATGACCCCACCACCGAACATCAAGCCACCGTCCAAAGGACTGTCACTGACCTCATCTCCTCTGGAGATCTTCCCTCTATGGCTTCCAACCTCATAGTCCCACAACCCCGGACAGCCCGCTTCTACCCCCTTCCCAAAATCCTCAAACGGGACTGTCCCGGCAGACCCATTGTGTCAGCCTGCTCCTACCCCACTGAACTTATTTCTTCCTATCTGGACTCTATCTTTTCTCCGCTGGTCCAGTCTCTTCCCACCTACATCCGTGACTCTTCTGACGCCCTTCGTCATTTTGACAATTTCCACTTTCCTGGTCCCAACCGCCTCCTCTTCACTTTGGACGTTCAATCGCTCTACACCTCCATCCCCCACCAGGATGGTTTGAGGGCTCTCCGCTTCTTCCTGGAACAGAGGCCCAACCAGTCCCCATCCACCACCACCCTCCTCCGCCTGGCTGAACTTGTTCTCACATTGAACAACTTCTCCTTCAACTCCACGCACTTCCTTCAAGTAAAAGGTGTCGCTATGGGTACCTGCATGGGTCCTAGTTATGCCTGTCTTTTTGTGGGATATGTCGAGCATTCTTTGTTCCAGTCCTACTCAGGCCCCCTCCCCCAACTCTTTTTCCGGTACATTGATGACTGTATCGGTGCCGTTTCCTGCTCCCGCCCCGAACTAGAAAACTTTATCAACTTTGCTTCCAATTTCCACCCTTCTCTCACCTTTACATGGTCCATCTCTGACACTTCCCTTCCCTTCCTCGACTTCTCTGTCTCCATCTCTGGGGATAGGTTGTCTACCAATATCCATTATAAGCCCACCGACTCCCACAGCTACCTCGACTACACTTCTTCACACCCTACCTCCTGTAAGGACTCCATTCCATTCTCCCAGTTTCTCCGTCTCCGACGCATCTGCTCTGATGATGCTACCTTCCATGACGGTGCTTCTGATATGACCTCCTTTTTCCTCAACCGAGGATTTCCCCCCACTGTGGTTAACAGGGCCCTCAACCGTGTCCGACCCATTCCCCGCACCTCTACCCTCACCCCTTCCATTCCCTCCCAGAACCGTGACAGGGTTCCCCTTGTCCTCACTTTTCATCCCACCAGCCTCCATATCCAAAGGATCATCCTCCGCCATTTTCGCCACCTCCAGCGTGATGCCACTACCAGTCGCATCTTCCCCTCCCTTCCCCTGTCAGCATTCCGAAGGGATCGTTCCCTCCGCGACACCCTGGTCCACTCCTCCATTACCCCCACCACCTCATCCCCGTCCCAGGGCACCTTCCCCTGCAATCGCAGGAGGTGTAATACCTGCCCATTTACCTCCTCTCTCCTCACTATCCCAGGCCCCAAACACTCCTTTCAGGTGAAGCAGCGATTTACTTGTACTTCTTTCAATGTAGTATACTGTATTCGCTGCTCACAGTGTGGTCTCCTCTACATTGGGGAGACCAAGCGCAGACTGGGTGACCGCTTTGCGGAACATCTCCGCTCAGTCCGCAAGCAGGACCCTGAGCTTCCGGTTGCTTGCCATTTCAACACTCCCCCCTGCTCTCATGCTCACATCTCTGTCCTGGGATTGCTGCAGTGTTCCAGTGAACATCAACACAAGCTCGAGGAACAGCATCTCATCTACCGATTAGGCACACTACAGCCTGCCGGACTGAACATTGAGTTCAATAATTTCAGAGCATGACAGCCCCCCATTTTACTTTTATTTTTAGTTATTTTTTCTTCCTTTTTTTTACATTCTTTTTTACATTTTTTACAATCTTTTTTTGCATTTATTTCATTTCATCTTAGTTTGTTCAGTTTGCTTACCCACTGTTTTTTTCAGGTTTGCACTTGCTGCTGTTCAATATTCAGTGTATTCACACCTAATCTGTACTAATGCTTTGTCTTTCAACACACCATTAACATATTGTTTGCCTTTGCTCCGTGACCTTTTGGTCAGCTATGTGGCCTGGTCCAATCTGCACCTTCTCCTTTGTTATCTCATGCCCCACCCCCACCTCACTTGCTTATAATCTGTGACTTTTCTAATATTTGTCAGTTCCGAAGAAGGGTCACTGACCCGAAACGTTAACTCTGCTTCTCTTTCCACAGATGCTGCCAGACCTGCTGAGTGATTCCAGCATTTCTTGTTTTTGTTTCAGATTTCCAGCATCCGCAGTATTTTGCTTTTATATTATTGAGTTCAATAATTTCAGAGCATGATGGGCCCCCCATTTCACTTTTATTTTTAGTTATTTTTTTCGTTTTTCTTTTTTGTGCTTATTTTATTCTAGTTTGTTCAGTTTGTTTCTACTGTGCCTACCCACTGTGTTTTTTTTTTTCATTTTTTTCATGTTTGTGCTTGTGGCTGTTCAGTTTCTCAGCCCATTAACACCCTATCTGTACTAATGTTTTGTCTTTCAACACACTATTAACATATTGTTTGTTTTTGCTCCATGACCTTCTGGTCAGCTATTCTGTGACCTTGGCCTATCAACACCTTCTCTTTTGTTTTCTCTTGCCCCACCCCCGCTTTACTTGCTTAAAATCTTTTACATTTCTTATATCTGCCAGTTCTGAAGAAGGGTCACTGACCTGAAACGTTAACTCTGCTTCTCCTTCCACAGATGCTGCGAGACCTACTGAGTATTTCCTGCATTTCTTGTTTTTATATAAGCTTTTCTTTTCTGCCTTATTTTACCCTGCTCACAATGTGGTCTCCTCTACATTGGGGAGACCAAATATCCATGGGGCTCTGGATTTGGCCGTCTCACCCTTTTTCTTTGTGGGAACATGTTTACTCTCAACCCTTTGAATCTCCCCTTTGAGTGCCTCCCCCTGCTCTGACACTGATTTACCTTCAAGTAGCTGTTCCCAGTCAACTTTTGCTAAATCACTCCTCAGTTTAGTAAAATTGGCCTTACCCCAGTTGAAAACTCCTGTTCTATCTCTGTCCTTTTCCATAATTATGTTAAAACTGATTGAATCAGTTTCTGTTTCTTCATCAACATTTGTAATTTCTTCAGCTTGCTGACTTATCATTTCTTTTCTTGTTGAATGACACTGAACTTCTCCACACAGATTGATTAACACATGACTATCAGTTTCCTGTTTCCTCATAGCTTCACCATGCAATGTGCTATCAAGAATCTTGGACAATTCCTCATGCAATTTTTCTCGTTCACCAATACAATCAAATCAGCCATCACAGTCTGAGGTTTCACAAATGACTTACAATGGTACTGCTACTCTTTATTTTACTGGCACTATTATGGTATTGCACAGTTGTTTCTCCACATCCACAGCTTCACTGACGTACCCAATATCCAAATTTCTCTTCAAATCTCACCCATATTGAAAACAATTTGCATATTTAGATGGAATAATGGACAATCGGAGCAGGAGTAGGCCATTCAACACTTTGGGCTTGCTCCGCCATTCTAAAAGGCCATGGTTGATCGTCTAATTCAGTACCCTGTTCCCGCTTTCTCCCCATATCCCTTGATCCCTTTGGCATTAAGAAATATATGTCTCCTTCTTGAATATATTTAATGACTTGGCCTCCACTGCCTTCTGCGTTAGAGAATTGCACCCTCTAAGTGAAGAAATTTCTCCTCATCTCGGTTCTAAATGGCATCCCCCATATCCTGAGACTGTGACCCCTGGTTCTGGACTCCCCAGCCATCGGGAACAGCCTCCCTAGTCCTGTTAGAATTTTATGTTTCTATGAGATCCCCTCTCATTCTTCTAAACTCTAGTGAATATGGGCCTACTCGCCCCAATCTCTCCTCAAATGTCAATCCTGCCATCCCAGGAATCAGCCTAGTAAATCTTCTTTGCACTCCCTCTATGGCAAGAACATCCTTCCTCAGATAAGGAGACCAAAACTCAATACTCCAGATGTGGTCTCACCAAGGCCCTGTATAACTGCAGTAAGACATCCTTGCTCCTGTACTCAAATCCTCTTGCAATGAAGGCCAGCATACCATTCGCCTTCCTAATTGCTTGCTGCACCTGAATGCTTGCTTTCAGCGACTGGTGTACAAGGACACCCAGGTCTCATTGCACCTCCCCCTTTCCCAATCTATCACCATTCAGATAATAATCTGCCTTTCTGTTTTTACAACCAACGTGGATAACCTCACATTTATCCATGTTATACTGCATCTGCCATGCATTTGCCCACTCACCCAACTTGTCCAAATCACATTGGAGCTTCTTTGCCTCCTCCTCACAGCTCACATTCCCCCCAACTTTGTGTCGTCTGCAAACTTGGAAATGTTACATTTAGTTCCCTCACCCAAATCATTATGATATATTGTGAATAGCTGGGGCCCAAGCACTGACCCTGTGGTACCACACTAGTCACTGCCTGCCACCCTGAAAAAGACCCGTTTATTCCTACTTTCTGTTTCCTGTCTGTCAACCAATTCTCAACCCATGCCAGTATATTACCCCCAATCCCATGTGCTTTAATTTTGCACACTAACCTCTTATGTGGGACCTTATCAAAAGCCTTCTGAAACTCCAAATGCACCACATCCACTGCTTCTCCCTTATCTATTCTACTAGTTACATCCTCAAAATACTCCAGTTAAGCATGATTTCCCTTTCATAAATCCATGCTGACTTTGTCCAATCCCGTTAATGCTTTCCAGGTGTTCTGCTATTACACCCTTTATAAAAGACTACCATTTTCTCCAGTACTGATGTAAGGCTAACTGGTCTGTAATTCCCTGTTTTTTTCTCTCTCTTCTTTTTGAAATAGTGGGGTTACATTTGCCACCCTCCAATCTGTAGGAACTGTTCCAGAATCTATAGAATTTTGGAAGATGACCGCCAATGCATCTACAATTTCCAGGGCCACTTCCTTTAGTACTCTGGGATGTAGTTTATCAGGCCCTGAGGATTTGTCAGCCTTTAACCCCATTAATTTCCTAGCACTATTTTTTTACTAATACTGATTTCCTTCAGTTCCTCCCTCTCATTAGACCCTTGGTATCCTAACATTTCTGGGAGGTTATTTGTGTCCTCCTTTGTGAAGACAGAACCAAAGCATACATTTAATTGTTCTGCCATTTCTTTGTTCCCCATTATAATTTCCCCCGTTCCTGACTGTGAGGGATCTACATTTCTGTTCACTAATCATTTTCTCTTCACATATTTATAGAAGCTTTTATAGTCAGTTTTTAAGTTCCCCGCAAGTTTACTCTCATACTCTACTTTCCCCTGCTTAATCAACCTCTTTGTCCTCCTTTGCTGAATTCTAAACTTCCAATACACAGACTTGCTGCTTTTTCTGTAATTTTATATGCCTCCTCTCTGGAACTAATACTATCCCTAATTTCTTTTGTAAGCCACGGTTGAGCCACCTTTCCGGTTTTATTTTTGCGCCAGACAGGAATGAATAATTGTTGTAATTCATGCACAAGGTCTTTAAATATTATCCATTGCCAATCCACCATCAACCCTTTTGGTAAAGTTCCCCAATCTACCATAGACAACTCGCGCCTCATACCTTTGTAGTTTCCTTTATTGAGATTCAGGACCCTAGTTTCGGATTCAACTACTTCACTCTCCGTCTTAATGATGAATTCTATCATGTATTGGTCGCTGCTCCCCAAGGGACCCCGCACAACAAGATTATTAATTAATCTTTTCTTATTGCACAATACCCAGTCTAGGATAGCCTGTTCTCTAGTCGGTTCCTCAATGTATTGGTCTAAAAACCTATCATGTACAACTCCAGGAAATCCTCCTCCACAGTATTATTGCTAATTTGGTTTGACCAATCTATCTGCAGATTAAAGTCACCCATGATTACAGTTGTACCCTTATTGCATGCATCTCTAATTTACTGTTTAATGCCATCACTTACATCTCCATTACTGTTTGGGGGCCTATAGACAACCCCCACCAACATTTTCTGCCCTTTGGTGTTTCTTAGCTCCACCCATACTGATTCAACATCATGATTTTCCGAGCCAATGTCCTTCCTCACTATTGCATTGATTTCCTCCTTTACTAACAACACTACCCCACCTCCTTTCCCTTTTTGCCTGGCTTTCCTAAATACTGAATACCCCTGGATGTTCAGCTCCCATGCTTGGTCACCCTGCAGCCATGTCTCTATAATCGCAACTATATCATAACCGTTTAATCTATTTGCAATGTTAATTCATCTACCCTATTGCGAATGCTCTGCGCATTAAGGCACAATGCCTTTAGACTTGTCTTTTTAACATTGTTAGTCATCTTAGCTTTATTTTGCACTGTGGCCCCATTTGTTTTAACCCTTGTTTTCTCTGCCTTCCACTTTTGCTTCTTACCTTTCTGTCTTTCATTTCTATCCTTGTTTCCCCCTCCTTTGTCTCCCTGCTCAGATTCCCATCCCCCTGCATTCTAGTTTAGACCCTCCCCGACAGCACTAGCAAACACCACCCCCACCACCCCCTCACAAGGAAATTGGTCCCGGTCCTGCCCAGATGCAACCCGTCCAGCTTGTACAGGTTCCACCTTCCCCAGAACCAGTCCCGATGTCCCAGAAATCTGAATCTCTCCCCCCTACACCATTTCTCCAGCCACATGTTCATCTGATATATCCTGCTATTTCTGCTCTCGCTAGCACGTGGCACTGGTAGTAATCCTGAAGTTACTACCTTTGAGGTCCTGCTTTTTAATTTATGCCCTAACTCTATATTCAGCTTGTAGGACCTCATCCCTTTTTCTACCGATGTCGATGGTACTGATATGTACCACAACAACTGGCTGCTTGCCTTCCCCCCTCAGAATGCCCTGCAGCCGCTCAGAGCCATCCTTGACCCAAGCACCAGTGAGGCAACATACCATTCTGGAGCCTCTTTTGCGGCCGCAGAAATGTCTGTCCATTCCCCTTATGATTGAATCCCCTATCACTATAACACTGCCACACTTCTTCCTTCCCTCCAAGGCAGCCAAGGTGCCATGAACTTGGCTCTTGCTGCTATCCCCTGAGCCATCTCCCCCAACAATATCCAAAGCAGTATATCTGTTAGAGAGGGGGATAGCCACAGGGGACTCCTGCACTACCTGCCTTCCTCTATTCTGCCTGGTGCTCAACCATTCCCTTTCTACCTTTGCAGCATTTGCCTGCAGTGTAACCATCTCGTTAAACATGCTATCCACAATGATCACAGCATCGCGGATGCTCTACAGTGAATCCACCCACAGCTCCAGCTCCATAATGCAGGTAGCTGGTAGCTGTAGATGGATACACTTCCTCCACACATTGTCGTCAGGGACACTGGAAGTGTCCCTGATTTCCCACATAGCACAGGAGGGGCATTTCACGGGTGCGAGCTCTCCCGCCATGACTTACCTTTAGATTACTTAGTTACTCCCTTTAATTAAAAAGTACTAATTAAGCTAGGGGTCTTGTTCTACTCCAAACACTACGCATGCCAATCTAAAGTCCTTACCTTTACTTTTAAAGCTAATGGACTGCAGTAGTATAAATAGTAGAAAAAGTGGAAAAACTCACCTGAACCTACTTACCAATCAGCTGCTTCCCTGCGCCCGCGTCACTTTTAAAATCCTGACATCACTTGGAATTCCGTCGCCTGATGGTCCTGAAGATACGCCTCTCCTGCTGCTTCTCTCCGAATCTGTGAGGTTCTGGAGCACTTTTTGAATGCTCGCCTCTCCCGCTGCTTCTCTCTGAATCTTTATCTCTGAGTCTCTATTCAACCTGCTTTGTCCATCCCAGCTCTAAGGAATGAAAAAGGAAGGCAATCTGGTTGGTAATCTATGTTTACCGGCATGCATTCAACTAATGGGTGGTAAACACTTCCCACTGTCCCTATGAAGCCTCTATTAATACTTAGTGGACAATCTATGCCTGCTAATAATAACTGTTCTTGTAAAAGGTCACTATCCATTTAGCTTCTCAGAGCAATTACACTGAATATTTTTATATACTGAAATTCCAATGCATTTTGTATGATATGCTTGGCCTGAAATAGTAAATAGAATTGGTTGACAAGCTAATAAGCATAAGGAATATGTTCCACTATTACAATCGGTGATAGTTTTCAAGGGTGAGCTCAGCACACAAAAGACTGCTGTTTCACTGATGGCACCAAAAATAGAATATAGTTGCACAAATTAGATGAAAACCTTTTACAAAGAAATGAAGAAAAAAAATCAGAAGCAAAAATAGAAAATGCTGAAATTACATTTCAGTCAGCATCTGAAAGGTCAACGCTACAGGTAGAACACTAAGTTCTGATGAAACATTGCACCCAAAATGTCGTCTAATCTTCCTTTTTCAGATCCTGACTGGTAATGTACTTCTACATTTTATTAAAAAAAAATTAGTTTGTAATGTTATCAGTGATATCAGTGATCCTTTCACCAAATATAATGGGAGGCCACTGAAAGCTGGCCCTGCAACAACGCTGTGGTTATATTCGCCACCTTTAATAAGTCCCTGAGCCTTAGGATAGCTCCCTATATCCAGCACTGCATAACTGCAGAATTCACAAAGGATTCATGAATATCAAGTGCACAACCAGCAAAAACAAGCAAGAAGGGTGCAGACACACTCTTGAGTCACCCAGAACCATCTCAACAACTGTTTTTTTACCCCTGAGAAACAGCAGGGAGTCTCAGAGCACCTGAAGAACTTTCACTCTCTCTCGCTCTCTCTTCTAGGCTATCATTGTGTCAGGAACACTTGAGCCATTTGGCAGTTCTTACTAAGACGAGGTAGAAGAACTGGAGCAGACTACCTCAGCTAGCAGACTCTGAATGGATCCAAATTACAATTTGGAATATTCCTGACAGTATCTGAGTACAGCAGAACTGTAAGTAGCTCTAGTCTTGGCTTCACTGCAAGATCAGACTGTTGGACAATATTAGGCTGCAGGACACCATAAAAAGAATTGCTGGTGAGGTCTGCTTAATATGAATGTAATCATATTTCCTGATAGTGTGTGTATGTATCTTTTTTGAATTAGTTTGGTGCATATACTCAGATTAATCACAGGGTTGGGTTGGCTTGTCAGGTGAATTGCAGTGAAATGTATTGCTGTAACTCTGTGTGGTTGTCACTGCCACTTTTCACATGTCCATAGTTGTATTCAGGATCTAATATGGCAATGGTCTGTAATTAACACTTCCTTCAATATTGCCATGTAATAAGAAAACAAGTATTGACTGGAGTATTCAGACTGTAAGGTAAGCTAATGCCCTTGAGATATAGAAGTGTCAAGCATGGTTGTGAGTCATTTCACTAACCCTCAGATCAATAGCTAACACTACAGTCCTCAATTGTAGTCAATATTTCTATAAAACCATGAAGTCAGCTCTAGCTAGAATAGGCAAAACCAAAACGGAACTCAGTAAGGGTAAAACAATAGCCAATTATATTACTCATAGCAATTGGTGTCAGATTTAAGGTAGTTATGGAAAAGGACAATGATGGACCAGTAATAAAGGTATTGAATTCGGGGAAGGCTGATTTCAATATGATAAAACAGGATCTATCCTGGACTGGGAGCAGCTACTTGTAGGAAAGTCTACATTAGACCAGCGGGAGTTAGTCTAAAAGGAAAAAGCGAGAGTTCAGGGCCAATATGTTCTCATAAAGATGACGGGTAGGACCAACAAGTCCAGGGAACCCTGGATGTCAAGGGATATAGAGGATTGGATAAGGAAAAAAAAGGAGGCTTATGGCAGATTCAGAGTGCTGAAAACAGTGGAGGCCCTAGAGGAGCATAGAAAGTGTAGGGAGGTACTCAAGAAAGTAACTAGGAGAACGAAGAGGGGGCATGAAAAAACACTGGCGGACAAGATAAAGGAAAATCCTAAGGTGCTTGATAAGTATATTAAGGGCAAGAGGATAACCAGGGAACGAGTAGGGCCCATTAGAGACCAAAGTGACAACCTTTGTGTGGAGCCAGAGGACATAGGTGAGGTTTCGAATGATTACTTTTCATCTGTGGAGAAGGACGATGCAGGTGTAGAGATCAGGGAGGGGGATTGTGATATACTTGAACAAATTAGCATTGAAAGGGAGGAGGTATTAATAGTTTGAGCGGTCTTAAAGGTGGATTAATCCCCAGGCCCAGATGAGATATATCCCAGGCTGCTATGTGAGGCAAGGGAGGAGATTGCAGGGGCTCTGACACAAATTTCCAAATCCTCTCTGACCACAGGAGAAGTACCAGAGGACTGGAGGAGAGCGAATGTTGTACCATTATTCAAGAAGGTTAGTAGGGATAAACCAGGTAATTACAGGCCAGTGAGTCTAACATCAGTGGAAACAGGATTAATCTCCACTTGGACAGACAGGGATTAATCAGAGATAGTCAGCATGGCTTTGTCAGGGGGAGATCATGTCTATCAAATTTGATTGAATTTTTCAAGGGGGTGACGAGGTGTGTAGATGAGGGTAAAGCAGTTGATGTAGTTTACATGGACTTCAGTAAGGCTTTTGATAAGATCCCGCATGGGAGATTGATCAAGAAGGTAAGAATCCATGGAATCCAGGGCAATTTGGCAAATTGGATCCAAAATTAGCTTGGTGGCAGGAGGCAGAGGGTGATGGTCGAGGGTTGTTTTTGCGATTGGAAGCCTGTGACCAGTGGTGTACCGCAGGGATCAGTGCCGGGACTCTTGCTGTTTGTAGTGTACATTAATGATTTAGATGTGAATATAGGAGGTATGATCAGCAAGTTCACAGATGACACAAAAATTGTTGGCGTCGTAAATAGTGAGGAGGAAAGCCTTAGATTACAGGACGATATAGATGAGTTGGCAAGATGGCAGAGCAGTGGCAAATGGAATTTAATCCCTAGAAGTGTGAGGTGATGCATTTTGGGTGGACTAACATGGCAAGGGACTACACAATGGATGGTAGAACCCTAGGAAGTACAGAGGGTCAGAAAGACCTTGGTGTACGTCCATAGATCACTGAAGGCAGCAGCACAGGTAGATAAGGCGGTTAGGAAGGCATATGGGATACTTGCCTTTATTAGCCGAGGCATAGAATATAAGAGGAGGCAGGTTATGATGGAGCTGTACAAAACGTGAGTTAGGCCACAGCTGGAGTACTATGTACAGTTTTGGTCACCACACTATAGGAAGGATGAGATTGCACTGGAGAGGATGCAGAGGAGATTCGCCAGGATGTTGCCTGGGCTGGAGAATTTCAGCTATGAAGAGAGACTGGATAGGCTCGAGTTGTTTTCCTTAGAGCAAAGAAGGCTGAGGGGGGACCTGATTGAGGAATACAAAATTATGACGGGCATAGATAGGGTAGATAAGAAGAAACTTTTTCCCTTAGCGGAGGTGTCAATAACCAGGGGACATAGATTTAAGGTAAGGGGCAGGAGGTTTAGAGGGGATTTGAGGAAAACTTTTTTCACCCAGAGGGTGGTTGGAATCTGGAACACACTGCCTGAAGGGGTGGTTAAGGCACGTACCGTCACAACATTTATGAAGTATTTAGATGAGCACTTGAATCGCCATAGCATACAAGGCTACGGGCCAAGTGCTGGAAAATGGGATTAGAATAGTTAGGCGCTTGATGGCAGGCATGGACACGATGGGTCGAAGGGCCTGTTTCTGTGCTGTATACCTCTATGACTCTATGGTGATAAATGCTAGCAGAGTACTGCGGTTAATTTTGATATAAATTTTTTGACAATTCATTATTTTGCTTGATTTTTGAAGTAGCTACTCAATCTTCAGCGTATAATGAGTCAAGATCAAGTGTCGTATTGACATCAAGTAGGGTTAGAGGATGGAAAGGACAATTGGAGGCAGATAGGAGGAGGAAGAGGAAGAGAGGGAGAAAGAGAAGAGTGAAGTAGAGGAAGGGTATCGGGAGACGGGAGAAGGGGATTCTGGCTGGGTGGAGTTATGGAGTGGCAAAGTTCCCTCTGCATGACACAAGCATAGCCAGAGGTTACTACAGGATGGTTACAGAGTACATCAATGTGGTGTCATGCACCCACCAGACGTGGCCTGAGGTACACAGAAACCTGTGGAACACCACTGGTCACACGTCTCCATTTTGAGAAACTCCCTTCCACTGCTACTCTCTGTCTCCTGTTGCCCAGCCAGTTCTTTATCCAACTAGCTAGTACACCCTGGACCCCATGCGACTTCACTTTCTCCATCAACCTACCATGGGGAACCTTATCAAACGCCTTACTGAAGTCCATGTATATGACATCTACAGCCCTTCCCTCATCAATCAACTTTGTCACTTCCGCAAAGAATTCTATTAAGTTGGTAAGACATGACCTTCCCTGCACAAAACCATGTTGCCTATCACTGATAAGCCCATTTTCTTCCAAATGGGAATAGATCCTATCCCTCAGTATCTTCTCCAGCAGCTTCCCTACCACTGACATCAGGCTCACCGGTCTATAATTACATGGATTATCCCTGCTACCCTTCTTAAACAAGGGGACAACATTAGCAATTCTCCGGTCCTCCGGGACCTCACCCGTGTTTAAGGATGCTGCAAAGATATCTGTTAAGGCCCCAGCTATTTCCTCTCTCGCTTCCCTCAATAACCTGGGATAGATCCCATCCGGACCTGGGGACTTGTCCACCTTAATGCCTTTTAGAATACCCAACACTCCCTCCCTCCTTATGCCGACTTGACCTAGAGTAATCAAACATCTATCCCTAACCTCAACATCCGTCATGTCCCTCTCCTCAGTGAATACCGATGCAAAGTACTCGTTTAGAATCTCACCCATTTTCTCTGACTCCACGCATAATTTTCCTCCTTTGTCCTTGAGTGGGTCAATCCTTTCTCTGGTTACCCTCTTGCTCCTTATATATGAATAAAAGGCTTTGGGATTTTCCTTAACCCTTATTGCTAAAGATATTTCATGACCCCTTTTAGCCCTCTTAATTCCTCGTTTCAGATTGGTCCTACATTCCCGATATTCTTCCAAAGCTTCGTCTTTCTTCAGCCTCCTAGACCTTATGTATGCTTCCTTTTTCCTCTTAGCTAGTTTCACAATTTCACCTGTCATCCATGGTTCCCTAATCTTGCCATTTCTATCCCTCATTTTCACAGGAACATGTCTCTCCTGCACGCTAATCAACCTCTCTTTAAAAGCCTCCCACATATCAAATGTGGATTTATCTTCAAACAGCTGCTCCCAATCTAAATTCCCCAGCTCCTGCCGAATTTTGGTATAGTTGGCCTTCCCCCAATTTAGCACTCTTCCTTTAGGACCACTCTCGTCTTTGTCCATGAGTATTCTAAAACTTATGGAATTGTGATCACTATTCCCAAAGTAGTCCCCTACTGAAACTTCAACAACCTGGCCGGGCTCATTCCCCAACACCAGGTCCAGTATGGCCCCTTCCCGAGTTGGACTATTTACATACTGCTCTAGAAAACCCTCCTGGATGCTCCTTACAAATTCTGCTCCATCTAGACCTCTAACACAAAGTGAATCCCAGTCAATGTTGGGAAAATTAAAATCTCCTATCACTACCACCCTGTTGCTTCTACATCTTTCCATAATCTGTTTACATATTTGTACCTCCATCTCACGCTCGCTGTTGGGAGGCCTGTAGTACAGCCCCAACATTGTTACCGCACCCTTTCTATTTCTGAGTTCTGCCCATATTGCCTCACTGCTCGAGTCCTCCATAGTGCCCTCCTTCAGCACAGCTGTGATATCCTCTTTGACCAGTAATGCAACTCCTCCACCTCTTTTACCTCCCCTCTCTATCCCGCCTGAAGCATCAATATCCTGGGATATTCAGTTGCCAATCGTGCCCTTCCCTCAACCAAGTCTCAGTAATAGCAATAACATCATACTCCCAGGTACTAATCCAAGCCCCAAGTTCATCTGCCTTACCTACTACACTTCTTGCATTAAAACAAATGCACCTCAGACCACCAGTCCCTTTGCGTTCATCATCTGCTCCCTGCCTACTCTTCCCCTTAATCACGCTGACTTCATTATCTAGTTCCTTACAGGCTTTAGTTACTACCTCCTTACTGTCCACTGACCTCCTCATTTGGTTTCCATCCCCCTGCCACATTAGTTTAAACACTCCCCAACAGCGTTAGCAAAAGCACCCCCAAGAACATTTGTTCCAGTCTGGCCCAGGTGTAGACCGTCCAATTTGTAATAGTCCCACCTCCCCCAGAACCGGTCCCAATGTCCCAAAAATCTGAACCCCTCCCTCCTGCACCATCTCTCAAGCCACGCATTCATCCTGACTATTCTTTCATTTCTACTCTGACTATCACGTGGCACTGGTAGCAATCCTGAGATTACTACCTCTGAGGTCCTACTTTTTAACTTGGCTCCGAACTCCCTAAATTCTGCTTGTAGGACCTCATCATGTTTTTTCCCTATATCATTGGTGCCTATGTGCACAACGACAACTGTTGGGAGGCTGTTCACCCTCCCCCTTCAGAATGTTCTGCAGCCGATCTGAGACATCCCTGACCCGTGCACCTGGGAGGCAACATACCATTCGGGAGTCTCGTTTTCGACCACAGAACCACCTATCTACTCCCCTTACAATCGAATCCCCGATGACTATAGCCCTTCCACTCTTTTTCCCGCCCTTCTGAACAGCAGAGCCAACCACGGTGCCATGAACCTGGCTACTGCTGCCTTCCCCTGGTGAGCCATCTCCCTCAACAGTATCCAAAACGGTATACCTGTTTTGGAGGGAGATGACCGCTGGGGACACCTGCGCTGCCTTCCTGCTCTTTCTCTGCCTTTTGGTCACCGTTGCCCAAATATATAGGACTTACTTACCCGGCTGCCACCTCGCTCTCCCTGTCGCCGCTGCAAAAAGAAACTGTCAAAACAAAAAGGTAAGTTTATATAAGTTGAAACTCACTTACCCAGTGACCTGAAGAAAATTGCAAAGGTAAGTGATAGACATTAACATGAAGTGTAAGAAAAGACATGATGGTTCAATTTTAACCCAAAGCATGTTTCGGGAGGGCAGGTTGTGAAACGCACTCCGTGATCTAAGTTTCAGGCCTGGAGCATGTTAACTTCCAGGTTTCATTTAATGTGGCCCAGAACAGTTGGGATGATGGCACAATGCAGCTGGATGCAGGGGAAGATTGAGCAGCCCTATGTCACCCTCCAGTTCCTGACAAGTGGCAAAGTGGGAGTTTTGCCACAGTCGCGCAGGAGAGAAGTGGAAAGAATCTGGGACAGGGGAGCACATGACTTTCCCCATGAAGCTGTCGGGAGAAACACTATGGAGAAATAGTTAATCAGTTTTCCTGTTTTCATTTCCAGTGAATCTCCCAGAAATCATGTAGCTATAGATATCAAATAAGGCTTCATTGTGATGCTCCCTACAATAAAAGAGTGTGCAATCTTAACTCACATATGCAAGATAGTTACTTGGGCAGGTATGGGAGGGCTGCCAGTGTCTTTGGTACTGTAGCCCAATGTGAGTCAAGAGCACCCCCATTTACATGACTGAAACAATAAGACCCAAGTTTTGATTATGTCCTGGTAGCGTCATTTATTCACTTCGGTGAATATACTGAAGGCTGAAGTACTAGAATAATATTAATGGTGTCATACATTGTCGAAACAAGCTTGAAGGTGCCCTGTGGCAGGATTTTGAAGTCATCAATCTATCTGCAAACTATGAAGAGCCGTAAATGTAGTTATCGAAATCTTATTAAATGATGCCATGATTATTTATGCAAGTAGCTAATGCTTCAGGAGGAGAACATAAATTGCATTATTTATGAGATTCCATTCTCTGTTGGTGTTAACCGCATAAGCTGCTTCCCGTCAGATGTGACAACGAAGGTAAGATCCCTGCTTTTTCAGTTTACCCCTGTCTTCTGCACGACCACAGAATTAATCTTTTATCCTCATTCTTTACACTGCTGTGGTTACTGTGAAATCTTGAACATTTTTAGATCTGCTTAAATAAGCATCTCAGAGATTGAATTTGATAAGATAAAATTTATCAAGTATGAACATATGAAATTGAAAAGATCAACTAGCCCATCAAACTTGGCCCACAACATGATAGTTGGAGAATCATGATAAATCACTTCCTCCTCACTGGCTCTCCCAGCCTTGTAATCTCCTATGGGAGGCAAAAAAAAGAGAAAAAACCCAGGGCCATTAAGGTAAAAAATACTCAGGGAATTTTTTTTCCGACCCGTTCATACAAAACCAGTCCAAGGATCACATGGACTAAAGTGTTACCACTTGGTGCATTTACACTAAATAGTATTGCAATTATTTAGGAACATAGTAACAGGAGTAGGCCATTTATTCCCTTGAGTCTGTTTTGTCATTCAATGAGATCATGTTCAATATGTGACTGAATTCCATATATTCGCTTGTGCCCCATATTTCTTAATGTGCCTGGTTAACAGAAATCTCTCAATCGCAGATTTAAAATTAACAATTGACCCAGCATCAACTGCTGTTTGTGGAAGAGAATTCCAAACCTCTCCCACACTTTGGGCTGAATTTTATGAGTGCACCACAAATTGCGGCGGCGCGCTCTGATCTCGGCGGTCTTCCCATATGGATGCGCCATCACTGAGCCCCCAACAACGGCTTCTGGAGCCACTGCGCAGGCACCGGCACCATTTTTAAAGGGCTTCAAACCCTTAGATGAAATTTGAATTTTTGAAGTTTATTATGGTGAATCTTGTGAAAAAAACTAAATGAAAGCTGGAGGCCCTTTCCCCCCCACCCCCAGTTTGCTTTTGGGCCTTTATCACCAAAAGTAACTTTATTATTAACCCGAACTTTCCCCCCCAACCTCGTAACAATTGCCCTTCAACCTCTTCCCACCATCCCACAGCCAATAGAAAGTGTTTTCCTCACTCCCCCCACCTCCCTCCCTGATAATTTCTGCTCTCCCACCCCACACCAGTGTCACACCTCGGAACTCCGAACAGAGTTCTGAAGGCATGGGAGTTCCGGCTAGCGGTCGGAATATCGACGTGGGATGGCCATTACTACCAGGTAAGTTATTATTCTTTAATTTTACTATCATTTGCATATGAGAATGAGGGCCCCGCCATCGAGCGGCAGGGGTTCTGCACCGCCACCAGCAAAATGCGGCGGGCCCTTCCCAGCGTCGGAGGCCTCGCCCAGAAGAATTTTTCAGGCCCCCCCCCGCCATGGCCCCCAACACCAGAGGGCTAGTGAAATTCAGCCCTTTGTGTGTAGTAGTGTTTCCTAATTTCACTCCTGAATTTTATTAACCCTCTACTTTTTAGGGTTTATTCCCTAATCCTAGATTCCCCAACCAATGGAAATAGTTTCTCTCTATCTCGCTATCAGTTCCCCCTAAGTATCTTGAAAATGTTGATCAAATTACCCTCTAAATTCCAGGGAATACAACCCTAGTTTGTGTAATCTCTTCTCGTAATTTAACCCTTGGAGTCCAGGCATCATTTGAGTAAATCTACGCTGTACTTCCTCCAAGGGCAATATATCCTTCTTAAGGTATGGTGGCCAAAACTGCCCACAGTACTCCAGGTGGTCTAACCAGAGCTTTGTATAGCTGTAGCATGACTTCTAATCCCTTGTATTCCAGTCCTCAAGATATAAAGCTCAGCATTCCATTTGCCTTTTGATTATTATTTATACCTGTCCATAACATTTTAATGATCTATGCACCTGGACCTTTAAGTCTCTTTGGACCTTCACTGCTTCTAGCTTTTCACCATTTATACAGTACTCTGATCATGCTTTTTCGGTCCAAAGTGGATGATCTCTCACTTGGTTATATTGAAATCCATTTGCCATAGTTTTGTCCAATCATTTAACCTATCAATATTTTATGCTTCCGTCTACACAGCTTACAATGCTGCCTATCTTTGTGTCCTTGGCAAACTTGGATATGTGGTTTTCTATCCCATCATCTAAATTGTTTATAAATATGGTGAATAGTTGAGGCCCCAACACAGATCCTTGCAGATTGGCTGAGAAATAATTGGACAAATAAGGTAGTTGATTTCAGGCCCAGGAATTGGGTTCAGGCATACATTTCTCTCCTCCAACTTGCATGCCACCTGAGGCATGCACTCTCTCAAGTCTTATAACTTTCATTAAGGCCCTTTCAAAAATGGTGAGGGGTCTGGCCTGTGGAGATCCTCCACCTATTTATGTTGGATGTGTTATTTTCTCCTTGGCCTGATATACTAGTTCTCAATCATTTTTGTGACACCACTGGATTGGTTTGAGTTAACCATACCAAGGGACTCAAGTAAACATGTCTGTTAGTTATAATTTACTTTTATTGGCACCAGTGGCCACCTGCATTTATAGCAGGTGACATTTTCTCATGGTCACCCTCATTTCTCACCTTGGTCCCTTTTTCCTGAGTCCGACACTTTTCAGATTTGTCTTCAATTTTTGTGGATACATGTTCATAAACAGAGTAATGGTCATGTAATTCATTGATTATTAATCGCTTGCCTCTTGAAAATGAGCTAGACCTCATTGTCACAAGGCGATCCGCCTTAAACAGTGTTCAAATCACACGCAGCTTCCACAGTGCGGACTGCGACACCGACCACTCCCTGGTGTGCAGCAAGGTTAGACTCAGACCAAAGAAGTTGCATCATTCCAAGCAGAAGGGCCACCCACGCATCAACACGAGCAGAATTTCTCACCCACAGCTGTTACAAACATTTCTAAATTCACTTGTAACAGCCCTTCAAAACACTCCCACAGGGGATGCTGAGATCAAGTGGGCCCATATCAGAGACGCCATCTATGAGTCAGCTTTGACCACCTACGGCAAAAGTGCGAAGAGAAATGCAGACTGGTTTCAATCTCATAATGAAGAGCTGGAACCTGTCATAGCCGCTAAGCGCATTGCACTGATGAACTACAAGAAAGCCCCCAGCGATTTAACATCTGCAGCACTTAAAGCAGCCAGAAGCACTGCACAAAGAACAGCCAGGCGCTGCGCAAATGACTACTGGCAACACCTATGCAGTCATATTCAGCTGGCCTCAGACACCGGAAACATCAGAGGAATGTATGATGGCATGAAGAGAGCTCTTGGGCCAACCATCAAGAAGATCGCCCCCCTCAAATCTAAATCAGGGGACATAATCACTGACCAACACAAACAAATGGACTGCTGGGTTGAGCACTACCTAGAACTGTACTCCAGGGAGAATGCTGTCAATGAGACTGCCCTCAATGCAGCCCAGCATCTACCAGTCATGGATGTGCTGGACATACAGCCAACCAAATCGGAAATCAGTGATGCCATTGATTCTCTAGCCAGCGGAAAAGCCCCTGGGAAGGACAGCATTACCCCTGAAATAATCAAGAGTGCCAAGCCTGCTATACTCTCAGCACTACATGAACTGCTATGCCTGTGCTGGGACGAGGGAGCAGTACCCCAGGACATGCGCGATGCCAATATCATCACCCTCTATAAAAACAAAGGTGACCGCGGTGACTGCAACAACTACCGTGGAATCTCGCTGCTCAGCATAGTGGGGAAAGTCTTTGCTTGAGTCGCTCTGAACAGGCTCCAGAAGCTGGCCGAGCGGGTCTACCCTGAGGCACAGTGTGGCTTTCGTGCAGAGAGATCGACCGTTGACATGCTGTTCTCCCTTCGTCAGAAACAGGAGAAATGCCGTGAACAACAGATGCCCCTCTACATTGCTTTCATTGATCTCACCAAAGCCTTTGACCTCGTCAGCAGACGTGGTCTCTTCAGACTAGTAGAAAAGATTGGATGCCCACCAAAGCTACTAAGTATCATCACCTCATTCCATGACAATATGAAAGGTACAATTCAACATGGTGGCTCCTCATCAGAGCCCTTTCCTATCCTGAGTGGCCTGAAACAGGGCTGTGTTCTCGCACCCATATTTTTTGGGATTTTCTTCTCCCTGCTGCTTTCACATGCGTTCAAGTCCTCTGAAGAAGGAATTTTCCTCCGCACAAGATCAGGGGGCAGGTTGTTCAACCTTGCCCGTCTAAGAGCGAAGTCCAAAGTACGGAAAGTCCTCATCAGGGAACTGCTCTTTGCTGACGATGCTGCTTTAACATCTCACACTGAAGAGTGCCTGCAGAGTCTCATCGACAGGTTTGCGGCTGCCTGCAATGAATTTGGCCTAACCATCAGCCTCAAGAAAACGAACATCATGGGGCAGGACGTCAGAAATGCTCCATCCATCAATATTGGTGACCACGCTCTGGAAGTGGTTCAAGAGTTCACCTACCTAGGCTCAACTATCACCAGTAACCTGTCTCTAGATGCAGAAATCAACAAGCGCATGGGAAAGGCTTCCACTGCTATGTCCAGACTGGCCAAGAGAGTGTGGGAAAATGGCGCACTGACATGGAACACAAAAGTCCGAGTGTATCAGGCCTGTGTCCTCAGTACCTTGCTCTATGGCAGCGAGGCCTGGACAACGTATGTCAGCTAAGAGCGACGTCTCAATTCATTGCATCTTCACTGCCTCCGGAGAATACTTGGCATCAGGTGGCAGGACCGTATCTCCAACACAGAAGTCCTCGAGGCGGCCAACATCCCCAGCTTGTACACACTACTGAGTCAGCGGCGCTTGAGGTGGCTTGGCCATGTGAGCCGCATGGAAGATGGTAGGATCCCCAAAGACACATTGTACAGCGAGCTCGCCACTGGTATCAGACCCACCGGCCATCGATGTCTCCGCTTTAAAGACGTCTGCAAACACGACATGAAATCCTGTGACATTGATCACAAGTCGTGGGAGTCAGTTGCCAGCGTTCGCCAGAGCTGGCGGGCAGCCATAAAGACGGGGCTAAAATATGGCGAGTCGAAGAGACTTAGTAGTTGGCAGGAAAAAAGACAGAGGCGCAAGGGGAGAGCCAACTGTGCAACAGCCCCGACAAACAAATTTTTCTGCAGCACCTGTGGAAAAGCCTGTCACTCTAGAATTGGCCTTTATAGCCACTCCAGGCACTGCTTCACAAACCACTGACCACCTCCAGGCGCGTATCCATTGTCTCTCGAGATAAGGAGGCCAAAGAAAGATTAATCGTTTGCCTCTTGAAAAGGAGCTCTCCTTGTCTTCACATCGGCAACTATGACCTGCAGTTCTTCTTTGTTAAATTATGTTTTCTGTAATCTGTGCTGTTCCTCCATTTTCCCCAAAATTATGTGCTCTGAATGGGTCCATAAAACACTATTTATGTTGGTTAAATGGCTGGTTAGCTAGTGATCACTCCCCATTGCATCCTGAACAATGAATACCAGCAGTCGATTTAACTCGGGGGAATAACACAGCCAAGCCCAATCCTATCCTCACTAGACATCTGCTTACATGCATTTTCACGCAGTGGTCACTAGCTGATTGTACTTTATTTCATCCCTAGCCCAGGGACACTTGAGCCTAATTCCTGTATCCTTACTGTTGCACTGGCTGAGATGAGCTAATGGAACACAGACCAGGACTGAACATAGCCTGTATGGTGAAGTAGCAAGCAATACATTGAATGTATTCACAGAGTCAGTGTGAAGCAATATTTTGTTTTTAATTTGGCTTGCAAACTAAAGTTCTGTGTATCCAAATATTTAAGTAATTAATATCATAAAAGCCACAACCCTCCCTTCACAGCAGACTTCAGCACTTGTATTATAAAATCAGTTTTGTGACGTTTTAATTGCATTTGAAACTGTTCCCGGCTGATTTGTGTTCTAATCTATTACCTAAACTAAAGGAAGGGCCAAGGCTTACAGTGCAGCGAGATTGAAAGGAGTAACACATAGGGCAAGGTAAATGCGGAACTGGTGGTCAGTTGATACCAAGGTTGCATTTTAAAAGCCTCTACGTCTGTATTAACCCTTGACTTGTATGCATTCATAATTCTAGTCAAGGTGAGCAATTCTGTAATTCTGTTCTCTCAACCTACTTAAGCAGACCTATCCCAGTAAATTAGCTTTGCTTCGTGAAATCTCACTGTGCTTAGTGAAGGTTCATCGTAGACCTCTAATCCAATCAAACAAGACTTAACCAATAGGATACTTGATTAATAAGTCCAGAGAGTTTATTGAAAGTAAAATAATACCTAACAATTGGAAGTAGAATATACTCAAACTTGGGAATGCAACTTTACAGCAGGTGAAATCTCACTGTGTTTAGTGAGTTATGCATTTAACTATGCGTTTCATAGAGCAATTCATGCAGATGGTCTGAGAACTATCATGTTGGGAGGAAAAGTACCATTATGAAAGTCTCAGCCACTGCGGACTGTTTAGAATGGGTCCACTCAATAATTATTTCCTCAAAACCTTTCACATCTAATATCTCACAGGTAATGCTGACAGTGTCATATGCTTATGTTTAGTATTATATCATGAACACATAACCATCCTAATTCATCCATCCTATAGCTCAGGGGAATAACATTATCATCACAGTTATTCTGCAAAGAAATAAAAGGTTTGATCTTATTCTTAATCCCTATTATGGACCATTGATGAAGAAAGAGCACAGTCATTTAAAATATTCAAAGCGAAACACAGACCACACAACACAGATAGGACTAATTAGAATTCAAACAACCAGCTACATTAATAATCTGCCATGAAATGTAAGTTTGAAGCCCTGTGCTAATAATGTCCAGTTAACTGTTTGTAGGTAAACCCTTTGTGAAGAAGTCTCTCCTTTTTGAATTCAATTTGTTTTACATTTATTTTTTTTACTAAATTCTGATGCCATTTGCCCTTTTCTTCAACTTGGTAAAATATTTGATGAGAATGATGACTCAGCCAAATGTGAAAGGGAGGGTGTGACAACAATTTTTAGAGTGACATCAATTTTTAGAGTGACATATTTAGAGTTCATTGCCTAGTCTTTTAGTGCTCAGGGTCTCAGTAATTTAGAGCTCAGTGGATTGACTGTACATTGCATGCACATCCTGTTCTATGTGGGAGCTCCAGGACACTTCATGCTGGACACTTAGTGCTGGATGACCACACGTGCAGGAAATGCTGCCATTTTCTTGAGCTTAAGCTTGAGAAGTTGCTGGATTCGCTGCGGTGCCTGGATGAGTGCAGCTTCAACAATACTCAAGAAGCTCAACATCATCAAGGATAAAGCAGCCCGCATGATTGGCATCCCATACACCACTTTAAATATTCACTCCCTCCACTACCGATGCACAGTAGCAGCAGTGTATACCATCTACAAGATGTATTGCAGCAACTTACCAAGACTCCTACGAAAACACCTTCCAAAACCACAACCTCTACCACCTTGAAAAACAGGGTCAGCAGGCTCATGGGAACACCACCACCTGCATGTTCCCCTCCAAGTCACACACTATCCTGACTTGCAACTGTATTGCCATTTCTTAAATGTCACTGGGTTAAGCATCCTGGAACTCCCTACCTAACAGCACTGTGGGTGTACCTACAACACACAGACTGCAATGGTTCAAATACAGCTTCACAAGGGCAATTAGAGATGGACAATAAATACTGGTCTCACAAGGGATGCCCACAACTCATGAACAAATAAAAAAAAGCAACCGGGAGTCTGGTAGATTCCTTAAATGTATGGTCCAGGGTGTGGTCACCCCAGAGCAGGAGAAGGTGCAGGAGGTGAGGAATGGGTGATCACCAGGCAGGATAGGACGAAGACACAGGTAGAGCAGGAATTCCCAAGCCGGTGGTACTCACTTACCGGTTTTTAGTTTTGAATTCTGAGGAGGGCGATTGCTCCTTGAAGAAATGCAGTAAGATTCAAAACCCTGCATCAGGGAAGATTTAACTTAAAAAGGGGAAAAAGTGTTGAAATGCAGTAGTTACAGGCAAGTTGATAGGGGTGTAGACAGGCAGTTTTCCATCATTTCTGGTCCCCACTCCAAATTCCGTTCCCTAGCTACTGACTCCATCCCTTTCCCTAGCACCAGTCTGAGATTAAGCCAGTCTGTTCACCACTTGGTGACACATTTGACCCAGAGATCAGCTTCTGATCTCATCTTCGCACCATCACCAAGACTGCCTACTTCCACCTCCGTAACATCGCCTGACTTCACCTTTCTCAGCTCATTTAAGCTTTTTTTACCTCTAGACTTGACTATTACAATGCACCCCTGGCTGGTCTCCCAGATTTTACCCTCTGTAAACTTGAGGTCATCCAAAACTCTGCTGCCCGTGTCTTAACTCTCACAAAGTCTTGTTCATCTCTCACCCCTGTGCTCGCTGACTTACATTGGCTCTTGTTCAACAATGTGTTGATTTTAAAATACTCATCCTTGTTTTCAAATCCCTCCATGACCTCACCCCTCTCTGTCTCTGTTATCTCTGTTATCTTCTTCAGCCCCACAATCCTTGAGATATCTGCACTCCTCTAATTCTGGCCTCTTGAGCATCTCGATTTTAATCACTCCACCATTGGTGGCTGTGTCTTCAGTTACCTAGGCTCTGAGCTCTGGAATACCCTCCTGACACCTCTCTGCCTCTCTACCTTGCTTTCCTCCTTTAGACATGCCATAAAACCTACCTTTTTGACCGAGCTTTTGGTCATCTGACCTAATATCTCCTTATGTGGCTCAGTGTCATATTTTGTTTTATGATGCTCCTGGGAGATTCAGGCTGCCTTGGGACATTTTATTGCATTAAAGGCACTATACAAATACAAGTTGCTGTTGTACTTCATTTGCTGTAAAGTTTTATAATGCTACTGTGAAGTGCCTTGAGACAGTCTATTACTTTAAAGACACCATATAAATATAAGTTGTTGTTGTTCTGTAATCACAAACATGATTCGTGAACGTATGTTGCCTCACTGGTGCCAGGGTAAAGGATATCACCGAGTGGGTGCAGGCATTTTGTAGGGGAAAGGGAACAGTCAGAAGTCATGGATCATGTTAGAAACAATAGCATAGGTAGACAGTGTGTTGATCTCCTTCAGGCAGAATTTTAGGAGCTAGAAAGAAAAGTTAAGACAAGACTTCAAATGTAGTGATCTTGGGTTTACTTGCGTACCATGCACTAGTGAGTATAGAGATAGATTGTGCAGGTAAATGTATGGCTGGAGAAGTGATGTAGGAGGGAGGGTTTTGGATTCTTGGCGTACTGAGACTGGTTCTGGAGGAAGAGGCACGTGCACAAGATGGACGAGTTACAGCTGAACAAAGTTGGGACCCAGGTTCTTGTTGAGAGGTAAATGAGTACGATTGGGGAGGGTTTAAACAAATTTGGCAACAGGAAGGGAACCAGAAAATACTAGAAAGGAGCAGCAATGAGATCAGAGGACAGATATGAACAGCAGTAAAATTAGACATATCCCAAAATTTGCAGGGATCAGTTTGAGGAAAGTAGCAAAACTGATAAAGGAGTAATTAAATTGTATCTATGTCGATGTCTGTAGCTTATCTAATAAGGTTGGTGAGCTGCAGGCACAAATTGCCTCATGGGATTATGATGAGTTTGCATCAACGGAGACATGGTACAACAAGGCCAGGAATGGGTTCTTAATAATTCTGGTTATCAAGTATTCAGGAATGATCGAGAAATAAAAAATGGAAGTGGCATAGCAGTATTGATTAAAGATGATGTTGCAGTTCTAAATAAACTTGAGTTAAGGAACAAAGGGGGTGTTGTTAAATTGTTGGAAATTTTATATCAAACACGAAACTGTGAGAAAGAGATAGATGAGCAAATTTGTCAGCAAATTTCAAAGGCCTGTAACAAAAATAGAGTAGTAATATTAGGAGACTTTAATTAACTTAATATAGACCGGGAAAAATATAGTTCTAAGGGTAGAGAAGGAGAGGGATTTCTGATATGTGCACAGGAGAATGTTCACAATTAATATGTCTCCAGTCCAACAAGGAAGGAAGCAGTGTTAGATCTGGTTCCGGGAAATGAAGTAGAATAAGTGGGGGGTAGAAGGAGATCTAGCTAACAGTGACCACAACATAATTCAGTTTAAAATAATTATGTAAAGAGAGCAGAATGTATCAAAGATAAAATACTCAACTGGGGAAAAGCTAATTTCAGTGATTTATGAGCAGACCTGCCACAGCTGGATTGGAAAAAGCGATTGCAGAGTAAAGCAGTAACGGAGCAATGGAGGGCATTGAGGAAGAGACAGTTGTTATGACCAAGGAGGCAGTAATGCACTGTTAAATCAGGTCCACTATTCCACAGGTCACAGCATATAGGTAAAGTTTCCCACCTACTGGAAATTAGCCAAGTTAAACACTTTATCCCCCAGAATAAAACACGCCAAACTAGGTTCCTCTAAACAACAAAATTAACCATTAATAAACCAAGTTTTAAAAATGATAATGAGATAAATATACATGTATGAAAAGATTTTATAACTCCTTAATCTTCCTAACCCTCCTGCACACACGCATACATTCAAAAATTGGTTAACCGGGGAAAACGGATATGTTGATTTTTACATCGGTTTCTTAGGAACAATAAAATAATTGTTTGTCAGAGTCTGGTAGGATATTTCTTGATTGGTGAGGTGTCCCAGAGTCGAATAGTCAGATGCCACTCAATGTCTCTCCAGGTGAGTTTGATGACGTCCGTGATGGGTAGGCATTCAAGGCAATTTGTCTGCAGCAGACGTCACACAGCTCTTTCAGCTTAAGGTGTAGCAACAGGTCTACTTAAATTTTAAAGTAGCAGTCTAACAGTAAAAACTTTCTTGAGATGTTAGGATCTTCCAAAAACAACACAAAAAGCAAGAGAACTCACTCTTGAGGCAGGGATTCGTGAGACTGGAGGCAACAGCAACTTGCTACACCCGAAACACAAGGCTTCCTTTCTCCAAAATAGTGTTCCTCCAGAGTGTAGCAACTCCTCTTTTCCTGGGTCTTTTCTATCTCTTCAGGCAGGTCAAAACCACACCTTAAATGTAGCACTTTTTCCTTGAAATGCAAAGCTTATTTTCAGAGAGAATGGGTCTTTTTCACTGGTCTATCACCAAATCACAGCTACAGTTCACTGCTAACTGCTTGTCCAGCTCCCTGGTCTATTTCACACTGCAGGACTGACTAAAACCTTCAACAACAACAAAGTCACAAGATAGTCATAAAACTTCCTCTGCTGAGTTGCTTGGATACAAATTGCCTTGCAGTCTATGCTCCACCCAGTTTAGCATTCAATGTTCTCAGAAAGTCCTTTTTTCTCTCAGTCTTAAAGGCACACAGGCCTCTAGTTTTTAAAAAAATCAAAACTCTTATGACACAGTTTAAGTACAAACTCGGCATAGTCCTTTGAAGGGAAAAGGTAGAGCATCCAAAGCTAATCTGCCCTGGGTGACAAAGGAAATAAAAGTTAAAATAAAACTGAAAAAGGAGGCTTATGACACGTATTGGGAGTAAAATTCAATTAATAAGCAGGAGGATTATAGAAAGTGCAGGAGGGAATTGAAAAAGTCAATATGTGGGGACAAAAAGAGGTTATGAGAAAAGATTAGCAGGTGCCATTAAAATGAACGCTAAAACATTTTATGAACAATAGGGCTAAAAATTTGTCTGCCCAGCATTTTGGGTGTGGGGGGTCACGATTCACAACTTGCCCATTCTCGTTCTGTCGATGATTGGCAGTCTGCAAACATGGTGCTCTCACCTCATTACCATGATTATAGTGTGGGACTGAATGGGTTTCTCACTGCTGGCTTTGCCCGCCTCATTTCTGGCTGCCTCTGCACTCAGCAGGGGGCTGAATAGCATTGTGCTGAGTGCACATGGTCTGTTCTTAAAAACAGCCTGTCCCTCTTAAAGGGAAGCTGCATTGAATAATATTGCTGGAATTTAAAACATGGCAAATGGAATAGCAGGGCAGAGAGAGGATTCTAGGGAAATGGATGTGGCACTGAAAGCATTTGTGGTGGACATGGGTAGGAGGAGAGATGCCATGGTTCCACAGGGGACCAGGAGGCCCTCAAGGACCATCCTTAGAAGGGCTTTGGAGCAGGTGGCCAGGGAGGTCAACTCCCGCAGCATGGATCGAAGGACCTGGCACAAGAAGTCACATGACATCTGCTACACACCACGCCACCAACCTCTGATGCTGCTCAATGTACCACACCCCTCCCTTACCCAGCAATCCCTGGCACTCAGGATTCATGTCAAACATCCAGATACTCCATCTCACCCCCACACATCTACCAATGCAGCCAGCCTCATACCCACGTCTCATTGACTCCACATTCTTCCAGCTATTTAGCTATGGCAGGTGCATCACTTAAGGACAGTGTTACAGATATCACTGACATTCTGCCCTCTTTCTTGCAGGTTAAAGTGGCACACAATAGAAGGGAGCAGAGCAGAACCAGCAGGGCTGCTTGCATCTGCTCAGCCCTGAAATGGCTATTCTGGATGTGGCAATGTGTAATGAAACAGGATTAATTAAAGACCTCATAATAAAGGATCCTCTCGTCAAGAGTGATCATAACATGATAGAATACCACATTCAGTTTGAGGGTGAGAAATGGAGGTCCATAACTAGTGTCTTAAATTTAAATAAAGGCATTTATAAGGGTATGAAGACAGAGTTGGCTAAGGTGGACTGGGAAAATAGATTAAAATGTAAGACAGTAGAGAAGCAGTGGCAGACATTTAAGGAGACATTTCATAACTCTCAACAAAGATATATTCCATTGAGGAAGAAAAACTCTTCCAGAAGGATGCACCATCCATGGTTAACTAAGGATGTTAATGGTGGTATCAAATTGAAAGAAAAGCCATACAGTGCTGCAAAGATTAGTGGTAGGTGAGAAGATTGGGAAAATTTTAGAAACCAGTAAAGGATGTCAAATAAATAAATAGAAATTGGAGTATGAGAGAAAACTGTCAAGAAATATAAAAACAGACAGTAAAAGTGAAAGGGATCAAAGGATATGGGGGGAAAGCGGGAACAGGTTACTGAATTGGATGATCAGCCATGATCATAATGAATGGCGGAGCAGGCTCGAAGGGCCGAATGGCCTACTCCTGCTCCTATTTTCTATGTTTCTATGTAAGCTTCTACAAATATATAAAAAGGAAAAGACTAGCTAGAGTGAGCATTGGTCCTTAGAGGGTGAGACTGGGGAATTAATAATGGGAAACGAGGAAATACCAGAGATTTTGAACAAGTATTTTGTACCTGTCTCACAGTAGAAGACACAAAAAGCATCTCAAGAACAGTAGAAAATCAAGAGGCAAAAGGGAGGGAGGAACATAAAACACACTATCACTAGAGAAAAAGTATCAGGATAACTAATGGGACTAAAGGCTGATAAGTCCTCTGAATCTGATGGCCTGCATCTGAGGGTCTGAACGGAAGTGGCTGCAGAGATAGTGGATGCATTGGTTGTTATCGTTCAAAATTCCCTAGATCCTGGAAAGACTCTGAATTGGAAAACTGCAAATGTAACACCTCTGTTCACGAAAGGAGGGAGACAGAAAGCAGGAAACTATAGGCCAGTTAGCCTAATGCCTGCATTGGGAAAATGGTAGAATCCATTATTAAAGCGGGAGTAGCAGGACATCTAGAAAATCACAATACAGTCAGGCAGAGTCAACATGGTTTTGTGAAAGGCAAATCGTGTTTGACAAATTTATTACAGTTCTTTGAGGATGTGAAAAGCAGGGTGAATAAAGGCTAACCAGTAGAATTTTTATAATGCTTTCATGGGATGTCGGCATCGCTGGCAAGGCCAGCATTTGTTGCCCATCCCTAATGTCCTTTGCGAAGGTATTACGACCAGATGAGAAATGTGTCTAGGGGTCTGTTACTATCTACACCTGGTCTTATTGTAACAGGGTTTTATTTTAAACACACTGTGTTTTGAACTCCCCCTTTGTGAATTCTTGTTCACAGCTTTCCAACTATAAGGCAAAGAAATGAGCACAAACAGGCTTTCTTTGTTTTAAAGAAGAAAAGTGAAATTTATTAAACTTACTTAAACTCTAATAGGGTTCAGGCCTACGGATATACGATGTGCCCAAGCTAGTATGCACATGTGATATACACATGCAGATAGGACAGAAAAGAGAAGAAAAGATAAAGTGGAACAGTTTGAGGCAATATCTTGTTACTGGGCTTCGCTCATGGTATAGTCCTTTTGTAGGTAATTCTTGCGTTTCGTTGGGCCCCAGTATTCTGCTTAAACCTTGTTCACGTAGGAAACCTTTCTCTCTTTGAGGTTCATGTGTCTTCACAAGATTCAGTTCCCTGAGAGATGAGCAGGCAGACAGGAGAGGAGGCAATTCTTGCTTCAGTTCCAGGAGCACACGGTGCTCTGAGTTCAAATTCTGTTTTACCAATTTAAAACTCCCCTAGTTGGTCAGCAGATGATCACGTGACCGACTGGTTTGACCAGGTCTCTTCTGTGTATTGGGGCAGGGACAGGTTCCTCATTATTCCAACACTGTCTGTTACTATGCAAATGTCTTTCCAGTCAGAGGCTTGCAATTTTAAATTTTAATGTTCCTGTGGCAAAATCATGTGTGCCTCAGTCTTGGCAGGTGGGTGGTTTGCCTGACAGTGGTGAGCTGCCTTCTTGAACCACTGCAATCCATGTGGTATATGTACAGCAACAGCGCTGTTAGGGAGACAGTTCCAGGATCTTAATCCAGCGACAGTGAAGGAACAGAGACATATTTTCAAGTCAGGATGGTATGCGGCTCAGAGGGAAACTTGCAGGTGGTGGTGTTCCCATGCATCTGCTGTCCTTGTCCTTCTAGGTGGAAGAGGTCGCGGGTTTGGGAGGTGCTTTCGAAGGAGGCATGGTGAGTTGTTGTCGTGCATCATGTAGATGGTACACATTGCTACCATGGTGTGTCAGTGGTGGAGGGAGTGAATGTTTAAGGTGGTGAATGGGATGCCAATCAAGTGAGCTGCTTTGTCCTGGATGGTATTGAACTTCCTGAGTGTTGTTGGAGCCACACTCATCCAGGCAAGTGGAGAGCATTCCATCATACTCTGCAAAGGGATAGAGGTAAGTTGAGTGAGTGGGCAAAAATTTGGCAGATGGAGTTTAATGTGGGAAAATGTAGTCAGGTTGTTTGGTGTGTTCTTTAATTGAAATTGTTTTATCACGAATTTATCATTCCTTTGTTAATTCTAGGTGCTAAATTGCATCAAAAACAATTTAAATATTATTTTAAAATCACTAGCAAGTTCTAGCCCTCCAAACTTTCAAAGTTTATCTGAAAGCAGACAAGAACCTACATCTAGAATATATTGTGAGCGAGGATTTATCTTCATTTTACAAGTCTGCAGAAAAGCAACATACATAGTAGCTTTGCTCCGAATAGATTAAGAGGACAATTACCCTTTGTAAACACCATTAACAACAGGCTGCATGCAGATTTTACAAATTAAATTATAATAAATCCTTTAAGGCAAATAGTTTTAGTGCAACATACTTGTTCCAAGCATTTAAAGCAGACTGTCCCTTTCAGCAGAGTAATTTCAGTGCACTCTATGTAAGGAAAATGTATTAGAAGTCTTTGGCTGCAGAATTTGATAACAACCAAAAATAGGCAAGGGGATCATGATGCTTCTGATGCATGCAGCATCCAAACTTTGTGCACAAGTTAAAGTTAGCCTGCCCTACTTCAAAGCCAGCCTGCACCTCTTAAAGGGGAAGTGCATTTTGGCTGGAGCAGGTGCTGGAAGTGCTTCTAAAACTGATTTTGACATGGGAAGGATACAAGAATTGCACAACATGGAATTTCCTGCCCCATCATTAGTGCTAGGTCCTGCCAAAGACTGGCTTGCATGCAGGGTTCGCTGGGCTATACTAATGCCTATGCCGGGGGAGTGCAGGAAAATCCACCTTCTTGTTTCTTTCAGTTCTTTAAGACAATTTCTTAGAGTCATAATGGCATAGAAGGAGGCCATTTGGCCCCTCAGGTCCATGCCAGCTCTCTGTCGAGCAATCTATCAGTCCCATTCCTCCACTTTATCCATGTCGCCTTGCAAGTTTATTTTCCTCAAATGCCCATCTAATTTCCTTTTGAAATTATTGATCGTCTCCACTTCCACCACCGTCGTAGGCAGTGAGTTCCAGGTCATTACCACTCGCTGAGTAAAAAGGTTTTTCCTCACGCCCCCAATGCATCTCTTGACAAAAACCTTAAATCTCTGGCCCCTTTTCATGTCATAGAAATTCAAACAAGGAGAATAATTTTCAATGGCTTCACCTTTAAGACATTCATCATTTATTGACATTCTTCAATGTCTCCTCTGATCCCAGAAATTGCTGTTGCTAATATTAGTGGGTGAAGGCTTAAGGTTTTGCATGACATTTCCATTATTTTACCACTATTTCGACAACTTAAAATAAACAAGTGAATGTCCGTGTTTAAACACAGAAGGCAGTGGGATATCAATGCTGTGGTTAGTGTTCTTCTAAACTTTATTCTTCTCTTTGTTCCATGATGCATGTAGTATAATGGTTGATGTTTGAGACAGTGAGAGTAAACCCCTCCCACTGTAGTGATAATGATGTAATAGTTACATGGGTATTAGACTGGGAAGAAAGAAGCAGCACAAGGTGTGCTGGCTAGACAGGCTTGTGAAGAGTGTAAGTAATTATATGTATATCATAAACAAGTTATTCTTTAATCCTACAAAGAACCTGAGACTTCTTTAACAACAGTCCATCTACACTACAATACATAACAATGCAAGTACATCATTGCATGCACCTTTGCTCCTTGAGGCATCCAATCAAGACTCAATTCATTGTCTTCTATTCAAACTGTTTTTTTCCCCCAACAGCACCTTAAAACTGTGGAACTCACTGTTCCTCTTCATTTTTCCCTTCCTCCTTTAATGTTCAGACTTTATATCCAAATTTACCATCACTACTCCCTGCCTTGCATCGTTTAATCCTTAGAAAATTTGGGAGAGTCCTGCATTACAGTTGCAGGACAATGCTGGTTGGAGTCATACCTAGCGCAAAGCAAGATGGTTGCGGTTGTTGGAGGTCAATTATGGCAGGAGTTCTTCAGCGTAGTGTCCTAGACACAACCATCTACAGCTGCTTCATCAATGACCTTCGTTCTATCATAAGGTCAGAAGTGGGGATGTTAACTGATGCTTGCTCAATGTTCAGCACCATTTGCGACTCCTCAGATACTGAAGCAGTCCATTTAGAAATGTAACAAGACCTGGACAATATCCAGGCTTGGGCTGATAAGTGGCAAGTAACATTCGAGCCGTACAAATGCCAGGAAATGACCATCTCAAACAAGAAAGAATCTAACCATCTCTCCTTGACATTCACTGGCATGACAATCACTGATTCCTCCACTATCAACATCCTGGGGGTTACCATTGACTAGAAACTGAACTGTAGTAGCCATATAAATACTGTGTCTACAAGAGCAGGTCAGAGGCTAGGAATCCTGCGGCGAGAAACTGACCTCCTGACTCCCCAAAGCCTGTCCACCATCGACAAGGCATAAGTCAGGAGTGTGATGGAATACTCTCCACTTGCCTGGATGGGTGCAGCTCCAACAGCACTCAAGAAGCTCGACATCATCCAGGACAAAGCAGCCCACTTGATTGGCACCCCATCAACAAACATTCACTCCCTCCACCACTGATGCACAGTGGCAGCAGTATGTACCATCTATAAGATGCACTGCGGCAACACATCAAGGCTCCTTCGATGGCACGTTCCAAACCCACAACCTCTACCACCAAGAAGGACAAGGGCAGCAGATGCATAGGAACACCACCACCTGCAAGTTCCCCTCCAAGCCACACACCATCCTGACTTGGAACTATATCGCCGTTCCTTTACTGTCGCTGGGTCAAAGTCCTGGAACTCCCTTCCTAACAGCACTGTGGGTGTACCTACCCCACATGGACTGCAGCGGTTCAAGAAGGCAGCTCACCACCACCTTCTCAAAAGCAATTAGGGATGGGCAATAAATGCTGGCCTAGCCAGCGATGCCCACATCCCACGAATGAATAAAAAAAAATGACAGGCCTCGCAGCTTCAATTGTTCTGACATAAGATCAATGACCTCAAACCTAAGTTTTCCTTCCGTTTCCACAGATACTGCCTGACTTGCTGGGTATTTCCAGCACTTTCTGTACTTACTGTAGCTTCATCCATCTGCCTCAACTGAAAAAAATATTCACATGGAAGCTGATCCTGCTGTCCACCATTACCTGCTCAGTACTGGATTCTTAAATTGATGGGACAGGAAGGGAGACTGCAAAGGATGCCAACTTGCACTGCTTCAGCAACAGCGACTCACTTACCAACCTTTTACTTACTTCCCAGTGAATATCAACACAAGCTCGAAGAACAGCATCTCATTTACTGATTAGGCACACTGCAGCCTGCCGGACTGAACATTGAGTTCAATAATTTTGGAACATGACGGGCCCCCCATTTTACTTTTATTTTTAGTTATTTTTTCTTTTTCCTTTTAAAAATTTTCTCTGTGTTTATTTTAGTTTATTTCATCATAGTTTGTTCAGTTTGCTTACCCACTGTTTTTTTTCATGTTTGTACTTGCGGCTGTTCAATTTTCAGTCTGTTAACACCCTATCTGTACTAATGCTTTGTCTTTCAACACACCATTAACATATTGTTTGCCTTTGCTCCACGACCTTCTCGTCAGCTATTCTGTGACCTTGTCCTATTTACATCTTCTCCTTTGTTATCTCTTGCCGCACCCCTGCTTTACTTGCTTATAACCTTTTACATTTCTAATATTTGCTAGTTCTGAAGAAGGGTCACTGACCTGAAACATTAACTCTGCTTCTCTCTCCACAGATGCTGCCAGACCTGCTGAGTATTTCCAGCATTTCTTATTTTTATTTCAGATTTCCAGCATCCGCAGTATTTTGCTTTTATTCTTTTACTTACTTCAGCTGGTAAACTATTTTGTGTCTTTGAAACCTGAAACAGTGGAGCTCCAGCAGACAGTTCGTAAAGGAAGGAGTACAGGCTTCTCTTAATAGGTACAAGAATATTTATATTTTCTACTCCTTACTCTAAGGAAAAGCACTTTACAATGAAAGCACTATCTCTACAGTAACATTCCTTTACAAACACCAGCCACTTGTTATTCCAACCCTAAGCTGATCTAGTTTAATCACTATTTAACATACAGGTTATTTCACCTGCTAAAGTGTGGTACTTGAGTTCTAAATACTTGAACCAGCCCTTGTTGGTTGCACCATCCTATTAGATATTAGTCTTTTTCAATTTCAAAAACCATTTCTATTAACTTCAAGAAGGTGGATTCATGTACACTTTACTGAGTTGAGGCCAACCATAAACTAACAAGTGGATTTATTTTACATGTGCTATATGAAGACACAGGAAAAATGTTTTCAGTGAATTTCAATCTATTTCATAACACTAATCATAATACAGAAAAATAGCAAAGCACACTCAACTATCCCTGTTATTGGGCTAATTTTCCTTTATTGACCAGTAAATCCCTGAAACTAATCAGGGCAAAGCTTGAAAAAGCAATTTTCCACTCTGTAATTTATTTCCATTCCAGACTTTGGCAAACTGAGTTATTTGACAAGAAGGGGCGGCACAGTGGCGCAGTGGTTAGCACTGCAGCCTCACAGCTCCAGGGACCCGGGTTCGATTCTGGGTACTGCCTGTGTGGAGTTTGCAAGTTCTCCCTGTGTCTGCGTGGGTTTCCTCCGGGTGCTCCGGTTTCCCCCCACATGCCAAAGACTTGCAGGTTGATAGGTTAATTGGCCATTATAAAATTGCCCCTAGTAAAGGTAGGTGGTAGGGAAATAGAGGGACAGGTGGGGATGTAGTAGGAATCTGGGATTAGTGTAGGACTAGTATAAATGGGTGGTTGATGGTCGGCACAGACTCGGTGGGCCGAAGGTCCTGTTTCAGTGCTGTATCTCTAAACTAAACTAAAGACAAAAACTTGCTGTCGTGGAGAAAATATAACCACTCTCAAGTCCACGGGATTAAAGCAAACAAAGACTTTGATTTCAAGCACATGCAAGGAAGAAGTCCTCTGATCACCCAAAGAACTTCTCAGTGATACAGAATTTGTAGTACATATTTATAGGATACAATCACCATTACTCTTTGTTCACACTACCCCGACACATTCCAGGTCTACGGCTTGATCAATAAACTATTAGATTATTAATATCTAATATTGCCCCACAAACATCTTCCTGCTATCTCCTCCCCAAACCTTGAAGCTGCCAGCTCCCATGGTTTATTGTATCCTGTCTCATCTCCAGTCTCACCCTTATCTCTTTGATTCATGAAGCAAGGACAGTATGATTACACAGACTGTGGAGGCAATTAGATACTGAGTTGTACAAATCCCAGAATAATGGTCAAGTATCCCATCACTCAATGTTCCCCCACAACTATAGTGTTTCGTGTTTCTTCTAAGATTAATAATGCATCCTAATACTAAATAATCTACTAATGTTGCCCTTTTGGTCCCACTTCACTTGTGCTCTGATCTTTCCTCAGTTCTGTGGACTTCTTACAGTTTCCCCTGCTCTTGCTGGGGTCACCCAAATAAAGCGATTCCAATATGATATGTCAGAAATTTTACTGGAATCTTTTAACAAACCTCCATTATCTCAAGCTGATGTGGCATGAAAGAAACACCATTCTGGACTAATACATCAACTTACATACAGTGGCGCTGTGGTTAGCACCGCAGCCTCACAGCTCCAGTGACCCGGGTTCAATTCTGGGTACTGCCTGTGTGGAGTTTGTAAGTTCTCCCTGTGTCTGTGTGGGTTTTTGCCGGGTACTCTGGTTTCCTCCCACCACCAAAGACTTGCAGGTTGATAGGTAAATTGGCCATTAAAAATTGCCTTGAGTATAGGTAGGTGGTAGGGGAATATAAGGACAGGTGGGGATGTGGTAGGAATATGGGATTAGTGTAGGATTAGTATAAATGGGTGGTTGATGGTCGGCACAGGCTCGGTGGGCCGAAGGGCCTGTTTCAGTGCTGTATCAATAAATAAATAAATAACTTGTTCTATATCACATTCGCAGAGTTTGTGTGTTCTATGGCTTTAATCCAGATTGAGCTAAATTTAATGCAATCTTAACAAAAATTATCCAAGACCTTTCCCAGATCAGTCAGAAATCCAGAAAAGTTGGCAAACAGGTTTTCAGACTTTCAGCTGAACCAGTCAGCATAAAGACCACGAGAGGCTTGCACACTGCATTAACTTTGGCAGGTTTCATCTCATTAAGTATCTCATTAGCTGCTTAATAAGTGGCTTATGAAGAATTAGCACTGGTGCATGCTGATTAGCTCATCATTTGTGCTTGCATTCTAGTGACTTTCATCTCACAGGAATTTCACTGTTCAAAACAGTGCATTCCTGTAAATTTGTTAGATTGCTCAGAATAAGTATAGTATGCTACATTAGAGGATCCCAAAAGGAACTTCATCTGCTTTCACAAATGTACCAGTAATTAAGAAATAGTCATAACTTTCATAAATATTATGTCTTTAGGTTCTCATTAGGTGTTGGCAATCAATCTTTTTTTTGTCTATAATCATTTGCTGTGCATCAAAAAAATCCACTCTATCTCTGCCACACTCTTATTGTAAAAGCAATCCTGAAAGATTTTATATGCTTTTGAAGGAATAGTCTTCCACTGGGAGAGAATAGTTTCCATCGATGGAGAATTAAACAATCCAATGAATTTCCAGATATACAAATTCCAACTTATTGTCTTAACTGCTTAGAGTAATTACTAATTTTCCCATGCTGCACTGATATTAAATAGTAGAAACTGACAGTGAGAAAGGGCACATGGGAGAAACTCAAATTCTCCCTCCAAAGGCTCCAAAAGTTCTTCTTAAATAAACTATGAAACTATAAATTTTTTTCTCAGCATCAAAGATAAAAGTGTTAATAAATGAGTCATCAACATGGCTAGCAGATTAATGAAACAATTCCAACATGATCAGCTAGAAATTGGGTTACACTGATTTTTGAGGACAGAGGCCATGATCGCGATGTGCCCATTCAGATCAAGGCAAACAGCATGCAAATGTGGTACCACCTCATCAGAATGATTGTAACATCTTGATGGAGTGAGCCCAATGCTGCTGCCGGTTGCCTCAGTGCTAAGCAGGAGAGCCCAGTAGCATTGTTTACAAAACACATAGTGCAACCAGCCTGGTCTTCTTAAAGGTAGACTGTCCATCTTAAAGGGAAGATGCAGGGAATAATGTTGCTGCAGTTTAAATGATGCCATCATGAGCACCAGAGCAGAGAAAGGCTTCCAGGATGAAGGATGCAGCACGGGAGGCATTAGTGGTGGAAGTGGGCAAGAGGAGAGAAGCCATGGTTCTGCAGGGTGTCAGGAGGCCCTCAAAGGACCACCCTCAGAAGGGACTGGGAGCACGATGCCAGGGAGTTCAACTCCGGGAGTCTGGACCTGAGGACCTGGCAGCAGTGCCACAAGAAGTCTAATGACCTCACATGGCTGATCAAAGTCAGTGAATGCATCTTTACCTGACATCTCCTACCCACCAGGCCACTAACCTCTCCCGGTATACAATGCACCACATGCCACTCACCCAGCTGCACTCTCTGACACTCAGGAATCATGCCTAACATCCAAATACTCCATCTCACCCTCACATGCCTTCCAATGCTGCTAGCCTCGATGTCTCCATATACCTCCAGCTATTCAGTTATGGTATGCACATCACCCAAACACAGTAATGCATAATCACTGATATTCTGCCCTCTCTCTTGCAGGACAAAGTGGCACACCGCAGAAGAGAGCAGAGCAGAAACGGCAGGGTACACGAGCACCTGCATCTCCTGAGCCTACAGAAAAGATGGCTCTCAGCATCATGGAGCCATCTGCAATGGAGTCTGTGGCATCTGGCATCACTAAGAACATTGAGGATAATGATATATTCCTGTCTTATGCCACCTCTCAGCTTCCAGATCCCTCATCCTGCTATCTGGCATGAAATCAAGCTTCTGATGGTGGAACCATGAACCTTTTGCTTCCCACCCAACCTTGCTTCCTTCACATCAATCTTCCCCTTCCAAGTTCCTGCTTTCAGATACTCAAGAATTGTTGCCTGTCCAGCCACAGCAGCTCAAGAGGAAGAGAAAGCGAGAGCAACAGCAAGGATCATGGAGCAGTTCAGCTCCATGTTGGTAGAGGGTATGGTGAGGAGCTTTCCCTCTCACAGCATCTGTCCCATCTTCTTGTCATGGTGCAGAACCAGAAACACTGCCACTTCTGCCCCCCTACCTATTGCAGCCTTTGCATGGACAGGCCACCTTATTCTCTGCCGCCCCCTGAGAGGATGCAGCAACATTCTCTGCCAAATCCAGGAACTCACCACAATACTTCCAAAAACACTTCAAAGTACGTCAAGACACTTTGCAATCGAAAAAGTTCTTAAAAATCACTTTACCTGTAATTTGTGTGCCTGGCCCTTTAAATAAGGCTAGTACAGGGCCCATCTTGCAGTAGAGCGCTTGCCATTTGCAGATTGATCTATGAAGACCCTGTCTGGGCCTGCGTGGTCCATATTTGGTATCCCAGCATCATATCAGTCGATTGGGCTGTGTGACATCAGGATAGTGATGATTCAAAGTTTTCCAGAGCATGCAGAGGATGCCCTTGTACGCGCTCTTCTCCTTACAGAAACCTACATCGGCCATGCAGGGAGCAGTTAGCTGCACGGGGCACGCCACAAAAGCAATGCTTGTACTCAGTAGCACTGTTATAGGTGGTCCTGTGCATGGGAATTTTGTGCCTGATATGTCTGAATTTTTACTGGAATATTGTAACAAATCTCCATTTTCTCAAGCTGATGCGGCGTAAGCGAATCAACATCCTTGACCGTTCCAGAAGGTAAGATAAGTGCATTGGAAGGGGGTGGTATCTGTGTGATGTTACAACCAGGTGAGAAAGGTGTCTAGGTGTCTTTTACTATCTTCACCTGGTCTTATTGTAACAGGGTTTAATTTTAAACACACTGTATTTTGAGCTCGCCCTTTGTGAATCCTTGTTCACATCTATCCAATTATAAGGCAAAGAAATGAGCACACTAGGTTTTCTTTAGGTTTAAAGAAGAAAAATTAAATTTATTAAACCTTAATCTTAAACTCTAATACGGTTAACTTCTACGGATATGTGATGCGCCCACACTAGCATGCACACGTGATACACACATGAAAATAGGGACAGAAAAGAGCAGAAGAAAAATAAAATAAAGAGGTTTGAGGCAGTCTCTAAAAGGGGGTTTCTTGTTACTGTTTCTGTGTTTCCAGCTCTTACTTTTTGTTGGGGCCTAGTATTCTTCTTAAACCTTGTTCATTGTCGGAGACTTTTCTGTCTTGGGGTTCATGTGTCTTCAATGGTTTCTGAAGCTGGTGAGAGTGAGATGAGAGCAGACAGGAGAGAGATGTTCTCCGTCCAGGAGCAAACAGCCTTTTGAGTTCAAAATTCTGTTGGAAGCTCAAATTCAAAAAACTCCAAGAGTCAGTCATGTGACCAAACTGGCCCGACTATGTCTGTTTGTATATTTGGCCAGCTTATTATTTAACCTGGAATGCTTCAACCCTGGTAATCAAAAGTACATTGTGGATTAAATTGGAGCGGGGAAAAGCTCCTTTGTCCTTTAAAGTACTTGTCTGTTGATATGCTAATGCCTCTCTCCAGCCAAAGTCTCCTATTGTTTTTTAAAGGAAGTTCTTTCTTCACTATCAGCAGTTTAAAATCAATGTTCATGTGGCGAAATTAATTTTCCTCATTCTTGGCAGGTGAGGGGGGCTTGCCTGACAGAGGTTATAGTGTGTAACTCACACAAGGGTTGTGGGTATTGGTGGGGGGGGGGGTGCTGCTGCATTGTTATGACCCCAGATCACACATTTGTATGATGAGATATTAGGTAGTAGTGGTAAACAAACCCCTGATCGTAAGGGACATGTGCTCCATTTATGGGAGAGATTGATGACCATATTGAGAATGAAAATCTGGTAGAAATTTGTAACAGGCATTCACAATGTGTATGTTTTAATTTTTTTATATATTTCTTATGAATAAACAAAAATGTATGCAAGGTACTTCAGAGCTTAAGTGGGTAGATGTGAAGGAATACAGTGGGTAGAATTGTGTATAAAATAATTTATCAGTGCAAGGTACAGAACTGAAAGTGTATTACAAAATGTTATCATTGAAGCACATGGGACTAAGTTCTTTTAATGAATTTTCTCCATCTTTTCTCTGCTCTAATGAAGGTTCTGATTCTTTGTGGTTTAATGTGCTAGAATCCCCCCCTCCCCCACTACCTCACCTAAGTGACACTCCTTTATTTATGTATGAATGATAAGTGTTAGCAGACTATTTTGCCATAGAGGGAGTTACAGCTGTGCCAAACTTGCCTTCACCCAAATATCCACATACATCCACTACAACATTCCAGCAGGAGTCGCTGAATAATAACCAGGAGTGGCAACCTGACTAATTTTTGGCCTTCTTAGCATTAGAACCAATTGTGATATTGTTGCTGCCTCGCTGGCTGTGAGTCTAAGATTTGAGTTTAGGGCTTCCTGGTCTGTAATTTTAGTAATGTACCAACCAAGGCATACTATGAGGCTTAAACGGGACAGAAGTAAAGACACACGCCCAACTCTTGATTCTGTTAATTAATTTATTCCAATGAAGAATGCTTATGTAAACAAGTCAATATTTTTAATACTATTCTTAATGGCTGTCTTCTGATGGACAATCAATTATTTAAATATCCCTCTTGAATTGTATAAATAAATTTTACGGGAAGGCGCTTTTGTGTATTTGACATTTAGCCAATTAACCCATAAATTGCCTCCAGCTCCATAAACATTTTAAGCTTCTTAGTTCAGCTACACATTGCAGCTCTGAAACACAATGGGCTGGATTTTTCTGTAAAAATAATAGCGAGGTTAACAATATTCAAGGTTACTTATGTATAGAGCAGATAACAACTTCTGGCAACAGCACATGTGCAGTTAAAAGCAGAAATCTGGAAGTTGCTGTCCATGATGTCTTGCTGCTTCAAAAACTGTGCAATGATGGTACTTGTCGTCTAATTCACAATTCGAACAAATGGAATAGTGTGAAGATGCTGCACTTACCTCATAGATCTGGACTAAACTCACCAAAAAAGTTAGAGCTTGTCTATTCCAGTGTAAGTACCCTTTTAGTACTGCAATGATTCTTAATTATTGCCCACCCACCTCTCTGGCATTGAAAATGCACTTTTATAAGCGTGGAATCTCATTGCTTCAGCTTTTAATTATTGTTGGAGATTTAAAATTAAAACTCAAACCATTTATTTTTTTTTCTGTCGCTTTTATCTTTCTCTCTTAATCCAATCTCTCTTTCCGTCTCTTTGTTTTGCTTGCTGTTTTGATTTCACATTGAATTAAATATTCCAACTAGTTCCAACACTTTCTGGTTCAGACTCTGCAGTCCTCATTAACAATTCTTCAATATGATTGATTAAGAAGATATAGTTGCTTGTCTTGTTTACAATTCCCCTGTACATACTGATGTGCTATTTGGATGACTGGCTGAAAGGAACTTGCCATGGTCACTAATGTCCTTTAGGGAAGGAAATCTGCCCTCCTTATCTGGTCTGGCCTACATGTGACTCCAGACCCACAGCAATGCGGTTGACTCTTACATGCCCTCTGAAATGGCCTAGCAAGCCACTCAGTTGTATCAAACCGCTACAAAGTCTTAGAAAAGGAATGAAACCGGACGGACCACCTGGTATCGACCTAGCCGTGTCGACCTTGCAAAGTCCTCCTCACTAACATCTGGGGGCTTGTGCCAAAATTGGGAGAGCAACAGCCTGACATAATCATACTCACAGAATCATACCTTGCAGACAATGTCCCAGACACTGCCATCCCCATGTCCTGTCCCACCAGCAAGGCAGACCCACCAGAGGTGGCAGCACAGTGGTATATAATCGGGATGGAGTTGTCCTGGGAGTCCTCAACATTGACTCCGAACTCCATGAAGTCTCATGGCATCAGGTCAAACATGGGCAAGGAAACCTCCTGCTGATTACCACCTGCCGCTCCTCCAACACCCCCCCTCCCCCTCGGCTGATGAATCAGTGCTCCTCCATGTTGAACACCAATTGGAAGAAGCACTGAGGGTAGCAAGGGCACAAAATGTACTCTGGGTGGGGCACTTCAATGTTCAACACCAAGAGTGGCTTGGTAGCATCACTGACTATATTGAAAATGCTGGTCCCTTTAATTAACTAGGACTTACTTCAGTGTTAATACAGAGCAGGTGATGCTCATTGCAGTTTGTATTTCAGGGCTGGGTTTTTCCTCAGTCAGGGAAGTTACTTCTGGATAGGGAATTAGTCCAGAAGGGAGGAGTGGGAACTGGTATTTGTACTGAACTGTGGTTTGAGAATAAAACAGTTGTGGATCAGAGACTGTCTCCTGCTTCCTGATTTTGGTGAATGGATATCTGTCAATTGAACATGGTAGCAGAGGATTCACTTTGATCTCTTCAGGTGGGAAGATAAAGAAAATACGTAATTTCATTTTCTGACAAAAGCAAGCTCCCGGTGGCTTTCTAAGTAAAATGGCTGAGTCATGCTGCAGGCTCTCAAACTGTAATTACCCACCTGTCTTTTCGGAGTTGGAACCATACAAACAATGGAAGAATAAGGTGGCAATGTGGACTCTGGTCACTTCCCTAACCAAGAGGATACAAGGTATGGCCTTGGCTTTGTCTTTACCAGGAAAAAGTAAGATTAGCAGAAAGTATTTTCAGAACTGGATGTTAATGAGTTAGATATTGAAGAATCGGCAATCCCTCTAATACAATTTATGAATAAGATTTATGAAAAAGGCTTCCAACGAATCATTTGAGTCATGGTCGACCTTTGATCAATTTAAGAAGGACAATTAGTCAATGGAAGAATATGTCATGGAATTTGGTGGGTGATATAACAGACTAAAAAGTTTCAATCTAGAAATTCCTGAGTCTGTGCTTGTGTTCAAATTGTTAGATTGTGCACCAATCTCTCATTTGGATAGATTTTTAGTTTTGGCAGGGGTTCAATTTCATGGTAAAAGTTCTCTTTTTGAGCAAATGACTGTTTTCCCAAAAATTTCTTTAAGGCAGCAATCATTTCCAGTTACCTTCATGTCACAAATTGGAAATTCTGCAGAGATACAGAGAATGGAGGATTCCATGATCACTGATTCTCAAAATCAACGGGGGCCTAGTCACAAGTGCTTGTACAAAGAGGGAGTTACTGAAAGATTTTGAGGTGGGTCATACTTTTAATAGATATGTGGATCTAAACAAAATGCAAGATTAGGATAAAAGCAAAATACTGCGGATGCTGGAAATCTGAAACAAAAACAAGAAATGCTGGATTCACTCAGCAGGTCTGACAGCATCTGTGGAAAGAGAAGCAGAGTTAACGTTTCGGGTCAGTGACCCTTCTTCGGAACTGATAAATATTAGAAAAGTCACAGATTATAAACAAGTGAGGTGGGGGTTGGGCAAGAGATAACAAAGGAGAAGGTGCAGATTGGACCAGGCCACATAGCTGACCAAAAGGTCACGGAGCAAAGGCAAACAATATGTTAATGGTGTTTTGAAAGACAAAGCATTAGTACAGATTAGGTGTGAATATACTGAATATAGAACACCAGCAAGTGCAAACCTGAAGAAAAACAACCTGAAAAAAACAGTGGGTAAGCAAACTGAACAAACTAAGATGAAATGAAATAAATGCAAAAAATGTAAAAAGAATGCAAAAAAAAAAAAAGGAAGAAAAAATGACTAAAAATGAAAGTAAAGTGGGGGGCTGTCATGCTCTGAAATTATTGAACTCAATGTTCAGTCCGGCAGGCTGTAGTGTGCCTAATCGGTAGATGAGATGCTGTTCCTCGAGCTTGCGTTGATGTTCACTGGAACACTGCAGCAATCCCAGGACAGAGATGTGAGCATGAGAGCAGGGGGGAGTGTTGAAATGGCAAGCAACCGGAAGCTCAGGGTCCTGCTTGCGGACTGAGCGGAGATGTTCCGCAAAGCGGTCACCCAGTCTGCGCTTGGTCTCCCCAATGTAGAGGAGACCACACTGTGAGCAGCGAATACAGTATACTACATTGAAAGAAGTACAAGTAAATCGCTGCTTCACCTGAAAGGAGTGTTTGGGGCCTGGGATAGTGAGGAGAGAGGAGGTAAATGGGCAGGTGTTACACCTCCTGCGATTGCAAGGGAAGGTGCCCTGGGACGGGGACGAGGTGGTGGGGGTAATGGAGGAGTGGACCAGGATGTCGCGGAGGGAACGATCCCTTCGGAATGCTGACAGGGGAAGGGAGGGGAAGATGCGACTGGTAGTGGCATCACGCTGGAGTTGGCGAAAATGGCGGAGGATGATCCTTTGGATATGGAGGCTGGTGGGATGAAAAGTGAGGACAAGGGGAACCCTGTCATGGTTCTGGGAGGGAGGGGAAGGGGTGAGGGTAGAGGTGCGGGGAATGGGTCGGACACGGTTGAGGGCCCTGTCAACCACAGTGGGGGGAAATCCTCGGTTGAGGATGTGACTCCATTGTGTCAGCCTGCTCCTGCCCAACTGAACTTATTTCTTCCTATCTAGACTCTATCTTTTCTCCGCTGGTCCAGTCTCTTTTTCCCCCCCCCCCCACTGTGGTTGACAGGGCCCTCAACCGTGTCCGACCCATTCCCCGCACCTCTACCCTCACCCCTTCCCCTCCCAGAACCGTGACAGGGTTCCCCTTGTCCTCACTTTTCATCCCACCAGCCTCCATATCCAAAGGATCATCCTCCGCCATTTTCGCCACCTCCAGCGTGATGCCACTACCAGTCGCATCTTCCCCTCCCTTCCCCTGTCAGCATTCCGAAGGGATCGTTCCCTCCGCGACATCCTGGTCCACTCCTCCATTACCCCCACCACCTCGTCCCCGTCCCAGGGCACCTTCCCTTGCAATCGCAGAAGGTGTAACACCTGCCCATTTACCTCCTCTCTCCTCACTATCCCAGGCCCCAAACACTCCTTTCAGGTGAAGCAGCGATTTACTTGTACTTCTTTCAATGTAGTATACTGTATTCACTGCTCACAGTGTGGTCTCCTCTACATTGGGGAGACCAAGCGCAGACTGGGTGACCGCTTTGCGGAACATCTCCGCTCAGTCCGCAAGCAGGACCCTGAGCTTCCGGTTGCTTGCCATTTCAACACTCCCCCCTGCTCTCATGCTCACATCTCTGTCCTGGGATTGCTGCAGTGTTCCAGTGAACATCAACGCAAGCTCGAGGAACAGCATCTCATCTACCGATTAGGCACACTACAGCCTGCCGGACTGAACATTGAGTTCAATAATTTCAGAGCATGACAGCCCCCCACTTTACTTTCATTTTTAGTCATTTTTAGTTATTTTTTCTTTTGCATTCCTTTTTACATTTTTTGCATTTATTTCATTTCATCTTAGTTTGTTCAGTTTGCTTACCCACTGTTTTTTTCAGGTTGTTTTTCTTCAGGTTCTATATTCAGTATATTCACACCTAATCTGTACTAATGCTTTGTCTTTCAAAACACCATTAACATATTGTTTGCCTTTGCTCCGTGACCTTTTGGTCAGCTATGTGGCCTGGTCCAATCTGCACCTTCTCCTTTGTTATCTCTTGCCCAACCCCCACCTCACTTGTTTATAATCTGTGACTTTTCTAATATTTATCAGTTCCGAAGAAGGGTCACTGACCCGAAACGTTAACTCTGCTTCTCTTTCCACAGATGCTGCCAGACCTGCTGAGTGAATCCAGCATTTCTTGTTTGTGCAAGATTAGGATGATAGCTGAAAGCGAATGAATCCCTGAAATGCTCAGGGAGTGATTAGTAGGTGTTTTTGGTGTGAGTCTAAGTATCACTAGGCAAGGAATTGTCAGAGAACCAGGAATCGAGTATTTGAAGTAACTCCTAAAACGGATGGCTCTGATGAATATGAAAAGGATGAATGGCATGAAAATACTGCATTAGAGACCGAAAACTTGAGTCGGGCCATGAGCATCTTGGTTGCTGGTTCATTCAAGCGTGCGGTATTAGATTGTGGCTGTACCTGAACTGTGTGTGGGGTCAATTGGCTAAGCTGTTACTTGGAAACCCTTGACAAGGCCAATAGAAGTAAAGTTAGAGAATATGAACGTGCTACCTGCTTTACGTTTGGGACGATAATACATGAACATCTTTAAAGAGAGTGGTCCTCCCATGTGAAATAGCAGGAATGTGTCATTTCATCAGCACTGATGTGGTTCAGAGTGACTTACTGTTATTGCTGAGTAAGTCTTCAATTGGAAAAAAAAGCAGAGCTAAGATTGGACATGGAGGATGATAAAGTATTTGTCTTTGGTAAAGTTACAATACATTGGATCAGGACATTTTTGTATTCCGTTGAGGAAACAGTGTTTCTTGCCGAGAAGTTCAAGAAATATTCGATCTCTGGAGACCAGATCTGGCTAACAAGAGCCTTATCTAGAAGTTGCACAGACAATTTGCCCATTTTTCATCACCAAAAGTTAAAGCTGCTGCTGAAGGGTGACTGAGTTGTGGATAGAGAATATGAATCCCTTGTTGAACAGATTACATCTTCATGTGACATATGTATTAAATATCAGAAGACACCACGCCCGGTTGTAAGTGTCCCATTAGCCCAGGAATTTAATGAAGCAGTGGCTCTGGACCTCAAAGTATGGGACAAGGATCAAAGTATTTATCTGTTACATTTTTGAAGATATGGCAACTAGGTTCAGCATATCTACGGTCATAAGAAAACAGGACGATTGTGGATAAAGTTATGGGAAAAGTTCCTTAGAACGCCACAATTCCTGACATAATAGAGGGGAATATGCAATGCAGAGCTTAGGCACATATGAGAACTTAAATATTGTACTTATGAACACTGCTGCAGAAAGTCCATTCAGCAATGGCTTTTGTGAAATAAATCATGCAATAGTTGATGAAATGTTACACAAGATACTAGCGGATCAACCAAGCTGCAAATGGCTCTGGCATGGGCAGTACATGCAAAACAATTTTTACAAATGGGTGGGGTGGGGTGCTGGGGTATAGCCCATACCAATTGGTTTACAGCCGTAATCCAAAATTGCCTTCCATACTATGTGACGATCCTCCGGCCCTGGAGGGAATGACTATTAGCTCTACTTTCTCCGCTCACCTAAATGTGCTACATGCCAGCAGGAAAGTATTTCTCAAAGCTGAAGCATCAGAAAAAATTGAGAGCATTAAGACATCGCATAAAACAGTCTAGGGAAGACTTTAGTTCTGTGACCTTCTTCATTATAAGAGAGAAGTGCCTGGGGAATGGAGAGGTCTGGGAAAAGTTATAGGACATGACAGGAAAACTCTAATACAACATGGAAATCTGACCATAAAAGCATATTCTTCATGTGTAATAGGGATGCGTTATGAATTTTCAAACTGGGATAACGTGGGAGAAGGTGATGATCATGAGACACCTTGTACAACGCATTCCCATGAATTCTGCGGTTTTGAGCCAGGATTTGAGAGCTCAGGAAATGGATACCAATACATGTACTGATTATGAACAAGAAAAAGCAATATCATCCAGGGATCGTTTTCCTAAAGTGGGTTCCCGGGTGGTGTACCGGCCCCAAGAGTCCGATAACTGGAGGGAGGCTACAATAGTTGGACAAGCAGGGAAGTCTCCAGGCAAATACAAAAATTGATTAAATGGACAAGAAGTGAAGACCAAGGATTGGCAAAAGGGAGTTCAAGAATGGAGAACAAGAAAACTTAGTTCGAGTAATGATTCTGGAGATACATCTAGGAGGAGGAAAAGATCGCTTACAGTGGAAAGGACCTCTGGTAAACATTCTGATGGGAGTAGTCCAGCGAGAACTCAACAAGAGAGAAGAAGCCGCAGCCTGACGAGGCAACAGTGTAGTATGGATAGTGTAGAGCTTTCTCTGAATAAGGACCGAAGCAGAAGTCCCCATGATCAAGAGGTGTATGTAGCCACTAACAAATTAGTAGATAGGGTGATGAGACAGGCTAAACTAAGTTAGTAAGTTGGAAAGAATTTGGGATGTATTCAGAGGTTGTGGATAGAGGCCAACCTGCTGTATCGCACAAATGGATCTGTTCAGAAAAGGTCCTCCCCAGATGGGATCTATAAGGCCAAGGCTAGGTTGGTGGCTAGAGATTTTGAGGAGTGCTTGGGGGATTAAGATATCTGGGTAGACTCTCCCACAGCAGGATAGGTGATTTTTTTTTTTTTGAAAATCCTTTTGGCCATTTTAGCAACCTATTCTTGGAGGTGTAAGTCCATAGATATCAAAGCGGCTTTCCTTCAGGGTGACCTGCTTCAGAGGGAAGTGTTTCTCCAGCCTCCGAAGGAAGCATCAGACATAGAGAAGCTCTTGAAGTTGAATAAATGTATTTGTGGGTTAAATGACGCTTCCTGGGTGTGGTATTTTTCGGTGACTGCTGTTTTGTTACTGTTAGGGTGTTCACAACTGAAAGCAGATCCTGCACTGTTTTATTGGCAGGATAATAGAAAACTTTTGGACATTTTTATGATGCATGTGGATGATTTTCTTTTTGTGGGGTGGCACTAATGAGTTCGAAAAGAATGTTATTCATCAAATTAGTGGAGATTTTCAAATTGGCATTCAAGCTTCTGGGGCTTTTAAATAAGTGGGTTTGGAGATAAAGCAGGGTGAGTCAGATGTAATTTTACATCAACATTCTTTCTTGAAAAATGTCAATCCCATCACAATTGTTCACACCAGATCTGGGCAGAAGGATGTGGCTGCTTCCAAGGATAGGATGGAACAGCTGACAAATCTCGTCAGAGAACTCAATTGGTTAGCCACACAGACAAGACCAGGTGCAAGAACTTAGTCTTGTGATGAAAGGTTGAGGACATCTTGAGGGCGAACAAAACTTAAAATTAAAAATGGAGAATTGTATGCTGAAGTTCCCAGCTTTTGGTGATCCCAAAAACATGAAATTGATCATCTTTTAGCGATGCCTCACATGCAAACCTTGATAGATTTTCTAGTGCAGGAAGGTTCATGATATTCCTTCTGCAAGAGAATGGGGAAAAGTTGCCCTTTGGTATGGAAAGCCAAGAAGATAAGAGTGGTGAAGAGCTCACTAGACACAAACTCTTGCACTCGTTGCTGCTGTTGATATGGTTTTCTGCTTTATATATTTTTTTTAAAGTCTGAAAGTCAGTGCCAATAGAATGTTATGATCTCTGTGGAATAATGAATGAGGTGTCAGCCTGGTGAAGCTATAACACAGGACTATCGTGCATGCCAAGCAGCATGCAATAGGTCGGGCTAAGCTATCCCACAACCAACAGATCAAATCTAAGCTCTACTGTCCTGCCACATCCAGTCATGCATGGTTGTGGACAATTAAACAACTGACAGGAGGAGGCTCCACAAATATCCCCATCCTCTACAATGAGGGAGCCCGGCAATCAGTGCAAAACATGAGGCTGAAGCATTTGCATCCATCTTCAGCCAGAAGCACCAAGTGGTTGATCTATCACGGCGGCCTCCTGAGCTCTCCAGCAGCTGCCAGTCTTCAACCAATCTGATTCACTCCATGTGATTTCAAGAAATAGCTGAAGGCACTGGATACTGCAAAGACTCTGGGCCCTGACAACATTCCAGCTGTAGTACTGAAGACTTGTGCTCCAGAGCTCGCCATGCCTCAAGCCAAGCTGTTCCAGTGTAGCTACAACACTAGAATCTACCCAGAAATATGGAAAATTGCCCATGTATGTCCTGTGCCGCGAAAGCAGGACAAATCCAACCCAGCCAATTACTGTCCCATTAGTCTACTCCCATCAGCAAAGTGGTGGAAGGGGTTGTCGACAGTGCTATCAAGCGGCACTTGCTCAGCAATAACCTACTCAGTGATGCCCAGTTTGGGTTCCACCAGGGCCACTCAACTCCTTACCTCATTACAGCCTTGGTTCAAACATGGACAAAAGAGCTGAACTCAGTGAGGTGAGAGTGACTGCCCTTGACATCAAAGCAGCATTTGACCGAGTATGGCATCAAGGAGCCCTAGCCAACTGGGAATTGGGGAGAACTCTCTGCTGGATGGAGTCATACCTAGCACAAAGGAAGATGGTTGCTGGAGGTCAATCATCTCAGTTGCAGGACATTACTGCAGGTGTTCTACAGGGTAGTATCGTAAGCCCAACCATCTTCAGCTGCTTCATCAATGACTTTCCTTCCATCATAAGGTCAGAAGTGGGGCTGTTTTGCTGATTGCAGAGTGTTCAGGACCATTTGTGACTCCTCAGATACTGAAGCAGCCCATGTCCATATCCAGCAAGATCTGGACGATATCCGGGCTTGGGCTAATCAGTGGCAAGTAACGTTCATACTATACAAGTATCACACAATGACCACCTCCAACAGAGAATCTACCCATCTCCCCTTGAAGTTCAATGGCATTACCATAGCTGGATTCCCCCACCATCAACAGCCTGTGGGCCACCATTGACCAGAAACTGAACTGGACCAGCCACATAAATACAGGAAGCTCGATACCATCCAGGACAAAGCAACTGCTTGATTGGCACCCCATCCACCACCTTCAACATTCACTCCCTCCACCACCGACGCACAGTGGCAGCAGTGGGTACCATATACAAGATGCACTGCGGCAACTCACCAAGGCGCCTTCGACAGCATCTTCTAAACCTGTGGCCTCTTCCACCTAGAAGGACAAGGGCAGCAGATGCATGGGTTTACCACCACCTGCAAGTTCCCTCCAAGCCATGTACCATCCTGACTTGGAACTATATCGCTGTTCCTTCACTGTCACTGGGTCAAAATCTTGGAACCCCCTTCCGAACAGCACTGTCTGTGTACCTACACCCCAAGGACTGCAGTGGTTCAAGAAGACAACTCACCACCACCTTCTCAATGGCAATTGGGGATAGGCAACAAATGCTAGCATAGCCAGTGGCACCACATACCCCAAACAAAAAAAAAAGCCCATTAAATGTTTATATTTACATGCAAGACTAATGAACATCACTCTGAGCAAAATCCAGCCATATAGTAAAAAGCATTTAATGAAATGAATATTAAACCGTTATCAAATTGCTCAGATATTAGAAGCAGGGGAAAGGAGTAAATCTAGGAGCCATTCAAAAGGAGGAGTATCACCAGATTCACTAATGGAGGTTGTCCAATGAAATCAGAGGGACAAGGAAGAGTGCAGAGTTAACTATGCACAGAGGTTGAGGGTCCAAGGGAGGTACATAGTAACCTTTTTTCAAGAGCAGTGGAACTGGGTGGGTACCAGCAGAAATGAAGCAGACTTGATCGTTTTATTTTATTTAGAGATACAGCACTGAAACAGGCCCTTTGGCCCACCGAGTCTGTGCCGACCACAAACAACCACCCATTTATACTGACCCTACAGCAATCCCATATTCCCTACCACCTACCTACACTAGGGGCAATTTACAACAGCCAATTTACCTATCACCTGCAAGTCTTTGGCAGTGGGAGGAAACCGGCGCACCTGACGAAAACCCACGCAGTCACAGGGAGAACTTGCAAACTCCGCACAGGCAGTACCCAGAATCGAACCTGGGTCCCTGGAGCTGTGAGTGCAGTGGTTCAAGAAGACAGCTCACCACCACCTTCTCAATGGCAATTGGGGATAGGCAACAAACCATAGGATCATGGGATTCTTTATGCCATCTGAGTGGCTTACAAAGCCTCCACTGAACATTTCATCCAAAGGATATCCTCCAGCACTGAAACATTGCTTTACTGCACAACTGAGGCAGCTTCCTGGCATATATCTAGTCAAGTTAAATGTCTCAGCGTGAGAGAAGAAATAATGCCTAAAGATGCAGATCAAGTAGTGGAACAGAGCCACTCCAGCAGATAATACAGACTTGGTAGAAAGTAGCAATGAAGAGGGAGATCAGTGAAACCCAGAAAGCAGTGCAGAAATGTAATTTGGTCCAGGAGAAAGCAGATTTCTACACAGGGCCCAAAGAGCAGCAGAGTAAAGCTGAGAAACCATCAGTCCACTGAAGTATGATTCTGAAGCCCAGCAAGTAACTAACGGCTTCTTGTTTAAGTCCCTTTGAAAATAAAATTATATTGCCTTTGTGGTCAGGTGTCATTTTAATTCATTCATCATCTACAGAGTGTTTGGTTTATATCTGGGACATGCCATTTTAACATCTTGGTTCATCACCACATCAGCAGATATCATTTTTTGTTACTTCCAGCCAGCACCTTGTATGTATTTAGAATGTAACACTGTATTTTCTATACTTTTGTGAACTCTTAACTAAGTTAATTGTTGGGTTACACTTTGCAATGAGCCATTTTTTATATCTTTCTGAAAAATTTTGACACTTCTCTATTTTCTATTATAAATGTAAGCTTGGCTCAGTCTTAGCACTGTTCCTTCTGTGTCAGAACGTTGTGGGTTCAAGCCCTATTACTGACTTGAGTACATATGCCAGGAAGCAGCCTCAGTTGTGCACCTAAAGCAATGTTTCAGTGCTGGAGGATATCCCTTTGGATGAAATGTTCAGTGGAGGCTTTGTAAGCCACTCGGATGGCATAAAGAATCCTATGACCCTATGGTTTGTTGCCTATCCCCAATTGCCATTGAGAAGATGGTGGTGAGCTGTCTTCTTGAACCACTGCAGTCCTTGGGGTGTGGGTACACCGACAGTGCTGTTCGGAAGGGGGTTCCAGGATTTTGACCCAGTGACAGTGAAGGAACAGCGATTATAGTTCCAAGTCAGGATGGTATGTGGCTTGGAGGGGAACTTGCAGGTGGTGGCGTTCCCATGCATCTGCTGCCCTTGTCCTTCTAGGTGGAAGAGGCCACAGGTTTAGAAGATGCTATCGAAGGAGCCTTGGTGAGTTGCTGCAGTGCATCTTGTATATGGTACCCACTGCTGCTACTGTGCACTGGTGGAGGGAGTGAATGTTGAAGGTAGTGGATGGGGTACCAATCAAGCCGTCTGCTTTGTCCTGGATGGTGTTGAGCTTCCTGAGTGTTGTTGCAGCTGCACCCATCCAGGCAAGTAGAGTATTCCATTACACTCCTGATGTGTGCTTGTAGATGGTGGACAGGCATTGGGGAGTCAGGAGGTGAGTTGCGCACCACAATTCCCAGTTTCTGACCTGCTCTTGGAGCTGAAATATTTATGTGGCTGGTCCAGTTCAGTTTTCTGGTCAATGGTGGCCCATCGGCTGATAGTGGGGGAATTCAGCAATGGTAATGCCATTGAACATCAAGGGGAGTTGGGTAGATTCTCTCTTGTTTGAGATGGTCATTGTCTGATACTTGTATGGTATGAATGTTACTTGAGACCAATATTCCACCCTCAAACCACACCACCAAAAGAATTCTGATTAGTCATTCATTTCCTTGTATGTAAATTAGCTGCCATGTTTACCTTCTAATAAGTGTGAGTATAGTTTGAAGTAATTCATTGGTTGCAAAGGTCTTTGGGAAGACCTCAAGGTATGATGAGGAACTTTAAAAATGTAAGTTATTTCTTGCTCAGACATCTTTCTAACTGATGTCTGCTCCTACTCCTGCTCTTGTCTTCCTTTCCACACAAGTTAAGTTCTAAGGTCAAAGTCTTTTTTAGTACTTTTAAGAACAAAAACCTTTTTTCAGCCTATCTGAGTTGTCAATCAAACTTAAGGCTAGAATTTTAATTAAAATTTGCTGAGGACATCTGTAAATTTTAGTCATTTAATTTACTCCGAGGATTTAACACCACCCCACCCCCCTTCCTCCCCCCGCCCGCCACACTCAAAGAACAATCGCACAAAAGACCCCTCTACCCCTCGTGTAATGATCCCTTTAAGAGTCAATAGGTTAATAGTTGGCGAGGTTCCACTTAAAACTCAAACTGATCCGTAAATTTTGGGCTCATGGCCCAATTCTATCCCTGCATGTGTGTCCTGGATGTGGTTGTCTAAAAAAGTCCATTTAAAGGTGACATTGTACAATGGAACTTCTTATTTATTGCTTCAGCATAGACAAAAGGGCCCCGTTAAAGTTTCCTTAATGACGATCCTCACTGTGCACAGAAAAAGAAAGGTCCCTAATCCTTTGGTAAATTTGATTAATTTAGACAATATATTTTTGGGTATCATTCTTGTAGTCTTCAATCAATATATTAAGGTTATCTTATGCTATGCTCTACCTTCTTAATTAATATTCATACTAGACACTCTCCTAACACATTAATGATTTACTTGGTGAGAGATTTTGTTACATAATTATTCACCAAAGCATAAAACTGTTTTTCTAATGAGAATAGTCAGCTAAAGCTACTTTTCTCTTGGTCTTTCTTTATATAGAGAAAGGAACCCTGAATATGATTTTAAAAATTACCAGAAACATTCTCTGGATTTGTCAATCAATGCATGTTAAATAATTTTTGTGCGCTTAAATCAGCTTTAAACTTAAATGAGATGTGGTACTAATTCTCTGTTTCCTTGTTCAGGCTAATGTACAAAATGAGAAGAACAGTGAGCTCTCTGTGTCCTGGCCAACTACACAGATCAATTGATCAATTAACCTGTGTTTCACTGGACCTTGCTGTGTGAAAATTGGTTGTAACATTTGCTCACATAACAGTGACTCAAAATAATTTACTGAATGTGAAGCACTCTGTGAATCCCTACAGACGTGACAAGACACTACGTAAATACAAGTCCTCTCATTCTGAAACATTTTTGCCAAGATAATACCCATCATTGTTTGAAACAGTGGGCAGGATATTCCCCCGCCAGACTTCTGAACTCTGTCAGTCTCAAATGGGGGTCAGAAGCCAATAATGGGTGCCCCTTGCGCTGGGCCAAAAAGGCAGGGGATGGGGGGAGGGAAATTGGCAAGCTGGAGCCAGTGAGGCACGATTCTACGGCACTGGGCCAATTAATAGCCCGGCACTGGGATCCCCATCCCTTTAAAGACAGGATCCCGTCTCCAAGAGCTGCCAGCCAATCACAGGGCTGGCAGCTCAGTAGTATCGGCAGTGCCACCAGGAGCAGTGGCCTCTGCCGGTACTGCAGAGGCCTGGAACCCAGGCCCGGCATCGGAGCCTGGACCTCAGGTTAGTTAAGTGGGGTTGCCAGGGTCAGTCCGGAAGATGCTGGTGAGGGGGGACTGTGGGCGTTAACTACAGAAGGTGGGGTACAGGGAGGAGTTTTGTTTCCCAGATTGCCCACGGAGGAGGCTACCCCCCCACCCCTTCACTCCCCCCCCCCCCCCCCCACCCCTCTCCCCAAGCCCTCCGTGAGGTTGTCTCATTTTACTGGGTGTCGTACCTCTGTGGTAAGCGGAAGAGGCCCCTAAATGGCTGTTACTAGGCCTCAAGTGGCCTTTGGGTGGGAAGGCCATTGTCGGCCTAACCCGCCCCTGACAAAATTATGTTGCGACTGGGAGGCGTCAGGCCCTCTGCCCCCTGCCTTCCGTTGCAATTCCATGGGCTCCCTTGCCTCCAAACCCATCTCAGGGGCCCATAAAATTCAGCCCAATGTGTGGGGTAGAGTCATTGATCTGTGATTTTCCCTGAATCAGCCAAACAATAGTTGAAGTGCAAGCTTTCCACCCTCTAGATGCTGAAGGGCAATAGGAGGCTCTCCAGCTCTCAAGCAGCAGCAGGATGCCATTGCAGGTTAATGAGGGAAAAGGTGTCCAAGATGGAGGTGCTCTCTCTCTCTCTCTCTCTCTCTCTCTCCAATGTTTTAATTTAAAAAAATAAAAAAATAAAAAACAGAATCAAAAGCCTTGCCACCAGGGTGGGGGTTGCAGGTGGTAACTCTCCACAGGGCAACCTGCAGCTGCGACTGGAGCTGGGCAGGCAGAGAAGGCCTTTAAGCTTGCCTGAAGCACTGGCTTCCAGGTCTGCTGTTGGGTGGCTGCCTCCAGGCAGCTGCCCTGTTTCCTGCCACTGCCGGGGACCTGGAGGCCAACTGGAAAATTCCTGTTGGCCTTGACAATAAGCCTTAATTGGCCTTTAATCTGTTGAATTAGCTACCTGCTGCTTGCTGGCCAGTAGCACTTCGCTTCCCCCTCCTCTGCCCCCACAACCTACCCATCCCACCTGCAGGAAAATCGCCTGGGATGGAACTGGGAAACTGGCAAGCGGCGTGAAATTCTGCACCCATCTGCCTCTGTGCCCACTCCCATCAAGGCCTCAAAACCCAGCCCCGTGCCTTTGTCAGATCTGACTCCGCATCATACTATAATCACTAAGCTATTATTCATCAAATCCCATTTCTGGCACTGAACCTATCGGGCTTTACCCAAGCACCAATCACCACACTGGCCTCCACTTACTGCACCAGAAAAATTGTCAGTACATTCTTCTCAGTGAGAGCAGTGACCAATAAACGGCATTTCAGATAAATGCCTAATCTGAGGTTGAAGTAAAAGAAACTGTCAATTTCTGCACAGCTTGATATTTAATATTGCATTCAATAAAACTTAGTTGACAACTTAAAAATTTACAGAGCCAAATTCCCCAATCGGATATCTCTGCTGACAAAAAAGTGGTGAAGCAGCAGTCCCGCCCATCCTTGCAGTCGGCCATAGACTCCGTGGCAAATAGCAGGGACAGAGTCATTTGCCCGGTTTAGTGGCATCTGCAAGGGTATTTCAGCTGCCTTTGCCCCAATCTGAAAAGTGGAGCAGCTCACTGTCGCTTTGCCTGGAATATTCCATCTGAGCCAAAGATCAAGATAAACATTGGCTGCAGAAAGTGCCACTTTGCCTCCAGGCAGATGGTGGGTGATGTGCAAGATCCCTGAATTTACAATGATTGTGTAAGGTCCCTGCCAATTAGTGGGATTGTTCAAGTTCTCTGGGGCTGAGTGGGGTTCTGTATATGGTTACAGAAGTCCAGAATATAACATCAGAAATAGGAGTAGGCTATTCAGCCCTTTGAGCCAGCTCTGCCATTCTCTAACTTCATGGCTGATCTACCTAAACTTTACCTTCTGGCACCATCTCCATATCTCTTAATTTCTTTTTTTTTTATTCCCTAAGTATCTCAAAATCCATCGAACTCTGTCCTGAATGTACTCCACAACAGAGCATCCACTGCTGTCTAGGGTTGAGAATTCCAAAGATTCACAACCCTTTGAGTGAAGAAATCTCTCCTCATCTCAGTGCTTAATGGCTAACCTCTTAATTTGTGACTGTGACACCTAGTTTTAGACTCCTGCGCCAGGGGAAACATTTTCTCAACATCTACCCTGTCAAGCCCCTGAAGAATTTTATATGCCTCTGAGATCACCTGTTATTCTTCTAAACTCGAGGGACTATAAACCTGGTCTACTCCATCCCTCCTCATAGGAAAATCTCCTCCTCCGAAGAGTAAGTCTAGTGAACCTTCGTAGCACCCCCTCAAAGGTGAGTATACCTTTCAGAAGATACAGCGTTGTTCGATCTTAATCTCATGAGCACCAGCTCAAAGATTGATGCTCTCTGTATTTTAGAGTGTCATGCTAGGCCCCCACCTGCCAAGAATGAGGCACATCAATTTTGTCATGAACATTGATTTTTAACTGTTGGAGTGAGCAAATGACTTGTTAAACAGATTAGCTGTGGCTGGAATTTTTTTTTTACATAGTAACAGACATCAAAAGTGAGGAAGCACATTCCAGGGCTTGCTAAGGAAGATACAATCCAGAAGGGACAATCCTGGACTGAGAAGATCTCTCCTATCTGCTGCTATCTCTTTCTCACAAGCCTCTGAATCCACTGAAGACACATGAACCCCAAGAGAGAAAAATCTTGTACAGTGAACAAGGTTTAAGAAGAATACTGGACCCCAACAAAAAGCAAGATCTACCTAAAATCAAGGACTCTACAGTGAGCTCGAAGAACGGTAACAAAAACTTCAGATATTGTTTCAAACTTTTCCACTTTATTTTTTCTTCTGCTCTTTTCTGTCTCTATTTGCATGTATGTATCGCGTATGCATGCTAGCGTGGGCACATCATGTATCCGTAGGCATCAACTGAATTAGAGTTTAAGTTTAATAAATTTCTACTTTTCTTCTTTAAACCTAAGAAAGTCTGTTGGTGCTGGTTTCTTTGCCTTATAATTGGAAAGCGGTGAACAAGGAACCACCAAGGGGGAGCTAAAAACAAAGGGAACCATAGATCTGCTTCTCACCGTCGTAACAAGAGGGTCAGCTGGCATGGTCTGCACTGGGAGATACACTATGCATGAGTAAAGGTAGGGGATAGGATGGCAGCTTGCATCTGAGCCTTACAACAGGGAACTTAGTTGTAGACTTCCAGGGTCCAGCCTGCACACTAAGACTACATCAGGACTTTATAAGTGCACTGGCCTGCCTACCAATGAGCTTGTGCATATTATCAAAGAGCATGAAGGGATCCAGCTCTAATTTGTGTGGGGTCATCACACATGTTATCAAGACCATGCAGCCAACCATGGAGCAAGTGGTCAGCTTTGCCAAGGGCCTCACAGTCATGGCGCCTCTGGTGACAGTTTCACAGCTTCATTGAGAGCCATCTTGGATATGGGGTCCAGCATCTCCTCAGGCTTTGGAAGTATGAAAGAAAGCATGCAAAGGGATTTTAAGAGCATCACTTCATTCCATCTCTCTGTTCTCAGCAGAACAGTGCAGGGTGCTAAGTCAGGCCTGTCAGAATGGCATTAGCTTCAAGGTCATCCACCACAGCCGTCTCAAGTGAACTCCAAAGTCCAGCAGCCCATTTCTCCCAAGCTGTAGCCACTGGGAACACTGGAATATGTAAATAAACACAGAAGACAAGCCCTAGGGCTTTACATAAGTGTGATTTTCAGTTCTCTACCTTCAGTATAAGCATTTGTCAAATGAGAAATGTTAAGGTATGCCAGAATAGTAAACTACTTTTTTTTAGAATGCTGCTGGTGTTGATAGAGAAACACCTATGAGCTTGTACCAATCAAGGGCATTGAGATAATGGGAATGAGAACTGAGTGAGATGGAAGGAGGAACTGTTGGTGTATTGGGGAAGGGAAGAGAGTGGAGGGTTATTCAAGAGAACCTTTCCTATAATTTGCTGTCTGAAAGCTCTAGCAGGTGACAGCACTGCTGGGTCTTTCTCCTCTTCTGGAGCTTCCACTTCCTCATCCTCTTGTTTTTGTTTAAGATTTTCCTCCTCTGGTGGCTCCAAGGCTTCCACCCTTTGTAATGCAAAGTTGTGCAGCATGCATCAGACAGCCATGAATCATGAGACTTGCTCTGGACTGTATTTAAGGATGCTCCCAGAGTTGTCCAGACAGTGGGGCCTTTGTATTAAGAACCCCTTATCGTCTGCTCTATCAGGACTATGGTACTTGCATGCTCTTGTTGTAGTAAAGCTGTGCATTTGTCCCAGCTTTCTGGTAGAAGTCATGAACCAGAAGTTGAGAATATTGTCCTTGTCCCCAAGCAATCCGCCTCTGATCTGACGGTCCACATTTAAAGAATGTAAGCCCTTCCTGCTATAGAAAATTCCTGGTTGATGCCAGGGACCATGCAGGGCTATGTGGGTGCTGCCTATTACTGCTTGCAGCTGTGGCAATCCAAGCAATTCTGGAAACTCCCGAAGCTCCTTTCTGTTGCTTGCCATCCTCCATAAGCAAGATGATGAATTGTTGCCACCTCAGTTAATAATGCAACTGCCAGCTGTTCTATTGAGGCATGAAGAGAAAACTGACTTCAGTTGCTGCCGTTCCATAATTGAGTCTGGAATAATCCAGATGCATAAATGTTCAAAGCCATTGTTGCCTTCACTGTCAGAGCTGGTGCTGTGCATGCACTGGCACTGGGCTCCGAATCCTGCTACAGTATGTGACACAGCTTGGCAAATGCTTTCCTGCTGATGCAGAGTCACCTTACAGCTTGTTCCTCTGTCAGTTTCAGGTCTGATGGTCTGTACCCGAAGACCCACATTCTGTAATATCTATTGTGTCCTCCTTTCCTTCACCTCTGGGCTTTTGTCCTTGCTACTGCTGTTCTCGTTCCTCAACTGGCAGCCTCAAAGGTAACCCACGCAATATATCCATGTTGTATGATGGTGCTGTAGCCAATGCTGAAAAAGACAGCAGCATGTCCCAGAATTCACTCACCAAAATTAATGAATAGCCAAGCAACAGCCAAGATAGCCACAATACTGGTCCAAAAGTAGCAGCAGCTTATAATGTCTAACCAGAGACTCACCTTAATAAAGTTTTGGATTCCTTTACATATCACTGTCCTGACTATCAGCAGCTGGACTGGATTAGAAACTGATAAATAAGGTGCTCCCAAACACACATTTCACAAAAGATTCCTGATTTAGGCACAGAACTCTTATCAAATTTTAATGATATTAATAATAACGTTTGTTTCAGGCAGTTGCCAGGGATGCCTAAGGAGTGCTTGAACCAATATGGTGTTCGACATACAATCAGTGCAATTTGGGCATGGGATTTTGCACTGCTAAATTTGTCACTTTTGCCCTCATTTTACACCTGAAATATGGATGAGATGGGTCCAATTTCCCCTCCCCACTACCACCCATTTCACCGATGTTCGTAATTGTTGGCATTCTCTTGAGGTATATGCTTGGGATAACTTACTTTCTGCTCTTCATTTGGTGGGGGGGGTGGGGGCGCAGAGTCAAAGATTGACATGTTTATAGCTGGCACCATTCTTCTTCTTTGGCCTCCTTGTCTCGAGAGACAATGGGTAAGCGTCTGGAGGTGGTCAGCGGTTTGTGCAGTGCGCCTGGAGTCGCTAAAAAGGCTAATTCGAGAGTGACAGACTCTTCCACAGGTGCTGCAGATAAAATTGGTTGTCGGGGCTGTTACACAGTTGGCTCTCTCCTTGTGCTTCTGTCTTTTTTCCTGCCAACTGCTAAGTCTCTTCGACTCGCCACGCCAGGGTAAGTTGAATGGGGCCTATATTCCTTGTACCATTTGCTGTTTTTATTGAAAAAGTAGATGTGAATATAGGCAACAGTGTTTTATAGTTGTTTTTATCAAAATAGCGAACAAGAAAAATGCCCAATATCTGTTGACTGATATACAGCTGAATCTGTAGCTACTTTGGGGTTCATCCCTGTTATTTGGATAGGCAGTGATCTGGCAATGGTGATACTTAGCATAATTTTGGCCAATATGAATTACTGGGAACTGATCTGCTCTTTCATTATGATCAAATATGGTGAACAGGTTGATATATCGCTATTTTAAACTTTGTCCCGAAATGGGTGGCTGGTTACAATGGTATAGAGTGGAGGTTTAATTTGGTACAACATTCTCCTACTAACTCAGGTGGAACATGTTGACTCTGTATGTGCTCCAGCAGATGGTTAGTGAGGCAGTGCCAGTGCCTTTGGCTGAACATACACCCAGTTGAAGACATTTAGCAGATTAACACAGCCAGCAGTGAGGCCTTACATATTTCATCTGGAAGAGCCAGATGCACGCACTGCCCATTATGCAAACTCAATTACACCATGGACCGTGACTCAGTGTTTAACCACCTGAGTGCCTTCCGATTAATAATTGCCTGAAAAAAAATGACAAGCTTTCAAGGTAATAGTAAAGGACCATTAATGTGAATCATATCATTGTCAGATCCTTTTTCGAACCAACTTAACAACTTCAGTTTCAGCACTCTAATAGTTTTACACTGCTTGCATTGTGGCTGTACATAGTGCTATTTTTTGTTTACATAAAAGAAAACATCAGCACCTAGTTGATGGGTTATGTACATCATCTGTGAGTGGAATAGTTTTGTGTTCAAGTATGAACATGAAGTGATCTGTATATTACATGAAAGTGTTAGGAAATATGAGCACTTTGGTCAATTATTTCTATTTCTGCAGCTATTTTGAATGCCTATTTCCATTCAAAGTGTGTACAGGCATTTACCTCTGAACAGGTATAGTGTTCCTGATGACAACAACAATAATGTGCATCAATATTTCCCCACATTTGCTAATTTTAGTAAAAAGAGTGATCCTGGATCAGGACTAATCATCCGTATTTAGCAATGTTCTGAGAATTTCTAGCCTTTTAAACATGCTTTAGTGAACATTAACAAAAGAAGGCCAATTTGTGCTTATTAAGGTGTTTTTAAAGGTAACCACAAGATAGGCAGAATTCCACAGCTGATGAGCATAATAAAAATGGAATGTTTCATTCCAGATCACATCTTGATTTAGTAAATATAACAAAGGTGAAGATTTGTAAGTATCACCACAGCTACAATAGAACTAAATAGTAGGGAGGAGTTTTCTGTTGACAAACATGGGCATCTTGCAGTTCAGCAAGAGGAGGGAGCAGCTTGGGAGCATTGAGAAAAGAAAGCAAGAAAAACTGGTATTTACAGCTAACTAATACTTTTAGTATCTAGTCACTGTTGTAAAGGCGAGAATGTGTTAACCAATTTGCCCACAGCAAGTTCCCACAAACAGCAATGTGATAATGACAAAATAATCTGTTTTAATGATGATTGAGGGATAAATATTGACCAGGACACCAGGGAGAACTCCTCTGATCTTCTACAAAATAGCGTCCTTATAAAGGGAATGCTACCTAGCTGGGCAGTGAATGAGTAGACTCATGCTTATCGAGGAAAGTTGTGACTGTAAGTGAGCCATCTGATTCAAGAAGGTCTACAGTGATGGATTTTTAATTCCCAGAGGAGGTGGGACCAGAGGCAGACCAGAGCGCAAAATTGAAAATTGCAATGTAGAAACTGTGAAGATCACCACTAACCTCTTATTTCCCAGGGTCAATCCAATCATCTGCGATGGTCACCTCAAACATCACCTCCCCTTATATGCAATCTGCATCAATGATGTAACTGATGCCCTGATCCTCCATGCACCAATAAATATGCACTTCACCAAAAAACACCAACAGCAGCAGTAGAGGCAGCTAATGATTTTACAGATTTTATGCTTTCCCCAAGGTACAAGGCATTATATACATGTATCAATTTATACATCAACCAGAAACCCTACAGAATACCAAAATAGAAAGGGTGCTTATTCCCTCAACACAAAGATGGTATGCAACACTCAGAGGAAAGTCATGTACACCAATCCACTATTCCCATGGAGCGTGCATGATATTTGCATTCTAAGGTAACCAATCATTGAAATGAAGAAAGGATGGACTGCTGGTTCCTTGAAGGTTTGAGCTATAAGGTGCAACCATAGCTTATAATACCTCTGCTTTAGTCCTGCATCCAAGAAAAAAAATCGATCCAATAAAGATCATTGAGCAGATATTGCTTGGATTATTCAAAGGAGAATCCAAAAATATGCCGCAGAAAAGGACTGCAAAATTTTACTGAATAATAATGCTATATACAGTCCACAATGTAGACTTGGATGATGAGCAACTGCAAGAGTAGAAGAGCAAGATGTCAATGGTGTACAGGATTTATTGCTCAGTCCTTCCTGTAAGCTCTGGAATTGGATACTATTATTTCTGTTGGACACAACAACAAATTGTATGTATGTAGTGCTTTTAACACAGTAGAATGCCCCAAAGTGTTTCACAGGAGCATTATCAAACAAAATTTGACACCAAGCCATATAAGTAGATTTTAGGTCAGATGACCAAAGCTTGGTCAAAGAGGTAGATTTTTTTTAGCAGTGTCTTAAAGGAGGAAAGAGAGGTAGAAAGGCGGAGAGGTGTAGGGAGGGAATTCCAGAGCTTAGGGCCTTAGCAGTTGAAGGCACAGCTGCCAATGGTGAAGAGATAAAAATCGGGGATGCTCAAGAGGCCAGAACTGGAAGAGTGCAGATATCTCAGAAGGGTTGGAGGACTGGAGGATGTTACACAGATAGGGAGGGGTGAGACCATGGAGGGATTTGAAATCAAGGATGATAATTTTAAAATTGAGACATTGCTTACTGGGAGCCAATGTTCATCAGCAAGCACAGGGGTGATGGGTGAATGGGACACGGGCAGCAGAATTTTGGATGGCATAAAGTTTATAGAGGATAGATTGTGCGAGGCCAGTCAGGAGTGCATTGGAGTAGTCAAGTCTAGAGGTACCAAAGGCATGGATGAGGGTTTCAGTAGCAGATGAGTTGAGGTGGGGGCGGAATCATGAGATGTTACAAAGGTGGAAATGGCAGTCTTGATGAATGCATGGATAGGCGGTTGAAAGCTTATTCTAGGGTTGCAAGCAGTCTACTTTAAACACAGACAGTTGCCGGATAGAGGGATGGAGTCAGTGGCTAGGGATCAGAGTTTTTGGTAAGGATCGAAGACAATGGCTTTGGTCTTAATATTTAGATGGAGGAAATTTCTGATCATGCAGTTCTGGGTATCAGACAAGCAATCTGAAACTTTAGAGTTTAGTGGAGGGGTTGAGAGAGGTGGTGATGAGGGACAGCTGGGTGTCATCCGCATACATGTGGAAACTACCAATGTGTTTTTGTATGATGTCGCTGAGGGGCAGCATGTAAATGAAAAATAGGAGTGGGCCAAGGATCGATCCTTAGGGGATATCGGAGGTAATGGTGCGGGAGTGGGAGGAGAAGCCATTGCAGATGATTTTCTGGCTACAACTGGATAGATAAGAATGGAACCAGGTGAGTGCAGTCCCACCCAGCTGGATGACGGTAGAGAGGCTTTGGAGGAGGATGGTGTGGTCAACCATGTCAAAGGCTACAGTCAGGGTGAGAGGAAGAGGACGGAAGGTTTACCTTTGTTGCAATCACATTAGATGTTCTTTGTGACTTTGGTAAGAGCTAATTTAGTACTGTGGGAGCGGTGGAAAACTGATTTGAAGGATTCAAACATAGAGTTCCAGGAAAGATGGGCACAGATTTGGGAGGTGACAACACGCTCAAGGACATAAGAAGAGGAAAGATAAGTTGGAGATAGGGCAGTAGGTAGCAAGGACTGAGGGGTCATGGGTTGGTCTTTTGAGGAGGGGATGATGGCGGCAGATTTGAAGGGTGGGGGGGGGGGGATGTCCAGAGGAGGGAGAACTGTTAATAATACTGGATAATATGGGAGCCAGGAAGGGAACTTAGGTGTCCAACAGTTTAGTGGGAATGGGGTCAAGGTGGTGTGTTTCAAGGCCAAGGTGAGCTTGGTGAGGGCATGAGAGGTGAGAGAAACTAGAGAAAGATGAGTGTTCAGAACTAGGGCAGCAGGGAACCTTAGAGGAAGTTTGGATCAGTGAGCTAGGGGAAGGGCAGAGGCAGCTGATCGGATGATCTCAATCTTATAGTGACAAAGAAGTCTGTGAGCTCCTTATACTTTGTGTTGGAGTCAAGAGTGGAGAAGACAAAGGAGGGAGGTTTAAGGAGACAATTTTCAGTAGAATAAAGAAGCTGGGGTTATTTTTGTATTCCAGTGTGATCCTGGAACAGTGAGCAGTTTTGGCAGATGAGGGTAGGACCCAATAGTGCTTTATGTGGTCCAGTCTAATCTGGTGGTGAATGGCTAAACCATTCTGCTATTTCTGTTCAAGTCTATGTCTTTGTACTTAAGGGAGGGCAATGAGGGCTGTCCCAGGGGGAATGGCCAGGGTGAGAGAGAATAATGGTTTTACTCGTGAATAGGGCATCAAAGTTGGAGGTGAGGGTATGGTTGAGCAGATTGGTAGCTGCAGAAATATTTTAGCAAATGGAAAGCTGAAGGCTAGGCATTGGCATTTTAGCAGTTCAGTTTTAAGTGAATTGGGAGAGATATTTTTTCAGGGATGGACACAGAAAGAAGCAGAGTTGTGAGCAGGAAGGGAGATGTATGTGGACAGCAATACAAGGAAGAGATCAGAGATATCTTTATCTGCGATTGATACAATGGGAGTAGCGAGGCCATGTGAGATATGTGGCAGGAAATATGGGTTGGGGAGTTTATATGGAGGGAGAGATTAAGGGAGGATAGGAGGGAACTCCGAGGAGAGAGAGCACGATGAATTGAGATAGAGGTTGAAATCACCAAGGATGAGAAGTTGCTGGTATAGAGACTAAGGGAAAAAAACAGTGAAAATATGTAGGTGAGAACATTTTTATGGTACTCAGGTGGCCAGTAGGGAATGAGGATTTTAAATGAGAGGCAAGTGAACAGGAGCAGGTGCCAGAGGAGTAGGGGGACAGACCAAGGTGTGTCACCCTGACAGTCTGGGAAGAGCAAGTGGTGGAAGGTATAGCCAGGTGGGGAGGCTTCATTTAGTGAAAGGTAACATTACCCCTCAGCAGGTTTCCATCAAGCCCATGACGTTAGTGCAATCATCCACTTTTATCTCATAGATGACAAATGAACAAACATTCTGGAGGGAGATGTGGAGAGGGGCAGTGACAGCTGATCTGCAATTTGTTTTATCTGAATGCTTTTGAATGGTGAATGCATATATTCTATAAAGACGGCATGCTTCTCTATTTGGATACAGCAATGTCATTATATGTACTCTTGTGTACTTATGTGCACTAAGATTGTGGACAGGGAGATATGACAAACTGTCAAAATAATAGAATATCTGAATATATGGTACCTTTATGAAGGTTTCTCACTAACTAAACATTTCCTTCTGAATAACTCTACAATAGCTTGTTCATAAGAAGTGAACTGTTTCATATTCCTATTGCATGCTGTGTGAGCTCCAATTACATGCAATACTGTCTTTAAAAAAAAAAGTGCTGTGGAAATTTGTGATTTGAGCCATGGAAATGTCTTCTTGCAATAGACTTTAATTTGCCATTATGATGTGTATAATACAACTCTATTTTATTATTACTGGTGTGATCCATTATTTACTACCATTTCTTTGAGGCAATACTGTGCTTTTTTTAACAACTTGCAGGAAATTTTAGCATGTGATGCAAATTGGATGGGCAGCAAGTGAGGTGTCTGCTCAATTGATGATCAGGCCACATTTAAATATCGGAGCCAAGCTATCAGCGATAATCGCAATGCTTTTGGACAGCTAACCATTCAATGAAAACACTTGTCATTTGGGACGGTGTGAGATCTGTCTGACCTGTTGCTGCTTAAAGTCACCTCTTAAAAGCAGCACTTAAAAGAGGTGAGGTTTTCAGTAGTGTTAAGTGGACAGCTAGTTTCTAAGGCAGCAGACAGAATGGCTTAAGCACTCCGAACTTTCAAACACTGCCATGGGAGTCTTCTTGGAACAAGTGAGGAGCAGGAGGAGGCCTCTTCTCCTTCAGATCGGCGGTTGTTGACACAGCAAATTAACCAGCACCAATGCAGAGAGGTGGCAGGGCAGGTCAGTGCTAGCAGCATAGTTCTTAGTGCCTGCTTTAATGTGGGAAGAAATATAATGGCCTTACGAGGATTGCCAAGATTGACATCACTCCAGCTCCCTATATAACCCTGTAACTTTAGCCTCAGCACTAGCAATCTTCCCCTTCACTCTTCAGAAGCCTCTTTTCCAATCACTGAGACAATTTACCAAATCGCCTTCTACTGTCCTCACAATGACTTTGCCCTCTTGCCCATACCTCCTCTTTATTCTAAGCTGCTATTGACATCTTCACAACACTTCACAATAATCCATTTCCACTCTGCTTAGAGGAGAAGCTGGAAGTTAATGAAAGAGAGGCATCAAGAACAGGAATAGGTCCTGACTTATGAACTTTGACTCAGATGGGGGTCGCCACCATTTGCATCCTTGACAAAGGAAAGACATGCAACTATGGAGATAGTGAAGCTGAGTCACACACGGCAGACTGTTTGGACATTTTCCCTTCCTTATATCTTTCCACTTAACTGTCTGGCCTCTTCTGAAGCTGGGGCCCGAACACACGTGACAAAACCAGTGAATGGGTCACATATAATCATACTGTAACATGAGTGCTGATGCATAAAATGCAAGCTCCATACATAAACAGTGAGAGGAAAGCGCAAGATCCCCATCACACACTAGAAATCAAGATTGTCATACAAAGGAAAGTCAAGGCCGCACACATACAAGAAGAAACTAAAAATTAAGGTACACCGCCACCCACCCCCCCCACCCCGCCCAAGCATAAAACAAACTCTTCTATGCACAAGCAATGTGAGGCTTCTATCTTGCTTCCCCACCCTCTTCACGCTCTCACCAAACTTTAAAGTTGGAAACATCATCTCTTTAAAATTCTTGTAATTGATGGTTTGGCAAAGACTGCTCCTTTATTGGTCAAAATTCATTAAGTAGGAAAATGCCATTTGCAGTCTTCCAGACCTGAATTTTTGGGAGAACCAAATTTCAAAGACTTTGCACAATAAAAAACAGGTAACAGCTGTGCCCGATTAAAGAATCATGTGGGCCGTATTTGGCATATGAGACTGCATCTCAGACAGCTGTGTTTTAGGCCAGTTTCATTCATATTTGAACAGTTGAATTTGTGATTATAATGTAACTAAGTAATTAAGAAATGTAAAAGTGGAATTGGTACCTTTATTTACAATCTAATTCCTTTCTTTTAAACCTCTGAGAGTGACCCTGGTCGCAAAATAAAGTGAAAACATCATAGAAATAATCTAGCTTCTTTGCATGAAATACTTATAATATTGAAATTAACTTCACTTATCTCTTGTGCTCTTACAAAAGCTCATTGTGAAGAAATTTTCTATATGTGCTCGTAGTTTTACATATTTAGTATAATGAACAAAAGTCTAACGAAATCTTTCAAAAAGTAGAATGTGATTGCCAACAATCACCTGAATTCATGCAAATTAACAGTACCATTTATATCAATGAATTTACAAGCTGTTATTGAAAGATCCAGCCAGCTCTTTTACAATTTCCTGTATTTACATTTTCTAGTTATTATGTAATAAGAACTATATGTATATATTGAAAGCCATAATTCTGCAGCAACCACCTACACTGGGCAGACAGAACCTCTATTTAATATCTCCTCTGAATGGAGTCACCTCCAATAATCCAGCTCCCTTAGTACTGGCGTGTCAGCTTAGATTACGCACTGAACTCCTGAGATGGGATTTGAGATCAGTAATGAAATGGTCATTAATAACCTGAGTATTGAAATACTGATAAGTAGGATGTGTTGACATGGACAAAAAAATGAGGATGCAAGTAATACATTCAATATAGAAATATCCACCATAACTCAATAAATGCAAGGCCAGTGGCAGAAGATTGGAAATTAGGTAATGTAGTTCCAATTTTTATGTAAGTTCAGAAATGTGGTCCTAAATATTACAAACCTGATCTCAATAGAGGGAAAATTACAATTTGTTATAAAGGAAGCAAGTCCTGCACAGTTAGCATAAGTAAGGGAAATTTGCCCCAAACCAATATGGATTTTTGAAAGGTTTTGCCGAACAAATTTATTGGATTCTTTGAAGATGTAACAGGACAACATGCCGATTGGTGTTTTGCAGGTATGGGTGAAAGGTTTACAGTACATGTTAAAAATCAGAAGACAAATGCCTATGAAATCGGTTGTGCGGTGCCCATTTTTCAAGTGCTAACCGGCCTTCTAAGCTCCTAATACGTAGGGCAGGAAGCGTGTGCACGTTTTCGGTGAGATGTGCACCATCCATCATACTAGGAAAGGAAAGAGTATATATTATGCAGTAGATACAGCTGAAACTGGGGTTAGGACCTTTTGTATATGCAGATAAGGGGCATAATGTCTGTTTGAGGCTCCTACTGCCATATTGGTTTACCCTGAGGCAGCCAGCAACGGCTGCACTTGGACTTGACACTGAAGAGGTGTCTTCTTCTTTATATTACCAGCTGTTCTGCAAGGTATCTGATTAACCAGTGGGGAGGTATTTTGCAACATGAGAATTTTATACAGACACATGCTGGAAATTCATGCAATTATTACACAGCCCTTGGATTTGACAGAGACAAAGTACACATGCATTTCTTCTCTGCTTATCTGGACTCCAGTAATGGAAGTAATAAGTCTTGTGTTATATTTTGTTTGTTGACATACTTGAGAATTTACACTCTACCTAAATGGATATTACTTAAAACTTTCCAATCTAGATTTCAAAATCCATACTCCCTTTATTATGTAATGTCAGAGTAAATAGTTTATCTACCTCTCAAGTGTTGATACATTAAAATCAAAAAAATAGAAAATTTCAGAACATTTATAATTCCCTCAGTAATCTAATGCACTGCTTTTTTGAAGGACTGAGGAATGCTGAGGCAAATTTTTAAAAGGTTAAGGTCTGTAATTTTCTTTCACCAGGCAAACACAAAATTGGACACTAAAATAAAAGCAAAATACTGCAGATGCTGGAATAAAAACAAGAAATGCTGGAATGTTATCTCTTGCCCCACCCCCTCTTTATTTGCTTAAAACCTATTACATTTCTAACCTTTGCCAGTTCTGACGACGGGTCACTGACCTGAAAAGTTAACTCTGCTTCTCTCTCCACAGATGCTGCCAGACGTGCTGAGTATTTCCAGCATTTCTTGTTTTCATTTATTAAACACAAAATTGGGTCAATTACAGAGGAGCCTCAATTTGTGCCTTGTGAACAATGGTTAGTACAAAGGGAAAAATGCATTTCTAAAATATATTAATGGATGTCCTGTGGCTTTGTGTCCACAGGATATACTTTTGTAATGACAAGAGTATTAAACCATGTAATTCATAATGTATTCTTTTGGAGCAAAATATCTACTCATGTTAATTGCAGATCAAGGTATACCAGGAAACAACTGTGGGACCTGAGTAAATCGAAATAATATCCCAGATTCTGTCGTAAAAATAACAGTGAGGTGTTCAGCACTCACCACGATTAAAGAATATATCGGACAGCAACTTTCAGTATTAGAACATGCATAGTTTAATGTGGACATCAGGAAGTTGTTGTCTGCGTTGTCCTGCCCCTCCAGTACTTTTGCGACACCGATATCACACTGAAGCTTAAAGAAATCAGTATAAGTAAAGAAATAATATCCTGTTTGCTATCCCTTTGCAACATCATTCACAGCCATGCAGATAGCTTTCATATATACATCCAGCTCTACGTTCCATCAACTCCACTGCCTCGGTTGTCAGATTGCTTTGCCAACATCCAATGTTGGACGAGTCCCAATTTCCTCTAGTTAAACATTGGGCAATCAGAAGCCATCGTTTTGCTGCCCCACCGCAAACTTCCTCTCCCTGCCCACTGCCTCATGTTGAAGCAGACTGTTAGCAACTTTGGCGTCTTATTTGATTTCAAGCTGAGCTTGGGACCCTATATTCTCTCCACCACAAAGATTTCACCTCTGGTCCATCACTCTCATTCGCCTCTACCTCAGCAGAGCGAAGCCATTTCGCTCAGACATCACAGCAAGAGTACTCTTCCAGGCACCACAACACTCTTTGGCCCACTGCTGACCCATTCTCCTGTTCCCTGCAATACTCAGACCCACTGTGCACTGCAGCTGGCCAGCCTTCCACCCAAGGAAGTGAATTGCAATGAGTGGCCTGTTTGGTGCCCGCAGCTCACCAGCAAAATGTTAATGAGGCCTGGTGTATGTTTGTTTGGTACATTGCCACCTTAATTAGTCTATCATAGAGAGATTTCTTAGTCTGGAGTAATTAGAATATTAACCTTTATTACATTGTAACTATGTACAGCTTCACACCAGACTGTGTGACTTCTCTGAAGACACTGTATCTCTCTTCAAGTCTCTCTCACATGTGATCTCTTACATCTTCATGGTAGGAGGTATTCTTTACACTTTCCCAACATTAACCCTTCCAGACCCTTATACTACAAGGCCCAAAACTGAAAGTGCTTTCAGCCTCCCAACTGTTGCGTTGGGCAGGCAACATGGGTGCATTGCTGATCTAGCACATATTTTGCAACTGTATCAAAAGTCTCCCTCAGCATATTCTCCCACTCACTGTGAGAAATGCCAAGGGACTTACTCGTGACATATTAAAAGCTATATATCAGCTTGTGCAGACTCGCACTCAAGATGTTACATTTTGTTACAGATGCAAAACAATCATAAAATGCTGAGTATTTTAGGATGCATGCTGGAACAGGCAACCATATTCCAATCTTGATCAAGCAATTGAACTCTGAGTGACCTCAGGCTATGTTTACTTGTAGCATTTGAAATAAGTGTCTGGCTTTGAAAGGTCAGGCCGATGTAAACACAATCAATAATAATGAAAAGGAAGAGGGACCCAGGGATAGATTTTTGGCAGATTCCAAAGGTAACAGGGTAGGGGAGGGAAGAGAAGCCATTGCTGGTATTGCTCTGTCTATGGATAAGTCAAAGTGGAACCAAGCAAGAGCAGTTCAACTGAGCTGGACAAAGGAGGAAAGGCTGTGAATTAGCATAGTGTTTATGTCTGTCAAAGGATGCAGAAAGAATGAGGAGCAATATGTGATGTACATACTGAATTTAATATATGTAGATATTATAGCTGTAAATAACCTCAGTGCCCACACATACATTTTAGATGTCACATAGCAGAGAAAAGTATGCAAATAGCATATGCTGAGGTATGACCCCTTCAGTTCTGTGATTCAGATAGTATCATACATATAAAAACAATTGGCTTCTTGTAATCTTGTCCACAAGAGATGGAAGTCAGAGCTGCTATTTTTAGACTGCCAGTAACTTGACTGTTCAGTTACCTTCTATTGGTGAATGGTGTTTGAGATGCAAAGAATAGTTTTCTATCCCATTGTCCTTCCCTCCTTTCCAAAGGTGCTGGCTTAAACTGGAGTACATTTCCATAGGTAGTAACTGCCCTTCAAGACCTTAGCTAAATAGCAATTATTTATTCTTAAGTCTGGATAGTGAATGTTGACATGCTATTATTCTGTGCAGGGCCTCATAGGCAAACAGGATTGTTTGCTCACCTGATGTCTACACATGTTAATGGCAGATCAAGGAATATCAGGAAACAACCGTGGGACCTTACTAAATCAAATAATATTTCAGATTCTGTTGTAAAAATGACAGTGAGATTTTCAGCACTCAGCACAGTTAAAGAATATATCGGACAGCAACTTTCAGTATCCAAACATGCATAGTTTAATGTGGAAATCAGGAAGTTGCCGTCTGAGTTGCCCTGCCCCTCCAGTGAGCTTGCTACACCAATATCACACTGAGAAGCTTAAAGAAATCAGTATAAGTAAAGTAAGAATACCAAATTCCCTGGACCTGCGGCCTGCATCTTAGGTTTAAAAGAGGTAGCTGAAGAGATAGTGGATGTTTTGGTTTTGATCATCCAGAATTCCTTAGATTCTAGAACAGTTCCCAAAGATTGGAAGGTTACAAACATAACCCTGCTATCTAAGAAAGGAGGAACAGAAAAAATGGGGATCAGTAGGCCAGTTAGCCTATTATTTGGTATGTGTTAATTTTGCTCTTAGAAAATCATAATATGATTAAGCAGAGTCAACACAGATTTTTGAAAGGGAAATCGTGGTTGACAAATTTGTTCGAGTCTTTTGAGAATGTAACTAGTAAGATGGATAAGGGGCAACCAGTGGATATTGGCCAGCATTTAACCATTAGCGGCAGGGTCGTGGAGGTAGAAGTGGAAACTGTTGTGATATCACTTTAACAATGTAAGTACTCCACACATCATCTCAGGAAGTGATGTCATCCAGCATGTGATCAGTTGGCTGGACTTGTGTAAGACATGCAGTCATGCTTGTTTGATAGAGCTCTCTTGTAAATGTGTTACTTTATAATAAAGAAACCACAGTTTGATAACCACTCCTCTTAAGATTGTTTGGTACTTATTTGCCGCATAAAAGCATTAAGACAGCAGAAGTGAGTGGCGAAGGCCCTCCCGCTCCAACCTCTGCTTCCATTGTGATTGCGTGCTGGCCGGCCAATTAGCAGCTAGCAAGCATGGTTGCCGATGAATCTACAACCGGGGACGGGAGGTAAAGTGGCAGCCACGTGGTCTGTGACCCGGAAGAAGGTGCTGGCGGAATGCTTAAAGGGCCACCAGCACCTGTATGCAGATGTCTCAGAGAAAGCCTGGAGTCTCATAGAAGCCCTCATATGCATGAAACCCTAATCAGTCACTGAAGAACACCCTCCTGTGCCTGTGACCACCCCCTCATCTGCCTGCCTCCACCCTTCACCTGCCTCAACACAAAGAAACCACTTCTGCTTGACTACAGCCAAGAAAATCAACCAAAAAGCCTGTGGAACCTGCATGAGAGCATGGCGGAAGCAATAACTTGGGTGGCTCCACGATTCAGTGATGAATCCCTGCATATTTTCCTCCAGGCTGCTTCAGCAAGGTGGGAGTTCCTCTTCCCCAGGGACCGAAGGAGGAGAGCTCCACACTGAAACTAAGCAAGCCTGAATGGAGGTCACAGAGTAGGTCAGTAGCCATGGGGTTGTTCAGTGCCACAAGCAGGTCAATAACCTTCTCCGCTTCACCAGAGTGAATGTCAAACTTCAGTCTCCTGTGGGCGCCAGCAAATGGGTAAGTGCACTGATGCAGATGCTGGGGAGGCAGAGCCCACCATTTGGAAGGAATGGCTGCAGCTCTGTCAGGGCGTGCCGTGCAAGCCTGGCACTGCCGACCCACACAAGGTCACTCCTGAGTGGCACATGCACGCCACTGGCCATAGAAGCTGCAGCAGGCCTGTAAAGTGCTTAGGCATTGTGTTTTCAGTAGTCCATCCACTGGCACCATTCTCAAATGTCTCCACAGGAGAAGAGGGCACAGGATATAAGGAAAAGGACACGGACTGGTGACAGCATCCTACTCCTCACAATACTGGCTGCAATGGAGGAGGAGGCACTAAAGTTGGCTGGATATTGGGATGAATGCTCCATTGCGGACAGTGAGGCCAGAGCACAAACTGATGATGGTGAGTTGCCTTGGAAACGGGCACAGGGCAAGCATCATGTGAGCATAATGGATGGTCGCACCTTTCAAGTAACAGACATGTGTTCGATCTGCAGCCTGTCTGGAGGGTCGCATTGGCCTGATCATTCAGTTTTCTCATGCAGGTAAATTGCAGGACCAGACAAGCGCCATCTCTGGGGAACATCCATCCACCTCTGAGGAGGAGGAGGGGACCTCAGAGGGTGCTGCATCACATTCTTGCTCTGCACCCTCCACCAGCTCAGAGACTGTCACCTCAGTAGGTATGTGCATGGTATTAGATCCGGGGTCACAAGCTGGAGAAAGCATCACACAAGCACCAGACCAACTGTTGGAGACTGTGATAGTTGAGTCCTCTGATACTTGGAAGACTGTGGGAGGCCAGGCACATGCTGAGCCCCAGACTGATCACATGCCTTTGGAGTCAACTGCATTGTGGCAGATACTAGAAGTTCAGTGTGAGGTGCGGAAGATCTGGAGGAGATTCCAGAGGGTATGCGCATCCTGGCTTGAACAGTGGAGGAGTCCATCTAGGCTATGAGTGCTGTGATTCCCCTTCTCATCTGTGCGCGAGCCCTCCTCCATTGAGAGATTGGCAACTCTCTTGGAGGGCCACATCCAGCAGACCAGTCGGTGGCTACTGGAGATGCGTGCAGATCTGCATGCCATCGCCTTGTCCCTGAGCTCTATCCATCTGTGTCAAGCAGGCTTGTTGGAGAACGAGGCACCTGGAGTCACCACCATCTCTGCGTCTTCTCGGGTTAGCAGGGTTGTACGTGTTCCGCGTGAGGGAGGAGCAGCTGCCTTATGCTTCTGGAGGCTCCACTCAGGGCATTCCTAATGTGGACATCATCTCTTCAGCTCCTCTGCCAGTAACATCAGCTCCTCAGGTAGCCTCGATGACAGAGGAGGTTCCACTACTTGTGCAGGAGCCCCTCAGCTTGCCGGGGCTCACCCAGCCTCAGGCAGTCAGAGGATAGCCACCAAAGTCATCCCAGGCCACGGGGCTGCAAGGTCAGCAGCCAACCTCCACCTCAGCTGACAGCGAAGGGGGATCAACATGTAGGAGAACATGTAAGAAATTAAAGAAAACTCTTTATGCAATTGGGATTCATAGGTGGTTGTTAAAGTTATGATTAATCGACAATGTTGCAAGTTTCGATGTAATAAATGTGAAATGTTGCTTTTGACCGTCTCAATGCAGTGATGGTGGCCATCCAGAACAGCAAGGGTGACACCATTCTCAAGTGTCTCCACAGGAGAAGAGGGCACAGGATGTAAGGAAGAGGACACAGACTGGTGACAGCGTCCCACTCCTTGCGATACTGGCTGTAATGGAAGAGGAGGCACTAGAGTTGGTTGGATATCGACCAAGTGGCTGGCTGCAGTCAACTGCATATGGCAGAACCAACAGGTGATAGTGTAAGAGGGGGTTTGGGCTTCCAGCAGAGGTGAGCGGCTTTTGTGTGCTTGGCCATGTTTCTCTGCCTCAGTGCTTGCGTTCCTTACTGATGTCATCAACCATCTCTTCAGTGGGTTGGCGCACTGGGAGGGAATAGCGGGTGCGGCAGAGGGTGGCGGTGAGAAGCTGTGGCACCTGCGAGTGCTGGAGAATGTAAGTGTCATGACGGCTCCCAGGGTAACAAGCACACACCTGCAGGATCCACTGGTGATGCCACAGATGAGTCGGACGTTGAGGTAGTGAAATTTTGTCTGGTTGATGAAGGCCCCTGGCTGGCCTGCAGGGTCTTGATGGCCACATGTGTGCAGTCTGAGACCTTGTACCTGAAGGAATCCAGCCATGGCACCAAAGCCTCTGATTCTATCGGCCTGACTGTCCGCATCAGTTCTGAACTTAACATACTAGGTGGCCTTGCTGAAGAGGACATCTGTCACTACCTTGATGCAGTGGTGTGCAGCTAATTGGGAGTTGCCGTGCATGTCTCCAGTGGGCCCCTGGAATGAGCCTGAGGCATAGAAATTCAGGGCCACAGTGACCTTGAGAGTCATCGGCATCAAATGCCCACCAATGCAATTTGACCTCACCTCCACCACCATCATGACCATCAGTCACTGCCTCACAGGACAGGCGCAGTCTTTGGTGACACTGCCACTCTGACATCTGGAGGTAGCACATCTGTTATCTGTATCCCCTGGTCGCTGGGTGTCCGAGTCTCTGTGCTGATCTCTGCGCCCGATCCCCTCTGGCCTTCTGCTGCTTCCCCATTGCAAGGCTGCCCCTGCAGGTGGCCAGCAGGTTGCTGATGTCATCTTCATTTGCCTGCCCTCCCTCCCTGTCAGGTTCTCCTCCTCACTGGAGGAACCTCTTCTGGAATGCATGGTACCCATTCCACCTGGGCTATGCAGCTTTAAAGGGGGCGGGGGGGGAGGGCGGGGAGATGGTGACCCTTCCCATTGTTACAGAAAGGCCACCTAGTCCTTTTCCCCCCCCGAGCCCCCTGCCATAACGACTAACTGTTCAAGGGGGGGGCCTCAAGCCAAAACAAATATTTTCACTTCTCCTCCTGTGCTAAATGAAAGGCCTCAGTGAGTGTCTGCTGAGTTCAGCAGACCCCTACAGCTGCCCCGTTATGCCCTTTAAATGCTGCCAAAGCTCCGACCTCCCGTGTGGCCCACGCACAGCTTGTAAAATTCTGAGAGGCACATAATATTTGTGTCAATTGCTTCTTCAACTATCTTACTTGGCCTTAAATTTCTCATTTGCAGATGACGAGCAGAGTCCCGCTCCACTTGTCGTTAACCCTTGGTAAAATCACATTCCGACGTCATGACGTTGGGTGCTATTTTATGTTCCCACTCCCCAACCCCACCCACCTCTATCATCCGTTTTGAACAGCTAAAATTATTGGATTATTTATTGGATATTATTTAATTGGATTATTTATTGGATAATAGATATTTATTGGATTTTCAAAAGTGTTTGATAAGGTGCCACACCTGAAACAAAATTAGGGCTCATGGAATTGGGAGTAATATATTAGAATGCATTGAGGATTGGTTAATGGACAGAAAACGGAGACTGGGAAGAAATGAGACATTTTCGGATTGTCAGGCTGTAACTAGTGGGGTGCTGCAAGGATCAGTACTTGGGCCTCAACTAATTAAAATCTATATTAATGACTTAGATGAGGGGGACAGAATGTAGCGTATCCAAGTTTGCTAATGGTGCAAAGTTAGGTGGGAAAGTAAGCAGTGAGGAGGACACAAAGAGGCTGCAGAGGGGTATAGACAGGTTGGGTGAGTAGGCAAGAAGGTGGCAAGTGGAATTCAATGTGACAAAGTGTGAAGTTATCTACTTTGGTAGGAAAAATGAAAAAGCAAAATATTTTTTGATTGGTGAATGTTTGCACTCAGAGGACTTGGGTGTCCTTGTACATGAATCACAGAAAGTTAACTCGCAGGCACAGCAAGCAATTAGGAAGGCAAATGGTATGTTAGCTTTTGTTACAAAAGAATTGGACTATAAGAGTAAAGAAGTCTTACTTAAATTATACAGGGCATTGGTGAGGCCACACCTGGAGTAAGTACAATGTGCAATGTTGGTCTCCCTACATTATGAAGGATATAATTGCCATAGAGGGAGTGCAAGGAAGATCACGGGACTGGTCCCTTGAATGAGGGGATTGTCCTGTGAGGAGAGATTGAGTAGAAGAATGAGAGGTGATCTAACTGAAACATAGCATTCTTAAGGGGCTTGTCAGGGTAGATGCTGAGAAAATGTTTCCCCTGGCTGGGAAATCTAGAACATGAGGTCACAGTCTCAGAATAAGGGGTTGTCCATTTAGGACTGAGATGAAGAGATATTTCTTCACTCAAAGGCACTGCCTACCCAAAGAGCTGTGGGTGCTTTGTCATTGAGGTTATACAAGGTAGATGTTGATTAGATTTTTGGACGAAGGGAATTAAGGAATATGGGGATACTGCGGGCAGGTGGAGTTAAGGTAGAAGATCAGCCATGATCTTGCTGTATGGCAAAGTGCACTCGAAGGGCCAAATGACCTACTCCAGCTCCTATTTCTTATGTTCTTACAAGAAACTCAGCAAACAAATACATCAAGGCTATAATAGATACAAAAGCAACAACTTATATTTATATACCACTTTAATGTAATAAAACATCCCAAGGTGCTTCACAAGAGCATTATTTAAAAAATAGCCGCAAGCCACTTAAGGAGGTAATAGGTCAGATGACCAAAAGCTTGCTTAAATGGGTAGGTTTTAAGGAGTTGCTTAAAGGATGAAAGCGAAGTCGAGCAGCAGAGAGGTATAGGGAGGGTATTCCAGGTCTTAGGGCCTAGGCAACTGCAGGCTCGGCCACCAATGATTTATTTATTTAGAGATACAGCACTGAAACAGGCCCTTCGGCCCACCGAGTCTGTGCCGACCAAGAACCACCCATTTATACTAACCCTACAGCAATCCCATATTCCCTACCACTTACCTACACTAGGGGCAATTTACAATGGCCAATTTACCTATCACCTGCAAGTCTTTGGCGGTGGGAGGAAACCGGAGCACCCGACAAAAACCCACACGGTCACAGGGAGAACTTGCAAACTCCGCACAGGCAGTACCCAGAATTGAACCCAGGTCCCTGAGGCTGCGGTGCTAACCACTGCGCCACTGTGCCGCCCAAGTAATGGAGTAATTAAAATCAGGGATGCTCAAGATGTCAGAATTAGAGGAGCATGGATATTTCGGAGGGTTGTGGGGCTGGAGGAGATTACAGAGATAGGGAGAGGGGAAGCCATGGAGGGATTTGAAAACAAGGATAAGAATTTTAAAATCAAGGCATTGCTTGACCAGGAGCCAATGTAGGTCAGCGAGCACAGAGGTGATAAGTAAAAGGGAATTGGTGCAAGTTAAGACAAGGTCAGCAGAGTTTTGGATGATCTCAAGTTTACTGAGGGTAGAATGAAGGAGACCAGCCAGGAGTCTGTTGGAATAGTCAACTGTAGAGGTAACAAAGGCATGAATGAGGGTTTCAGCCCCAGGATGAGACAGGGGCAAAGTTGGGCGATATAACGGAGGTGGAAATACGCGGTCTTAGTGAAGGTGTGAATCTGAGGTCAGAAAGTCATCTCTGGGTCAAATGTGACACCAGCGTTGTGAACAGACTGGCTTAATCTCAGACGGTTGTCAGGGAGAGGGATGGAGTCAATAGCTAAGGAATGGAGTGGGGACCGAAAACGATGGCTTCAGTCTTCCCAGTATTTAATTGGAGGAAATTTCTGCTCATCCAGTACTAGATGTGCGATAAGCAGTATGATAGTTTAGCAATAGTGAAGGAGTTGAGAGAGGTGGTGGTGAGGTAGAGCTGGGTGCCGACAGCGTACATGTGAAAACTAAAGCTGTGATTTTGGATGATGGGACCAAAGAGCAGTATGCAGATGAGAAATAAACATCCACTAAACTCTTCAGAAAAAATTAAAGCTTGTCCATGCTAGTCTAAGTAAATTTCAAACAGCGTGATCAGTCTGATAAACAACCATTCTGAAAATTAACTCTTACAAGTATTGAGTCGTATTGCTTCAGATTTGAACCATTGTTGGAGGTTTTTTAACAAATTCAAAATGTAAACAATAGCTTAGTCTCTTTAATCTCTTTCTCATAATCCTATCTTTCTTTCCCTCTCTTCTGTATTCTATACATAATTTGACATTTAATTAACTGTTCGAACTTACACTTCCTGGTTCACACTCTACACTGCTCATTAACAATTCTTCAATATGATTGGTTAAGGAGATGCACAATTGCTTTTGCTGTTCACTAAGGTCCCAGATCCCCTGTAGAGGGTGCTACACTGTTCTGACTATTTAATCACAACAATTCCAATACAAAATTCCATTGTAATTTTGTGGGGAAGTGCAAGTGGATTGGCTGGCAGTAATCTTTTGCCACTCACTGTAATATTTGTGCCAATATTATAATTTGCTGGCAGAGGATAAAGCTATTTATCTAACTCAATGGAGTCACTAGTGGCAGAAAAATAGTACAGCATCATTATATTGGACCCTTGTGAAATCCCTAATAAGTGAGGGGGCGCATTTTGTCTTGTTGCATCAGCACTTTAAAAAGGAGGTACTTTTTTTTGTGAGGACCACAGATGACCAAGACTGTGGAATGGTGGAGATGCAGATCGAGCAAGTGACCATCAGAAAAGAAGTCCTTATGCCCACAGATGACTAATGGGTTCCAAGGCAGAAAATGTCTGTGCCATCAGCATTGCAGCCAGGACATGACTACAGGGCAGAAAAAATAATGATCTGATCAGGACTAATGATGTTAAAAAACACATTCACATTTCTCATACTTCTTTACAGCCTCAGCTTTGCCTCAACACTATTAATCCTTTCCTTTGTCACTTGTCAAGGCTCTCCATAGGTTATCGGGGATGATTTCATTGTACTTCCTTTTGGCCCATTACAGAATTACTTCACCCTCTTGACAATATTTGCTGCCTCTTCCTGTCATCATACACTATGGTAAGCTCCTTCATATTGATACCCTTTACCCAGGGTACATATTAACCCACTTTCTTTTTTTGGCACACAGCAGGAGGCAGAAAACCAGCATAGAAGGAGGTCCTGCCACACTACAGATACTGACCCCAATGCCATTGACATAATTGACATAAAAGAACGCAACATCGGAAATGGCAAGACACAGGAGGGTAGTTAGGCCTCTTCCCTTCCTTTTCTCTTGCTACTTAACTCTATCATTTACCCATTCATTATAACCTGGTGATGCATTGTGTGACCACTTAACTGCTAGTACTTACCCAAGAGACTACAAGTTAGCCCAGTCAATCAAACAACAGGCACTCCAGTCAGACAGACTGAGGCAGAGAACTCCTCCAGAAGATATACTCTCATTTGCTTTTTCCCTGCTGGGCATCAGCACAAAAGTCAGCATCCTGCAAGCCTAAGGTCGGAATTAGAGAGGTCTGTGCCGAGGGATTCACTAAGCACAGTGAACAAAAATGCATTGAGGTAGCAAGAGTGGCTCAATAATGAGTTCATGGGAGTGCCTGCTCATGTCCTAGCTCCCTGAAGAGGTCAGAGCTACTGATCGTAGAGGCATCACCTTTATTAAAAGATGTTGTCTGTGCACCAGAAAATGAGAAATGCATTGAATTGCTTGTCAAGGAGCTTACAGAACATGTTGGAGAGTATGACAGAGTCCATTATCAAATAGTGTGGGACTTTGGCTCATGGTATCAATACTCTGCAGACAACCATGGCATGTGTTGTGGCTTCTATGGATGCAAAAGTTGAGCCTTCTCTTGTATGAGTCAGGACACCGGTAATAGCATCTCACAAGGATGTTTATTCTGGGACCATGCAGGCTCTGGACTCAAACTTCTTCTCCACTATAGACAGGCTAAGAAATCAAATGGATAAAGACTTCAGTTAGATCATCAATGTCGCAAAGTCTGCTCTCCTGCAGATCTGTAGAACCTGTATCAGGAGAAATTGTGCATTGGCAATGGAACATGTTAGCATCTCTCATGAAGACAAGACAACCAAAGCTTCACAATCCCCTCAATTCACACCCACACTGGTGACAGAAAGCCAGCTGAGTTAGACAACCTGTGGAATTGCTGCAGCCAGGCCCATCTCTGGCTGGAACTGCCAGAGGTCATCACCATGAGCATCTTATGAACCCCTGACTGAGCCACAGCAGCTTTCCAGCTCCTATGCTGCAGCTATTGTGAGAATATCTTGTGCAAGCACAGACCTGACCAGACATCAGAATTGTTGCTTGAAGACACTAATGGTCTGCTTAAGTTTACCCATCAATCTTATTGTAACTGAATTTAGCAGCCAAGTGTGGGTTTCCGAGAAGAGTCATGAGCCAAATGTGCAGGAGATAGCTCTTGTCCCCAAGCAGCTGTCCTTGCTTTTGCTGTGCAAGGGCAAAGAGTGGAGGGGATGGAAAATTGCCACAACATAAAAGCATCATTGCAGCTGCCAGGAAAGCAGGTAAATGATAGAGTTAAGTAGCAAGAGAAAAGGACCTGCATAATGTGTTGGTGATCGTAAACCAGTGGCACGTTAAGTTGAAGTCCTTGTCACTCATAAAGGCAGTGGATTCTTGCGTATAAGGCTGAAAGGTGATTTTTAATGTTGCCCTGAACTTGTGGGAATCCTGTAATTAGTATGAAGTCCAGAGCTTAATACTGCCGTTTTTAGTTTGCCATATGGAAAATGATGAAAGAGTTTGCTCAATATGGCAACAAGTACTGCATATTTACTTACGTTACTGATATTCCCTGTGCCAGCCTGGAAAGTGCAGGAAGGAAAGAAGTTTGGACTGTGATATGCTGTAACAGCAAACCACTGTCATATAGGACATAGGTGAATTATGTGTAACTGCCCTTGACATCAAGGGAGCATTTGACCAACTGGGGCATCAAGAGGTCGAGCAAATAGACGTCAATGGGAATCAGGTGGAGAACTCGCCACTGGTTGGAGTCATAACTAGCACCAAGGAAGATGGTGATAGTTGTTGGAGACTTATCATCTCAGCCCCAGGATATCGCGGCAAGAGTTCCTGAGGATAATGTCCAAGGCACAAGCATCTTCAGCTGCTTCATTAATGACTTTCCCTTTAGCTTAGAGTTAGAAGTGGGGATGTTCGCTGGTGATTGCACAATGTTCAGCACTATTTGCAACTCCTAAGATACTGAAGCAGTCCGTGCCTGCATGCAGCAAGACCTGGTCAACATTTAGGCTTGGGCTGATAAGTGGCCATAGAATCATAGAAAGTTTATGGCACAGAAAGAGGCCACTTGTCCCAACATGTTTGCACTGGCTAAAAAACAAGCCAGCCAGTCTAATCCCACCTTCCAGCATTTGGTCCATAGCCTTGCAGGTTTTGGCACTTGAGGTGTATATCCAGACACCTTTTAAATGAGTTAAGGGTTTTTGCCTCAACTACCTTTTCAGGCAGTGAGTTCCAGCCTCTGGGTGAAAAAATTTTTCCTCATCTGCTCTCTAATTTTTCTACCAATCACTTTAAATCTATGCCCCCTCTAGTCATTGACCTCTCTGTTAATGTAAATAGACACTTCACATCCACTCTATCCAGGCCCCTCACAATTTAGTACATTTCAATCAGATCTCCCCTCAGCCTTCTCTGTTCCAAGGAGAACAACCCCAGCCTATCCAGTTTTTCCTTATAGCGGCACTTTTCCAGTTCCGGCAACATCCAGCTCCGCCCTCCGAGTCTGCTCCGAGAATCCCCGAGGTAAGTTTTTTATACTTACCACTCTGGAACACCGCCCTCCGAGTCTGCTCCGAGAATCCCCGAGGTAGGTTTTTTATACTTACCGGTCTGGAACTCCGCCCTCTCTCAAAACTCTACAGTTTTACCAGAGAGGAGATGAACTCTCTTAAATATTGCTGGAAATGGCTGACACCTGACTCGTACCACTCAAAGCTAGTAGAGGGAGCAGGAAGTGCAAGTTGCAATGTTGACATGAAAATGAAGTTGGGTCCCTAACTTTGTCATTTTCCCTGTTACGGAAGTGATTCTTTTTTTTTTGTTAAAGTTTTTTGAGGAATTCATAGACAAACTGAATAAATGTTGGACCAGTTTTTTTTTCAAGAGGACATTGAAAGAACTAGTTTGGTGATAATGTTTCCTGGTTGTCACATGACTCAAGTTAAAAATAGAACTGAAACCCTGGCAACAGAGGAAGATGTAGGCAAGGAAGTCAGTCAGGCATCCCTTGGTTGGACAAGCCAGAGAGCCGCAGAGCGCACCTGAGAAGGAAGAAAAACTCGCAGGCTTTTGCTTGTAGTGTCAATGTGTTTTACCTTTTGGATTGAGCGGCTGATAGTTATTTTGCTGCTGAAGAAGTGAAGGAAGGAGAGAAGACCACAACCCAGCTCGCTTTCCAGCATCTCTAAAAGACCCTGAGAAGTCCACTGTGTTAATTCATCTCATCTCCTGTCTTTGAGGGAAAACTTGCTAGAATGGTTCTCAACGCCGCCTGAAAAGAGCTGTTCTAAAAGATCTCTGTGATCTGTCTACCTGTGTTCGGAAGTTAGACTGTATGCCAGTTTTGGAACACAATATATCTCATCTGCTATTTTCTTCAGGAATGCGCAAGTAATCAACCCAAGTGTTCTTTTTTGTCTCTAACAGAGCTCTGAACCAAATCCCTTTTATTTTTCTGCTTAACTGGTGTATATGTGTATGTGTGTGAGAGAGTGAGGGGCTAAGGTAAAAAGGGGACTTTAAAATTTCAATCTGTGTGTTTATGCTTTACTTCATTACTAGTTAAGTTTTTTTTAATAATAAACTGATAATTTTGTTCATTAAAGAAACCTGGTTAGTGTGTTCTATTCTGGGAAAAATAGAGTATACGATTGACTGTATCAGTAAGTGGGACAATTTAAAGTATATGTTGCGACCTGTGGAGAAGTGGGACTAGAATAAACAGTGCACTCCTCCTGCTTCGGTCGTAACAACCTTAATTTGCACTAATAAATAAATCTCCTGCCTGTTTCAGGTGCAAACCTGAGATGTCCGGATGGAGGTTCATCTGCAATTTGGACAGATGGCAACTCAACAGTGTGTCTTCAATTCCAACAGTTAAGTAATTTTGGTCCTGTTGCTGCCCAGTTTTAAAGTGACACAAAAATCTGTCCCTGAATCTTCTGTGACTATTAGATTCTGGGTCATACATGTGTAACACTGTTTCTTGTTACAGGGAGATTGATTGACAGAGTAATTAAGCCCACAAAGCCAGACTTCCTCACAGTATGTATTGAAATTAACACTCTGCTCATGGCTTAGCTGGTTAATGTACTGTGGAGTTCAGCCATACAGCTGCAAAGGTCTTTGCTGACTTAGCTGGTTTGAGCTAGGGTGATGATAGTGTGGCTGCTGTAAATGCAAGTCAGAGAGAAAAATCAGACAGGGCTCCCACTTCTGAATGCTGTGCAGAAACCCCTAGTGTAGTGTACTGTATTAAATAGGCTTATTGTATTGTAATATCTTTTGTATACTGCCTCTCTGCTGCATTCTCTGTTGGGAGATGTAAATAAAGTTTTCCACATGGCTGCTCCCAGTTAAGACCTCATGTTAGTTTTATTCTGAATACACAACAAGAACATGCCAATGAAAGAATAGGATTTTACATCTAATTCAGGAGATTACAGTCAAGAACATTCTGACACACTTTTTGGAACTCCCAAACTCGATTTTGAGGAAATTTGAGCTGTTACGACCAGCTGAGAAAGAGGTCTAGGGGTCCCTTTCTGCCTTTACCTGGTCTTACTGAAAAAGGATTTTATTTTCAAACACATTGTTTTTTGAGCTCCCCCTTGGTGAATCCTTGTTCACCGCTTTCCAATTATAAGGCAAAGAAATGAGCACAAACAGGCTTTCTTAGGTTTAAAGAAGAAAAGTGAAATTTATTAAAAACTTAAACTTAAACTCTAATTCGGTTAATGCCTACGGATACATGATGCGTCCACGCTAGCATGCATATACGATACACACATGCAGATAGGGACAGAAAAGAGCAGAAGAAAAAATTAAGTTGAAAAGTTGCTTTTCGTTGGGGCGCAGTATTCTTCTTAAACCTTGTTCACTGTAGGAGATGCTTCTCTCTTGGGGTTCATGTGTCTTCAGAGCATTCTGAAGCTGGTGGGAAAGAGATGGGAGCAGACAGGAGAGGCTGCGGTGAGCCAGCCAGGAGAGATCTTTTCTATCCAGGAGCAAAGAGTTTTCTTTTTAAACATTGTGTCTACAATTTAAAACTCCCCAAGTTGGCCAACAAGGTGGTCACATGACCGAACTGGTTTGACCAGGTCTTTTCTGCGTATTGCATGGGAGCAGGGTATAGCTTCTTTGTTCCAACACTGTCTGCTAATATGCAAACATGTCTTTCCAGCCAGGGGCCTGGCAATTCCTTGTAACAGGCCTTCTCTTTTTTCCAGCAACAATTTGAAATTTAATATCCATGTGGCGAAATTGATGTGCCTCATTCTTGGCAGGTGGGGGCCTGCATGACAGAGCGATTTGAAAGATTGCTTCATGAGTCTGCAATTCATTTTCAGCTACAACTGATTTGAGTACGTAATTTTAAAAAATATGGCACTGAAGACATACTTTGGGACAATGGGCAAATTCAACCCTAACCTGGAGGACTGGTGTACTTACGAATGAAGGTTACACATTTGGCTGCAAGCTAATAAAATCCTAGATGAGGATAAAGTGAATGTTTTCCTGATCATGATGGGGCCGGATGCATTTGAGGTGGTGTTTAATCAATGCTGTCCACGAGTCCCCAGTACTTTGGACTATTCTGAAATAAATGAGATTAATGAAATAAATGATAAATAGACTCATATTATGGCTCAACTAAGAACAAAATTGCACTCTCAGTTGCATTTCGTGAAAGGAAGCAGTTGCCAAATGAGTCTATTGCAGATTACATTCATGAATTAAAGAAATTGTCTAATCACTGTGGTTGTGGTGCTAACTTAGAAGTCAACCTTAGAGACATGCTCATTGGAGGTCCAAAGAATAGAACATCCAGGCCAAGCTTATGTGTAAAGACAATAAGCTGACATGAAAGGAGGAATGCAATAAGGCCACAGCCATGGAAATGGCAGGAAGAGATAGCTGCAGATTGCAAGGAACTTCTTTTCCTGAGCTGGCAGGGGAGTTCAACTGGATTTCAGCAGGAACCAGGCAGCCAAGTTCACAGTCAGAGTCAGAAATTTAGATGCTATCGTTGCCATGGTAGCCACCAGCCACCCAAATGCTCCTATTTCCAGTCAAAGTGCTATGCCTGCGGGAAAGTTGGTCATATTCAGACAGCATGCAAGAGTAGAGGAAACAGTTATGCGCCAAGTCATGGTAAAGATCTAGGTCACAGCAATGCACCAGGTCGAGGTCATGGTAGACCTAAAGCTAGTTCAGGCTCCTGGAAGTCCTCAAATGCACATTTGGTAGAGCTGGAAACAGAAGTGGGTGTTATCGAGCAGGAAGATCAAAAGTTGAACTCAATCAGAGAACAAGAAAAACAGCATATGAAAGTTGAGAGAAAAAAAGCTGAAAATATAATTTCAGCACCAACAGTAAAAATGAAAGGCAGAGAGCCACAACTTATGTACGTCGTTGACACGCCGCAGCAGTGTCTGTTATCTCGGAAGGAGAGTACAAGAAGTCCCTAAGTCACATTGTCTTACAAAAACTGGTGAGAAACTGACTAGTTATTTCCAATAACAGTATTACAGTATTAGGAATATAATGATGCATCCTATTATTTGCCATGGGTAGTAGTAGGAAGGAACCAAGTCTTCTTGATGGGAAGAAATTGGCTTAAGAACATGTGTTTAAACTGCACTGAGTTATTTACAGTAGGGATCAGAAAGAGTATGTCTGGCATTGAGGAAGTGATGACTGGTTCATTTTTAGCTCATGAGTTACCTATAAATTACTTTACATAAACAACATGCCAGTGTCTGCCAGAGAAATTTCTGAAGAAACTCGCAAGGTTATGGTACTCAGTAAAGTGCTCAATTATGTCATGAATGGCTGGTCTAAACAGTTTGATGATGAGGAATTGCAAGAGTATTTCATCCATGGAAATGAACTGAGTGTAGATCAAGGCTATTTCCTATGGGGTTTAAGAGTCATTTTTCTGCCAATGTTTAGAGAGAGATTGTTGAAGGAACTTCACCAAGAGTAAATGGGGATAGTCCATATGAAAGCAATAGCAAGAAGCTAATTTTGGTATCCAAAGGTAGATAGAGATATTGACGAATTGGTGAAAAGTTGTGAAGTGTGTTTCAAAATGACCAATGATCCAACCAAAGTTTCTTCTATTCCATGGTCAAACACAAGAAAACCATGGAACGAGTACACATTGATTTCTTTGATGTGGAAGGCAAAGAGTACTTTGTGTTGGTCAATAGCTATAGCAAGTGGCTAAATATTGCGATTTCGCCAAATACCACAGTTCCCAAAACTATTGAGGTTTTGAGAAGTTGATTCACAATTTATGCATTGCTAGAACTGTTGGTATCAAATAATGATCCACAGTTTACGTCAGAAGAGCTTTAAATATTTCTGGGTAAGCGTGAAGTCAAACACACTCTAATACCAGCAGTTTTGGTCACCTTAGCTAAGGAAGGATATACTTAGCATAGAGGGAGCGCAACGAAGGTTCACCAGACTAATTCCTGGGATGGCGGAATTGTCCTAAGAGAAGAGATTGTGGAGGCTGGGCCTGTATTCTCTAGAGTTTAGAAGAATGAGAGGTGTTCATATGTTTGTGTGTACCTATGTTCCTATATGATCTTATTGAAACATACAAAATTCTTACAGGGCTTGACAGGGTGGTTGCAGGAATGATGTTTCCATTGGCTGGGGACTCTAGAACTAGGGGACATTGTCTCAGAATAAGGGGTAGGCCATTTAGGACTGAGATGAGGAGAAATTTCTTCACGCAGAGAATTCTCTATGCCAGAGGGTGGTGGAGGCTTAGTCATTGAGTATGTTCAAGACAGAGATTGATAGATTTCTAGATATTAAAGACATCAAGGCATATGGGGATAGTGCGGGAAAATGGCATTGAGGTAGAAGATACATACGAACATATGAATTAGGAGCAGGAGGAGGTCACTCAGTTCCTCGAGTCTGCTCCGCTATTCAATAAGTTCATGGCTGATCTGATTGTAACCTCAATTCCACATTTCCACTTACCCCTGATAACATTTCACCCCCTTGTTTATCAAGAACCTATCTACCTCTGCCTTAAAAATACTTAAAGACTCTGCTTCCACTGCCTTTTGAGGAAGAGAATTCCAAAGACTCTCGACCCGCTGAGAGAAAAAAAATTCTCCTCATCTCTGAGTTAAATGGGCGACCCCTTATTTTTAAATAGTGACCCCTAGTTCTAGATTCTCCCACAAGGGGAAACATCTTATCCGCAACCACCCTGCCAAGACCCCTCAGGGTCTTATATGCTTCAGTCAAGTCACCTCTTACTCTCCTAAACTCCAGCGATACAAGCCTAGCCTGTCCAACCTTTCCTCATAAGACAACCTGCCCATTCCAGGTATTAGTCTAGTAAACCTTCTCTGAACTGCTTCCAATGCATTTACATCCTTCCTTAAATAAGGAGACCAATACTGCAAACAGTACTCCTGTGGTCTCACCAATACCCTGTATAACTGAAGCATAACCTCCCAACTTTTGTATTCAATTCCCCTTGCATAAATGATAACATTCTATTAGCTTTCCTAATTATTTGCTGAACCTCCATACTAACCTTTTGAGATTCATGCACTAGCACGCCCAGATCCCTCTGTATCTTAGAGCTCTGCAATTCTCACCATGTCGATAATATGCTTATTTTTTATTCTTCCTGCCAAAATGGACAATTTCACATTTTTCCACATTATACTCCATTTGCCAGATCTTTTCCGACTCACTTAACCTGGCTATATTGCTTTGTAGCTTCCTTATGTCCTCTTCACAACTTACCTTCCTACCTATCTTTGTGTCATCAGCAAACTTACCAACCATACCTAAGGTCCCTTCATCAAAGTCATTTAAATAAATCATCCATGATCTAGTTGAATGGCAGAGCTGGCTTGAGTGGCTGAATGACCTACTCCTGCTCCTATTTCCTATGTTCCTATATCATCTATCGAATGGTGTTGCAGAAAGTAATGTATAAATTGTGAAGAGGTCTTTGCAGAAATCCCCATGTTGCAAGGTGACAAGCTAGGCAGTAATTTCCATGTTTCTCTTCAAAACAGGCTAGGCAATATTCTGTTTTCTTACAGAATAACCCCACAGTCTACAACAGGTTGCTCACCTTATGAGTTAGTGTTTAAACATGCTCCTAGGACAAGGCTTTGTTTGCTTAAGCCACACATCAATAGCAAGGTAAGAGAAGAACTAGACAAGTGAAGATGAGTCATGATACTCGAGGCATGAAACTTAGAGAGGTCAGTGCTGGTCAGAAGGTAATGGTGAAAAACCACTGAGGTAATAAGGAGAACTATCTGTTTGGAGTTGTTGTAAAAAGACTCGGGGTGGAATTTTATGCTCTCTGCTGCGATGGGTTTGGAGGTGGGGAGAGCATAAAATCGGGTGGGATGGTGGCAGGGGGGCCCAGCCACCATCCCGCCTCCGCCGAAATTTATTCTGGGGCGGGAAGTCCTGTGAATGACCTTCCCAACCACCACCAATTGAGGCTCGTAACCAGGTAATTAATACCTAATTAAGGTCCTCTTTCTGCCACAGCTGTAATTACCCATGCCGCCGCATGGGAAGCATGGTACCAAAAACTGTGTGGGCTGCTTCCCGGCAGCGGTGGGGGTGTCGGGGGGCGGGTGGGGGGGGCGTGTTGTCCCTCGTTCAAAGGCTCAATGCCTGAATGATGGACCCAGCATCAAGAAGTGGGAGGCCATTGAGGGCCACCCCTCCCTCCCACAACACCATCCCGTGAGACCCCTCCCACCCTGACCTACCTTAAGCCTGGTTCTAGCGCTGCTCCTTCATCTCTGGTTGTTGCAGCTACTGCAGCAGCCACCACCTCTGCACTGCAGCTGCTGGCCTCTGATTGCATGGCAGCTCTGCAAGGCTGGGACTTCCAGCGACAGGGTCCTAAATCCTACGGAAGGCCCGCTGCTGTCCAGTTAAGTGCCTGATTGGCACTAAATTCAGCGGGCCTTCCATACAAGAGGCAATGTGGGGATCTCGGCATCGGTTTCTCCCGACCTCAAGACCCCCACCGTCAGCATAAAATTTCACCCTAGGTGTATTCACATATCTTGTGAAGATTGGTGAGAAACTCCGTCAGTGTCATGTAGATCATTTACTTGAAAGAGGAAATCTGAGAAAAGGAGAGCATGAGAAAACTCCGAAAGACCACCTTCCTATAGTTCCAAGTGAAAGTCAGAAGGAAAGTGAAACTCACAAAGAAACTGAAAGTTTCACGGTATCACAGAAGTCAACAGAATCGAGCAAAGTGACTCAGGGTCTTTGATTAAGAGTAATTAATCGATTTCAAAGTCCCAATGATTAAGTGGAGTTGGTAATCCAAGTCTAAGTTCAGGGTTGACTCAGTCTGAGATGTTTGGAGAGCAGCGTCAAGCTAATGAAAATGGAAGAAGATACCCAGACAGAAAGAGGAAGGAGCCGGATAGGTTAATTGAATAGGTATGTAGGAAGGAAGAAGAAATAAGTTGTTCTTTTCATTACTTCTTCTCAATGGTGATATTTTTGAAAAGACATACCGATGTTCAGGAAAAACAATTTTTTAACATGTAAATTACTCTGGAAATGTTGGTTATATATGTTTTAGTTTTGATTACAGTAATAAGCATGCTACTCAACCTGTTAAATTTCAGAATATTGTTATTGTATTCTGGGAAATTAAGTACACATACCATTTTACATTTAATGTTAAAAACAAATTTTAAATGGGAAGGGAGTGTAGTTAACTATATTAAACTGGCTTATTGTATTATAATGTATTCTGTATGTTGCCTCTCTGCTGCCCTCTCTGTTGGGAGGTGTAAATAAAGTTTTCCAACATGGCTCCTCCTGGTTAGTACCTCGTATTAGTTTTACTCTGAATACACAACACCTGGGAAATGTGTTTCTCTGGACATTTGGAGTTGATATTAATCAGGTTCAGGTGTGATGCCTTCCCAAGTTCAATAGCCCACCAGTCTTCACTGTCTTGACCTACACTTGAAAGATGGCCATTTGTGCAAGGTACTGGCATAAATTGGTGGCAGCAGAAGAATAATTGTGTATTATTATATATTTCTGTCCTCTTCCCTTTCTCCTTAGAATGTTTTGGTGCTGCTATCCGTGATGTGGAACACAATCCAGCAGTGAATGACCCCTGATTTGTACATGCTGATGTATGTGAGGCATGTGAACTTATTGAATTTTCTTTGTTCATTTCTATGGCAATCTTTAAATGACAAGATTTTTTTCCCAATTTGACTTAATGGCCTTGTAACCTTTAACCTGTCCCATTAGTCAGTCACATTTCCACAGCCTCAGAATGCATTAGCAGAATTTTTGTACAAGGTGAGTGTTGGGATGGCATTTCATTTTATTACAATTGCACACACGTCTTGAATTCCTCCATGCACTTTTTGCCCGCTACCTTTTTTATATATCACTAGTGTGTTTCAAACAGGCAGTTTCTTCAATGGAAAATGTTTGATAAATTGTGTGAAATGATTTACATCAAAATGCACCACTGCATCTCAAATTGTCATTGTGCCACTCATGTACAATGTCACTATAATGAAAGCAATGCAAGGCTATTCTGTTCCCAACAATTTACACTGCTTTTGTAAAGCAAATACCTAAATCAGAGCTTCATTGAAATATTTGTAGTAATGGACTGAAGTGAATTGATGTGTGTTTCTCACGCACATTGTGGAGAGATTCATCTGCTCTCTGTGATCCCTGCTTTAATATTAATTAAGTCTCTGGGTAGTGGAGTAGATAACAGAAGCGACTGGGCTGCTGAACCTGCATTAAAATGAGAAGGTAGTGCCGAAGCTGGCTTGGAGAAATATCAGTGCCCTTTTTTGCTGTTTCTCAGTTGTCACATGTCTATCATACCTGGCTTGCTAAATTTTAAACCTAATGTATGTTAACAGAACAGCTAGAACAAACTTTTTGATAATCCTGTTCCAAAGGCCTTGTGTCAGTAAGGTTTTCCTGTCATAATCCAATTCAGTGGTTGGACTGATTGCACTGAGTCTTTTTTTTCCTCGCATACAGAGATGCACCAGTCACATTCCTGTGACATTGCACACAGAGGGACGGATTTTATGGGCCCTCCTGAGGCAGGGTCAGAGGCCGAGTTGGGGGGAGGGTCACAGAGAATTGGGTGGTGGCAGGTGGAGGGCCCATCACCAAGCAATCTTACCAGGGGTGTGATAGGCTGATGATGGCCTTCCCTCCCAGAGGCCAATTGAGGCCCTTAAGTGGCCTTTTAAGGGCCAATTAAGGGCCTCTTCCTGCTGCCCCTGGGATCTTATCAGTGGTGGGAGGGGAGGTGCCTCCGCCACACAGGGAGGACGCTTTGTAACATGAGGCTGTAACATGAACTTTGTTCAGCTCTGTGTATGCCTTCAGCACTCTACTTATTATGACTTTTCTATTTGCGATTTGAAACTTGTTTTAAAACTTGTTCTATTAACTCTGTGCTGTTCCCCCTTTGAAAAAATTCTCTATTATTTAGCCTCGCTGCTTTGATGGAGAGTAACAGGTATTCTCGGTTTATTTTGCATTCAGCACTTCAGCCTGTATGTTTACACAGTTGTTTAATAGGCAGTTCAAGGGTTTTTCCCTTTGTTTTTTTTGCTGGAGTTTATTTATGTTCTTCACACTTGACTGGTTTAATGATTTTGTTGAGCTTTGGCTGCATTAATGGAGACTCTGTTGTGTTCGGGGGTTTCCTGCGCTTTTTTTCAGACACCTCCTTTAATGGTGCAGACCTCAATCAGCCTGAGAGAGGAATTGAGTTTTCCCTGTTTTTTTTCTCTCTCCCACAGAGCCTTTTTAAAAAAAAATCAATTTTTGAAGCATTTCAAAGCTTTTTTTTAAAACAAGGATTCATTGACCATCAGCACAATGACTCATCCGATCACAGGAATTGACTTGCAGCCTGTCGTTTAGTGCTCTGTCTCCCACAGCTGGAGGTAAGTTTTTTCTTTCCACTGTTTTGGCCAGTATTTCTTTTGAACTTTCTCTCTTTTGACTGTAGGAAGGGTCACTTTCACAACAGTTTTACATGTGGTCTTCAAGCTTAGATCTGCCTTTTCACCACTGCTGCCACCATATCATGGGTTTTGTTGTGTTATCTTAAGCAGCACAATGAGGTGCCTGAATTCCAGTTCATTGAAGATCTCCAGAAGGTTTATTAACAGCTAAACTAGTATATACAATACAGAGCAAACCATTTACAGAACCTTTGCATAGGGTGTTACAGTTGCAGAGTGACCATGGCTTCAAGTCACATGACTACATCCTGGTGCTTAGCTCATTAGCTTATTGAGTTCTTAAAGGGACATCACTCTTGAGGCGATCATACAACAGGTTAGACAACCCTGGTATAGGACATGGAGGAATAGGAGAGGATGGGATGAGAGTAGGGCTGGTCATAAGAAAGCAGAATATTAAAAGAGAGAAGGAGAGAAGAGAGCAGAAGAAATGGGAATAGGAAAGGGGAGAAACAAATAGGAAGAAGTAGAGTAGGATAGAGTAGGGAGGAGAAGGTGAAGGAAGAAATGTTAGAAGAGGGAGGGAGATAGGTGGCAGAGGAGAGGAGTAAAGTAGAGAGGTGGGAAAGGGAAGAGAGGGGCTAGGAAATATTTAAAAAAGTCCTTACCCCTTCCAGTCCATTCCTCCTCCCTCCTCCTGCTCTTATTCCCCACCCCAACTCCTATTCCAGCTTCCTTCCGACTCATCCCCTTTGCCCTCCATCTTGCCCACATGCTCTCTCCTCCACCCTCTCTCCCTGTTCCTCCTTTCTCTGTGTACCCTCCTTGATCTCTTTTCTTGTTATTGGTGGGGTTGCTGAGTCCTGATGAGGCTGTTCCATGCAGGGTGAGGAAAAGTTGCACAGAAGATGGGTTGAGAGGGGAGTCGTTCCTTGGAAATGCTGCTCAGGGAGAGCTGCGGTTTCCAACAATGTTACTTTCGTGAGCAGTGGTCAGAACTTGCTGGTAAATTTGGGTGGGTGTCAGGCGAGAGAATGAATTCTTCTTCCAACAACAGCAATGTATATTTATACAGCACTTTCAAAGGGATAAAACATCCCAAGGCACTTCACAGGTGCGTTATAAAGCAAAATATAACACTGAATCACATAAGGTAATATTAGGGCAGATGGCCAAATGCTTGGAAAGAGGTAGGTTTTAAAAGAGTGTCTTAAAGGAAGAAATATAAGTTATTGTTGATTATGATGATAGAGAGGTAGAGATTTGGAGGGATCTGGGGTGGAATTACAGTTTTGTGCCTCGGCAGAACAGCCACCAATGGTGGAACAATTAAAGTTGGGGATGCTCACGAGGCCAGAATTAGATGAGTGCAGTGTGTATTGGAGTGTTGTGGAGCTGGAAGAGATTGCAGAGATAGGAGGGATGAGGCCAGGGAGAGATTTGTAAACGAGGATGAGAATTTTAAAAACAAGGCATTGTTTGACCTGGAGCCAATGTAGGTCAGCAAGCACAGGGGTGAGAGTAAGGCCATGGACAGCAGAGTATTGGATGACCTCAAATTTATGGAGGGTAGAATGTGGGACGCTGGCCAGGAATGCTTCTGTCAATGGCAGTTTCAATTTTTACTTTCAAAGCAGATAATTTATGCGATGAGTTTGACGGTTTCATGGGAAGGTTAGCTATTCAGTTAAGGGTGTGTGGTTGGGACTTTGTCAAGGTTTGAAGTCATGAGGTGTAGAGACCACTGAAGATTTTAGTTCAAACCAAATTCAATCTTCTTTGCATAATAAAAACAAAATACTGCAGATTCTAGGAGTTTGGAAATTCCCCTAAGCAGTTTCAGGGTCATGTATTTTACCTATGTAAACACATACGTCATTACATAATATGGTTGCCCAGTCTGACATCTTATTCATTTGTCCCTCAGGGAGATGTAAAAACTTTCATCCGCCATGCTCATTTACCCCCAGGTAAGTTTTCCTACAGCTTCTGGTTTCATTATTTTCACATTTTGCACAATTAAATGTAAATTTTTATGATGTATGTATCTTCCTGAAAGTCTGCCAAACTCTTTCCCTTGTTTTCTTGAGTTTCTGGCCAGCATCCTACATGCACAAACTCATGGAACAAAATCCAGAAAGATTTAAAACCTTGCACAAAAAAGATTGAAATATAAACAGAAACTGCTGGAAATATTCAGCAGGTCACAGACCTGAAACTTCAACTCTTTCTTTCTACACAGATGCTGCCAGACCTGCTGAGTATTTCTAGCACTTTCTGTTTTTATTTCAATCTTTTTTGTGCAAGGTTTTAAATCTTTCTGGATTTTGTTCCATGAGTTTGTGCATGTAGGATGCTGGCCAGAAACTCAAGAAAACAAGGGAAAGAGTTTGGCAGACTTTCAGGAAGATACATACATCATAAAAATTTACATTTAATTGTGCAAAATGTGAAAATAATGAAACCAGAAGCTGTAGGAAAACTTACCTGGGGGTAAATGAGCATGGCGGATGAAAGTTTTTACATCTCCCTGAGGGACAAATGAATAAGATGACAGACTGGGCAACCATATTATGTAATGACGTATGTGTTTACATAGGTAAAATACATGACCCTGAAACTGCTTAGGGGAATTTCCAAACTCCTAGAGTCATAGAGTCATTATTACAGCACATAAGGAGGCCATTTGGCCCCTCAATTCCATGCTGGCTTTCTGTAGAGCAATCCATTCGGTCCCACTCCTCCAGTCTATCCCATAGCTCTGCAAGTTTATTTTCCTCAAGTGCCTTTTCAATTTCCTTTTGAAATCATTGATAGTCTCTGCTTCCCCCACCCTCGTAGGCAGTGAGTTCCAGGTCATTATCAATCGCTGCTTAAAAAAAGTTCTTCCTCACATCCCACCTGCATCTCTTTTCTCAAACCTTAAATCTGTGTCCCCTAGTCCTTGTATCATCAGTTAATGGGAACAGCTTTTCATTGACTCCCTTATCTAAACCTGTCGTAATCTTGTACACTTCAATCAAATTTCCCCTCGATCTTCTTTGTTCCAAGGAGAACAACCCCAGCTTCTCCAACCTAATCTTGTAGTTAAAATCCTTCGTCCCCGGAACCATTTTGGTAAATCTCTTGTGCACCCTCTCAAGCACTCTCACATCCTTCCTAAAGTGTGGTGACCAGAACTGGACACAATACTCTAGCTGTGGCCTAATCAGAGCTTTATAAAGATTCAACATAACTTCCCTGTTTTTGGACTCAGTACCTCTAATTAGGAAGCCTAAGATCCCATGTGCTTTGCTAACTACTCAATGTGTCCTGCCAGCCTCAAAGATCTATGAATCTCCTGGTCCCTCTGTCCCTGCACACTCTTTAGAACTCTACAATTAAGTCTATATTGCCTCTCCCTATCCTTTCTGCCAAAATGCATCATCTCACACTTCTCTCTATTATATTCCATATGTCGGTTGTCTGCCATTCTGCTAGCCTACCTATGTCCTGTTGCAGTTGATTGGTATCATCCTCACCGCCACACCTCCATGTTTGGTATCATCGGCAAATTTTGCAGTTTTACTCTGTATTCCAATGTTTAAGTCACTTATATATATCAAAAAGTGGTCCTAGCGCCGACCCTTAAAGAACACCACTGTCTACCATCCTCCAGTCTGAAAAACAACCATTTACTACGGCTCACTGTTTTCTATCCTTAAGTCAATTTTTTATCCAAGCTGACACTGACCCTCCTAGTCAATGAGCTTCAATTTTGTTAACCAGCCTTTCATGTGGTAAAAGGCCATGACTTTGACGGAAGATCATTGGACGCTTCAGAAAAGCAACATGAAAGACTGTGTAAGCCATTGATCTGGAGTTTCATCTGACCCTCTGCCAAAGTTATGGCTGGAGATCAGGGAACCTGTAGAAATTCTATACAATGTAGAATGTGAACCTACAAAACCATAATGGGGAAAATGTTGTCACAAGAAGTGTGATTAATAAGTGACAAGAGGTCACGGACAGGGATTATGTATAGATGATAAGTTTTTTAATATATTATAGGTGCATGCTTATATTTCCCAGATGAACATCTGCACTTCCAGGTGGTGAAGTGGCACATTTTGCATTAGAGAAGACTTGTGAAGGACCTTGTGGTAGAAGGATTAAGATTCAGTCTGCTGTTACAGGAAATTCTGATTTTCTGCTGTGTGAAGATAGTGAACAGAGGCCTATGAGTGGATTACACATCTGAGCTCTGAGCTGCAAGAAGGGGAATGGGCAGAAAATAGGAGAATCTTTAATCCTCAGAAAATATGCAGCATTTTTCACATATCTTAGCACAGAGGACAGCAGCAAAACATGTGAGTAATGTGAGTGGACTGGAGGAGGACACAGCTGCTGTTTTCTACCAAATCACCTCTATACTGATCCAGGACTGAGTCAAAGGGCAGAATTTGTTGAGTTTTTGCAGGCGGGTGTTGATTTTTTTGACTGTAGTCGGGTCTGATTCGACTGTATAAATGTAGGTAATTCACTTCTTTAAGATGAACATTGTAGCCTCTGTGATATTACTTGTTCCTTTGATATGTAAACTACTGAAAGACTCACAGGACTACAAATAATATCCAAAGAAAACATGGGTTTTTATTATACATTAGACTAGAACATATCTATACTAACAATTACTGCACGAGCCACATCTAAACACATCTCACTCTGTTGGGCTATACCCACAACTCCCTGGTCATGTGTGACATGATATCACTTCCTCCAGTGATCTTCACTTACAGCTTCTTCAAGTAGTCCTCTTAAGGTGGTCCCACAACATGCCCCTTTTTTCCAAAGATAAAAACATATCTACAATAATGTTGTGGTTCGGACTCGATGTACATGAATAAAAAAAAATGCAACTTACAAGTAAGTAAGCTTAACACTCTCAGAGGTGGTTTGGTTATTCATCCTGATCTTACTTTTCGTTAACCTATTCTCACCGTGATGGCTGCTGTGAGACACTGGTGACTCAGAACTCTGGTTAGCATGTTCATCCTCTGTGCTCGTACCCTCTGCTCATTCATTTTCAGACTTTGTTTTTGAACATGACGCGATACCACAGGGTTGTCACATGTCGTGTTGTCATATAGTTCTTGGAGTTGACTTTGATTCCATATGAGAATTACACCTTTAGGTGCTTAGACCTTGTACGATATGGGCTGGTAACATACCTAGCAACCTCTGTGGGATACCAAGTTCCCAATGAATGATTAAGAACTCTGACCTTCTTTCATACTCACAATCAAGCTATTTCTGGTTCTGCTTGCCTGTCATATGATGCCTTCACTTTCCCTTGTTTGGAAAGCTTAGAAAAACGGGCAAAATAGCCATTCACCGGTAATCCCTCTGGCCTCCGTGTACTTGCTGCAATGAACTGAAGCCTGAGGAGACTCTCCTGGTCATATCGCCTCTTCATGTCAAGACTTGCAGCCTTTGTGTCATCCTTTACATGGACCGGCCCGATACACATGACCTGGGGGTATATTCTACCACCTTCGGTGCTTTTTTGACTTCATGTATAGTGACAATTCATAGATCTCGGTATGCTGGAAGTCCTGCGACAGGTGGTCCAGTTGTGTTGACAATATATAAAATTTGTGGTAGCCATTTGGAGGTCCCATTGCTGCACTGTAGGGTTATTGTTCCAATGCACTGGTTTGGAGAACCATTATAGGCAGTCAGCCTCATGTAGACGGTTGTACCATAGATTCCCATTCCTTTAAGTACATGTCCTTCAATGTATGAAATTTCTCAACCACAGCTGTTACATAAGTTTCTAAATTCACTCGAAAAAGCCCTTCAAAACACTCCCATAGGGGATGCAGAGACCAAGTGGGCCCACATCAGAGACGCCATCTATGACTCAGCAATGACCACCTACGGCAAACGTGTGAAGCGGAATGCAGACTGGTTTCAATCTCACATTGAAGAGCTGGAACCTGTCATAGCCACTAAGCGCATTGCACTGCTGAACTACAAGAAAGCCCCCAGCGAGTTAACATCCGTAGCACCTAAAGCAGCCAGAAGCACTGCACAAAGAACAGCCAGGCACTGCGCAAATGACTACTGGCAACACCTATGCAGTCATATTCAGCTGGCCTCTGACACTGGAAATATCAGAGGAATGTATGATGGCATTAAGAGGGCTTTTGGGCCAACCATCATGAAGATTGCCCTCCTCAAATCTAAATCAGGGGTCACAATCACTGACCAACGCAAGCAAATGGACTGCTGGGTGGAACACTACCCTAGAATTGTACTCCAGAGAAAATGTTGTCACTGAGACCGCCCTCAATGCAGCCCAGTCTCTGCCAGTCATGGATGAGCTGGACGTACAGCCAACAAAATTGAACTCAGTGATGCCATTGATTCTCTAGCCAGCGGAAAAGCCCCTGGGAAGGACAGCATTACCCCTGAAATCATCAAGAGTGCCAAGCCTGCTCTTCTTTCAGCACTGTATGAACTGCTTTGCCTGTGCTGGGACGAGGGAGCAATACCACAGGACATGCGCGATGCCAATATCATCACCCTCTATAAGAACAAGGGTGACCGCGGTGACTGCAACAACTACCGTGGAATCTCCCTGCTCAGCATAGTGGGGAAAGTCTTTGCTCGAGTTGTTTTAAACAGGCTCCAGAAGCTGGCTGAGCATCTCTACCCTGAGGCACAGTGTGGCTTTCGAGTAGAGAGATCCAGCATTGACATGCTGATCTCCCTCCGACAGCTACAGGAGAAATGCCGCGAACAACAGATGCCCCGCTATGTTGCTTTCATTGATCTCACCAAAGCCTTTGACCTCGTCAGCAGACGTGGTCTCTTCAGACTACTAGAAAAGATTGGATGTCCACCAAAGCTACTAAGTATCATCACCTCATTCCATGACAATATGAAAGGCACAGTTCAGCATAGCGCGCATCATCAGACCCCTTTCCTATCCTGAGTGGCGTGAAACAGGGCTGTGTTCTCGCACCTACACTGTTTGGGATCATCTTCTCCCTGCTGCTCTCACATGCGTTCAAGTCTTCAGGAGAAAGAATTTCCCTCCACTCAAGATCAGGTGGCAGGTTGTTCAACCTTGCCCGTCTAAGAGCGAAGACCACAGTACGGAAAGTCCTCATCAGGGAACTCCTCTTTGCTGACGATGCTGCTTTAACATCTCACACTGAAGAGTGTCTGCAGAGACTCATCGACAGGTTTGCGGCTGCCTGCACCGAATTTGGCCTAACCATCAGCCTCAAGAAAACGAACATCATGGGACAGGACGTCACAAATGCCCCATCCATAAATATTGGCGACCACACTCTGGAAGTGGTTCAAGAGTTCACCTACCTAGGCTCAACTAGCACCAGTAACCTATCTCTTGATGCAGAAATCAATAAGCGCATGGGAAAGGCTTCCACTGCTATATTCAGACTGGCCAAGAGAGTGTGGGAAAATGGCGCACTGACACAGAACACAAAAGTCCAAGTGTATCAAGCCTGTGTCCTCAGTTCCTTGCTCTACGGCAGCGAGGCCTGGACAACATAGGTCAGCCAAAAGCGACGTCTCAATTCATTCCTTGTTCGCTGCCTCCGGAGAATCCTTGGCATCAGGTGGCAGGACCGTATCTCCAACACTGAAGTCCTCGAGGCGGCCAACGTCCCCAGCATATACACCCTACTAAGCCAGCGGTGCCTGAGATGGCTTGGTCATGTGAGCCGCATGGAAGCTAGCAGGATCCCCAAGGACACACTGTACAGCGAGCTTGTCACCGGTATCAGACCCACCGGTCGCCCTTGTCTCCACTTTAAAGATGTCTGCAAACGTGACATGAAGTCCTGTGACATTGACCACAAGTCGTGGGAGTCAGTTGCCAGTGATCACCAGAGCTGGCGGACAGTCATAAAGGCGGGGCTAAAGAGCGGCGAGTCGAAGAGACTTAGCAGTTGGCAGGAAAAAAGTCAGAAGCGCAAGGAAAGAGCCAACTTTGTAACAGCCCTGTCAACCAATTTTATCTGCAGCACCTATGGAAGAGTCTGTCACTCTAGAATTGGCCTTTATAGCCACTCCAGGCGCTGCTTCGCAAACCACTGACCACCTCCAGGCACTTACCCATTGTCTCTCGAGACAAGGAGGCCAAAGAAGAAGAAGTACATGTCCTTCAGTGTATGGATGGGTATATTTTACTTGCTCCAGTGTCGATTTTTACTCTGAGCTTGTGCTTGCCAGTCTTCTGTGGACATATCATGCCAATCATGACAAATGTCTCAGATTTCATAAGAGCATTGACACGTTGATCCAAATTAACTATGTGCAATTCTTGCTCACTGTTCACATGAGTGCATTGTTCATCCGTGTCCTCACGCTAATCTGTCTCTTTGCTTACCTGGTGCACCTACTTAGGCTTTTGTTGTGTGTTGGCATACCTTTTGTTGCATTTGCCATCCTGTCTTGCAAACGTTCTCTCTGCATGTGATCTGCCATCATTCCTGTGTGCAGTATCTGAGCTTGGCCTTCTGCACTGCCTTGTCCAATGTCCTCACATGCCACAAGCTTTGCACTGGTCCTGGTTTGCCAGACAACTGCGAATTGGGTGAGTCAGGCCACATTTTCCACAAGGCTTAGCAGACTTCTGATCCTTGGTTACCATACCAATGGTTGTAGCCACCCCCAACGCTTGTAACTGTTGCTCTCTAGCCTTGATGGACCTCAAATCTCCTTCCATTTTTGAGTAGTGTATCTATGGTGTGCCTTTCGTCTTTCCTAGCAGGTCTTTTTGAAAGGCCTCTTGTGGGGTAGATGCAATTACTAGCTCTATAATCCATTCCAACAATTCAATATCGGTGAAGTCGCATTTTTGAGCTTTGTCTCAGCACCTTGCAATAAACTGGTCAATGGCCTCATCTTGCCTTTGCTGGTAGGTCATAAGCTCAAGCCTATGTATTCAGAAATTTATCTTCATCTTGAGTTGCTGTTCCAGGAATGTCCATAACTTGCTAGGGACCTTCTGATCCTCAGCTGACAATCCTGATGTATTGATCTGTTGCAGGCTCTCATTGCTGAGTGCGTTCTTAATTTTTGTACCTTGTTTCTCTGATTCGATCACTTCTTGATCCAGGTAACAGAGTTCCATTCTCTATCAAACAGCTTAAAATCAGATACTATGCCTGACTCCTTTCAATCTATAACTGGATATCTGAAAGCCATTGTCTTAGTGATTCTGCTTTTTTAAAATATAAATATGGGTCTTTTTACAGGTTTTCGTTTTCACAGGCACACGTCTTTAAACTAAAACATATGTCTTAACAGTTACTTCATAAGCCACATCTAAACACATCTCACTCTGTTGGGCTACATCCACAACTCTCTGGTCATATGTGACGGGACATCACTTCCTCCAGTGACCTTCACTTACAGCCTCTTAAGGTCGTCCCACAACAGCCTCCAGATACAGATGTACTTCAGGCATCGCAATTGGCCTGATGTAGTTTTATATTGTGTTATGAAACATCGTTTTGTGCCACTATATAAATATGTCTAATGTGAATTGCATGTGCTTCTGACAATTTAGCAGTGACATATTTCCAAGTGGATTCACAGCATAGAGTAGATACTGAGAATGTGTTTTCACCAGCCATATTCAAGAGATATAAATTTTATTGAAAATGATGCAAAGGCCATTTGGAAACAATTGGTGTAGCTTTTAGGTTTTGCTTGTCACCATTGTCAGGGCAGGTGAGACTAATGGTGTTCCCTTTAGTTTAACAATGCCACCACCCAACAAGCCTTCAAATCATGGATACCATTGCAAATGGAAAAAGAAAAGCGAGCATTTCCTACATTACAACAATGACTATACTTCAAAGGTACTTCACTTTCTCAAGGGCAATTAAGGATGGGCAATAATTGCTGGCCTTGCCAGCGATGCTCACATCCCAAGAATGAATAAAAAAAGGACAGTGACACACTTTGGGATACCCTGAGGTTGTGAAAGGCACTATATAAATGCAACATTCTTCTTTCTTAGAATATTACCTGTTATCTGAACACCACATAACTAAGCTCACGCTGTGAAGTGGGCAGAAGTATAAGTTGATCATAAGGGAGATAGAATTCAGCCCACAGGGTGAGAGCAGGGCGTCACGCCACTTCATAACAAAGCAAAGTTATTGGTTCTTCTCCCCGGGTTCTTTAATCACCCTCCAATCTGTTTCCAGTCACTCACCTCATCTGAAGATTTAATGCATATTCTAAAACTAATATATGTTCCTCTGATCCTCTCCAGTTACTGTATTAGGAGAAGTACTAATAAAATTGTGGAAAAGGAATCTTTCTGCTGTAAAATGTTCTAATTTCAATATTTAGCCTGCAGCAAAAAGTAAAATCACGCTATAGTACCCATCACTTTGTGAGTTACTTCTGTATGCCTCTTCCTGTTTCATGCTGTAATTTTGTCTCATATGCTCTTTAATTTTCTTTCTCTGTCTCTTCGTCTCTATTACATTCTTTCTCTTAATTCATTCTTTCCCTTCCCTTCTGTCTCTCTATGCCATTGTTTCTGTCTCCCCTTTTTCTGACGCTTTTGCTGTTTCATTCTTTCTCTGTCTCCTCTGTTCATTCCTTCTCTTCCTTATTTTATTCTCTCATCTGGTATTTTTCTCTCTTCCCCCCCACCCCCCCCCCCCCCCCCACCCCCTCTCTCTCTCTCTCTCTCTCTCTCTCTTATGCTATGCCTCTTGCTCAACTGGACTTCTCAATTTTGGAAGCCACAGTCATTCCAACCATGAGCTGCCATATTTCCACACCAAAATCCTGTCAATCAATTCTGGGGTCAAATGATAAGGACAAAACCCATTCATCAGATCTAAGAAATGAAGGTAAAGTAAGGAAAAGGAGTTAGAGTGAAAACATGATCAGATAAAGTAAAATTGTGGAAAATTAGCCATTCCAACATGTATTAAATTGCCATTATAGACTTGTGATAAAAGCAACATGGCAAAACAGTTTGGGATTTTCCAATAATTTGTCCAAAATGGATTGCTGATGTGTCTTAGTTTCTTCCCGTTTCCCCGACATGGAACAAACTTTCTATTCTGTACTTAAGTGCTCATTTTTCTTTAGCGAGCCTGAACAATGAGTGTTGGGACACTATTTGATCATTGCCAGGCATTAGAGCTGACCTCAGCCTTGTCCTCCCCTCACATCTACACAGAAACAGTTTGCAGCAGGTGTCATTTGATAATAAATGATACCTGCCCCTGACCACCTACTCCCACCCCCCTGACTACTGCCACCCTTGCTGAGATCAGCTAACCCAGCAAAATGGAGATTGAACCCATGATCTGTGATACACGTATTACCGAGATATGCTTTGCTTATCATTTTATATTGATGTTCTGATGAAAGGTCACAGACCTGAAACATTAACTCCGTTTCTCTCTCTACAGATGCTGCCAGACCTGCTGAGCACTTCCAGCATTTTCTGTTTTTATTTCAGATCTTCAGCATCCACAGTATTGTGATTTTATATTGAATGTTTGTTATTAACGTGTTATTCTTTTAATTTCTGCTATAAAATTTTGTGCATAAACAACGGCAAACAATGCTTTCTATGTCGGACTTCCCAATGTGTGAAGAATGCTGTTTGTGTGTTAATGTAACATCATCACAGATCCTGAGTTCAAAGCATTTGCTGATGTGCCGAGCTGTTGATAAATCGTGCTCTTTAAAAATAAACACTTCAGCGCACACACTCCCATTGAGTGCAGTAATCGAACCTCATGCTGGTTTATTAAAGGTTGGTGCAACCTGTGTCAAACTGTGTTCAGTGCCACACATTGTATTTTACAGCAATTTGTAGGCCCTGGGAGGCAACTACCTGTGGTAACAGCAGAATCATATTGTCCATGGTGCTAAGCGCAAGAGCAGCATGAGAAAACCACAACCGTTTCTGGAAACAGCAAGCAGCTCCAAAATGGCTGTGGGCTTCCTGGCAGTAAAAATAGAGAAGGCAGCGGATAATGGTACAGTTCCAAAGTACCTGATGACAGTCAGTTATTCCCAAACTCATCTAACATTCATTGTTATCAAAGATTTAGGCTCAACGAGCAGCTGCTATATGATCTGTGCAAGCAGTTAAAAAAGCATTTGTATTGCCATGCCCTGGGTTATTTCTGTTTGCTGGTTGGTGTTTGTTAGCAACACTCCTTTGCTCTTTGACACTTTTCAGTCCCCCACTACACTGGTGCCATCTCAAATGTTATTTCTCAGGTCACTACAAGCTGACTCAGCTTCTTCTGCCTCTCCTTGATGGTCTGACCCAAAAGTACAATTAACAATTATGTAGAACTACAGACCTCCTGCAGCTGTCACAATGACCCACTGGATAAAGCCTGCCTGCTGATAAGTGTCTGTGTCTGGACCTAAGGGTGCGGGCAGCACTGGGTTTCAGTGTAATGCTTTCCATGGTTAAATGGCTTGCTGACATTCATTGGGCTCATATGTGAAGAATGGTCACTTGGATCATTCTCTATGAAACCAGATGAGAACAAGAGTCAGGCGAGGAGAAGAGAAAAAGTCAAAAAACCACTATCTGTCATGGAAGCACTCCCACATCTGTAGGGACTCACAACATGTGCAAATGTTGAAATAGTAACACTTTGAAATTTGAAATTACAGTGAAACCTGTAAATTACAGACACCTTAGGGATTGACATCAGCTGTCTTTTTTTTGCAAGTGTCCATATTTTCAAATGGTCATTACATATACAGACAGCTGCTGCAGGGAGGAATCAAACCCCAAAACCAGCTTGAACAGCAAGGAATGCAGTACTAATCCATTAGTTGCCACAATCTTCAGACTCGGATACCATATGCACTTTGAACATTTGAAAGTGTGAAGTCAGGCTGTGTGCCTTATTTCAAAGTGGAAAAGGGCTTGGTGCATTGAAGGCTTCTGTAGCTCGTAATCTATGGGTGTCCATGGTTTCAGAGCACCTCTTGTGTATGATATAATATAAGTTATTTGGGACTGTCAATAAGTGTTTTTTTTAATGTTTGTTTATACAGGTTTCACTGTACATACCAGCAGAAATTCAGCATCATTGACTCCTCAGAGCACACCCAGTATGGCAGAGTTACAAGTAACATTCACACCACACAAGTGCCAGACAATAACCATCTCCATCAAGAAAGAATCTAGCTACCTGCACTTGACATTCAATGGCATTACCATCACTGAATTCCCTACCATCAACATCCTGTGGATTACCATTGACCAGAAACTTAACTGGCTCAGTTGTGTAAGTACTGTGGCTACAAGAGTAGGTCAGATGCTGGGAATGCTGCAGCAAGCAACTCACTTTCTGACTCCCCAAGGCCTGTCCATTATCTACAAGGCACAATTTAAGAGTGTGATCGAATATCCCAATTTGCCTAGGAGACTGCAGCACTCACAACATTCAAGAAGCTCAAGACCATCCAAGACAAAGCAGCCCACTTGATTGGCACCCCAGTCACTACCTTTAACATTCACTCCCTCTGCCACCAATGCACTGTGGCTGCAATATTTACCATCTACAAGATGCAACTTACCAAGGTTCCTCAACAACACCTTCCAAACCAGAGACCTCTCCCACCTAGCATGGGAACACTACTACCTGCAAGTTCCCCTCCAAGTCATACACCATCCTGACTTGGAAATATATCGCCATTCCTTCACTGTTATTGGATCAAAATCCTGGAACTCCCTTCCTAACATCACTGTGGATGTACCTACACCACACGGGCTGTGGCAGTTCAAGAAGGTGGCTCACCACCATCTCTCAAGGGCAATTAGGGATGGGAAATGGAATGCTGGCCTTGCCAGCGATACCCACATCCTGTGAACAAATGATAAAAAATAAAATTAGGCAGCAAATCTATTTTTTTAAGTCCCACACCAAAAATATCAAGAGCTTTCCAACTGAATGCAGGCTGGCTGCATGGACTAAATAAAAAAAGAATATTGATAGCATCAATATTTAAAGTCAGATGTAGACAGCATTAATATTATAAGAGTTATAGAAATTACAGGACAGAAGGAGGCTATTGACCCATTATTCCTTTAGCTTTTAGTGATTTCAGTACTCAGACCCCTAAATCTCTCTACTCATCCACAGTTCCTAGCTTCTCACCATTTCGAAAATACCCTAATCTATCTTTCTTAGGGCCAAAGTAGATGGCCTCACACTTTCCCACATTGAACTCCATCTGCCACAGTTTTGCCCATTCACTTAATCTATCAATGTCTCGTTGCAACTTTCTGCTCCCATCTACACTATTTATTGTTCCATCTAACTTAGTGTCATCAGCAAACTTAGATTTACAGCTCTCTATTCCTTCATCCAAGTGATTTGTAGATCTAGTGACAAGCTATGGAACCAATACCAGTCCCTGATATGAATACATTCCCATTATCCCTATTCTCAGTCTCCTACCTCCTAACTGATTCCCTAAACAAGCCAACGGATTCCCTAACCAAGCCAATAGGCTGCCTTCAATTCCATACATTTTCATATTTGTTACCTGCCTCTTATGTCTAAAACTATTCACATCTAAAAAGTTTACATTAAATTACTTTTGTAGCATGCATATATAAACTGCAGATGCCAATGGGTTTTCCTAATGGCAAGGTGGTTTGGGTTCGGATCATATGTAGGAGTAAAGTGCCAGCTCCCATTCCTTGTGTATGCTGAGTTAGCTGATCTCAGCTGTGCCATGTGTTCTTCATGTTAAGTAACAATTATATGATACGTGGATTCCCGTTTCTTGAAGCTCTCTAAAGGTTTATTAACAGCTAAACTAGGATATACAGTACAGAGCAAATTATATACAGAACCTTTGTCTAGGGTATTACAGTTGCACAGTGACAATGGCTTCCAGTCGCATGACTACGTCCTGGTACTTAGCTCATTAGCATACTGAGTTCTTATTGGGGCATCACTCTTGAAGCAATCATACAACATCCCCTTTCTTTCCAAAGATAAGTCTCATATGCTATAAGTAAAAACACATAAAATTAGATAATATCAAATTATTAACACAGGGATAGAGATTATGAAATTTATGAGTGCAGAACCTTGAGAGTCCATATATAATTTTGGTGGTTTAACTACTCTTGCGGATGTTGTTATATTCTAACCTTCTGGTGATGTGGATTTCACCTTTCGCTGTTCGAGCAGCGTCTCCTGCATCTTGGAGAATTTGCATATAAGCTGTTGCTGTTTGTTCTGAAGTTTCTCCCTCTCTGCATTCAGTTTCTGTTGCTCTGCCTTCAGCCTGCTAACATACTCTGTTGCTTTTCTCAGGATGACCACTTTTGAGGCCTTGTCATTCATGGAAAGTTCCAGCACCTCATCCCGAAGACTGAGTGCTGCTGGAGTGCACAGAGTGTGAAGAAGGGAGTTCAATAAGGAGGGGAACTATAAATTAATTAAGAAAAATCAATTTAATCTAATAGAGAGTGAGTGGGAAAGTTCACCGGAAAAACGAGAGAGGGGCGGGCTAGTTGCTGCTGCCACTCCCGCCAGTCTACCTGCGTTTGGAAAGAAAAATTGAGGTGTGACATCACAGGGAAGCAGGTAGGTGATTGGCTGGGTGAGACTTCGGAGCTACAAACAGCGCTAGAGGGGAGAGAAGCGGCAAGGCACAGGGAGCTAGTCGGTGAGTATCTGGTGGGTATTTTCTTACTTTCTTATTTTCTTTTATCTGCTGACTTTTATTTTTTCTCCACCATTTAAGTCTATCTACTAAGTAGAAGCTGAAATGCCAGTAGTCGGTTAGGTGGTTATTCGTCTGTACGTTCTATTTATAACCATTTTATTGTGTTTATTTAACTTCCTATTTTAGTGCAGTAAATAAATAATTCGAGGCACAGCAGGATTGCTCACACCTGTCAAAAGCACATCCTGTGCCATGTGGAGACTCCAGGACCCTAATAATATCCTGGACAACTACATGTGCAGGACGTGCCACCAAATGCAAAATCTCATGCGCCGAATCTTGGAAATCGAGGAGCAGCTGAAGTCACTGAGGTGCATTCGCAAGGATGAAAGATACGTGGATAGCACATTTCAGGAGGTGGTCACCCTGCAGCTTAAGAGAACGCAGGCAGAGAGGGACTGGGTGGCTGCCAGACAGACAAGAAGGACAAGGCAGGCAGTGCAGGAGTCCCCAGAGGGCATCCCACTTTCTAATTGGTACTCAATTCTGAGCCTTTGCTCCTCACTGGTTACAACGTCAGTCTCTTCTTCTGAGTCACTGGAGTGTGGAGGAATACTGCCTGTTGACAAAGAACTTTCATCATCTGACTTTGGATTTTCATTCTCTTGGTGTGGCGTTTCTGAGAAGGGGTTGATACGCTCCAAACCAGAACCACTGAGATCCTGGAAGAACTGTGAGTCAATCTCACACATCAGGGGGCTGGACACAAAGAGTGCATCCTCTCTGAGCTGCAGTATGGCATCGCCTTTGAAATCTTCTATGGTGTTGAACCTGCCTGGGTATATTTGTTGTGAGCCCTGCACTGACTCAATGTGGGTACCCATGGTCTCTTCTGCTGTAATGGGTACCTTGGTGTTCTCATGAATAGTGGCAATGTTGAGGCCCTTACGCATTGGTAGTCTTGCCACTGCTGGCCCGTTTGTATCTACCAGGTGTCATGCTAGGCCCCCACCTGCCAAGAATGAGGCACATTTATTTTGTCATGAACATTGATTTTAAATTGTTACTGGAGATAAGAAAGGACTTGTTAAACAGATCAGCTGTGACTGGAAAATACATTTGCATATTAACAGACAGTGTTTGGAAGGACAAAGCAGCTATTCCCTGACACATTCAACCCACAATGGACTTTTGATCACCAGACGTTGAAGGTCGGGGAGCTCACATTCCAGGTTGACTGCTAAGATGGCCGAATACACAAATGGACATGGTCAAACCAGCTAGTCACAAGACTAACCTGCTGGGCAACCTGAGTTTTTTGAATTTGTACAAACAGTTGGGGCAGAAAGCTGTTTGCTGCTGGACTGAGAAGATCTCTCTCCTGTCTGCTCCCATCTCTTTCTCACAAGCCTCTGAATTCACTGAAGACACATGAACCCCAAGAGAGAAAAATCTCCAACAGCAAATCAGGTTTAAAAAGAACACTGGGTCCCAACGAAAAGCAAGATCTACCTACAATCAAGGACTCTACAGTCCTGTAGAGCTTGAAGAACCATAACAACAACTCTTCAGATATTGCCTCAAACTTTTCTACTTTATTTTTCTTCTGCTCTTTTCTGTCTCTAATTGCATGTGTGTATCGTGTTTGCATACTAGCGTGGGGCGTGGCATGTATCCATAAGCATTAACCGAATTAGAGTTTAAGTTTAATAAATGTCAACTTTTCTTCTTTAAACCTTAGAAAGCCTGCTTGTGATGGTTTATTTGCCTTATAATTGGAAAGCGATGAACAAGGATTCACCAAGAGGGAGCTAAAAATACCGTGTGCTTAAAGTTAAACCCATTTACAGTTAGATCAGGTGAAGGCTGAAAGGGAACCCTAGACCTCTTTCTCACCTGGTCGTAACACAGATAAAATATTTGTGGTTTCCATGCCTATTTGCATTAGCTGCATTGCATTGTTCATGTTCCACTGCAAAGGGTGATGACCCATTGTATGCAGTTAGCTTTGCAGTTGTCAGTTGTATCATTAATTTCCAATGACCCCGCACATATCCTTCAGGATTCGGATTGGTAGGATATTTGCACTAGCTCCTGTGTCAATCTTAGTCCTGAGTGTGTGCTTGCCAACTTTCTTTGGGCACATGGTATTGATAATAGCAAAAGCTTCCAGTTGTTTGACTTCATCAACACAATGTGTCAGATTCACAATGTGAGATGCTTGATCGTCTTCTGGCTGAGAATTGTTGCACTCTGAGTCTTGTCTCAAGTCTATTTCGCTGTGGACTTTGTGTATCGGTTTGCATTCACGCAAGTCTCTGGCACTCTCTTTGCTGCTGTTGCCCTGGTTGTTGGTGTCCTAATGTGACTTCTGGCTGCGTTTTTGGAGTCAGATTTCTTGCATAGGCAGACCCAGTGGCCTTTTACACCACGTGCCTTGTACAGGTCTGGAAATGCAGGATAACCTCGCAGTGGGTGGGACAAACCATGCTTACCATACAGCTTGCTTGCTGTTTGCGACCTGGTTATCATTCCAATACTGTCAGTTACATCTAATGCTTGCGGATGCTGTTGTCCAGCTACAATGGTTTCACATTTCCTGTCATCGTCTAGCAGCACATTAATGCTGTGACTGTTTCTTTTCCCCAAGAAGTCTTTTTGAAATGCTTCAATAGGCTTTGAGACAATCATCAGCTCCATTATTCGCTTTGACAGCTCAGTTTCTGAAAAATTGCATTTGGTGCCCTTACTACGGCCTCTGCTGACAAATTGATCTATTGATTCCTTTGGCTGTTGCCTGTAGGACATCAATTCCAGGCGATGAATTCTAAAATTCACTCTTACCCGAAGCTGATCTTCTAGCTCTTTCCATATCTTTGCAGGATCCTTCTGGTCCTCTTGAGATTCTGTATAACCCCTCATTTCCAACTGCTATCAGTTTTTTTTACAGCGTGCTTCTCTGGTTCTGTAATCGCTTGGTCTGTGAAGCATAACTGCATTCTTTGTTTAAAAAATTTGAACTCGGATAGGATATCAATGGCCTTTCATTTCATGCTGGGAAATTTGATATCCATCTTTCTGCTGTTCTTTTGTTTTCTGCTCTTTATTTAACTTTGTTCAGCTCTGTGTGTGCCTGCAGCACTGTATTTGTTATGACTTTTCTATTTGTGGTTTGAAACTGTTTTAAAACTTGTTTTATTAATTGTGCGCTCTTTCCCCCATTAAGAAATTCTCTTTTCTCTAGAGTAATTGCTTTGATGGAGAGTAACAGGTGCTTGACAGTGTTCTTTGTTTATTTTGCTTTCAACACTTCAGCCTATATGTTAACATAGATGTTTGATAGGCAGTTCAAGGCTTTTCCCTTTGCTTTTTTTTTGCTAGAGTTTATTTATTGTCTTCCCAGTTGAGTGATTCACTGATTTTTCAGCTTGACTGCTTCAGTGGATACTCTACAGCACTTGGGGGTTTCCCACGATTTTTTTTGGACACCTTCTGTTATGGCAATGATCTCGATCAGCCTGAGAGAGGAATTGGATTTTCCCCATTTGCAACCTGCTGTTTAGTGCTCTGTCTCCACAGCTGGAGATAAGTTATTTCTTCTTTCCACTGTTTGGGCCTGGACTTCTTTCACTCTTTACAGGTTCTTGTTTTAAGGTTTCTTCACTGGTTTTCTGTTTTTGCCTGTGGTCTTCAAGGGTATAGCTGATCTTTTCACCACAGCTGCCACCATGTCATGTGTTCTTTGTGTTATCTTAAGTAACACAATGAGGTACATGGATTTTCGTTCCTTGAAGATCTTTTAAAGATTTATTAACAGCTAAACGATTACATACAGTACAGAGCAAACTATATACAGAAACTTTGTCCAGGGTGTTACAGTTGCTGAGTGACTATGGCTTCTCGTCGCATAACTACGTCATAGAGTCATAGAGTCGTACAGCATAGAAACAGGCCCTTTGGCCCACCGTGTCAATGCTAACCATAATGCCTATCTATACTAATCCCACCTGCCTGCATTAATTCCATATCCCTCTATGCCTTGCTCATTCAAGTACCTGTCCAGATGCCTCTTGAATGTCGCTACTGTTCCTGCCTCCACCACCTCCTCAGGCAGCTCATTCCAGGTACCCACTATTCTTTGTGTGAAAAATGTACCCCATTGATCCCCTTTAAACCTCCTCCCTCTCACCTTAAATCTATGCCCTCTAGTTTTAGTCACACCTACCATGGGAAACAGACTCTGGCTATCTACCCTATCTATGCCTCTCATAATTTTATATACCTCTATCATGTCCCCTCTCAGCCTCCTTCGCTTCAGGGAAAACAGACCCAGCCTATCCAATTTCTCTTTATAACTCAAGCCCTCCAAATCAGGCAACATACTTGTGAATCTTTTCTGCACCCTCTCGAGCTTAATCACATCTTTCCTGTAGTGTGGTGACCAGAACTGCACACAGTACTCCAAATGCGGCCTAACCAACGTTATGTATAACTGTAACATGATGTCCCAACTCTTGTGCTCAATGCCTCGACCGATGAAGGCAGGCATGCCATATGCCTTCTTCACCACCCTGTCCACCTGTGTTACCACTTCCAGGGAATGATGTACTTGCACCCCAAGGTCTCTCTGCTCAAGAACACTCCCCAGGGCCATGCCATTCGCTGTATATGTCCTGCCCTGGTTTAACTTCCCAAAATGCATCACTTCACACTTGTCTGCGTTAAATTCCATTTGGCACTCCCTTGCCCACTGTCCCAGTTGATCTATATCCTGTTGTAACCTTAGACAACCTTCTTCACTGCCCACTAAACCACCAATTTTGGTGTCATCTGCAAACTTACTAATCATGCCCCTTACATTCACATCCAAGTCATTAATATATATGACAAACAACAGAGGGCCCAGCACCGATCCCTGCGGCACACCACTGGTCACCGGCCTCCAATCTGAAAAACAACCCTCCACTACCACCCTCTGCCTCCTATCACCAACTTTGCCAATTTTGTATCCAATTTGCTATCTCACCCTGGATCCCATGTGTTCGAACCTTCTGGACCAGCCCACCATGCGAGACCTTGTCAAAGACCTTGCTAAAGTCCATGTAGACAACGTCCATCGCCCTGCCCTCATCAATCCTCTTGGTCACCTCTTTGAAAAACTCAATCAAATTCATGAGACATGATTTCCCATGCACAAAGCCATGCTGACAATCCCTAATCAGACCATGCCTTTCTAGATGCATATAAATCCTGTCTCTCAGAATCCCTTCCAATAACTTTCCCACCAGTAATGTAAGGCTCACCGGCCTGTAGTTCCCTGGCTTATCCCTGCTGCCCTTCTTAAATAAAGGCACAACATTAGCTATCCTCCAGTCTTCCGGTACCACACCCGTGGCTAACGATGATACACAAATCTCTGCCAGGGCCCCATTAATCTCCTCCCTTGCTTCCCATAGAATCCTAGGATACACCTGGTCAGGCCCTGGGGATTTATCCACCTTAATGCGCTTCAAAACCTCCAACACCTCCACTTTTGTAAAACAACACCTTTGTAATGTTGATATGCTCCAGGATATTGGCGTTCCCCCCCTTGAACTCATTAGCTTCCATGACCTTCTCCACGGTAAATACGGATGAGAAATATTAATTTAAGACCTCACCCATTTCCCGTGGCTCCACACATAGATTGCCACACTGTTCCTTAAGGGGACCTACTCTCTCCCTCGCTACCCTTTTACTCTTAATATACTTATAGAATCTTTTACGATTCTCCTTTATCTTATCTACCAGGGAAATCTCATGGCTCCTTTTCGCCCTCCTAATTTCCTTCTTAAGTGTAGTCCTACATCCCCTATACTCCTCAAGGGTCCCACTCAATCTCAGCTCCCTATACTTGACATATGCCTCCTTCTTTGTCCTGACCAGACCCTCAATATCCCTCCTCAACCAAGGTTCCTTAAACTTGCCAGCCTTGCCCTTCCATCTAACAGGAACATGCTGGCCCTGAACTCTTCCTATCTCACTTTTAAAAGCCTCTCACTTGCCAGACATCCCTTTGCCTGGAAACAGCCTCTCCCATTCAAGTTTTGAGAGTTCCTGTCTGATGTTTTTGAAATTAGCCTTCCCCCAATTTAGGACTTCAACCGTAGGACCAGTCCTATCCTTTTCCATAACTATCTTGAAGCTAATAGAGTTATGGTTACTGATCCCAAAGTGCTCCCCCACTGACACATCAACGACCTGCCCATCCTCATTTCCTAAGAGGAGGTCGAGTGTAGCCCCTTCTCTAGTAGGGCCATCCACATACTGCTTCAGAAAACTATCCTGGACACACTTTACAAATTCTTCCCCATCTGATCCCTTAGCACTAAGGCAGTCCCAGTCAATATTAGGGGTTAAAATCACCTACTATTACAACCCTATAATTCCTACACCTATCTGTGATTTCCCTACATATATGCTCCTCCACTTCCCTCTAACTATTGGGGGGCTTACAGTATAATCCCATCAAAGTGACCACCCCTTTCTTATTTCTAAGTTCTACCCATATGGCCTCGCAGGACATTCCCCTGGGATATCCTCTCTAAGTACTGCCATGATGTCCTCCCTAATCAATAGTGCAACTCCCCCTCCTCTCTTACCTCCACTGCTGTCACGCCGGAAGGATCGGTACCCTGGAACATTGAGCTGCCAGTCCTGCCCATCCCTCAATCACGTTTCCGTAATAGCTATAATATCACAATCCCATGTACCGATCCGTGCTCTGGTACTTAGCTCATTAGCATACGGAGTTCTTAAAGGAGCATCACTCTTGAAGTGATCATAGAACAAGCTGAGGCAGTGGTGGGAATATACAAGTGGAAACCATAAATCTGGATGGAGCAAAAAGTAAACTCCTGACCATTATTGAGTGACTATTGTTGGAAAACGTATGCATGTGGATGAAAGCAAAATCAGATTTAGATCTGAAACTCCCCATAGTCAAATAGGTTGACAAAACTCCACATAGAGACTCACACTTGGGTAAGATACTGAAGGATTGCTCATATCCAGGGAACTGAACCCAGCATGAGTTACCACCTTTAAGAAAGGAGCGGAAAAAAGAAAATTTAAATAAAAAAGCCTATGCCACTTTGCATAACACCGACTTCAGCACAAGATTTCCCTGGAGCAATTAAAGTCATAGCACAGGATTCCAATGTCATATTCACAGATGAAAATAGAAAATGATGGAAATATTCAGCTGGCCAGGCAGCATCTATGAAGGGAGAAACAGAGTTAATGATTCATGCTAATGGCCTTTCATCAGAACAAGAAAAATGTTAAAAATAAAAGTTTTAAATAAGTTTATAAGCAGCGAAATGGAGGGGAGGAAAGAACAAAGAGAAGTTCTGTAATACAGTGGAAGGTAGGAGAGATAAAATGACAAAAGTGATGGTATAAGGCAAAGTGTTTTTTATTCATTTTGTGGAATGTGGGTGTCGCTGTCTTGGCCAGCATTTATTGCCCATCCCAAATTTGCCCTTGACCTGAGTGGCTTACTTTCCCATTTCAGAGGGCATTTTAAGAGTCAACCACATTGCTGTGGCTCTGGAGTCACATGTAGGCCAGACCAGGTAAGGACGGCAGATTCCCTTCCCTAAAAGACATTAGTGAACCAGATGGATTTTTACAACAATCAATAATGGGTTTATGGTCATCATTGGACTAGTTTTTTAATTCCAGATGTATTAATTGATTTCAAATTTCAATATCTGCCATGGTAGGATTTGAATGTCTCCAGAGCATTAGCTTGGGCTCTGGATTACTAGTCCAGTGGCATTACCACTAGGCCACTGCCTCCCCAGTGGATAATGGGACAAGTAAAGAAACAAAAGATGGATTGAGAGGAGGTGTAAATGACTTGTTATGAACAGGTGAGAAAGGAGTCCAGAGCTCCCCTTCTCAGCCTCTTCCTGGTTTGGCCGTAACAGGGTTTAATTTTTAAAACACTGTGTTTTTAGCTTTCTCTCAGGAAGTTCTTGCTCACTGCTCTCTAATCGTAAGGGTAAAGAAATCAACCAGACAAGTTTCCTCAGATTTAAACACGAAAGGTGTAAGTTTATTAACCTTAAAACTCTAATTCAGTTAAAACTACTAAAAATACGCAACACAACCATGCCAGCATGCATACGCGGTAAACACACACACAAATAAAGACAGAGGAGGAGAAAGAAGGGCAAAGGTTTGACGTAATAGCTGGAATTCAGTTACTGGCTTTGGGTTTGATGTAAAGTCTTTGATTGAAGTTAAGTCTTCTGTGGGTCCCTGGAACTTTGCTTGAGAGAGAGGCAGGGAGAGACCTTCCTTTTCTTTTGCCTTCAAATTGCAGTCTGTTCCTTTCTGTGTGGCACAATTCAAACAACGCCCAGGTTGCCAGCAGGTTAGCCATGTGACTAGCTCCTTATTTGGAACAACCTCTCCATTGAGGTTTGTGGAATTCACCCAAGCTTACTGGACACTCTCAGTGGGGTGGGGGAGGGGGTGTGGGGGGGGGGGGGGAATGCTGGCTTTTACATAGTCAATGTTTCTTGCTCAAAATCCATCTGGCTAATTAAATCAGGGAGACAATCCCATTGTCTTCTTCAGGCAACTGTCTTTTAGAATGCAAATGTGCAGCCATGTTTTCAGCCACTGTTGCGGTCTTTTTAAATAAGTTATTTCAAATCCAGTAACAGTTCAAAATTAATATTCCAAATGATGAAATTAATATGTCTCATTTTGGTAGGTGTGGTTTCCGTCACAGACTATATTAGAATCAATACCAACAGCTGTTGTCTGGAAAGGAAAGGGAGCATTTTCGACGAAGCACTTTACCGCCTTCCTGATTCAACGCTGAGTTCAATGATTCCAAGTCATAATCACTGCTCCCAACTTCTCTGTCTGACCTACTAAGTATATCTAGCGTTTTCTGTTTTTATTTCAGATTTCCAGCGTCCACAGTAATTTGCCTTCATATTCACAAAATGTAGCTGAGCAGAAGTGCAAACACATCAAATCATCCTAACTTGCAGCACAGCAGACAATGAAGTATTAAAGATACCGTTTGGTTGTTTCGTTTCTTCCTGAGGTTGTGGGTGGGGAGAGGAGGCAAAGAGGTATGGGGAGTGGGAGTAAAGGTGTTCATTACTGTACAACTACCAGTTGCTTGCTGTATCTTTCATTCCTGTGACATTGCAGCTGTCTGTGTAATTCCGGAGGGGATGCTGTAATGAGTTTGGTTTCTGCTGCAGCTACCTTCTTCAATTCAGTGGCATTAGGTACTCCTGCAAACAGATTCCAGGGAGGAGAAATTTGAGCCGATAGCACACATTTTTAGGCATTAATCAGCCTTCTAAAAGTTGAGAATCAGATCCTAACCGCAGACTTATCCTCGCATAGCTGAACACATGTTCAATGGCATAAAGGACCTCCCACCAACACTAGTTAAAGGAATCGTGAAGTTCAAACAGGTTACGTTCTGGATTATTTCTTCTGGCTGTTGGTGCAATTGTATGCATTTTTGCAGCTTTCCTACAGTTGCCTAAAGTTTCAATAGTCTGTAAGGCATGGTCTGGCTGGTGCTGAAGTACTTTTCTGTTGATTTAAATCATTGAGCTGAAGAAAGTTGCTTCCAGAAATGAATGGCTTGGTAGGCATTGCACATGACTGGTAGAATGAAAAGAGGCCATGCTGAGCAGGGCTAGTTGCTAGAAGAGGGAGGAGAATGGCTCTCAGAAGGAGGCTATATCTGCCCAGGGTCTTTAGGGAACAATTCTCTGACCTGAATTTCAACAAGGAACAATGATTGAGAATGCTTCACTTCACAAATGAGGTTGTGACTGAAATCTGCCACCTGCTGCAGCCAAAACTGCAACCTCAAAGCAGGGTAAGGACCACATTGCCTGTGAACTATTGTGCATCCTTTCAGGCTGCTGCGAGAGACAAAAGCTCCATCTTGCGGTTTGCAGTACACTTCTGCATAAGGGAGGTCATGGAGACTCCCTATCGACAGAAAGAGCTTTAACTCATTCCCTCTTACCAGTGACAAGCAGGTGGAGTGAACATGAGGGTTTACATGGCTTATATACCTCCCATGATGCAAGGTGTTGTTGACTTAACCACAATGCTTTTGTGTTATTCATGGGATGTGAGCGCCACTGGCAAGGCCAGCATTTATTGCCTCGTCCCCAATTATCCTTGAGAAAGTGCTGAAGTCCATGTGGTGCAGGTACATCCACAGAACTGTTAGGGAGGGTGTTCCAGGATTTTGACCGAGTGGCTGGGAAGGAACAGTGATGTATTTCCAAGTCAGGATGGTGTGTGACTTGGAGGGGAACTCACATTGGTGGCCTTCCCATGCGCCAGCTGCCTTGTCCTTCTGAGTGGTAGAGGTTACAGGTCTGGAAGGTGCTTCTGAAGGAGCCTTGGTAAGTTGATGCAGTCATCTCATAGATGGCACTCACTGCTGCTACAGTGGGCCAGTGGTAGAGGGAGTGAAAGTTTAAGGTGGAGAATGGGATGCCAATTGTTAAATGGATCCAAGCCAAACAGTGAAGAACAAAGAACAAAGAACAGTACAATACAGGAACAGGCCATTCGGCCCTCCAAGCCTGCGCCGATCTTGATGCCTGCCTAAACTAAAACCTTCTGCACTTCCGGGGTCCATATCCCTCTATTCCCATCCTATTCATGTATTTGTCAAGATGCCTCTTAAACATCTCTATGGCACCTGCTTCCAGCACCTCCCCCAGCAACAATTTCCATGCACTCACCACCCTCTGTGTAAAGAACTTGCCTTGCACATCCCCTCTAAACTTTGCCCCTCTCACCTTAAACCTATGTCCCCTAGTAACTGACTCTTCCACCCTGGGAGAAAGCTTCTGACGATCCACTCTGTCCATGTCGATTATAACTTTGTAAACCTCTATCATGTTGCCCCTCTACCTCCGTCGTTCCAGTGAAAACAATCCGAGTTTATCCAACCTCTCCTCATAGCTAATGCCCTCCAGGCCAGGCAACATCCTGGTAAACCTCTTCTGTACCCTCCCCAAAGCCTCCACATCCTTCTGGTAGTGTGGCGACCAGAATTGCACGCAATATTCTAAGTGTGGCCTAACTAAAGCTCTGTACAGCTGCAGCATGACTTGCCTATTTTTATACTCTATGCCCCGACCGATGAAGGCAAGCATGCCGTATGCCTTCTTGACTACCTTATCCACCTGCGTTGCCACTTTCAGTGACCTGTGGACCTGTACGCCCAGATCTCTCTGCCTGTCAATACTCCGAAGGGTTCTGCCATTTACTGTATACTTCCCACCTGCATTAGACCTTCCAAAATGCATTACCTCACATTTGTCCGAATTAAACTCCATCTGCCATTTCTCTGCCCAAGTCTCCAACCGATCTATATCCTGCTGTATCCTCTGACAATCCTCATCACTGTCCGCAACTCCACCAACCTTTGTGTCGTCCGCAAACTTACCAATCAGACCAGCTACATTTTCCTCCAAATAATTTATGTATACTACAAAGAGCAAAGGTCCCAGCACTGATCCCTGCGGAACACCACTAGTCACATTCCTCCATTCAGAAAAGCACCCTTCCACTGCTACCCTCTGTCGTCTATGACCGAGCCAGTTCTGTATCCATCTTGCCAGCTCCCCTCTGATCCCATGTGACTTCACCTTTTGTATCAGTCTTCCATGAGGGACCTTGTCAAAGGCTTTACTGAAGTCCATATAGATAACATCCACTGCCCTTCCTTCATCAATCATCTTTGTCACTCCTCAAAAAACTCAATCAAATTAGTGAGGCATGACCTCCACTTCACAAAACCATGCTGCCTCTCGCAAATAAGTCCATTTGTTTCCAAATGGGAGTAAATCCTGGCCCGAAGAATCCTCTCTAATAATTTCCCTACCACTGACGTAAGGCTCACCGGCCTATAATTTCCTGGATTATCCTTGCTACCCTTCTTAAACAAAGGAACAACATTGGCTATTCTCCAGTCCTCTGGGACCTCACCTGTAGCCAATGAGGATGCAAAGATTTCTGTGAAGGCCCCAGCGATTTCTTCCCTTGCCTCCCTCAGTATTCTGGGGTAGATCCCATCAGGCCAAGGGAACTGATCTACCTTAATGCTTTTCAAGACACCCAACACCTCCTCCTTTTTGATAATGAGATGACTGAGACTATCTACACTCCCTTCCCTAGTCTCATCATCCACCAAGTTCTTCTCCTTGGTGAATACTGATGCAAAGTACTCATTTAGTACCTCGCCCAATTCCTCTGGCTCCACACATAGATTCCCTTCTCTGTCCTTGAGTGGGCCAACCCTTTCCCTGGTTACCCTCTTGCTCTTTATATATGTATAAAAAGCCTTCGGATTTTCCTTAATCCTGTTTGCCAATGACTTCTCATAACCCCTTTTAGCCTTCCTGACTCCTTCCTTAAGTTCCTTCCTACTGTCTTTATATTCCTCAAGGGATTCGTCTGTTCCTAGCCTTCCAGCCCTTACGAATGCTTCCTTTTTCTTTTTGACGAGGCTCACAATATCCCGCGTTATTCGAGGTTCCCGAAACTTGCCAAACTTATCCTTCTTCCTCACTGGAACATGCTGGTCCTGGATTCTAATCAACTGACGTTTGAAAGACTCCCACATGTCAGATGTTGATTTACCCTCAAACAGCTGCCCCCAATCTAAATTCTTCAGTTCCTGCCTAATATTGTTATAATTAGCCTTCCCCCAATTTAGCACCTTCACCCGAGGACTACTCTTACCCTTATCCACCAGTACCTTAAAACTTATGGAATTATGGTCACTGTTCCCGAAATGCACCCCCACTGAAACTTCCACCACCTGGCCGGGCTCATTCCCCAATACCAGGTCCAGTACGGCCCCATCCCTAGTTGGACTATCTACATATTGTTTCAAGAAGCCCTCCTGGATGCTCCTCACAAATTCTGCCCCATCCAAGCCCCCAGCACTAAGTGAGTCCCAGTCAATATAGGGGAAGTTAAAATCACCCACCACCACAACCCTGTTACCTTTACATCTTTCCAAAATCTGTCTACATATCTGCTCCTCTACCTCTCGCTGGCTGTTGGGAGGCCTGTAGTAAACCCCCAACATCGTGACTGCACCCTTCCTATTCCTGAGCTCCACCCATATTGCCTCGCTGCATGACCCCTCCGAGGTGTCCTCCTGCAGTACAGCTGTGATATTCTCCTTAACCAGTAATGCAACTCCCCCACCCCTTTGACATCCCCCTCTATCCCGCCTAAAGCTTCCAAATCCTGGAACATTTAGCTGCCAATCCTGTCCTTCCCTCAACCAAGTCTCTGTAATAGCAACAACATCATAGTTTCAAGTACTATTCCAAGCTCTAAGTTCATCTGTCTTACCTGTTATACTTCTCGCATTGAAACAAATGCACTTCAGACCACCAGTCCCGCTGTTCTCTGCAACATCTCCCTCCTGCTCTTCTTCTTAGTCTTACTGGCCTTATTTACTAGTTCCCCTTCATTCATTTCACTTGCTGTCCTCCTGCTCTGGTGCCCACCCCCCTGCCACACTAGTTTAAACACTCCCGAGTGATGCTAGCAAACCTCGCAGCCAGGATATTAGTGCCCCTCCAGTTTTGATGCAACTGTCATTCTTGTACTGGTCCCATCTGTCCCTGAAGAGATCCCAATGGTCCAGATATCTGAAACCCTCCCTTCTACACCAGCTGTTCAGCCACGTGTTTAGCTGCACTATCTTTCTATTTCTAGCCTCACTGGCACGTGGCACAGGGAGTAATCCAGAGATTACAACCCTAGAGGTCCTGTTTTTTAACTTTCTACCTAACTCCCTAAACTCCCCCTGCAGGACCTCATCACTCTTCCTATCTATATCGTTGGTACCGATGTGTACCACAACCTCTGGCTGTTCACCCTCCCCCTTCAGAATGCCCCCTGTCTGTTCAGAGACATCATTGATCCTGGCACCAGGGAGGCAACATACCATCCTGGAGTCTCTTTCACGTCCACAGAAGCGCCTATCTGTGCCCCTGACTATAGAGTCCCCTATAACTATTGCTCTTCTGCGCTTTGTCCCTCCATGCTGAACAACAGTGCCAGCTGTGGTGCCACTGCACTGACTGCTGCTGTTTTCCCCCGATAGGCCATCCCCCCCAACAGTATCCAAAATGGTATACTTGTTAGAGAGGGGAATAGCCACAGGGGATTCCTGCACTGACTGCCTGCCACTTCTGGAGGTCATCCATCTATCTGCCTGGGTGTAACCACTTCTCTAAAACTCCTGTTTATGACACTTTCTGCCACCTGCATGCTCCTAAGTGCATCCAGTTGCCGCTCCAACCGATCCATGCGGTCTGTGAGGAGCTGCAACTGGGTACACTTCCTGCAGATGTAGTCGTCCGGAACGCTGGAAGTGTCACGGACTTCCCACATCTCACAGATGAAGCACTTCACCTCTCGAACTGTCATTTCTAGCACTGATTAGTTAATTAATATAAAATAAATAAATACTTATTAAATCCTTAAAAATTGTTACAATTAATTTGATGGTCCCCAGTGCTAGATTTCTACTATAAATATTAAATGCCAACTAAAAACAGTAATCTCCTCCCTCTGGTTTAGTTACTCTCCTTATTAATTAGTTAATTAGGGTTTTAATCCATTTTTACCAATGTTTTATTTTCAAATTCAGTACAAATTGCCTACCAGCCAATCAGGTCACAGCTTTCCTGTGACATCACTTTTCAGTTTTTTTTTACCCAAGGTAAGTTTTTTATACTGGAACTCCGCCCTCCGAGTCTTCTCCGAGAATGTAGGCTGCGAATACTTGATGTAGGTTTTTTATATTTACTGGTCCGGAACTCCGCCCTCCAAGTCTTCTCCAAGAATGTAGGCTGTGAATCCCTGAGGTAGGTTTTTTGTACTTACCGCTCCGGAACTCCGCCCTCCGAGACCTCTCCCTGGATGGAGGCCGCGAATCCCCGAGGTACGTTTTTTATACTTACCGGTCTGGAACTCCGCCCTCCAAGACTGAAACTATATTTTTTTTACTCATTCATGGGAAGTAGGCGTCACTGGCCAGGCCAGCATTTATTGCCCATCCCGAATTGCCCTTGAGAAGGTGGTGGTGAGCTGCTTTCTTGAACCGCTGCAGTCCATGTGGGGTAGGTACACCCACAGTGCTGTTAGGAAGGGAGTTCCAGGATTTTGACCCAGCGACAGTGAAGGAACGGCGACATAGTTCCAAGTCAGGATGGTGTGTGACTTGGAGGGGAACTTGCAGATGGTGGTGTTCCCATGTATTTGCTGCCCTTGTCCTTCGAGTTGGTAGAGGTCGCGGGTTTGCAAGGTGCTGTCTAAGGAGCCTTCGTGCATTGCTGCAGTGCATCTTGTAGATGATACACACTGTGCGTCGGTGGTGGAGGGAGTGAATGTTTGTAGATGGGGTGCCAATCAAGCGGGCTGCTTTGTCCTGGATGCTGTCGAGCTTCATGAGTGTTGTTGGAGCTGCACTCATCCAGGAAAGTGGACAGTATTCCATCACACTCCTGACTTGTTCCTTGTCGATGGTGAACAGGCTTTGGGGAGTCAGGAGGTGAGTTACTTGCCTCAGGATTCCTAGTCTCTGACCTGCTCTTGTAGCCACCTTATTTATATGGCTACTCCAGTTCGGTTTCTGGTCAATGGTAGCCCCTATGATGTTGATAGTGGGGGATTCAGTGATGGTAATGCCTTTGAATGTCAAAGGGAGATGGTTAGATTCTCTCTTGTTGGAGAAGGTCATTGCCTGGCACTTGTGTGGCGCGAATGTTACTTGCCACTTTTCAGGCTAAGCCTGGATATTGTCCAGCTCTTGTTGCATTTCTACATGGACTGCTTCAGTATCTGAGGAGTCACAAATGGTGCTGAACATTGTGCAATCATCAGCGAACATCCCCACTTCTGTCCTGATGATTGATGGAAGGTCATTGATGAAGCAGTCGAAGATGGTTGGGCCTAGGACACTACGCTGAGGAACTCCTGTAGTGATGTCCTGGAGCTCAGATGACTGACCTTCAACAACAACAACCATCTTCCTTTGCGCTAGGTATGACTCCAGCCAGCAGAGGGTTTTCCCCCTGATTCCCATTGACCTCAGTTTTGCTAGTGCTCCTTGATGCCATACTCGGTCAAATGCTGCCTTGATGTCAAGGGCAGTCATTCTCACCTCACCTCTTGAGTTCAACTCTTTTGTCCATGTTTGAACGAAGGCTCTAATGAGGTCAGGAGCTGAGTGGCCCTGGCGGAATCCAAACTGAGCGTTACTGAGCAGATTATTGCTAAGCAAGTGCCGCTTGATGACGCTATTGATGACACCTTCCATCACTTTACTGATGATTGAGAGTAGGCTGATGGGGCGCTAATTGGCTGGGTTGGACTTGTCCTGCTTTTTGTGTACAGGGCATACCTGGGCAATTTTCCACATTGCCGGGTGGATGCCAGTGTTGTAGCTGTACTGGAACAGCTTGACTAGGGGCACGGCAAGTTCTGGAGCACAGGTCTTCAGTACTATTGAAGGGCCCATAGCTTTTGCAGTATCCAGTGCCTTCAGTCGTTTCTTGATATCACGCGGAGTGAATCGAATTGGCTGAAGCCTGGCATCTGTGATGCTGGGGACTTCAGGAGGAGACCGAGATGGATCTTCAAATCGGCACTTCTGGCTGAAGATTGTTGCAAATGCTTCAGTCTTATCTTTTGCACTGATGTGCTGGGCTCCCCCATCATTGAGGATGGGGATATTTGTGGAGCCACCTCCTCCAGTTGGTTGTTTAATTGTCCACCACCATTCATGGCTGGATGTGGCAGGACTTGAGAGCTTAGATCTGATCCGTTGGTTATGGGATCGCTTAGCTCTGTCTATTACATGCTGCTTATGCAGTTTGGCTTGCAAGTAGTCCCGGGTTGTAGCTTTACCAGGTTGACACCTCATTTTGAGGTCTGCCTGTTGCTGCTCCTGGCATGCCCTCCTGCACTTTTCATTGAACCAGGGTTGGTCTCCTGGCTTGATGGTAATGGTAGAGTTGGGGATATGCCGGGCCATGAGGTTACAGGTTGTGGTTGAGTACAATTCTGCTGCTGCTGATGGCCCACAGAGCCTCATGGATGCCCAGTTTTGCATTGCTAGATCTGTTTGAAATCTATCCCATTTAGCATGATGATCGTGCCACACAACATGATGGACGGTATCCTCAATGTGAAGGCGGGACTTCGTCTCCACAAGAACTGTGCGGTGGTCACTCCTACCAATACAGTCATGGACATTAGCATCTGCAGCAGGCAGATTGGTGAGGACGAGGTCAAGTATGTTTTTCCCTCGTGTTTGTTCCCCCACCACATGCCGCAGACACAGTCTAGCAGCTATGTCCTTTAGTACTCGGCCAGCTTGGTCAGTAGTGGTGCTACTGACCCACTCTTGGATGATGGACATTGAAATCCCCCACCCAGAGTACATTTTGTGCCCTTGCCACCCTCTTTGCTTCCTTCAACATGGTGTTCAACTACTTGCAGATCCTTTTCTGGCTTGTCAGTTTATTCACAGAATGCAGCATTAAAAATCTTTGCCTTCTGTTCGCCAACCATCCTTGTGTCCAGCAGGCTCTCTTTATTGTCACTTTATATACTTAATTGAGCAATGCCTTTCAACTGTTCGTCTTTAACATAATTAACCATTAACACCAATCAAGCTGCTTTGTCCTGAAAGGTGTTGAGCTGCTTGAGTGTTGTTGGTGCGGCACTCAACCAGAGAAGTGGAGAATATTCCATCACATTCCCTTGTGCCTAATAGATGGTGGACAGACTTTGGGGATTCAGGAGGTGAGTTATTTGCTGCAGAAGTTCTAAACCCTGATCTTCTCTTGTAGCTACAATATTCTTGTGATTAAATGTGGTTAGTTTCTCTCTTGTTGGAGATGGTCAGTGCCCGGCACTTATCTGGTGTGAGTGTTACTTGCCATTTGTTAGTCCAAGCCTGAATGCTGCCTAGGTTTTGCTGCATGTGGGCACAGACTGCTTCATTATCTGAGGAATTGTGAATGGAACTGAATGCCGTGCAAACATTAGCGAGCATTCCCACTTCTGACTTTATGGTATAGGAAAGGTTATTGATGAAGCAGCTGAAGATGTTTGAGCCTAGGACACTACCCTGAGAAACTCCTTCAGTGATGTCCTGGGGCTGAGGTGATTGGCCTCCAACAACCGCCACCATTTTCCTTTGTGCTAGGTTTGACTCGAGCCAGTGGAGATCTTTCCCCCAATTCCCATTGACTTCAATTTTATTAGAGCTCCTTGATGTCACACTCGGTCAAGGGCAGTCACTCTCACCTCACGTCTGGAATTTAGCTCTTTCATCCAGGTTTGAACCAAGGCCATAATGAGGTCTGGAGCCAAGTGGTCTTGGCAGAACACAAACTGAGCATTAGTGAGCAGGTTATTGGTAAGTGCCACTTGATAATACCATCGATAATTCTTTTCATCACTACTATGATTGAGAATAGACTGATGGAGCAGTAATTGGCAGGATTGGATTTCTCCTGCTTTTTGTGCATAGACATACCTGGGCAATTTTCCACATGATTGGGTAGATGTCAGTGTTAAAGCTGAATTGGAACAGCTTGATAAGAGGTGCGACTAGTTTTGGAGCACAAGTCCTCAGCACTATGCCAGGGCTGTTGTCAGGGCCCACATCCTTTGCAGTATCCAGTGTGCACAGCCTTTTCTTGATATCCTGTGGAGCGAATTGAATTGGCTGAAGATTGGCATCAGTGATGCTGGGGTCCGAGGGAGGAGGCTGAGATGGGTCATCAACTCAATACTTCTGGCTGAAAATGATTGCAAACACTTCAACCTTGTCTTTTGCACTGACATGCTGGGCGCTGCCACCATTGAAGGTTGGATATTTGTGGAGTGTCCTCCTCCCATTAGTTGTTTAATTGTCCACCACCATTTGTGTGCGCCTATAAGTGAACTCAGCCATTTCATAAACCAAACAGAATTCCACACACGCAATGTGATACTGGTGACCAGAGGCAAGCGCATCCTACAGGTGAATGCCTGTTATTCTGGCAGTAGTCAGGATGCCTTCATTCTGTGGCAGTCCTCTGTGCCAACTGCATTTGCTCTATCATAGCAAGTCAAAGTCTGGCTATTGGTTGAGAAGGGTTATTCACTGATGCCATGCCTCATGACTGCATTGAGAGTGGTCTCAGTGACAACATTTTCCTTGGAGTACAGTTCTAGGTAGTGCTCCACCCAGCGGTCCATTTGTTTGCGTTGGTCAGTGATCGTGTCCCCTGATTTAGATTTGAGAGGGCGATCTTCTTGATGGTTGGCCCAAAAGCTCTCTTATTGCCATCATACATTCATCTGATGTTTCAGGTGTCTGAGGCCAACTGAATACGACTGCATAGGTGTCGCCAGTAGTAATTTGTACTGCGCCTGGCTGTTCTTTGTGCAGCGCTTCTGGCTACTTTAAGTGCTGCGGATGTTAACATGCTGGGGGCTTTCTTGTAGTTCAACAGTGTAATGCGCTTAGCGGCTATGACAGGTTCCAGCTCTTCAAAGTGAGATTGAAACCAGTTTGGATGAACAGCCAACAAAATCGGAACTCAGTGATGCCATTGATTCTCTAGCCAGTGGAAAAGACCCTGGGAAGGACGGCATTACCCCTGAAATAATCAAGATTGCCAAGCCTGCTATGCTCACAGCACTCCATGAACTGCTTTGCCTGTGCTGGGATGATGGAGCAGTACCACAGGACATGCGCAATGCCAATATCATTACCCTCTATAAGAACAAGGGTGACCGCGGTGACTGCAACAACTACAGTGGAATCTCCCTGCTCAGCGTAGTGGGGAAAGTCTTCACTCGAGTCGTTTTAAATAGGCTCCAGAAGCTGGCTGAGTGTCTCTACCCTGAGGCACAGTGTGGCCTTCGAGCAGAGAGATCCATCATTGACATACTGTTCTCCCTTCGCCAGCTACAGGAGAAGTGCCGCGAACAACAGATGCCCCTCTACGTTGCTTTCATAGATCTCACCAAAGCCTTTGACCTCGTCAGCAGACGTGATCTCTTCAGACTACTAGCCAAGATTGGATGTCCACCAAAGCTACTAAGTATCATAACCTCATTCCATGACAATATGAAAGGCACAATTCAGCATAGCGGCGCCTCATCAGACCCCTTTCCTATCCTGAGTGTCGTGAAACAGGGCTGTGTTCTCGCACCTACACTGTTTGGGATCTTCTTCTCCCTGCTGCTCTCATATGCGTTCAAGTCTTCAGAAGAAGGAATTTTCCTCCACACAAGATCAGGTGGCAGGTTTTTCAACCTTGCCCGTCTAAGAGCGAAGACCAAAGTACGGAAGATCCTCATCAGGGAACTCCTCTTTGCTGACGATGCTGCATTAACATCCCACACAGAGGAGTGTCTGCAGAGACTCATCGACAGGTTTGCAGCTGCCTGCAACAGAATTTGGCCTAACCATCAGCCTCAAGAAAACGAACATCATGGGACCGGATGTCAAAAATGCTCCATCCATCAATATCGACAACCACACTCTGGAAGTGGTTCAAGAGATCACCTACCTAGGCTCAACAATCACCAGTAACCTGTCTCTTGATGCAGATATCAAAAAGCGCATGGGAAAGGCGTCCGCTATGTCCAGACTGGCCAAGAGAGTGTGGGAAAATGGCACACTGACACAGAACACAAAATCTGAGCATATCAAGCCTGTGTCCTCAGTACCTTGCTCTACTGCAGCGAGGCCTGGACAACGTATGTCAGCCGAGAGTGACGTCTCAATTCATTCCATCTTCGCTGCCTCTGGAGAATCCTTGGCATCAGGTGGCAGGACTGTATCTCCAATGCAGAAGTCCTCGAGGCGGCCAACTTCCCCAGCATATGTACCCTACTGAGCCAGCGGCGCTTGAGATGGCTTGGCCATGTGAGCCGAATGGAAGATGACAGGATCCCCAAGGACACATTGTACAGCGAGCTCGTCACTGGTATCAGACCCACCGGCCGTCTATGTCTCCGCTTTAAAGACGTCTGCAAACGCGACATGAAGTCCTGTGACATTGACCACAAGTCGTGGGAGTCAGTTGCCAGTGATCACCAGAGCTGGCGGACAGTCAAAAAGGTGGGGCTAAAGTGTGGCGAGTCGAAGAGACTTAGCAGTTGGCAGGAAAAAAGACAGAAGCGCAAGGAGAGAGCCAACTGTAACAGCCCCGACAACCAATTTTATCTGCTGTGCCTGAGGAAGAGTGGCCTTTATAGCCACTCCAGGCACTGCTTCACAAACTACTGACCACCTCCAAGTGCTTACCCATTGTCTCTCGAGACAAGGAGGCTAATGAAAGAAAGAGGAAAGAAAGAAAGATGTCTTGTGACTGCAGCCTGGAACTCACGTGTATAGCAGGCCTACAATGAGGTCCATGTTCTCACAAGGTACACTTCTGATGCCTGAACCACTCTGGAGGAACCCTGCAATGCTTAGCTGAACATGTATCAAGATTTGTGGTAGTATGCTGTACAGCCTTGGCATTGAGGCAACAATCCTTGCAACCACCTAACAGGTCAAAAACTGAGGAGCAGGCGCATGTAGAAGCAGAGGAGGAGTAAGTGGTGGAAATGCAACAGGAGGCAGAGGAACAGGAAGGGACGATACAATGCAAACATCCCCACTCTGCCCAGGCTCTACGCGAGAATATAATTTGTGAGTAATACCAGGCACCTCAACTACACCTCCCCATTCACCTACTATTGTACATTCCAACCCAATTTTATTAATTTAATCATGACATAATGCAAACAAAAATAAACTAAATCAACCTTGTGCATTCCTTTAGTGCCTGTCTTCAGTGTGCGTTTTGTCTCTCCTGGTGCTCCTATGAGGTGATTGTCCAGTGGCTGGATTGGTGCTGGAAGACTGCTGACCACCAATTGAGGACACAGCTGATGGACTTGGAAGTGATCCCGAGTAGCTTTGGGCCTGGAAAGTCCAGCTTCACACCTCACCATCTCTGCTTGGTCTGCAGCAGTTTGGGTGGGCTGGCTGGCTGGCTGAGAGGCACAGCAAGGGTACTAGCAAGGTGGCAGGGGTGGGAGGACGAATACTGTCATTCTGAAAGAAGATGACAGTTTCGTGCTGCATGGAGCCACTGTCACTATCCTGGGGTTGTGCCTCAGCAATCCTAGTGATCTGTTAGAGAACAGATTGATGGATTGCTGAGATGCCCTGGAAACCCCTTTGAACAGTTCTATCCAAAGCCATGATGGCAGCAGTATGAGCGTCCACTCCAGCTGCTTGTGCTGCAATGAAAGCATAGGGGCCATCAGATGCTGCATCATGGGTTCCACAGGTGTGCTGTTGGAGGTGATCACCTATTCCATGTTGGCAAGTGTGGGCCTCAAACTCTGCACAAAGCCCTGTGTCAAGTTGTTGCTGGATTCCTCCATCTTCCTTGACATGGAGCATTTTCTCCTTTTTTATTTGGAACCCTAGTGGTGGGATCTTATAAACTTACCCTGACAACTATTTCTGCTGAACTCATTGAATCAGATCATCTCAATAGATACGAACAATCACTGAAGTGTACAAACTAACTTACATTGGCTCAGAGACTCCATTTGTATCCTAATTCAGCCTGCCAGCCCTGCTGTCTTGTGAATTTAATTCCTTGAGAATTACGTTTAACTCAACACAATCCTCATCACTTACACAGTCCACGGTTATTGTGGGCAACCATCTATACTAGGTAATTATTGCCAGCCATTCGTCTAGTTGCCAATTAAATAGGCAGTTGTATAAGGTGACACTGCTATTCCTGATCAGATTAGAAATGATTGGATATTTCCATTGTCAATCCCTGTTGGAAGTAACTGGGATTGATTTTGTGCACTATTATCCACTCATTGCATTTTGGTAGAGAAATCACCCTGCTTCTATAGGGCAAAGTTGCTGCAATTTTGGGCATGTGTTTTGTTTGCTATAGTTTATTGAGGTGCTTTTTAAATGGAACAAAAACTTTTTGTTTGCTGTAAAGTAGACTGTTAGCTGTAAGTCCCTCCCCACCCTGCCTCCAACTCATTGGCTGACACAATGGGGTTGATGTTAACACTCCCCACCCCCCCACACCCCCTGCCCCGCCCCTGCCCCCCACCCTGCCCCACAATGGGCAGAAAGGATTGAGGAGGATTAAAAATAAAAAGTCCTGAAACATGCACTCCCGCCTTGCTGCGGATATACCTAGTGCCATTTTTATGGTGGCAGCTTACAAGTTATGCATGTGACCCATCTTGGAGAGGTGGGACACTTCATTATAATATTTAAATCAAGCTCCCACAGTGCAAATGTGAGTCTGATTTAAATTTAATGGTTGCTGTGTGGGTTTCCCAGAGCTCCGGAAACCCAGCAGCCAAATGGAGATGGGAGCAGCTGGCTGCACAGCATTGCTTGTGAGCCAGATCGATCAAAAGTGCTCCACCTGGCTTCTCAAACTGATCTTCTGCTAATCACGACCTCTCCTTGCTGCAGCGATCTCCTCACTTGCCCTATGTTCTGACCGACCCGCTCCATCTGAGATCTGCCTCCCCATGCCCTGCGATCTGACCCCTTGCATCATGATCTGCCAATCCCCTTCAAACTGTGATCTTTCTTTCCATCCCCACCAATCCCAGGTTTTCCTGATTGCTGGAGATAATTATCGTAGCAGCATTTTTAACATATATTACAGCAAGTTTTCCCCAGTGAAACATAGTCAGCGTTCCTAAAATATTAAACTGAAAGTAACATAAGAGGCTCAAACTAAAGTGATGTACGTGCCAACTTTGGCTCTTTGGTAATGCTCTTGACTGAGTCAGAAGGTTGTGGGCTCATGACCAAGATTTGAGCCCATCTAGGCTGACACTCCCAGTGTAATACTGAGGGAGTGCTGCACTGTTAGAGATGCTGACTTTTGGATAAGATGGTAAAGGGGTGGAAGGTTATCGTGGGTAGGTGGAAATGTGGAGTAATCAGTTCAGCCTATGAACTTACTGAATGGCAGAGCAGGCTCAAATGGCCAAGTGGCCTACTCCTGCTCCTAATTCGTATGTTAAACAGAGGCCCCACCTGCTGTCCCAGGTGGACATTAAAGATCCAATGGCCCCATTTCAAAGAAGAGCTGGGGATTTCTCCCTTCATGTCCTGGTCAATATTTGTTCCTTAACCAACATTAAAAAAGACAAATTATCTGGCCATTATCACATTCTTGCTTGTGGGACCTTTCTGGTTGCAAATTGGTTGCTGCGTTTCCTGAATTTCATCAGTGGATACAATTCAAATGTACTTCAATGCATGTAAAATCACTTTGGGAATTCCAGATGTCAAGAAAGGTGGCATATAAATGTAAACTTTTTTTTTGTGTTTTGTTATAATAGTGTTATGGACAGAATTGAAACCCCAGTTCCCTTCCCTTTACTGTCCATATTCAGTGTGTTTTTGACAAGGAAGATGTATGTCTTTCTTGACCCCTGACCAATTTGAATAACCAGCAGCAGGTTTTTTGTGGTTTAAATAAAGAGGATTATTTTTATTCACACGTTGACCTTGAAAGTCTGACGCTACATCACTTTCTCACCATTTTCTCTCACACACACACACACACACACACACACAATCAAGAAGGAAAGCCGTTAAAGAAAATAGTGCACTTTTACAAATTGCAAACAAAAGAATAGTTTTTTAAGTCACATGATTTGGCTTATTTTTGGGGACAAGGCATGTGTTGTGGGCCCAGTGAAGAAGGTGTTTTCACTCCTGAAGAGTAGTTAGGTGGGTTCGATAGCCAGAGTCTTATATCAAAGTTGTTGCAGAATTCTCTGTCGAATTGGGTTTTTTGGTAGGTCACGAAGTTAGTTGCCTGTACTCTTAGCACAAGGAAGTCGGTTTTCTATACTGGTGGAGTTGAAAAGGAACAGGCTTGGAGACCTTAGGATATTGTAGTCTCCAGCTTTAAGGCATAGGTGGTCTGCTTTTGTTGATGTCCCTGCAGCTGTGGTTTGCAGACTGACTAGTTTCTCCCTGTTTCTCTGAGTAATGAGATTCATTATTTGTGATTAGTTTCGGTCAGGTGGCCACCTGATCAATACTTCTATTGTCCACCCATTACGATTTGAAGATCAAAGCTTTTGCTACACAGTGGAGATGGTTGTTGGCCATTCGCACCTATTTGTGATTTAACTGTTTTCTTACAGCTGTCTCTTTTTTGGTTAAGTTTCAAGCTCAGAGACAGTGAGTCTCGGAGTCCATAAATATTGAATTGTGGGTCAGACTACAAACAAGAGGAGGTGTGAATTCCACAAATGGTTTCATCTTGGTATGTCCATTCAGGGGAGGCACTCCACCCGTTGCCATTCAATTAGGAGCTTTCCAGATGCTTGAGATACTTCTAAGTCTGGGCTGAAATTACAAAAGTCACCTGACCTGTGGCAGCCATCTTATTGCAGCATTTAAATATCCATTGGGTTTCATTTAAAAAGAAAGTTCAGCTCCAGAAGATTCTATGCTGAATACAGTCCATGTTTAAAGTTACGAATAGGACCTGCCTTTACTGGGCATGACAATAGGTATGATGGGTAGCAACCTTGTGACTACTCCAAGCTCTAAGACTGGTCTCTTTTTGAATGTTTCTACTGTTTTTACTGTGGTATGTTACTGTGGTGTTAAGTTGCAATCAATATTATGTAACTACTATGTAATAATTTGGAAGTTTCCCAAAAGCCTATACACATGTAAAACATGTCACAAACTAGACAAGGCTGTGGAAATCAATTTGATCAGTGTCAGCATGAAGATCAAAATTTACTGTCAGCCGGATGCTGGAGCTGAGCTAGGATGAGTTCGATTTAAGACCAAAATATCCTGTACTATAATAAAGTGTTCTTCCCTGTTTTGGAAAAGAGTTTACTTGTTTGTAAATAAGCTTTTTAAAGCCAAGACATTTCTCAAAGTACCTTTTGGGTGATATTAATATATGAAATTACCTTAGTATGTGTGAGTAAATTTTTATGAATAAGGTGAAATTTGTGGGGCTATGGATTCGTGGAAGACAAGGCTCCATCCTGAGATCATATACATAACCTTACTTTACAGAGTAAATCTTTATCTCCATGAACAGGTTCAGCTGATCCAGTACATCCTTGTATTATTGTTCGATAAGTCTATGCAAGGATGTGTTTATTGGAATTCCTTTATTTAGATCAAATGGGAATATGCTTTCTCCTAATTTTCCTGTGGTCCATGATTTAGTCTCACTTCACGAAGATGGTTGTCTTTACTATGTTGAATATAATAGAAGCACTCTCCATGTCATTGAAGTATTGATTGAAAATGCTTTTTCCAGAAGCGACGTAGTTGGGGATATATAATAAAGGAATACTTTTGGACAGTCTCAATAATGTTCCTACTGGACCTGGGTTGATAGTACAAAACTACTCCTATTTGATATGAATTGGCATTCACACAGGCCAGATGATGGCTGTTATGGACAGACAGAATCTATCAAACAGGTACATGACTGGGATAGAATACAAGGAGATTTTCTCTGTGCTGTAGTTGATCTGCATGTGCTTGATATTAATGAAAGTAAGTGTTGGAAACAGAAAGTTTTTCGATTACCAGTATCCATCACCTTTATGAGCACAAAATTACCACCAGAAGTTTAAAAGAAAAAGCCCATAAAAGCACAAAATAATGAGATAGCTGAGCTCTTTTGTGTGCAAGGATATTTTCAAAAAGTTTAACCTAATGCAGAGGACTCAAGATAAACTGAGTTTTAATTATCCACAAGGACTTATTAAAATACACAAAATAATAACCTGAGTAAGCATTTCTCTCGAGTAAGAAAACATCTACAATTCTGACAAGTTATGAAATTGTATCATTGCATTGAAAGCAAAATGCATTTCAGAATCTCCTGTTCTAAATTGCTCCTCTTCGGGATTTCAAAGCTTTTCATTTCCCAACTCTACTTACCTCCAGCAAACCATAAGCTTCTAAAACCTAAGCTTGGCTTCACTTCGTGTCCTCCCTTGATTCTTCTAATCTTCTCTCTTACTCTTTTCAGCTGCAGTGATATCCAACATGATGGCCTTGGCTCTGTGCCTGAGTTTTCAAATTTAAAAATAAATCTCTTTGCTGTGCCGCCCCACTGTGCTGCTATCCAATGAACAATATGGGCTGGATTTTGCACAGAACATGGTAGGTGTCTTGCACGTGACCCATGCGGCTGCACCACTGCAATTACGCAGCAGGCGACCGCTTACCATAATGACAGCAGACGCCCCCCCTCCCCCCGCAAACACATGGCAGGTGTGGCATTGACAACACCGTGAATGGTATCACCTGATGCAGGTGCTGGCGCTATTTTTAAAAGGCTGCCAGTCCTGCAGTGTATCCAAATGCAAGGTTGGCCCCTTCCACCCACCACCCCCACCCCCCCCCAACCTTATCCATACTGTCAGGAAAATGTGCAAAGCTGAATGATGATTTTAATTCATCAGTTGGAAACATAGATTACATTTTTCAAAGGAAAGCTGGAATCCTAAATTCAAATTTTCAAAGGACAGCAGCTAAGATGGCCACTGTAATTTGCATTGAAATACCTCACATTCCAAGATATTGTGGTTGAAATGCATGACTAAACAGCCCTTATCCAGAACAATGGCTTGAGCAGTTTTAGTTTAGTTTAAAGATACAGCACTGAAACAGGCCCTTCCGCCCACCGAGTCTGTGCCAACCATCAACCACCCATTTATACTAATCCTACACTAATCCCATATTCCTACCACATCCCCACCTGTCCCTATATTTCCCTGCCATCTACCTATACTAGGGGCAATTTATAATGGCCAATTTACCTGCCAACCTGCAAGTCTTTTGGCTGTGGGAGGAAACCGGAGCACCCGGAGAAAACCCACGCAGACACAGGGAGAACTTGCAAACTCCACACAGGCAGTACCCAGAATTGAACCTGGGTCGCTGGAGCTGTGAGACTGTGGTACTAACCACTGCGCCACTGTGCTGCCCAGTTGAGTGAATTATCTGGGATCACCTTCATTAGCAAGACATTCAAAGCCATCTTGGAACATTCAAACTAATGGAGATGAACCTACAGGGGAATAAACATTGAAAGAAGACCTGAGAGAGACTGGGATTCTTAGACTTGAGTCTTATTAAAGTGAAAAAGAGATTATGCTAAGAGAATCATGTGACAGTCTCCCCAGTCTGAGTTTCCTGAACCAAGGGTGTCATTTCTCCCAGCCAGGAACTTCAGGACCATGAATTCAGTGGGAAGACAACTGAATTACCAGACTCCACAGACTGTATATTATTTTATTTGTTCTGGACTCTAATGCAACCAATCTATTCTTCATCACTATGTAACCTATTGGCGTGTGTGTGAGAAAGTCGGAGCGTAGTTTATTTTTTATTTGGATCGGGTGTTGATTTTACGTACAATAAACTAATGTCTTTCTCGTTTAAACTCAAGAAAACCTGTCCAATTGGTTCTTTTATGATCATAACACATAAAGTGTTAAATATACACCGAATTGGTAAGCACATTCACTGTTTAAAAGAAATAAACCCTGTTGCAGTCAAACAAGGAGAGGGACAAGAAGGAAGCCTCTCACCCATCCTCACCTGATCGTAACAATACACACAATGCAGAGTTGGTTCCTTCCACGCCTCAGTGACACCAGATTCTCATAGATGGGAAAGTGAAGGTGCCTGAGTGCCACACGCGAGCTAAAGATTGGGAATGGATGATAAGATCGTGGTGAATTACATTCAAATGGATGGATATTTATAGAAGGGTTCCATTGTAGAGCGGCAGAGGTGTTGCCATGAAGCTTCGACGTCTCTGGGAAGACTGAAACCTGCAATTGCGGAGTTGGGTTCCGTGGTGGCTGCTGCCACTCTGATTCTCTGGCCCTCTCCGCCATGAAACCTGACATCGGGAGGAGAACAAGATTCAGCCCTATGTTGTCTGGACCATTATGTGTTAGTTCATTGTTGGAGGCACTTTACATTATCTGCTGGTGATGTCATGCGGAGCGGAGCAGACCTGTGGGGAGAGCGCTGAGAGCGGAGCCTATAAATTGAACCAGAGGATCGAGGCCCAGTCTCTTACCTTCCAGGAGCGGAGTGGAGAGGAGCTCTTCCAGCGCGCCAGAGTTTTGAAAAAAAAAAGAAAAAAACGCCAACAGTGATGTCACAGGAGAGCTGCAAGGTGATGGGTTGGTGAGTCACTGCTGTTAGGGAATAGCTCTAAATAGCAGGGTAAGTATCTCAGGTAAGAAAAGTTTAAAGTTTCTTTCAAATATAGTAAGTAGAGTATTTTTTTAGGGAGTTCTGTAGTAACGAGGACCAGGGAAGAAGGGCCCCAGGGTAACTGATGTTATTGGACATTAAGATCTTCCAGAAGATTTAATTTAAAGGGTTGTCATGGCAGGAGAGCTCAAAGTCATGGTGTGCTCCTCGTGCTCCATGTCGGAAGCTGGGAACAATTCCAGTGCCCGGGACTAGCATGTGTGCAGGAAGTGTCTCCAGCTGCAGCTCCTGGAAGCCCGTGTTTCGGAGCTGGAGCTGCAGCTAGGGACACTGTGGAGCATCCACGAGGTGGAGAGTATCGTGGATAGCATGTATAGAGGGGTGGTCAAACCGCAGGCTCAGACCCCACAGGTAGGATGGGAATGGGTGACCACCAGGTAGAGCAAGAGGACTCGGCAGGCAGTGCAGGAATCTCCTGTGGCTATTCCCCTGCAAAACAGGGATACTGCCTTGGATACTGTGGGGGGGAATGGCCTCTCAGGGGAAAGCAGCAACAGCCCAATTCGTTGCATCACGGTTGGCTCTGTTGCACAGGGGAGGAGTAAAAAGTGTGGGAATGCATTAGTTATAGGGGATTCAATTGTAAGTAAATTTCTGTGGCCGCAAAAGAGACTCCAGGATTGTATGTTGCCTCCTTGGTGCTAGGGTCAAGGATGTCTCAGAGCGGTTACAGGTCATTCTGAAGGGGGAGGGTGAACAGCCAGTGGTCCTGGTACACATTGGTACAAACGACATAGGTTAAAAAAAACGATGAGGTCCTAAAAGCAGAATATAGGGAGCTAGGAAGTAAGTTGAAAAGTAGGACCTCAAAGGTAGTGATCTCAGGATTACTACCAGTGCCATGTGCTAGTCAGAGTAGAAATAGCAGGATATATCGGATGAATATGTGGCAGAAGAGATGGTGTGAGGGGGAGGGTCTTAGATTCCTGGGCATTGGGACCGGTTCTGGGGGAGGTGGGACCAGTACAAACTGGACGGATTACGCCTGGGCAGGACCAGGACTGATGTCCTGGGGGGAGTATTTGCTAGAGTGGTTGGGAAGGGTTTAAACTAAAATGGCAGGGGGATGGGGACCTTTTGCAAGGTGTCAGAGGAGGGGGGGGGAATCAAAGACAAGAATGAAGGGCAGTAAGGGGAATAAGAAAAGTGATAGGCACAGAAATCAAGGGCCAGAATCAAACAAGGACACTGTGAAAGATATTGGGATGAGGACAAGTAATGTTAAAAAGACAAGCCTGTGCCTTAACGTGCAGAGCACTCGCAATAACGTGGATGAATTAATCGAGCAAATAGATGTAAACGGGTATGATATAGTCGGGATTACGGAGACATGGCTGCAAGGTGACCAGGGATGGGAAATGAACATCCAGGGATACTCAGTATTTAGGAAGGACAGACAAAAGCAAAAGGCGGTGGAGTTGCATCGCTGGTTAAAGAGGAAATTAACGCAATAGTGCGGAAAGATATTAGCTCTGACGATGTGGAATCTGTATGGGGAGAGCTGAGAAACACTAAGTGGCAAAAAGCATTAGTGGGGGTTGTATATAGACCCCCAAACTGTAGTGGTGATGTCGGGAATGGCATTAAACAGGAAATTAGAGATGCATGCGATAAAGGACCATTTGTAATTATGGGTGACTTTAATTTGCATATAGATTGGGCAAATCAAATTAGTCACAATACCGTAGAAGAGGAATTCCTGGAGTGTATATGGGATGGTTTTCTGGACCAATACGTTGAGGAACCAACTAGAGAATAGGCCATCCTAGACTGGGTATTGTGTAATGAGAGAGGAATAATTGACAATCTAGTGGTGCGAGACCCCTTGGGGACGAGCGACCATAATATGATAGAATTCATCATCAAGATGGAGAGTGACATAGTTGATTCTGAGACAAGGGTCCTGAATCTTAGAAAAGGAAACTACGAAGGTATGAGGCGCAAGTTGGCCATGACGGATTGGGAAACGTTACTTAAAGGGATGACGGTGGATAGGCAATGGCAAACATTTAAAGAGCGCATGGATGAACTGCAACAATTGTTTATCCCCGTCTGGCGCAAAAGTAAAACGGGAAAGGTAGCCAAACCATGGCTTACAAGGGAAATTAGAGATGGCATTAGATCCAAGGAAGAGGCATATAAATTTACCATGGAAAATCAACAGACCTGGGGATTGGCAGCAGTTTAGAATTCAGCAAAGGAGGACCAAGAGATTGATTAAGAAGGGGGAAATTGAATGCGGGAGCAAGCTTGTGGGGAACATGAAAACTGACTGTAAAAGTTTCTCTCGGTATGTGAAGAGAAAAATATTGGTGAAGACAAATGTAGGTCCCTTACAGTCAGAAACAGGGGAATTTATTATGGGGAATAAAGAAATGGCTGACCAACTAAATGCATACTTTGGTTCTATCTTCACAAAGGAGGACACAGACATCATACCAGAAATGTTGGGGAACACAGGGCTTAGTGAGAGAGAGGAACTGAAGGAAATCAGTATTAGTAGAGAAATGGTGTTGACGAAATTGATGGGATTGAAAGCTGATAAATCCCCAGGACCTGATGGTATGCATCTCAGAGCACTTAAGGAAGTGGCCCTAGAAATAATAGATGCATTGGTGGTCATCTTCCAAGATTCTATAGACTCTGGAACAGTTCCTACAGATTGGAGGGTAGCTAATGTAACCCCACTATTTAAAAAGGGAGGTAGAGAGAAAGCAGGGAATTATAGACCAGTCAGCCTGATGTCGGTAGTGGGGAAAATTCTAGAGTCCATTATCAAAGATTTTATAGCAGAGCACTTAGAGAACAGTGGTAGAATTGGGCAGAGTCGGCATGGACTTACGAAAGGGAAATCATGCTTGACAAATCTCCGAGAATTCTTCGAGGATGTAACGAGTAGAGTTGATGAGGGGGAGCCAGTGGAGGTGGTTTAATTGGACTTTCAGAAGGCTTTTGACAAAGTCCCACATAAGAGATTAGCGTGTAAAATTAAAGTGCATGGGATTGGGGGTAGTGTATTGCGATGGATAGAAAATTGGTTAGCGGACAGGAAACAAAGAATAGGGTTAAATGGCTCTTTTTCCAAATGGCAGGCAGTGACTAGTGGGGTACTGTAGGGATCGGTGCTAGGATCCCAGTTATTCACAATATATATTAATGATTTAGATGAGGAACTAAATGTAATATCTCCAAATTTGCAGATGACACAAAACTGGGTGGGAGGGTGAGTTGTGAGGAGGATGCAGAGAGGTTTCAGGGTTATTTGGACAAGTTGAGTGAGTGGGCTAATGCATGGCAGACGCAGTATAATGTGGATAAATGTGAGGTTATCCACTTTGGTAGCAAAAACAGGAAGGCAGATTATTATCTGAACGGCTATAAACTGAGAGAGGGGCAGAGGGGAATATGCAGCGAGACCTGGGTGTTCTCATACACCAGTCGCTGAAGGTAAGCATGCAGGTGCGACAGGCGGTAAAAAAGGCAAATGGTATGTTGACCTTCATAGCGAGAGGATTCGAGTACAGGAGGAGGGATGTCTTGCTGCAATTATACAGGGCCTGGAATATTGTGTGCAGTTTTGGTCTCCTCATCTGAGGAAGGATGTTCTTGCTATAGAGGGAGTGCAGCGAAGATTTACCAGACTGATTCCTGGGATGGTGGGACTGATGTATGAGGAGAGATTGAGTCGTTTAGGATTATATTTGCTGGAGTTCAGAAGAGTGAGGGGGGATCTCATGGAAACCTATAAAATTCTAACAGGACTTGACAAGGTAGATGCAGGAAGGATGTTCCCAATGGTGAGGGAGTCCAGAACCAGGGGTCATAGTTTAAGGATGCAGGGTAAATCTTTCAGGACTGAGATGAGGAGAAATTTCTTCACCCAGACAGTGGTGACCATGTGGAGTTCGCTACCACAGAAAGTAGTTGAGGCCAAAACATTGAATGTTTTCAAGAAGGAGTTAGATATCGCTCTTGGGTGTAAAGGGATCAAAGGGTGTGGGGCTAACCCGGAATAGACTACTGAGTTGGATGATCAGCCATGATCATAATGAATGGCAGAGCAGGCTCGAAGGGCCAAATGGCCTACTCCTATTTTCTATGTTTCTATGTCTCATTCATAACTTTAAACATGGACTGTATCCACCTTCTTCTGGAACTGAATTTTCTTTTTGTTTTAAATGAATCACAATGGACATTAAAGGAGGACATGGGCTGCAAAGATGGCTGCTGAAGGTCAGCTGACCTTTGGCCTGTGTATTCAAGAATTGACTCACTGTCTGAAATGACAAGAATACCTTCCAGACTGAGAGGTGTCATCACTGCCCATCCTGAAACCATATGGAGACATTTCTGAATTGAATGGATTTCTGCTGAAACAAAGAAGATGATTGTCTTAACCTTCCTCAGGATGAATGTCTTGTCTTACAGCAATAAACCAGGATGGGGCTAATCAACCTAAACCTCCCACCATATTTGGAAAAGGAACTGATGTCATATGGTGAGACAGCCACGTTGGTCTCCTTTTTTTCAAAAAAAAACTTTTTAAAATACAGACTGCAGAAAAAACAGCAAGCAGACAAGGCAGTACCATTGTGCCTTAAAAGAACTGGAGACTGTAACATCTTCAGTTTCTGAGCCTGTTCCTTTTCAAGTCTGCCAGCACAGAAAACCAACCTCCGAGTGATGAGATGACAAGCAACTAAATTCCTGACCTGCTGAAAATCCGGCAACGACTTCGATATATGACTGCAGCTATCGAATCCACCTAACTACAGATCAGGAATGAAAACTTTGCCTTCACCAGACGAGCCAAATCAGGTGACTTACGAACTATTCCTTTGGTTCGCAATTTGTAAAAGTGCACTATCCTTTTAACGGCTTTCTTTGTGTGAGTGGTGAGTGACATAGCATTAGACTTTCAGGGTGCAAGTGTAAATAAAAATAATCCTCTTTATTTAAACCCACAAAAAGCTTGCTGCCGGTTGTTCAAATTGGCCACAGACTCGGATTAAGAAACACACACATCTTCCATATCAAGAACACACTGATTATGGACAATAAAGGGAAAAGAATGGGGTTTTCAGTTCTCTTTCAATTCTGTCCAGAACAGTGATTTAGAAGATTTGTGCTAATTTGCCACCTTAGCAAATGAAAATAACTTTTGTTGATAACCAGATGTCAGTTGGCACTGGCTGTAAAGAAGGGAAAGTGGTAAACACAATTAACCTGAAGAACAGCACACCTCAGAGTAACAGTCTTAAAAGTTAATAAAACAATACATTAAACATCGACTGAGAATGAAAATGACATTACTGTTTTCTACCTGGCTTGTTCCCCATTTGTAAAAATTAACACACAAGAGCATACACACCACTGACATTTGCACATTTATTCCCTTTAATGAATACATAAATATTAATTTCCTGTTTGACGTAAAACAGCAGGATGTCATTATACTGGACAATTATGCAATATTTATGGCCTTTAAATTATTTTTAATTTTTAAAATCAATTATCACATAATACACCAGAATTAAAGTGGTTATAATAAATTAACAATTAGATTTGTCATGGTTTGCAATATATATATTTTCCAATTAATTGGCAAATTGCAAGTTTCCAACAGGAAACAGGGCGGCACAGTGGCGCAATGGTTTGCACCGCAGCCTCACAGTTCCAGTGACCCGGGTTCAATTCTGGGTACTGCCTGTGTGGAGTTTGCAAGTGTTTGCAACTGTGTCTGCATGGGTTTCCTCCGGGTGCTCCGGTTTCCTCCCACATGCCAAAAGACTTGCAGGTTGGTAGGTAAATTGGCCATTATAAATTGCCACTAGTATAGGTCGGTGGTAGAGAAATCTAGGGACAGGTGGGGATGTTTGGTAGGAATATGGGATTACTGTAGGATTAGTATAAATGGGTGGTTGATGGTCGGCACAGACTCGGTGGGCCGAAGGGCCTGTTTCAGTGCTGTATCTCTAAACATAAACAGCTCATGTTCCAATGGAAGCTTGTCAATGACTAAAATGTAACTCCATCAGGAGACCAAACTGTAAATAACAGGGTTACATCTGCTGTGGACCATTTGTGAGTTTTCAGACTGCCTCATCAGGGGTGGAAACTCCACCTTCTGCTCATAAGACAAATTCTATTAGGGGTGTGGGATCTGGGGCAGGGAATGCTTTATGTTGGGAGTTGCAGCTTCTTTGATTCAATCAGAATCTGGTGGGATGAGGTGTCCAGACCAGTGCAAATGGGCCCCATTGGGAGTGGAATGGAGGCCAAGCAAATGGCCTAGACTTCCAAGGAATAGTACAATTCCTCTAAGGATATCTTGATTGGTTCTCTTACTCAGGAACTGACCATCCAAAATGTTCATCCAGCTAAATCATCAGACTGATGGTAATCACTTGGCTATCTGGTGCAATTTTAAAATTTTTTCCAGAAACAGGCCATTCAGTCCAACAGGTCTATCCTGGTGTCTGTGCTCCATATGCACTGAGGTATGTTTCTGAAGAGTTCGGGGCATATTCATGCTGGTTACTGAAGCATTCACAAGTTGAAAAGTAGCCAATATAAAAAATAATAAAGCAGAAGTATTCATTCATTCAAAGAATATGATTCTGAGGACGAGTTAAATTGAAAAATGTCTTTCATTTATATGGTAACTTTCATGACCGTAGGATATCCCAAATGCGCAATGAAGTACTTTTTTTGAATGTAGTAGCTATTGTAAAGTAGGAAATGTAGTTATAAAATAGTATCTTTGTTAGTCACAAGAGCTTGGATTTTCCACTTACCCACCTGCTGTTCCTTCGGCAGATCTGGGGTGAATGGAACCAGAGTTTGTCTGTCCACCCCACTTTCCAATTGGTAGGCCTGTTGGTGCATCATGCGCCTTCACAAATGTGGGTGAAGAAGTTGCCTGGTGTCCAGCAACATAAGCTCAGCAGAGGACATTTGGAGAGAGGAGGTGTGGGGTGTAATGTGCAGACACTGTCAGGAGCAAGAATTCGGGCCAAACTACATTTCTTCTGCAGGAAGTTCAGCAGCTGCTTCTTGCTTTGGCAAGCCTTTGCTCAATGCAAGTCTTATGTTCCCAAAGATGTGTCTGAGACACAAAATCCAGGCCGAAATTACGAATCTAATAACAGGTCTACATAACCATGAACAGTTATGCATTTTTGACCTTGTGTTAACAATTTGTACTGTTTTTAATGCAACAGATAACAATCATACATTATCGTAAAAAATGAAATGAAATATTGAATTCTACAATATCATAAAGAGACACTTTATCTTGTTATTTGAGGTAAATGCTGCAAAGTGTACACTACTGGATACAAATTTGGCAGCTTACTATTGGGATTCTAAGTCATTCTGGTTGATGCAATGGACTGTGATAATATCAACACCTGACCAGACCACTGTCATGGACACTATTCGAAGCTCTTCACACTGGCAACTAGGTTTGCTTTGCTGCTATCCATTCACAGGAGCTAGGGCTGCTTTCACTCCAGTAGTAGAAGACTATCCAATATAAACATTGCCGCCCAGTGTGATATTTTTAATCAATGATTCAATTTGATTTGTCATAGTCTGTACCAGACCAAAGATTCCTGGAGTATTTGTTCAATTCATAATAAGGGTAGGAATTCTGATTGGTGAAGTTTAAAATAATCAGATTAATAATAACACACAGAAATGTAGCTTGAGGACACTAAGCATTCCTAAATGGACTTTGCTGATTGGAATTTCTACCCTCTAAACATTGTTTAACTGTTCACTCCTATTGCATAACATATGAGAATGTGAGAATACATTCAGCCAGGTGGAGGTGGGTGGTGGTGGATGGAGAACGGTTGGGCCTCTGTTCAAGGAAGAAGCGGAGAGCTCTCAGATTATCTTGGTGGGGAATGGTGGTATAGAGGAATTGGATGTCCATGGTGAATAGGAGCTGGTGAGGACCAGGCAACTGCAAACTGTTGAAATGATGGAGGACATTGGAAGAGACACGGATGTAAGTGGGATGAGACTGGAAAAGGGGAGAAAAATAGAGTTGAGCTAGGAAGAAATCTGTTCAGTGGGGCAGGAATAGGCTGAAACAATGAGTCTACCATGGCCTCCTGTTTGTGGATCTTGGGAAGGAGGTGGAAGTGGGATGGGGAACGATGAGGTTGGAGACCATGGAGAGAAGATCTCCAGAAGAGATGAGGTCAGTGACAGTCCTGAACACAATGGCTTGATATTCTGTAGTGGGCCATGGTCCATGGGAGGTAGGAGGAAGTGTCAGAGTTAGAATCTTTTATGCTTTTTAGTGGAGCACTTGTAACACTATAAAGCAATAGGTATCAATGTATATGATATAAGCATTGTTTAATAGAGTCCAAATGCAGGTAGGACACACTAAACTGGTAGCCTACAGTTTAAATATTTGTGGAGAGAGCACATTCATGGTTAAGAAACCTTGAAAACGCTTTTCTATATTTTTGCAATTGTAGGCATGCACCATTTCGCAAGCATGGTAGTGATTACAGCAAATAGGATTTGGGTTAATAGATTTAGAAATATATCAGGGAAATCTTGTGGGAAGTTGACTGAATAGGCTCAATGGATCAATGTCTATTCCTGACTGAATGTGCTTGTGTTTCTATCTTACACTTGCACACAATTTGTGCTGTAAATTTATGATTAAAGTTCTCACCTGATTTGTACTTTTAAGACCTCGATTTCAAATGTCACTGCTTAGGTTTTCAATGTTAGTTATTTATTTATTTAGAGATACAGCACTGAAACAGGCCCTTCGGCCCACCGAGTCTGTGCTGACCATCAACCACCCATTTATACTAATCCCATATTCCTACCACATCCCCACCTTCCCCTACCACCTACCTATACTAGGGGCAATTTATAATGGCCAATTTACCTATCAACCTGCAAGTCTTTGGCTGTGGGAGGAAACCCGAGCACACAGCAAAAACCCACTTGGTCACAGGAAGAACTTGCAAACTCCACACAGGCAGTACCCAGAATCGAACCTGGGTCACTGGAGCTGTGAGGCTGCGGTGCTAACCACTGCGCCACTGTGCTGCCCAGATAGTTACTTTATACATTGAAAATTTTACACAGGAATTACAACATGGGAAACGGAAATTCAGCCCAAACAGTCACTGTTAGAAAGAAAGAACTTGCATTTATACAGTGACATCACATTCACAATTTCCAAAAGAGTTTTACAACTTATGAATCGCTTATGAAGTTCAGTCAGTATTATGTAGACAAACATGGCAGCCATGTTGCACATAGCAAAGTCCCATAAACAGTAAATGAGATGAATGACCAGATTATCAGTATTTTGATAGTGTTGGTCATGAGGAATGTTGCTTATGACATTGGGAGAAATCCTTCTCTTTTTTTGAATAGTGCCATGGGGTCTTTTCCATCCACCCGAACAGACAAACGGGACGTTGGTTCAACAACTCATCTGAAAAAACTGCACCTGCAACAATGCAGCACTCCTTTGGTACTGCACTGATGCTAGGACTAGGAAATGAACAATATGAGTAGAGTCGATTAGTAACTTCTGTTTATGTTAGTAAATTAATTCCTAGCATCTATTTTGAAATTCCTGCAGTTATTTATTTCTTAATTCTGGGCAGTAACTGCCTGGTAAACCTGGCACAGATCTTTGTACTTTTGGAGTGATTTGGTAATCCAGGAACTGAGGTTTAATGTGCCAGCTTTGCAGCTTACATGATTGTTCTATCTGTGGATGTATTAATTGGCTGTGAAGTATCACCTAAAAGGTAATTCAGCTATACTTACTGTCATACAGGTCACATTTATTTTGTGATTCCCATCAAATCAGGACTGAGGGTAGATCCTTGCAGGTTGATGACAGTGCTGATTAGATTGAGCTCAGCTGCAGTTCATTTTCAGTCAGCCACAGCCACCAAACCTTTGTAGTGCTGGTGCCAGAAGGGAAGTTGACAGCACAGGAGCCCAGAGACCATCAGGTAAGGATACAAGTAAAGTGACTACCTGAGCCACAAGGTACACTGCAATGGAGGTCTTTAGAGGAGCACTGCTCATGAAGGATAAGGTTGATGGAGGATACTGACACTGGCTGCCTATTGCAGTAGTATCTGCAGGAGTCAACAATTAAGATTGTAGTCATACTGCTGGTTTATGTTACCACAGTTTTGAACTTCTACATTCCATCAGGAGACATATATCTGCCGTCAGCCAGTTTTGTGTAATGGAATGGAACTATTCCCCTGTTTAATTTGCAGCCATCTCAATGGAGTTCCTGTCACTGCTTACAGAAAAGACAACACAAGTTTTTCCATCAATGCTGGCTTTCCTAAACCACAAGGTCTCAATGACAGTACCCACAGCACTCTTAGAAGAGGATGGTGCTCAATGACTTCTCAAATGGTTTGCGATCCACAGATGACAATCATGCATATCAAAGCTAAACACCCAAAGAATTCTCAAGACCCCTTCATTTCTCATTGCTGTGTGCTGGAGTCTCAGAACAATGCTAGATGGGTGGAGATCTAGGATACTCATTCCAACAGTAGCTTCACATATCATTGAACAATCCTCAGACCCAGTCTAGATCAGGTACAATGAATCAAAACCAACTTGGCCAGTGCTGAGGAAAGGTCACAGACCTGAAACGTTAACTCTGCTTCTCTCTCCACAGATGCTGCCTGACCTGCTGAGCATTTCCAGCACTTTCTATTTTTATTTTGACAATTATTTGTTTTTTTAATGCTTCATATGGCTATATTAGAGGCACAACCAAGTTAATGACAAAGTGAAAGACAAAGAATAAGTGAATGTAGGTTTTCAACCAGATGTTCAACAGTCTCTGTGGGAGGAAAGATTGGTGTGCCAGATCACTTTCACTGGACAACAGTGCAGAGTTCAGCCTTCAGGTCAATAGAATAACTCAGCTTCTGGAACAATCTTGTCCACACTACCTGTACATCTACCAGTGCAGAAGAATTATTTCAGGTGCAAACAATGATAATATACAACAATGAAACACATACTGAAAAAATTCAGTGAAGACACAAGTAATTATTAGAGACTTTTTAAAAATTCATTCATGGGATGCGGGCGTCTGTAGATAGGCCAGCATTTATTACCCATCCCTAATTGCCCTTGAGAAGGTGGTGGTGAGCTGCCTTCATGAACCGCTGCAGTCCATGTGAGGTAGGTGCACCCACAGTGCTGTTCGGAAGGGAGTTCCAAGTCAAGATGGTGTGTGACTTGGAGGGGAACTTGCAGGTGGTGGTGTTCCCATGTATTTGCTGCCCTTGTCTTTCTAGTTGGTAGAGGTTGTGGGTTTGCAAGGTGCTGTCTAAGGACCCTTGTTGCGTTGCTGCAGTGCACCTTGTAGATGGTATAAACTGTTGCCACCGTGTATCGGCGGTGGAAGGAGTGAATGTTTGTGAATGGGGTGCCAATCAAGCGGGCTGCTTTGTCCTGGATGGTGTTGAGCTTCTTGAGTGTTGTTGGAGCTGCACCCATCCAGGCAAGTGGAGAGTATTTCATCACACTCCTGACTTGTTCTTTGTAGATGGTGGACAGGCTTTGGGGAGTCAGGAGATGAGTTACTCACCGCAGGATTCCTAGCCTCTGACCAGCTCTTGTAGCCACGGTATTTATATGGCAACTCCAGTTCAGTATCTGGTCAATGGTAGCCCCTAGGATGTTGATAGTGGGGGATTCAGTGATGGTAATACATTTGAATGTCAAGGGGAGATGGTTAGATTCTCTCTTGTTGGGGATGGCCATTGCCTAGCACTTGTGTGGCGCGAATGTTACTTGCCACTTTTCAGGCTAAGCCTGGATATTGTCCAGGTCTTGCTGCATTTCTACACGGATTGCTTCAGTATCTGAGGAGTCGCGAATGGTGCTGAAAATTGTGCAATCATCAGCAAACATCCCCACTTCTGACCTTATGACAGAAGGAAGGTCATTGATGAAGCAACTGGAGATGGTTGGACCTAGGACACTACCCTGAGGAACTCCTGCAGTGATGTCCTGGAGATTGACCTCCAACAACCACAACCATCTTCCTTTGCGCTAGGTATGACTCCAACCAGTGGAGAGTTTTCCCCCTAATTCCCACTGACTTCAGTTTTGCTAGGGCTCCTTGATGCTATACTCAGTCAAATCCTGCCTTGATGTCAAGGGCAGTCACTCCCACTTTGCCTCTGGAGTTCAGCTGTTTTGTAAATGTTTGAACCAAGGCTGTAATGAGGTTAGGAGCTGAGTGGCCCTGGCAGAACCCAAACTGAGCGTCACTGAGCAGGTTATTGCTAAGCGAATGCTTTTTGATGGCACTGTTGATGACACCTTCCATCACTTTACTGATGATTGATGGGACGGTAATTGGTCGGGTTGGACTTGTCCCGCTTTTTGTGTACAGGACATACCTGGGCAATTTTCCACATTGCCGTGTAGATGCCAGTGTTGACGCTGTACTGGAACAGCTTGGTTAGGGTCACGGCAAGTTCTGGAGCACAGGTCTTCAGTACTATTGCTGGAATATTGTCAGGGCCCATAGCCTTTGCAGTATCCAGTGCCTTCAGTCATTTCTTGATATCACGCAGAGTGAATCAAATTGGCTGAAGTCTGGCATCTGTGATGGTGGGGAGATCAGGAGGAGGCTGAGATGGATCATCAACTTGGCACTTCTGGCTGAAGATTGTTGCAAATGCTTTAGCCTTATCTTCCGCACTGATGGGCTCCCCCATCATTGAGGATGGGGATGTTTGTGGAGCCACCTCCTCCAGTTAGTTGTTTAATTGTCCACCACCATTCATGGCTGGATGTGGCAGGACCACAGAGCTTAGATCTGATCCATTGGTTATGGGCTTGCTTAGCTTTGTCTATCGCATGCTGCTTACGCAGTTTGGCACGCAAGTAGTACTGGGTTGTAGCTTCACAAGGTTGACACCTCATTTTAAGGTATGCCTGGTGCTGCTCCTGGCATGCCCTCCGACACTTTTCTTTGAACCAGGGTTGCTCTCCTGGCTTGATGGTAATGGTAGAGTGGGGGACATGCCAGGCCAGAAGGTCACAGATTCTGGTTGAGTATAATGCTGCTGCTGCTGATTGCCCACAGCACCTCATGGATGCCCAGTTTTGCATTGCTAGATCTGTTTGAAGTCTATCCCATTTAGCACGATGATAGTGCCACACAACATGATGGATGTATCCTCGATGTGAAGGCGGGACCTCGTCTCCACAAGGACTGTGCAGTGGTCACTCCTACCAATACTGTCATGGACAAATGCATCTGCGGCAGGCAGATTGGTGAGGACAAGGTCAAGTATGTTTTTTCCCTCACCACCTGCGCAGACCCAGTCTAGCAGCTATGTCCTTTAGGACTCAGCCAGTTTGGTCAGTAGTGGTGCGACCGAGCCACTCCTGGTGATGGGCATTGAAGTCCCCCACCCAGAGTACATTCTGTGCCCTTGCCACCCTCAGTGCTTCCTCCAAGTGGTGTTCAACATGGAGGAGTACTGAGTCATCAGCTGAGGGAGGGCGGTAGGTGGTAATCAGCAGGAGGTTTCCTTGCCCATGTTTGACCTGATGTAATTTTGACGTGTAGTCACTGTTGTAATGTGAAAAATGCAGAACCCAAATTCAGCACAGCAATGTTCCACAAACAGCAATGTTATAATTACCAGATAATCTGTTTTATGATAGTTGAGGGATAAATGTTGGTCAGGAAAACCGGGAGAACTTCCCTGCCGTTTAAAAATAATTATTACCTCTAGTAATTATTAGGAGTTGTTCCATGATCTGGCATCACAGTGGGGAAGTGTTTGCAGGGAGCACACCATGGAAAATTACAGGTATGCAGCAAGCTGGTGGCAGACTTCCAGCAGTATTTCCATTGCCATTTGGTGCCTGTATCAGGTTGGAGGAGGACAATGTCTATGATGCCACACTGCAGTGTGGTCAGTGGTGTCATTTGCAGTAAAAAGAAATATTACCACATTTTGAAAGCCTTTGTGTTGCTTCCTCCAATCCATTAGTCTGTAATCTTTGCACTGAGCAAGGTAGGCCTTTATCTCTAAGATGTTCTAAGCATTCAGCATCAATTCTGGCAGAAAATCCTTGAAATGTCAGCAGAGACTAGAACAATATCATAAAACCTTGTGCTGTAAATCTCTACAGTGTGGGGAATGTGATTTATTGCTATGAACTTATTTTTTGTGTCTTAACACATGTCCTATTGTGTGAAGTACCTGTATTGTGTAAAATACTTCAGGGATAGGAGCTAACAACCCCACTGCCTTGTGGGCGTCTCGGGAGAGACCAAGGCTAAGGGAGTAAACCCTAACAGAAAGTCTGGAGCGGAACCCCGAAGGCAGTCATGTGTCACCTTTGGCATGTTTCCAGCAGTTCCTGCAGCCATACCAGTGCCAAAGGTCGTGCTCTGCACTCCTTTGGACCCCACCGGGAAGGCCGAGAGGGGGGTTTTGACGCTTGGGCAACTCAGCCTCCATACATACACCCAGGCATGTGTCATGGAGAGGTCACTCCATAGTCGCCTCACAGCGACCGAAACAACACGGTAGGCAGCAGTTACAGGTTATATGTCCAGCTCAATTGGCGTAGAGATTGGGCATCACGGGTTGCCTTTGTCGGTGGGAGAGGTCATCGGATCTCACTGGACAGCTACCACCCACCTCAAACCGGTCAGCCCCCGGTCAGTAAGGTTCTGTCCCGTCACAGTCCACCTGCTTCAATGGGTGCTTGGAGCTCAGGGTCATTGCCCGACAAGTGGACTGTAACACCGCACCAAACAGCACGACAAAAAAAGGAAAGAAGGTACCATCCCTTCGTTTTGCAAGCTGGAACGTCAGAACTATGTGTCCTGGCCTGTGGGAAGACCTTACGCAAATCAACGATTCTCAGAAGACCGCCATCATTAACAACGAGCTCAGTAGACTCAATGTGGACATTGCAGCACTTCAGGAGACACGCCTGCCTGCGAGCGGATCTCTAAGAGAGCAAGACTACACCTTCTTCTGGCAGGGTAGGGATCCTGAAGAACCAAGACAGCATAGAGTGGGCTTTGCCATCAGAAACTCTGCTCAGCATGATGGAGCCACCTTCAAATGGCTCGGAACGTATACTGTCCATCTGACTGCTCACCACCTCTGGTCCAATACACCTACTCAGCATCTATGCTCCAACACTCTGCTCGCAACCTGAAGTTAAAGACCAGTTTGATGAGGAACTCCATAATATCATTAGTAGCATCCCAATACTGAACATTTGTTCCTACTGGGGGACTTTAACACCAGGGTTGGGGCTGACCGTGACTCATGTCCCTCCTGCCTTGGGCGCTATGGCATTGGAAGGATAAATGAGAATGGACAGAGACTGCTGGAGTTGTGTACCTACCACAACCTCTGCATCACCAACTCGTTCTTTCATACTAAAACCTGTCACCAGGTTTCATGGAGGCACCCAAGATCACATCGTTGGCACCAGCTGGACCTCATCGTCACAAGGGGAGCCTCCATAAACAGTGTCCAAATCACACACCGCTTCCACAGTGTGGACTGCGACACTGACCACTGCCAGGTGTGCAGCAAAGTTAGACTCAAACCAAAGAAGATCACTCCAAGCAGAAGGGCTGCCTGCGCATTAACACTAACAGAATTTCTTATCCACAGCTGTTACATAAGTTTTAAATTCACTTGAAAAAGCCCTTCAGAACACTCTTACAGGGGATGCAGAGACCGTGGGCCCACATCAGAGATGCCATCTATGACTCAGCAATGACCACCTAGGGCAAACGTGATAAGCAGAATGCAGACTGTATTCCATCTCACTTTGAAGAGCTGGAACCTGTCATAGCTGCTAAGCGCATTGCACTGCTGAACTACAAGAAAGCCCCCAGCGAGTTAACATCCGTAGCACTTAAAGTAGCCAGAAGCACTGCACAAAGAACAGCCAGGCGCTGTACAAATGACTACTGGCGACACTGGGATCTTCTTCTCCCTGCGGCTCTCACATGCTTTCAAGTCTTTAGAAGAAGGAATTTTCCTCCACACAGGATCAGATGGCAGGTTGTTCAACCTTGCCCATCTTAGAGCGAAGACCAAAGTATGGAAGGTCCTCATCAGGGAACTCCTCTTTGCTGACGATGCTGCATTAACATCCCGCACAGAAGAGTGTCTACAGAGTCTCATCGACAGGTTTGCGGCTGCCTGCAACGAATTTGGCCTAACCATCAGTCTCAAGAAAATGAACATCATGGGACACGATGTCAGAAATGCTCCATCCGTCAATATCGGCGACCACGCTCTGGAAGTGGTTCAAGAGTTCACCTACCTAGGCTCAACTATCACCAGTAACCTGTCTCTCTATGCAGAAATCAACAAGCACATGGGAAAGGCGTCCACTGCTATGTCCAGACTGGCCAAGAGAGAGCGGGAAAATGGTGCACTGACACGGAACACAAAAGTCCAAGTGTTTCAAGCCTGTTTCCTCAGTACCTTGCTCTACAGCAGCGAGGCCTGGACAATGTATTTCAGCCAAGAGCGACGTCTCAATTCATTCCATCCTCGCTGCCTCCGGAGAATCCTTGGCATCAGGTGGCAGGACCGTATCTCCAATGCAGAAGTCTTCGAGGTGGCCAGCATCCCCAGCATATACACCCTACTGAGCCAGCGACACTTGAGATGGCTTGGCCATGTGAGTCACATGGAAGTTGGCAGGATCCCCAAGGACACATTTAACAGCGAGCTCGTCACTGGCATCAGACCCACCGGCTGTCCATGTCTCCGCTTTAAAGACGTCTACAAATGTGACATGAAGTCCTGTGACATTGACCACAAGTCGTGGGAGTCAGTTGCCAGTGATCGCCAGAGCTGGCGGACAGCCATAAAGGCGGGGCTAAAGAGTGGCGAGTCGAAGAGACTTGGCTCTTCGACAACCAATTTTATCTGCAGCGCCTGTGGAAGAGTCTGTCACTCTAGAATTGGCCTTTACAGCCACTCCAGGCGCTGCTCCACAAACCATTGACCACCTCTAGGCACTTACCTATTGTCTCTTGAGACGAGGAGGCCAAAGAAGAAGACCTGTATGGGTGCTTTTTAGTAAAAGAGATAAGTTAAGTGGACCCTGTCTGCTAGATGCCCTTTTGGGTTCTGTTGGCACCTAACTAAAGGGACAGCCAGGAATGTCCCGTGTTGTTGGTGCAGGGACAATACTGCTTTCAGGAGCACCATCTGTCACTGCACTAACAGAACAGTGCCAAGCAGATGGCATTGCTTGAGGCTGATTTCTCATGTTGTCCAATGTTTTATCGGAGTACAGCATACTATACTTGTACACAATCTTTAAATGCATAGCTCATAGTTTCAGGATCTTGGCTCCTAAGCTGACTGAAACCAACATTTTAGAGTTTCGAGTTTTCTCCCCAGGGTCTGGAGTGCAGCAGAGAGAATGTCCTTAAGCAAGACTCTTCTTTTCACCACAGAGACCCCACCTGCTAGTTTCAATAACATTGTCAGATGGCCAATAATGGTGTGTAGGGTCGAAAACCGCTTCACCAGACATCAGCCATGTTGTTAATAATATCAGAGTTCTCACTGGCAGACTCCTCCCCAATATGCTGTTGAGCTTCCAACATGAAAGCAAGTTACTGGCTTTGTTTGTTACTGTACATGCAAAATTCTCTCAGTGAAAGTAAAAGCTCTGATTCCACCAGCTCTTCTACACTGTCTGTTGCAATGCAACATGTCCATTGAAAATTTGGCTTTTCCTTAAACTTTCAGACCCATCCATGATACATCATGCACCTCAATATTATTACCCATGAGGTTTGTACCTCTATGCTGATGTCTGCATGATCTCTCACTCTCTCCCTTCCCTCAAATTCCTCCCGTTTCCATTTCCTCAGACACTTCACATTCCCTTTTCCATCAGAAATCACACATCTTCCCTTCCCTCAGATCTCTCTCTCTCTCAATCTTTTCTCTCAGATCACAGATTCAGATCTCTCACATTCCCTGTTTAAGGCCTATTCTTGCTCCAAGTTCTTTTCCCCTTTATCAGATCCCTCATGCTCTCCTTTCCTTCTTCTCCATTAGCATCTCCTCAGTGGATTTTATCATGGGCAGATAACATCAAGATATTCTGAGAATGATTTGTTGATTCTGCTATCCATCAATATTTATGGCAACTATTGTTTTTTCATGATTTGCAAAGATATGGCCCCAACAGGTAACCTGATTCGAGTTAGTCAATTTTAAAATTTCAAATTCTGAAACACTTGAATAATCACCAGTGATCATGAGTAGGCCGCCACCAGGTGGAATGCATCAATAAATGTGAATACTTATTTTCTGTCATCTATTTCTTACTTGTCAAACAATATTCTGGAAAGGCATCAATGTTACAAATTTGGATGTGATACCTCCATTCGTTTAGTTGTGTAGTCATTTCCATAAGTGATCTGAACATTTTCTTTTTATGGCACTTGATGCACACTGCCCTCTATGTACTTGTACAATTGTGGGACCAGTGGTGGCAGGGGTGCAGCAATGATTTTCCATAATTGGCCATAATTTTTCAATCTTCCTTAGATTCAGGGCTGCTGCCAGAGGACTGGAGAATTGCAAATGTAACATCCTTGTTCAAAAAAGGGTGTAAAGATAAGCCCAGTCAGTTTAAGCTCAGTAATAAGGAAGCTTCTAGAAATGTGGGGGTGGCACTAAATAAATTTCTCCTTCAGACAGCCAGCACAGGCATGACGGACCAAATGGCCTCCTTCTGTGCTGTCGCCATTCGATAATTCAAGCTAATATTAGGTAGAATGAGACTTGGTCTAATACTGACACTCCTAAAAACGGACACCTGCAAAGAGTGGATACATTGAGCGTCACAAATAACCTACATGACAAAAATACAAGAGGCGCTTTGAAATCACGTATAGTTGTAAATTCCAAACTACAGATGGCGTTCAACGCACCAAGCCATTTTATATATTAAAGTGTGAGGTAAAAGCAGGTTGTATGAAAGAAACAGCTTTTGTGGAATGGCAAGCTCTTTACCCAGCATCTGAATGGCACATTTTTGGAACTGAATGCTTTCACAGCTCTAGCCATTTGATAAATGCCATTTGTTCCACAAAACCCACTTCCACCTCACGCTGAGCTGCATACACTGACTTCACCAGGCTCCCGAATCAAGGAAAGCACTTGCAGACGAGGAGAGGGGCTGTCCTTTCCTACTCCACTGCCGTGTCCACATTGTTAAGGAGCTTTGGCTTTGGAGAGCTTTGGTCTCTCTGCTCTCTACAGACTAAGGGACAGGTCTGCGAGTCTCAGCTATTAGCCATTCTTTCTGCAGACACACTGCTCAACCAAAAAACTAGGAATGTATTTTTAAAGCCCGCTGGGTGCGGGATCAGATTTGAGCAGGATTTCAAAATCGCTCTCTCTGAGGTCGGCACAGGGTCCCGTTACCTTGGAATGCGATGCCCTTTTCAAAGGAACACCAGACTGCAACCCCGCATACCTCCAATTAAGTGCCTGATGAGCTCATATTAACAGGATTGTCAGCAGCAGTTTTGAAGATTTAAAAGTAGGAAACGGGGAGGATGCCATGTCTGGACCACAGCAGTGTTTCGGAGATTTGAACAATGGGGAGGTCCATAAGGGCTATGGGAAGGACTGATTAAAATAATGCACAGGCACAAAATTCAGCTCAGCTACTTCAAAAGTGCCTCAAAGTAGCTATTGCTGGAGCAGTAAGACTTGCGTTTCTCAGTGGTGAGTGGTAGGAATCTGGAGAGGGACATGAGCCTGCTGGTATCACAGGGACAGCTGGGGTTGGCAGGAGAAGGCCTGATGAACACACAAAGCCCAGCTGAGGGAGTTCAGATGGGAACAGGCTACTCTGACATTGGACAGAGCAGCTGGCATAAGCTTCAGCAGATGCAACCTCCTGGAGAGCAGGAGGCCAGAGGAGCACAGTGGGGACTGCAAGGGAACAAAGACACTACTCAAGATATCTGGTGCACAGCCCAAGAGTCAGCTACCTGCAAATGACAGAGCACCAGTGCTGTAGGAGGCTGCACCTATCCAGGCAGATGGTGTCGGACCTTTGTGCTCTGATCCATAATGACCTGAGACCTCGCATCCCCTATGACAGACCCTTACCTGCAGCCGTCAAGGTCTCCATTGCCCTGAACTTCTATGCAACCAGGTCATTCCAGAGATCAGCTAGATGGCACCTTGCAGTCGGCAGGTCATGGCTGCCATATTCAGGAGGACAGGGGACTACATCAACTTTGACACAGATGGGCCTGCGCCAGCACAGAGGGCATTGGGTTTTCCCTCCCTCGCTGGATTCCCCCAGGTGCAGGGCATCATTGATTGCAACCATGTGGCCATCAAGGCACCCAGTGACCAGCCAATGAAATCCATCAATAGAACCGGCTTCCACTCCCTCAAAATCCAACTGGTTTGCAACCACAACAAAAGCTTCTTCTAACATAATATACAATAATAAAGTGTGCGCCCACTTTCCTCGCAGCTGCCATGACTCCTTCATTCTCTGCCAGTCCAGGCTGCCTCAGATCATCATTCCATCCCCAAATTGCATGGTTTGATCCAAGGGGACAAAGGAAATCCCTTGACAAGATGGCTATTAACCCCTCTGTGGGAGCCCAAGACAGAGCCACAGAGGTGATACAACCAATGGCACCTGCTCAGCAGAGCAACCATTGAGCAGGCCCAGGCTTCTGAAGATGTGATTCCAGTGCCTGGCACAGTTATCCTCCAATACCCTCCTGCAATGGTCTCTGTCATTGTAGTGGTCTGCTGCATTCTCCATAACATAGCCCTTCAGAGGAGTGTGGATCTTGAGGACAGTGAGGCCCTGGAAGGAAACAGCTCATTGGGAGAGGAGGAGGAGGCAGAGGGGAATAACACTGAACAGAGGCGTGCCCCTGCTGCATGACAAGGTGGCCTTCTCCTGCCTCCCTTTGGGTAGAGGACCTCCCTCCTCTTCCTCATGGCTTCCAGCATTAGATCTAGGGCAGCATCGATGAAGCGAGGTTCTGCCCTGCTGCTAATGCTAGGCCTCCAGCTCCTCTGTGACATATCACTTCCCTCTGGTGCTGTGGCAGGCAGATCTCTCCTTCAGGACAACCAGCAGCTTCAGTAATGTGTGCTGTGGGAGTCTACATGAGTCCCACCCTCACTTTCAGCCCCACTGGCTCAAAGAGGACAGGAAACCGTTGCCATACCAATTAAGGACTTAACCATTTGAAAATCTGAATCCAAATCTGTTTCCCACCAGAGGCAGATTGGTGACCCAAAACCAGACCTGGTTCCTGTTTCCTGCCTCTGTAACGAAGATCCAACTTCTCCAGTTTCACTCCTCCACATAATGTGACCTGTGTGAGTTTTCCCTACCAAGTATTCTCAATCTGTTCTAAGACTTCAATATACCAGCACAACCTGTCATCACAGTTACTGAAATTGTACTCTGCTCCAAGTTTTGAAATTAAAAAGGGAATTTAGACTGCAAAACTGTTAAGTGAACAGAGCTGAAAACTGAGAGGGGAATTCATAGTAATGTTGCAGCTGATTAGGTCCTGATCATAATCTCAGCTGGTTCTTCAAGATTGGGAACATTTTTTTACAGTACATACAATGACCATTTCAAAAAGAGAAATATCTTACAAAAAAAGGACAGCTAATGTTAGTTGCCAATGTGTCTGTAATTTATAGGCTTCACTAGACATTAACCAGCATTATTATGTAGTAAAATGAATGTATAAAGCAACAATATGAAAATAATTCACTACCCTACTCCTGTGGGTCATCTTACTCAAATAGAATAACCTCTGTATTCTGTCCTGCAATTCAGGGCAGAACCTCCAAACTTGTTTCAAGAAAGGGTCCTTGTCTCTGTGCCTCTCTTAATCCTTACTTAATGACAGTCAGAGATCAAAGGATCCCACTAAAATGTATGAGAGGCATCCACTGAATTACTCAGATAAGCTAACAAATTGTATATTGGTTAGTCACCGGGAGAAACAATTTCCAATTAGCATATTATCCACATTTCATTTGAGTACTGATCCATATGCCATCATGGGCCTGTCCTAAGAAACTAATCACTTTAAAAGGAAGCTTTAATTTAAAAGCACATTTTAAAATAGTTCACATCTAAATCTTTTGTGGAAAAATGGTTTAAAAAAAAATGCACCAACAAGATTCTAAAGTTCAATCTTTTGCATCATTTGAGACCGATATGACTAGTTAATCTTGTGATATATAATGGCTTTCATAAGGGTTAGCCAGATTTCTGATCTTACTTGGAGAACAAACACAATCTATTTTCATTCTGCAATGATTCCATCCACTATCGACATGTTAGGTCACTTTTATTGATTGTTTTATTCGCAGCATGAATCCCCACGTAGAGTTGGAGATCATCAGTCTCCAAGTTTTGGTGCAGCTGCTGTTAACGGTACTCAAGGGCTTAGATCATCTATATCTCCAATGATAATCATTTTCCACCAGTTCACTTTGCTTCTTCTCCATTTCCTTTCCAAGAATTTATCTCATTGTGCAATAGCCTGCATACATAAATCTACATGTAATTTCACTTGAACAGCTATTAGATGTAGTTGATGCCTTGTTGTAGACATTTGAAGATTCCTTGAACACTTCATTAGCAATGCTGCTCTCCTTCAATTTATTTACTCCATTACTCATACTCAACAATTGCCTTTCTTATGCTGTCTGCAGGCTTGGAAAAGAATCAGTATTTTCCAATCATGAAATATAAACAGCTCATCAATTGTGAATCTCTTATTTCCTTTGTTGCTATGAATTTACCAAGCAATGACTTGGTGCATCAGAATCATAGGGAAACAACTTCACTGAGTTTTTCTGTAGCTGTCACATAATATTCTATTAAATATTCTTGAAAGTAAATTTATCAATGTTTCTTCAGAATTCAACATCAAACAGTGCATTCACTGATGCATTTTCAATCTGTGGCACATTTGTTGCATCTTTACCTGACATGCTGTTCAGGTTTTTTTCATGTTTTCTCTTTTACCAGCAATGCCTTGTGGTGTGATTTGATATAGTGACTTTGTCCCTTCAGGTCTGCTTTCTGGTTATCACATTTCTTTTCCCTGTAAATGCTGCAAGTGTGACAAATTTTTCACTTTTCCAAAGGATGGACATGGTCATCCCATTGTTGGTCACTCATCATCTGGCGAATCTGAGTACTCACTGAAATAAGACTCTCTCTTGAGCTTTAGTGTTGTCTTATTTTTGCCTTTGATTATTTAATAGTTAACCACTTAACGCTAGCTTTCAGCTCATTCTGCTTTATTATCAATCCATGGACTGTACTAGCCTATTAAAAGTCTAATTTCCATTAATGCAACTTCTTTCAAGTGCAACTTTTATAATCTATATTGGGATCTGTCTGGTTCTGGTACTCGTTTCACTATTAATCATGTACAAACTGACCACTATTCCTCCTGCATTTTGTTAAGCCCAATGAAAGGGAGGTGTTTCAGTCAGTCGGTACAAAGAATGCTTTGAATGTAAAACTTGTACTTATATTGCCTTCCATATTCTCAGATTGTCTCAAAGCATTTTACAACCATTGAGTGACTTTAAAAAAAGTTAGTTACTGCTTCACAGGAAAACATAGCAGCCAATCTGCACACATTAAGATCCAAAAGTAAACAAATTAGATCAATGAGCATTTATTCTGTACTCTACTGTTTGAAGGATAAATGTTGGCTAAAATATCAGGTGAACATCCTACATTTTTTATAGTGCAATGGCATATTTTACACCCATCTGACCAGTCAGACAGTGCCTCAGGGTAAAGTAGCATTAGAAAAATGGCACTTACTGCAGTGCAGCATTCCTTCAATTCTGCACTGAAGTGTCAGCCTAGATTATATATTCAGGTCCATAGTGGTTTGAACCCCCAACCTGTTGAGTCCGAAATGAAAATACTGAGCCAAACCAACATTTGGTACTGTCAGAATTATTATTCAGTGTTAGAAATGTCTTATAACTCCTCCTACCATGCAGGTGCAGGAATCCTAAAATCAAACATTGCCCCAGCGAACCTTTTTAGTCACTTCTGTCAATAAATACACTTGACGATGATGCATTTGAAATTTCATCGCGCACTGGCAATAGATATTGTTGGCTCCATCCTGATAGACTCATAGATTATAGATATTCAAATAGTTTTTATTTGCTTAGACTGTTTTTCTCAAGGTTTTTTAAAAAATCCTGTATAGATGTTTTTACCAATTCTCATTGACAATATTTTGTGGGTGGAATTATGTTTGAAGATCAATGCATCTGTGTCTTTATTTAGGAACCATATTCTAACTTGTCCTCTGCCTGAGCCACGAACTTACCAAATTATTGGCCCAGATTTTGCAATTGTAATGATGGTAAAACTGTCAGCGTTTACAACTGTGAAGCAGACAGCAACTTTTGGCGTTCACACATGCACAGTTAAATGGGGAAATCCAGAAGCTGTTGTCAGTGATTCCCAGCTTCTTCACAGGGTGCGTTGTTGAAGACCAGGCAGCTGGAAATCTTCAGAAATTTTGAATAAACATGAATGTCCACATTTACACTACTTTGAAAAAAATATCTTGTTAAATGAGGTGTAACTGGGTTTTTATCAGTCTATTAAGTTCATAATTACTGCTGAACAATCTCTCTAGCCCTGAAAAACAAATGTTATATTCGTGGAATGTCAAATTTCTTCATTATGATCAAAAATTCCATAATTTTTTAAATATATATATTTTAAAGTTTGTTTATGATAGTTCAGCTTCTATCTTAATCCCATATGTTAATGTCAAAATCCTTATTTTTCTCTCTGTAAAATGATTAAAAAATGATGGATAATCAGTGCATTTTACTTCCTTGTTTCCTGTCTGTGAGAATTCTTCAATGTGATTGGCTGCTTAGCCTGCTTGGTGACATCACTGTTGCTGGACCCTGGAGATCCCCTAGAATCAAATTAATGTTGGGACAGGTGAAATCTACCCACAGAGATTACTAGATCTTTGTGGGTAGCTTTCTTTGAAGCCAGTGGCTGACCATGAAATCTGGGCTCTTGTGTACATTCCAGGACAAGTCTCCTTCTGCTGGATCCATGTGTAATTACATAACCTAGTAAAACTTTGCAGGCAAAGCGCTGTTTCCAGTGGGTTGATTCAGTACTAAATTGGTAGCCTCACTCAAAGAGGCCACAGGATGACCACTGCAGGAAATGGTGTTGGTATGGAGGGATGCTATTCTGAGTTTGAGGCTGAGGTTATCAGGCAAAGTAGAGAGAGCTTTAATCTGCAGCTTTTTGTTCTATATGTGACCTGAGACTGCTTAATACATATCGTATTAATACGTTCCATGTATTTGTGAGTGGAAAGTGTTACAAAAATAACTCAAAAAGATCAAGCCCTATATATAGGCGTTTATTTTTTTAGTTCTAAAATATGCTATTCTGAAACTCTCAAGACCCACTTAGCAGCAACACTTAACATTACTGTTACCTCTTTCATTAATAATATGAGCCCGACATTTATTTTATTCACTGCTGTTGCTGTCTATTGGAAATTCTGAACACTATTGACTGTTCTTCCCACTAGCAATGCAAAGAAGAAAATCTTTAAAAATGCATCTGCCTTGCTCCTGAAATATATGGAGCATGGGGGTAGGGGCATGTTAATTAGCCCCCATTCTGCAACACTGGGGAGTCAGCTCAAATGTTGAGAGAGCAATAGTCTGTTTTGTAGCTGCAGGGGAGACCTGAGTAGACTGTTTTAATATTAATGAGTGCTGTGAGCAGTTCTTGCTACTCGAGAATTAGGAAGTTGGGAGGAAGATGCCAGGGCAGCAGACATTTCAGGCACAAATCTATGAGCAAAACAGTCATCTTCAGGACCAAACTTCCATTCAATTAATGAGGTTCCCAGGCACTATACAGTTCCTAACCTTACAACACAAATAAGTGAGTCATAGCAGAGAGAGAAAAATGATATAAATGTGATAAATTTATAGTTACTGCTGCTTAACTCAAGAACTTGCTTTTATATGGCACTTTATCACATCCTCAGGCCATGTTAAAGCAGTTTACATCCTTGAAGTACTTATTTTGAAGAGTAGTCAAGGCTACTTTATAGGCAAATACAGAAAAAAGTAATGTGTATGCAACAAAGTGCTTCAAACAGCAAATGAAATGAATGGATGATCAGTATATTTTTGTACAGGTAAACATGTGAGTTGTTGAGGCTGGAAGGAAAGTCAGGCAAGCCTCCAAGTGAGCTCCCTATTCTTCTTCAACCTCTTGAGGTCGATGAATGAATGTTGGCCAGGTGAGACCTCCTGCTCTTCTTTGAGTAGCAGATTGGCATTTTTAATATCCACTTAAGCAGTAGATGGAGAACCTCACCTGAATGACGGCACATCCGACAGTGCAGCGCTCAGAAATGCATCCAAGGATACTGTGGGAAGTAAGGCTGGAAATTGCGGAGGTACTGGCCATAATCTTCCAATCCTCCTTAGATACAGGGGTGGTGCCACAGGACTGGAAAATTGCAAATGTTACACTTTTGTTCAAAAGGGGTGTAAGGATAAACCATGCAACTACAGGCCAGTCAGTTTAATCTTGGTGCTGGGAAATCTTATAGAAACGATAATTCAGGACAAAATTAACAGTCTCCTGGACAAATGTGGATTAATTAAGGAAAGCCAGCATGGTTTTGTTGAGGGAAACTTCTGTTTAACTCACTTGCTTGAGGTTTTTGATGAGATAACAGAGAAGGTTACTGAGGGTAATGCGATCGATATAGTGTATACGGACTTGCAAAAGGCATTTGATAAAGTGCTGCATTGTGAGGCTTGTGAGCAAAGTTAAAGCCCATGGGGAAAAAAAGGATACAAAGCATGGATACAAAGTTGGCTGAGTGACAGGAAACAGAGAGAAGTGGTGAATAGTTATTTTTCGGACTGGCAGTTGAATTTTAATGCAGAAAAGTGTGAATGCATTCATTTTGATAGGAAGAAAAAGGAGAGGCAATAGAAAATAAAGGGGATCCAGGAGCAGAGGGATCTGGGGGTATATGTGCACAAATCATTGAAGACGGCAAGGCAGGTTGAGAAAGTGGTTAATAAAACATAAGAGATCCTGGGCTTTATAAATAGGAGCATTGAGTACAAAAGCAACAAAGTTTTGCTGGACTTGTATAAAAGCCTGTTTCAGCCTCAACTGGAGTATTGTGTTCAATTCTGGGCACCACACTTTAGGAAGGATGTGAAGGCATGAGAGAGGGCGCAGAAAAGATTCACGAGAGTGAATTTCCTCATCCCTGGAAGCAGTGGATAGATTGAAGAAGCTAGGGCTGTTCTCCCTGGAGAAGAGAAGATTAAAAGGAGATTTGATAGAGGTGTTTAAAATCATGAGTAGAGAGGGAGAAAGTGTTCCCATTGTTGGAAGGGTTGAGAACCAGAGGATACTGATTTAAGGTGATTGGTAAAAGAAGCAATGGCGGCACGAGGAAATGTTTTTTTTACACAGCACATCGTTAGTATCTGGAATGCACTGCCTAACAGTGTGGTGATGGCTGATTCAATCGTGGCTTTCAAAAAAGAATTGGCTAATTATCTGAAAAATAAATTTGCAGGGCTACGTGGAAAGGGCAGGGGAGTGGGACTAGGTGAGTTGCTATACCAGGGAGCTGATGTGGACGTGACTGGATGAATGGCCTCCTTATGTGCTACATCCTGAAGTGAGGCTTGAACCCACAATCTTCTGACATAGAGACAAACATATTATCAATGAGCCTTGTTGGTGCACCTGTGATGCTGTATATTGCTGGACCATTTGCTATTTGTTAGGAAAATGAACTAATTCAAATAATTTATCACATGATTGATTCAAAAATGTAAATCTCATTCCTAGATATTGTATCCTTTTTCTTGGTTGATTCTAGTTTATCTCACAATCAACCATTGTCAGCAATAATTGCAGAAAAATTTCAATTTCAAGTGTGCTGCTGTTCTAATTCAGTTGATTAAATATGGTCTAAATCTTTCAGTTCAAGTGCAGGGCGAGCATTGTATTTCAGTCTTTCTTCTCTCACTCTGACTTCCTTCACCTTTGTGACTACTGGGTTCTGCAATGACAATGGGGAGGCAGTGGCGTAGTGGTAATGTCATGGAACTAGTAATTCAGAGGTCCAGGCTAATGCCCTGGGGACACAGGTTCAAATCCTACCATGGCAGCTAGTGGAATTTAAATTCAATTAATTAATTAAAAATCTGGAATTGAAAACTAGTCTGTTTCATGGCACCATTACTATCATCGATTGTTGTAAAAACCTGTCTGGTTCACTAATGTCCTTCAGGGAAGGAAATCTGCCAGCCTTACCTAACATGGCTGTGGGTCAGGCCTACATGTGACTCCAGACCCACAGCAATGTGGTTGACTCTTAACTGCCCTCTGAAATGGCCTAGCAAGCTACTCAGTTGTTCAAGGGGCAACAAATACTGGCTTTGTCAGCGATGCCCACATCCCATGAAAGAATAAAAAACAAGCTCTCAGTTGCATTTTATTTTACCCGGCTAAAGTTTGTGTATCTATTAACTGGTATAACAGTTGTAATGAGAATAGATGAATCACATACTTGACGCAGATCCTTACTCAATGCATGGGGGAAAAAAAAGAACCAGGATAATGAGCAAGGTTAGACCTTTTGTCATGTAATAAAGGCATAAGCCCATTCCATCCAGAGTCTGTGGAGGTTTATTCTATCATGGATGTCATTCTGCATCACTATCTGTTGGCCCCTTGCTTGAAAGAAAAATATGTTTCTTCTCTTACCTCCTTGGAAAATAAAAATGCTAATATCTCTATAGTCTTCAATGCCACTTTTCAACAGATCCCTTTTAAAGGTGTCAATTGACCCCAACTCAACCAACTTCTCAGGAAATCTGTATTATATGTCAACTATCCTCTGAGAGAAAAAAAAAATCTATAGCCTTTTGTGAGGTTTTTGAATCTTGTACTTTTGTACTCCAACCTTATGGTCAAATTAAATGGCTTTCTTCATCTATATCTTTATTTATTTTAACATGTATTTTATGTCCCCTAAGTATTTTTGCCAGTGAAAATGTAGTCATGAGCATGTCTTTATAACAAAGCCCCTCTCCACCAATCACTTGAGGTTGGGTGATTTAAAACTGCACACCATGTAACAGACTTGGCATCACTATTGATCTTTACAATGTCAATATACTTTTGCTGTCTTGTAGTTCAATATTCTGTAGATACACCCCAGGATCTGATTTGCTGTATTGATAACTGTCTCACACCCAACCTGATGATTTTAAGGATTTGATCAGAGATCACTGAAACCACCTAGTCAGTAACCACAGTTCAGCAGGTGATTGCCATTTGTACATTTGGACTTCTGCAGACATTAGGCGTAGTAATGTGCAATGTATTGTTATTGGGATTTTGTGAAGAATTTTTGGATTGATAATGTTGAAGTGTAGGTGGAACTATTAAAAGAAAATCATCTTACTTTCTATTGGTGGAGCATTGGTGTGTGTGAATTGACTGCTGTGATTATTTATACAACAATAATACTTGCATTTCAAACAATAATATTGGTTATGAAGTGGTTGAGGATGCAATGAAATTATATTTAAGTTCCCTCTTGCACCATGCAGCAACTCAACCCAACAATGAAGCTTTAGTCGTCTGATTGGATTGAATTTACATATCCATTTAATTGGCCAAACCTAAAACTGTGATAGTGTAATTGAATCTTTGCAATCTAAAATGGGGACTGCCCATTGCCCTGGTATGGGCTCACATTTATCCTTGAAGATGCTCAAGATATTTGCAAATCCTCAAACTTTCTCAATCTTTGGTAAACTCAACACTTTCCTCTGTAACAGAAAAAAACTTGTTTGGGCCAGATGGAGCAAGTCCATAGATTTTTGGAAGAACTATAGAATGTCAACAAACCTCTCTCTAAATCCATAGGTGATGAGCACTGAGCACATCATAGAGGCATTCCCCCAGTTTCTCTGTCTCCGATGCATCTGTTCTGATGATGCTACCTTCCATGACGGTGCTTCTGATATGTCTTTCTATTTACTCAACCGAGGATTTCCCCCCCACTGTGGTTGAAAGTGCCCTCAACCATGTCCAGCCCATTTCTCGCACCTCAACCCTCACCCCTTCCCCTCCCTCCCAGTACCGCGACAGGGTTCCCCGTGTCTTCACTTTCCACCCCACCAGCCTCCACATCCAAAGAATCATCCTCCGCCATTTCTGCAACCTCCAGCGTGATGCCACTACCAAATGCATCTTCCCCTCCTCTGTCAGCATTCCAAAGGGATCGTTCCCTCCGCGACACCCTGGTTCACTCTTCCATTACCCCCACCACCTCGTCCCCTTCCAATGGCATCTTCCCCTGCAATCGCAGGAGGTGTAATACCTGCCCGTTCACCTCCTCTCTCCTCAAGGCCCCAAACATTCCTTTCAGGTGAAGCAACAATTTACTTCTTGTACTTTCAATTTAGTATACTGTATTCGCTGCTCACAATATGGTCTTCCCTACATTGGGGAGACCAAATGTAGACTGGGTGACTGCTTTGCAGAACACCTCTGCTCAGACTGAAAGCATAACCCTGAGCTTCCGGTTGCTTGCCATTTCAACACCCACCCCACCCCACCCCCCCTGCTCTCATAGAGAGATACAGCACCAAGACAGGCCCTTCGGCCCAACGAGTCCATGCTGACCATCAACCACCCATTTATACTAATCCTACATTAATCCCATTTTTCCCTCTCACATCCCCACCTTCCCTCAATTCTCCTACCACCTACCTACACTAGGGTCAATTTTATTTTACAATGGCCAATTTACCTATCAACCTGCAAGTCTTTGGTATGAGGGAGGAAACCGGAGCCCCCGGAGGAAACCCACATGGTCACAGGGAGAACTCGCAAACTCCGCACAGGCAGTGCCCAGAACCAAACCCGGGTTGCTGGAGCTGGGAGGCTGCGGTGCTAGCCACTGCACCACTCTGCCGCCCATGCCCACATCTCTGTCCTGGAATTGCTGCAGTGCTCAAGTGAACATCAACGCAAACTTTAGGAACAGCACCTCATTTATGGATTAGGCATGCTACAGCCTACCAGACTGAACATTGAATTTAATAATTTCAGAGCATGACGGGCCCCCCTTTTTATTTTTAGTTACTTTTTCTTTTTTCTTTATGTGTTTATTTTATTTTAGTTTGTTTCTACTGTGCCTACTCACTTTTTTTTCGTGTTTGTGCTTGGGGTCAGGCTGTTCAGTTTTCTGTCAATTAACACCCTCTCTGTACTAACGCTTTGTCTTTCACCACACCATTAACATACCGTTTGCCTTTGCTTCATGACCTTCTGGTCAGTTATTTTCAGTGACCCTGTCCTATCTCATTGGTTATCTCTTGCCTCACCCCCGCTTAAAACCTACTACATTTCCAGCCTCTGCCAGTTCTGATGACGAGTCACTGACCTGAAACGTTAATTCTGCTTCTCTCTCCACAGATGCTGTCAGACCCGTTGAGTATTTCCAGCATTTCTTGTTTTTATTTCAGATTTCCAGCATCTGCAGTATTTTGCGTTTAAATAGAGGCTCATTTACTTCGACTGACTGGTAAAAAACTGGGTATCTTCTGCCCCACACAGTGCTGTGCCCTAAACTGAGCTGTTTGAAGCAGGAAGATTGTGTCAGAACTGTGCTGTAATTTGGTATCTTTTCAGGATTTGCTAATCAATTTACTCAGTTTATGATAATTTTATTTTCTGTAATCTTAAAGTAAAAATGTTACGAAAATTTTGCTTCTATAATGTCTCCCCTTCTTTTCTTGTGTCAGGGCTGTTCTGTGTCAGGATTCTGCCCACAGAAAGTAATGAGGTTGTTGTTTCCTTCTTTATTTAAGTATTTTTTTCCCTTTCTTGTGTCTTTCTGTGCCACACACAGTTGAGGCTACAACAACTTCTATTTACATAACACCTTTAGCGTAGTAAAACATTCCAAGGCGCTCTACAGGAACATTGGGCTAGATTTTAAGGAGCCCTTGACGTCGGGATCTTTGACAGGGGGGAGCCTGAAGATGGCCCCGGATGAGGCCCACCATGGACCTTAAGGCCAGCAGGGCCCAGCCCGATCCTCCCAGCAGTGGTGAGGCTCCGAGGCGGCACCCCACCGCTTGGCAACAGGATCACAATCAGCATATACAAATTAATAAAATTAATAGATTTCAATATACTTGCATCTTATCCTGATGGCCCACTGCGATCTTCGTCCCAGTGGTTGGCAGTCCCACGCCTTCAGATCCCTGTCCGGGAAAATGAGGCGCAGCACTGCTGGGGAGGTGGGTGGAAGTACGTTTATCAGTACGGGGGTGGGAAGAATGGGGTCAAAGGAACGTCATGGGTGTAGGGGATGGTGGGAAAGGTTTTTTTCATTCATTCATGGGATGTGGGCGTTGCTGGCTATGCCAGCATTTATTGCACATCCCTAACTGCCCTTGAGAAGGTGGTGGTGAGCTGCTTTCTTGAACCGCTGCAGTCCATGTGAGGTAGGTACACCCACAGTGCTGTTAGGAAGGGAGTTCCAGGATTTTGGCCCAGCAACAGTGAAGGAACGGCGATAATGTTCCAAGTCAGGATGGTCTGTGACTTGGAGGGGAACTTGCAGGTGGTGGTGTTTCCATGCATTTGCTGTCCTTGTCCTTCGAGTTGGTAGAGGTCTAAGGAGCCTTGGTGCATTGCTGCAGTGCGTTTTGTAGATGGTACACACTGCTGCCACTGTGCGTCGGTGGTGGAGGGAGAGAATGCTTGTGGATGGGGTGCCAATCAAGCGGGCTGTTTTGTCCTGGATGGTGTCGAGCTTCTTGAGTTTTTTTTTAGCTGCACCCATGCAGGCAAGTGGAGAGTATTTCATCATACTCCTGACTCGTGCCTTGTAGATGGTGGACAGGCTTTGGGGAGTCAGGAGGTGAGTTACTTGCCGCAGGATTCCTAGTGTCTGACCTGTCTTGTAGCCATGGTATTTATATGGCAACTCCAGTTCAGTTTCTGGTCAATGGTAGCCTCTAGGATGTTGATAGTGGAGGATTCAGTGATGGTAATACCATTGAATGTCAAGGGGAGATGGATAGATTCTCTCTTGTTGGGGATGGTCATTGCCTGGCACTTGTGTGTCGTGAATGTTACTTGCCACTTATCAGCCCAAGCCTGGATATTGTCCAGGTCTTGCTGCATTTCTACACGGACTACTTCAGTATCTGAGGAGTCACGAATGGTGCTGAACATTGTGCAATCATCAGCGAACAATCTATTGTGCAATCATCAACGAACAATCTATTTACGAAAGTATTGAGATAAGTCTGGTGTCTTTTTCTGAAAGAAAACTAGTCATTTCCTTCTGGTTTCTTTTGATCCCTAATAAACTTCATACGCTGCCCAAGGGCAGTTAGCTTATAAATAATTTGAGGAAGGCAAAATCCCTGATGGTTTTAAAGGTACCTACCTAGTTACACATAACACCATCTTAGCAGCAAAATTAGACATTTGCCGGAATTTTACATTGGGCCAGAGACCCCGCCCACCAGCAGAAAAGTCAGTGGTGAACCCACCTCCGCCGGGCCTAGAAGCCAAGCCATGATTTTATGTGGTCCAGGCCCTTAATTGGCCTTGGGCAGGACTTCTGCCTCCAAGGGCCGCCAACTAACCAGCAACTCTTTGGTCCCAGCAGGACCACTGGGAGCAGTGGCCATTGCTGGCACTGCACTCAGCCTGCACCAGCAGCTTGGATGAGGCCCCGGAATGCTCGTAAGTGTGTTGGGCCCCAGCGAGGCTGGTGGGGTGTGGGGGGGGAAATGGGTGGGGGAAACTGCTGCAGTAGGGACAGATTGTGTTGCGGGGGGGAGCTTACATTGTGCACAGGGTGCCCGATCAGGAGGGGTCCCCCCCCACAGCCTACAAGTAGGCTGCCAGGATTGACTGGGCGGCTTTCTGAGCTACTGAATTGCCTGCCTGCCGCTGATACAATGCCAGTCGTGGCGGGAAGAGGGCCTTAAGTGGCAATTACTTGGCCACTTATGGGCCTTAATTGGCTTGGGGTGGGCGGGCCATTTGTCACCTCCACCGCCCCTCGTAAAATTGCAGTGGGGGTGGGAAGATGACGGGAACAGCACTCCCCGCCTCCCATTCAATTTTACTCGGCCCCCTCCCCCCCACCCCGGACTCCAGCCTGCTCCTCTAGGGGGCATAAAATTCCGGCCATGGTCTATTTCATGGTGTAAAAATCACAGGATTGTTAAAACAGTATATGCTATAATTTATTATGAGCCTTTCCATGGCAGATGTGCTAGCTTTGAGTATATTTTATTTTTTTTATTTTAGGGATACAGCACTGAAACAGGCCCTTCGGCCCACTGAGTCTGTGCCGACCAACAACCACCCATTTATACTACTCCCATATTCCCTACCACCTACCCACACTAGGGGCAATTTACAACGGCCAATTTACCTATCACCTACAAGTCTTTGGCTGTGGGAGGAAACCGGAGCACCCGGCAAAAACCCATGTGGGCACAGGGAGAACTTGCAAACTCCGCACAGGCAGTACCCAGAATCAAACCCGGGTCCCTGGAGCTGTGAGGCTGCGGTGCTAACCACTGTGCTACCCAACCACTGCGCCACTGTGCTGCTGATTGTCAATATGGTAACATTTACAATGGCTGTGAAAATCAGATTAAAATTTTCATTTTCAATTGTTAAGTATAAATAAAAAAGATAAAGATGGTGTGTGGGTGATATTTTTCCCTCTTCGAGATAAAGGAACTTAATATTGGGAAATGCAATAGTCTGACACCATTTCTGTATCCAGTGCTTCAGGATTAGTTATAACTTAAGGCAGATGCAGTTTAATTTTCTTCGTATCCTGCTGCAACTGACCACAACCTCAGAAACGCACCCCTTCTGTAGGTGCCCACACCAGCCAACCTTGTAAGCTCTTTGTGCGAGAAAGGTTCAAAATTGTCAGTCAGGAAATTTATGTGTCATGGAATGGGTTTGAAAATAACTGCTCGTTCACCGAGGGAAAAAAAGAAATTTTTTGTCTGGGCTAGATTTGACCTAAACCTTATTGTGGGATGGCTGCTGTGATACGTGCTTTGCTGTGACTGAAAAATAAAAAGGTAATCACCCTGTGATTGGTGGCTGGATGAAGTCCACACTAGCAACAGTGATTTTGAGCAGATGTGTTGAAAGTCAGTTGACAGGCTACAGGATTAGGTAGTGTATATGTAAAGGGTCATTTTAATTACAGAGTAATTCAATGATCTGATGGAGGACAACCATGTGCTGAAGTAGCTGTTAGGGGGTGGTGGGGGGGAACAAGGCTGAAATATTTGTGGATGTAGTTAACAATTGTTTTCTCACAGAGCATGTCAGGGAGAATACTAGAGGAAACCATTTACTAGACTTGGTCTTCAGCAGCGATCTACAGATGGAATCAAGCCACCACGTGGAGAATGTTTGCGAAATAGTCATCATGATATTATCAGATTGAAATATCATCAGATTGAAGTTGACCGGCTTGAAAGGATATTGGAGCGGGAGGAGGAGGATCCAGTTGTTGTGGTCCACGTTGGGACTAACAACATAGGCAAGGCTATGATGGAGGACCTGTTTGGGGATTATAAAACACTAGGAATGAAATTAAGGAACAGAACCTCGAGGGTCATAATCTCCGGATTACTGCCTGAGCCACGTGCAAATTGGCTTAGGGATAAGAATATTAGGGAAGTAAACACGTGGCTAAGGGAGTGGTGTGGGAAAGAGGGGTTCCATTTCATGGGGCATTGGCATCAGTTTTGGAACCGGGGGGATCTGTACCGATGGGACGGTCTCCACCTGAACCGATCTGGAACCAGTGTTCTAACGAAACGGATAAATAGAGTGGTCTCTAGGACTTTAAACTAGTGACTCTGGGGGAAGGGAAAGGGAAAACGACAGGGAGTATGATGGTAAATAAAAAAGTAAGCAGCAGGTTAACATGTGTGCAGGAGGGTTTAAGTTCAAGGCAGACTATGAAAGAAGCAGAAAGGAAGAATAACTCAGGAGTTATTATTAGAGATGTTGGAAATCATGAGGGTAAGAAAGCTAGCATAAAGGCACTTTATCTGAATGCTCGTAGCATTCGTAACAAGGTTGATGAGTTAACGGCACAAATCATCACGAATGAATATGATTTGGTAGCCATTACGGAGACATGGTTACAGGTTGGTCATGACTGGGAGTTAAATATCCAGGGGTACCAGACTATTCGGAAGGACAGCCAGGAAGGTAAGGGAGGTGGTGTAGCTCTGATATTCAAGGACGACATCAGGGCGGTGCTGAGAGATGATATAGGTTCTATGGAGAATGAAGTTGAATCCATTTGGGTGGAAATTAGAAACTCTAAGAAGAAAAAGTCATTGATAGGCATAGTCTATAGGCCAACAAATAATAACATCACATTGGGGCGGGCAATAAACAAAGAAATAACTAATGCCTGTAAAAATGGTACGGCAATTATCATGGGGGATTTTAATCTACATGTAGATTGGTCGAACCAGCTCAGTCAGGGTAGCCTTGAGGAGGAGTTCGTTGAGTGTATCCATGATAGTTTTCTTGAACAGTATGTAATGGAACCGACGAGGGAGCAAGCTATCCTTGATCTAGTCCTGTGTAATGAGACAGGAATAATTAATGACCTCATAGTTAGGGATCCTCTTGGAAGGAGTGATCACAATATGGTTGAATTTAGAATACAGATGGAGACTGTGAAGATAAAATCCAATACCAGAGTCCTGCGCTTGAACAAGGGGAACTACAATAGAATGAGGGAGGACTTGGCTAAAGTAGACTGGAAACAAAGATTTTATGGTGGGACAGTTGACGAGCAGTGGAGGACTTTCAAAGCAATTTTTCAAAGTGCTCAGCAAAAGTATATTCCAGTGAAAAGGAAGGACTGGAAAAAAAGGGGTAATCTGCCATGGGTGTCTAAGGAAATAAGGGAGGCTATCAAATTGAAAGAGAAGGCATACAAAGTGGCCAAAAACAGCATGAAACTAGAAGATTGGGAAAACTTTAAAGGTCAATAGAAAGCCACAAAAAGAGCTATAAAGAAAAGTAAGATGGAACATGAGAAAAAACTAGCACAGAATATAAAGACAGATCGCAAAAGTTTCTATAAATATATAAAACGAAAAAGAGTGGCTAAAGTAAACGTTGGTCCTTTAGAGGATGAGAAGGGGAATTTAGTTATGGGATATGATGAAATGGCCGAGGCATTGAACAGGTATTTTGTATCGGTCTTCACAGTGGAGGACATTAATAACATGCCAATAATTGACAAAGAGACGAACGTAGGTGAGGACCTGGGAACAATCATTATTACGGAAGAGGTAGTGTTGGGCAAGCTAATGGAGCTAAGGATTGATAAGTCTCCTGGCCCTGATGGAATGCATCCCAGGGTACTAAAAGAGATGGTGGGAGAAATAGCAGGTGCACTGGCGGTAATTTTCCAAAATTCGCTGGACTCTGGGGTAGACCCAGCAGATTGGAAAACAGCAGATGTGACGCCACTGTTTAAAAAGGGAGGTAGACAAAAGATGGGGAATTATAGACCGGTTAGCTTAACCTCTGTAGTGGGGAAGATGCTTGAGTCTATTATCAAGGAAGAAATAGCAGGGCATCTCGATAGATATAGTCCCGTTGGGCAGACGCAGCATGGGTTCATGAAGGGCAGGTCATGCTTGACAAATCTTTTGGAATTCTATGATGACATTACGAGCAAGGTGGACAATGGGGACCCAGTGGTTGTGGTGTACCTAGATTTCCAAAAGGCCTTCGACAAGGTGCTGCACAAGAGGCTGCTGCATAAGATAAGGATGCATGGCGTTAGGGGTAAAGTATTAGCATGGATAGAGGATTGGTTGACTAACAGGAAGCAGAAAGTGGGGATAAATGAGTGCTATTCTGGTTGGCAATCAGTCACTAGTGGTGTGACACAGGGATCGGTGTTGGGACTGCAATTATTTACAATTTATATAGATGATTTGGAGTTGGGGACCACGTGTAGGGTGTCAAAGTTTGCAGATGACACTAAGATGAGTGGCAGAGCAAAGTGTGCAGATGACTGTGAAACTTTGCAGAGGAACATAGATACATTGAGTGAGTGGGCAAAGGTCTGGCAGATGGAATACAATGTTAATAAATGTGAAGTCATTCATTTCGGTAGGAGTAACAGGAAAAAGGATTATTACTTGAATGGTAAAAAGTTGCAGCATGCTGCTATGCAGAGGGACCTGGGTGTCCTTGTGCATGAATCACAGAAGGTTTGTCTGCAGGTACAGCAAGTAATTAGGAAGGCAAATGGAATTTTGTCCTTCATTGCTAAAGGGATTGAGTTTAAAAGCAGAGAGGTTATGTTGCAGCTGTATAAGGTACTGGTGAGGCCGCACCTGGAGTACTGTGTGCAGTTTTGGTCTCCTTACTTGAGAAAGGATGTACTGGCACTGGAGAGGATGCAGAGGAGGTTCACTAGGTTGATTCCGGAGTTGAGGGGGTTGGCTTATGAGGAGAGACTGAGTAGATTGGGATTATATTCATTGGAATTCAGAAGAATGAGGGGGGATCTTATAGAAACATATAAAATTATGAAGGGAATAGATAAGATACAAGTAGAGAGTATGTTTCCACTGGCAGGTGAAGCTAGGACAAGAGGGCATAGCCTCAAGATTAGAGGGAGCAGATTTAGGACTGAATTAAGAAGGAACTTCTTCACCCAGAGGGTTGTTAATCTATGGAATTCCTTGCCCAGTGAAGTAGTTGACGCTTCTTCAGTAAACATCTTTAAAGCTAAGGTAGATATCTTTTTGAACAATAAAGGAATTAAGGGATACGGTGGGAGCGTGGGTAAGTGGATCTGAGTCCACGAAAAGGTCAGCCATGATCTTATTGAATGGCGGAGCAGGCTCGAGGGGCCGGACGGCCTACTCCTGCTCCTAGTTCTTATGATCTTATGATGAGTCGAGCTGCTGCTGCAGATTATTCAATATGGCATTTCCCTGTATTACAATAGGGACTACACCCCAAAAGTACTTCATTGGCTGTAACGTGCTGTGGAACATCCTGAGGCTGTGAAAAGTACTATATAAATCCAAGGTCTTTTTTGATAATTTAGGAATTGGAGAGAGATTAAAGACTGCATGGGCCCTTGAAAGACTTTGCAGAGCATACGTAAGTAGAATACAAGATATGGCAGAGGTGCTGAATGGTTACTTTGCATCTATTTCACAACTGAAGATGCTGCCAAGTTGCTAGAGTGAATAGATGTGATGCTGAAATTGAATCCAAAATGAGTCGTTGCTAAGATTGGAGATCTGAAGACAGACTGGGCTGCATGCCCACCTGAGAACACTTATGTAAATAGAGGCTATATTATGTCAACCTTTGGCTCATATAGTTGGAATGCTGGATTGGAAAGAGGCCCATGTGTTGCTTATAATATGAAAAGGGAGCAAGTTGGAACCTGGTAACTATAGGCCACTTAGTTTTATGCCAGTCATTTGTTGCTTGAAGGAATAATTAGAAATCTTTCGGAAAGAACAACATTTATTCGGGACTCCTGAATTGACTTTTGAAAATTGGTGCCCTGTGTCAGGAACTTAGTTGAATTTTCTGAGAAGGTCTCAAAGCTGGTTGGTGGCAACCCAGTAGATATTGTCTAAAAGTATCTCAGAAAAGGCTGATAAGTAAGGTTGAGTCCTGTGAGAATAGCAACTGAATTTTAAACTTGATCACAAATTGTTTACATTTGCCTAAAGCAGGGATTACTAATGGTCATTAATGAAAGAAGCTCTGCATGGGGTTTAGCCCCTGGTGAAATTCTCCAGGGATCTGTTTGAGAACCATTGCTTATCACCATCTTTTATAAATGATTTGGATGAAACTATTGGTAGTACAATTCTTTTGGTGTGTTGATCCTGCACAAGAGTGTGCACAACAGTCAGAACTTTGGATTAAATAAATGTATTGCAGGCTGACTTCCATACATTGAGGGAACATTGCCCATGTGTTGAAGATGTCCTTCAATGTGGATAAATGCAGCATGATGGGTTACAGTAATCCTAAGCATGTATGTACTATGCAGGGTTACCCTCTAAAGGCTTTGGAGCAGAGAGAGAGAGAGAGAGACCTGAGTATCATTGTTCATGAAATGCTGAAAGTACATGAGCAGTGTTGTGAATAGGGTGTTGGAATGTATAACTAGCACCATGAAATATAAAACTACAAATACAATACTTGCCCTTTGTTTGGCCCTATCTTGAGTACCGTACCCACTTTTGGTTCCTTTCACATAGAGGGTATTAAGGTTTTGGAGGAGATCCAGAGGAGGGTCCAAGTCTTGAAGCATTTAATTAACAAGATAGGATCAGAAGACTGAGGAATTTTACATTCGAGAAATATAGACTTTGGGGACAACATGATTGAGGTCTTTTAAATTATGACCTCAATAGATTCTGTTCAGATGGATAGTTTATTTGACCTGGATACAGTATGGAAAACTGGGGCATCAACATCAAATAAAGAAACATGGAGGTAGGTAAGATCCTTGTGACTTGAGTATGCACCTCATGAAGCATAACAGGATTTCCCTCCCCTCATTTCTGGCTCTGACTCATGCTGGGTTATCATTTCACAAGCACCATTGCCATCCCAAGTGCCAACCTTGGATTGTGAGCTCAAATAATGAGTTGGCGGATAACTTAACTGTAGGGATATCATAGCCAAGCCTGTTGTCCACACACATACAGTTTCCAGAAGGATAATGATTATCAGAATGAATCCTGGCAGATTACTGCATGTTGTAGTCTGAAACATTGAGGTCAATTGTAGGTCCTCTAGTGCATTTATCTAGGATGTGCTAACACAGCACAAACTGAGAATCAAACCTTGGAGTTTATAATCGGTATGGCTCAATGTTGCATTGGATTGTGCCTTTATGGGCTGGCACCAATCATTGAGAGTGGTTACATTCCCCAGTTAGTTATATGTAGGGAGGAACTATATAGATGAAAATATTTTTAAAAGCAAAGTTCAATCCTATGCTGATGCTGTGTGAGTAAACACATACTAATGACAATAAACATCCTTAGAGTTATCCTCTCCTTTAACACAATCATGGATACCTTATGTTAAAGACCTGCTCAAGTCAGGAAAAGAAAATCCAACCCGAACCCGACAGAATCCCATCGGACCCAGACCCGAGCCTGACCCGACCACCAGAATATTGACTTTACCTACCTTCCAACTCCAAATCTGCAGGAAGCTGCAGTATGAGCGCGATGACATCATAGAGACACTCACTCGCTCACTGCGCAGACTCAGAGTTTCCCTCCTTGATGTCCCAGACTCTCAGCTTAGGTAGGCTTTTCAACTTTTGACACTTAACAGCAGAGGAAAGTGCAATATTTACTTTTGTGTGTCCGACCTGAACCCGACTCGGCCTGACCCGACCCGAGCCTGAAAGCCGGACCCGGAAGAGCGACCCAACCCCACACATGCCATCGGGTTCAAGTTGGGTAGCAGGCCTTTACCTTATGTTCCCCTGCATCTCTGCTAACACCTCTATTTTAAAATTTTCATCCCTGCTTTCAAATCTCTCCAGGGCCTCGCCCATCTCTATCTCTGTACCTTCCTCCAGTCTGGCAACGTTCCAAGATCTCTGCTCCTCCAATTCTGGTCTCTTGTGCATCCCAGACTTTCATCACTCCACCATTTCCAGCCATGTCTTCAGCTGCCTAGACTCTAAGTATTAAAATTGTCTCCCTAAACCTTTCTGGCTCTCTACCTCTCTCCTCCTTTAAAATCCTCCTTCAAACTTACCTGTTTGACTTGCCTTAATTTCCCGATATGTATCTGGATGCCAAATGTTGTCTGATTTTTGCTCCTGTGAAGCACCTTGGGATGTTAATTTTATGTATAGATGCTATACAAATGTAAGGTATTTTTCTTATCCAGCTTGATAACTCCTCTGCCTGTAAGGAAAGCTCCATGTTTGTAGCTCTGCTGTTTGGAGAATAATGAATTATGTCTGCAACCCCAGACGCTAACATCTTGTTCAATTTAGAAAATTAATTTCAGACGCATTGATTCTTCTTTGGAACCTATTAAAAAATGTAGTTAAAATCTCAGTAACTATTTAAAAGGGAAATATAAATGACTGTGGTCTCAAGGAAATAGAAGCTTTCTTCCAGAGAATACGAGAAGTCTCATTAAGAATTGCATAATCCATAAACTCGCTTAATAGTTAATTCTGATAAGCTTCCTATAAATTGAAAGGGAGAGAGTGAGCCATCTGGGCTGAGCTTTATGCGTATTTTTGCTATTGCTTATTCAATCTCTGAGACAGAAAATGTAACAAGCCACCCTGGCTTAATAGTCATTTTTAATGTCTGTGATTTTAAAGTTCAGGTGGTTGGTGCCAGACGGACTTTGTGCAACCAAATAGACGCTTAGCCTAGACATTATCGTCATGGGATTAGTGGGTGAACGTTTAAAGCTTTTGGATAATTCCTTTATCCCCTCTCTTAGCAGAGGCGTTAACCCATTCCTAGTAAACAGGTTGATGTTTGTATCAAAATGCCTTGATCGTCCATGCGTTAGCATCAACAACAATAACTTTGTAATGGTCCAGAAGCATTTTTGAGGTTGTCCAGTAATGTCAGGTTACAGACCACTAAGATTGACAAAGGATGAAGTACATCATAATTGGCAATATGATTTTAAGAGCCTATAGACTGCACAGGAAAGAGGGTAGGTGGTCATGATGGTGGGAAAATGAAAGGTGAACATCTCCACAGCATTGAAATCCCAGGAACAGAATGTGATGGTGTCATTGATAATTTCACCACACGGAGGACGATGGTCAGTATATTACAGTTCACTGTTGTGAACGGTGCTGATCATACAAGTACTGCCATGTCTCCAGCTATCAAATGTCTCGACTGGAAGTAAAGAACCCTCTCGTGCAATCTCTGAAATGCTTGATTGATCAGAGGTAACAGGCTCAGCTGTTAGCCTAAATCATTCAGATAGATTTGATCTGCTGCTGTTGAAAACATAAGCCAGTCATTTACCTGGCTTATCTCTTCACTTATAATATCTTGCTTTAGTAAAGCGGAGCTTCTCAGACTCGATAATATTAAGCTCTCCTCCAGTTAATACCATGTTTGTTCAACTCTCCGTGACCCTGGCTTCATGGGCCTGCCAATATTCTAATTTCCCTGGCGAGCTTGCTGTTCTGTGCTTGTAGCAGAGGGAGGCAGGGGAAGTGATGTGTGATCTCTCCTTCATATACTCGCTAGTCAATCCTGCTAATCTCAGAAAGTACTGCCATTAGACTTGAAGGCATTGTTTAGCTTTTGAAACCAGATATTCTTTACAAATATCTGGAGGAGGGTCAACTTCAATGGAGTGTGAACGGATCTGGCCCAAATAAATTGGAATCAAAGATTGGCAGACAAAACTGTAACAGAACAATGGGCTGCCTTTGAACAGGAGATAGTTTGGGTACCGTCAAGGTACATTCCCATAAGGGGGAAAGGTAGGGCAAACAGATCCAGAGCCCAGGATGATAAAAGAGATAGTAAGATGAAGCAGAAAAAGGGTGCATATGACAAATATTACGACCGACCACTCAAGTTAAAGCCCCAATCAAATATATATGGTTCTGATTGTGGTGGGAGAAATGCACTATTGATTTAGTCCCATCCCTCCACAGATCGCCTAACATATCATTTTAAGCTTGCCAAATTGTACCATCTATTAATCCCCAAATGAGGCTAACCAAACCACGTGTCTTTAGATCAACAAATTAACTGTTTAATTAGAAAAACTACATTCTTAAACACTACAAAGGTATAAAAAGTATTTAAAATAGAAAAGTTAGTGTCCTTGCTTATTTATGCTCCTGCTGAAGTGAAATCTTCCAATGTGGTATAGTCCAAGGTTGCTTGAAGTCCTCACCGCCATCTGATGGGGGAAAAAAAGAAGGTTCTTCAACAGTAGAACAGTCCATGGTCTAGTCCAGCAGTTGAATTGATGCTCTTCTTTTCCAGCAATGAATTTCAACAATTACAGTTTAAAAGCTAAAGAAATTGGTTATTTTCTTTTAAGAAATTAATCTGGCTTGACATCAGAATTCTGAGAGAATAATAAATAGGGTTTAAATAAACCAAGAGAGAGCTTTCTTTTTCTTCATTATATGCTGGCTGACAGTCTGCGTGGCTCTGTTAACTGTGTCTCAAAAGCCCAGTTTTTCAAAAAGTTTCAAATGTCAATCGGCAACAATGGCTGGAATTTTACGCCACTCCAGCGGGTCGGATGGTGGCATGGGGGCTGCGTAAAATCGAACGGCAGGCTCCGGGAGGCCTACCCGCCCCGAATCTGCCTCCGGACAAGTTTATGGAGGTCAGGCCGGGGGGGTGGGGGGGGGTGGGGGGAGGTGTGGGGAGGCAGGGGGAGGGAAACTTAATGGCCACTTAAAGGTCCTCGCCCACCTCCATGTGTATTTTACCTGTGACAAGCAGGTATGCTAGGGACGTGAAAGGCCGCCCAGCGATAGCTGCCAGCCTTTCCACGCTCTGGGGGGGGCATGGCAGTCGGGCACAGGGTGCCCGCTTTGAGGGCCGCCCCTGACTCCCAACCCACCCCCGGGACCCAAGACACCCCTCCCTCCCCCCAAAGGACCACTCCAGCCTCCCCAGGGAAGGACCGATCCCCCGGTGAGGCATGCCCCTACTTACCTTCCCTCCTTGATCCATGGTGTTGGCTTAGCTGCAGTCCCAGCAGTAGCCACCACTCCCAGTGGCACTGCTGGGACTAAGAGCTGCCAGCCCGCTGATTGGCCGGCAGCTCACTGAGGTGGGACCTCCTCCCTCAAGTGGGTGGAAATCCCACCTTGGGACAATTAAAACCTGGGGATCCGTAAAATACGGGACAGGTATGGCATGTCCTACACAATTGTCTCACATCCTTTGTAAGACCTGGCTAGTGATAATGTTTGCTTATGTGTGATTTGGTCTTCTGAATTCTCCTATGTCCTACAAAAGGAATGTCGTGTGCTAACATTAATAATCCTTGTCGATATTTAGGTGGTACCACTATCTATTCAACAACTGTCCAGACTTTGACGACAGGCAGTCTCCATTTCCTCCTCAAAACCCCGTTTGCCATATAATAGCCTTCCGGAACTCCTTTTGCCTCAGCTTCTGACAGAGCCGTCTGTGCTATTCGGTATATCTCTGGATCAGCTTGCTGTGCTGCAATAATAGACAATCTGTTGAACTTCTCATTTGGATTATCTAAATCCCCAAATAAGGTTTCAGATGCCTGATCATCTATTTGTGGTGCCCCTTTTACCTCCGACTATGGATCCTGTTTAGCTATTGCTCGGGTGACTACACATGCAGAAAATATTCCTGGAACTTGTTCCTGTAATTGCACCATTTCCTTAGTTTCACTTGGTTCCTCTGTAACTATAGGAGAAACTGTAACTTTTGACCCTGCCAAATCATTTGCTTGGAGTCGATCAATTCCCTTTACGGGTAAACCGTCAACAACACCTCCAGTTACTATCCCAGATATTAAGTCACTCTCCAGGTGTACCTTATATAAAGGTATGGGTATATACTCCCCGTCAATTCCATTTACTAAATCTTTAGCATTTAACAGTTGCAGTTCAGTAGTTAAAGGAATTGGTTATTTTCTTTTAAGAAATTAATCTGGCTTGACATCAGAATTCTGAGAGTATAATAAATAGGGTTTAAATAAACCAAGAGAGAGCTTTCTTTTTCTTCAGTATATGCTGGCTGACAGTCTGTGTATCTCTGTTAACTGTGTCTCAGAAGCCAGTTTTTCAACTAGTTTCATATGTCAGTCGGCAACAATGTATCTCTCAATCCTCAGTCGCTGAGTGGCTGTATCCTGGAACAATAAGAATGCATTCTTTGACTCGGTTTCTGGAGCTTGTTGCCTTAAAGCAGTACTGCTCCTTTTCCAGCCTTAAAGGCACACTGCATTCTTCCCAAAAAAAACTACAGGATCATAACACAAATGTCAGGTGGATAATACAATAGGAGGTTCAGAGGGGAAGTGAAATAGCTAATAAGAGAAGTAAAGTGACAGTATGAGAAGAGACTGGCAGCTAACTTAAAAGGGAATTTAGAAGTCTTCTGTCGGCATATACATAGCAAAAGGAGGAGTGGGCTGTTTAGGGAACTAAAATGGGATTTACACATGGAGGTAGGGTACATGGCTGAGGTACTAAATAGGCACTTTGCATCTGTCTTTATTAATGAAGAAGATGCTGCCCAAGTCATGGTGAAAAAGGAGTTAGTTGAGACACTGGATGGGCTAAAAGTTGATAGAGGAAGTACTAGATAGGCTGGCTGTACTTAAAGTTGATAAGTCGCCAGGACCAGATGAGATGCATCCAAGGATACTGAGAGAATTAAGGATGGAAATTGTGGTGGCACTGGCCAGAATCTTCCAATCCTCCAGAGATACAGGGGTGGTGCTAGAGGACTGGAGAATTGCAGATGTTAGAAAGGGTGTAAGGATAAGCCCAGCAACTATAGGCCAGCCAGTTTAACCTCAGTGGTGAGAAAGCTTTTAGAAATGATAATTCAAGATAAAATTAACAATCATTTGGACAAATGTGGATTAATTAAGGAAAGCTAGCATGGATTTGTTAAGGGCAAATCATGTTTAAATTACTTGCTTGAGTTTTTTGATAAAGTAATGGAAAGGGGTGATGAGGTTGATGTGGTGTATGTGGACTTCCAAAAGGCATTTGATAAAGTGCCGCATAACAGGTAAAGTTGAAGCCCAAGGAATAAATGGGATAGTGGCAGCATGGATATGAAATTGGCTAAGTGACAGGAAACAGAATAGTCATGAACACTTCTTTTTCCGACTGGAGGAAGGTATATAGTGGGGTTCCCCATGGGTGGGTGCTAGGACCCCTGCTTTTCTTGATATATATTAATGATTAGACAAGGGTGTAAAGGGCACTATTTCAAAATCTGGGGATGACACATAACTTGGAAGTATTGTGAACAGTGAGGAGGGTAGAGGTAAACTGGAAGTCACTGTTTAAAAATAAGGGGTCGCCAATTAAGACAGAGATGACGAGAATTCTTTTCTCTCAGGGTTGTGAGTCTTTGAAATTCTCTTCCTCAAAAGGCAGTGGAAGCAGAGTCTTTGAATATTTTTAAGGCAGAGGTCGATAGATTCTTGATAAACAAGGTGTAGAAAGTTATCGAGGGTAGGTGGAAATGTGGAGTAATCAGTTCAGCCATGAACTTGTTGAATGGTGGAGCAAACTCGAGGGGTCGAGTGGTCTACTTCTGCTCCTAATTCATATGTTTGTATGTTCAAGAGGACATAGACAGGCTGGTGGAATGGGCAGACAAGTGGCAGGTGAAATTTAATGCAGAAAGCTGTGATGTGATTCATTTTGAATAGAGGCAATATAAATTTAAGTATACAATTTTAAAGGGGATGCAGGAGCAGAGGGACCTGGGGTATAAGTGCACAAATCATGGAAGTTTGCAGGGCAGGCTGAGAAAGTAGGCACAGTGGCGCAGTGGTTAGCACCGCAGCCTCACAGCTCCAGTGACCCGGGTTCAATTCTGGGTACTGCCTGTGTGGAGTTTGCAAGTTCTCCCTGTGTTTGCATGGGTTTCCTCCAGGTGCTCCGGTTTCCTCCCACATGCCAAAGACTTGCAGGTTGATAGGTAAATTGGCCATTATAAATTGCCCCTAGTGTAGGTAGGTGGTAGGGAAATATAGGGACAGGTGGGGATGTGGTAGAAATATGGGATTAGTGTAGCATTAGTAAAAAAAATGGGTGGTTGATGGTCGGCACAGACTCGGTGGGCCGAAGGGCCTGTTTCAGTGCTGTATCTCTAAACTAAACTAAAATATACAGGATCCTGAGATTTATAACGAGAGGCATAGAGTATAAGAACAAGGAAGTTATGCTGAACCTGTATAAAACACTGGTTTGGCCTCAACTGGAGTATTTTGTCCAGTTCTGGGCACTACACTGTAGGAAGGATGTTAAGGAGTTAGAGAGGATGTGCAGAAAAGATTCACGAGAATGGTTCCAGGGGGTGAATAACTAACTTCAGTTACGCAGATAGGTTGGAGAAGTTGGGCTTCATCTCCTTGGAGAATGGAAGATTAAGAGGGGATTTGATAGAGGTGTTCAAAATCATCAGGGGTCTGGACAGAATAGATAGGGAGAAATTGTTCCCATTGGCCAAAGGAGCCAGAACGAGAGGACACTCATTTAAGGTGATTGGCAAAAGAACCAGAGGTGACATGAGGAAAACATTTTTTTACACAGCGAATGGTTAGGATCTGGAATACAGTGCGTGAGAGTGTGGTGCAGGCAGATTCAATCGAGGCCTTGAAAAGAGAATTGGACAAGTATATGAAGAGAGAAAAATTGCAGGGCTGCGGGGAAAAGGCTGGGGAATGGGACTAGATGAGTTGCTCTTGCGGAGAGCTGGAATGGACACGATGGGCCAAATTGCTGCCTTCTGTGCCATAACCATTCTATGATTCAATGATTCTATATCTAAAACTGCTTGTTTCCCAAAAGATTCTTTCGGCTGAAAGGGAAAGGAGCAGAGGTGGCTATTAAACATGAGATGAGTAGCACAGGTTCAGCTTGTACTAAGGCCTGAAGCTTCAGCTGAAGAGATCTTCAGTGTTAGAAAAATTGATTTATTTTAGGACCTTGTAGATTGGAAATTCAGTGTGCCCTTTCCATGGCTTGTCCTAGACAAATGCTGAGCTAATTTTGCCAAAATGTTTTTTAAAAAATATTTTTCTACAAGTGGCCTCGTTCTGTGGCATAAACTTTCTATGATTCTAAAATACACGTTAAGAGCTGAATTTTATTCTCCCTTTGCTGGGAGTGATGGCAGACAAAAGAAATGGTGGCCTGCATGAGCGGGCTGTGCGCAGCCATGCTGCCGTGATCTACTGTGCGGACGCTAGTGCCATTTTTAAAGGGCAGCCAGACCTTGTGTATCAAGCAAGCGATCTGTTAATGTTGGCCAAATGTAACCTGTCAGAAATTAATGGACAGGCTGTTCTCCCTTTCTGGTTGTTACTTCCTCCTTTGCTTTTTGTTTAGTATGCTACTTGGACTGAGGGCAGGAGCTCACCAGGTAGGGAATTGCAAGCAATAGCTACAGTAGACTGCCAGGACTAGCATTTCTGAACCTGGGTAAATGTTGAGGCCAAATTTGCTGGGCAAGGCAATGTCACTCCTGGCATTAATTGTGCCTGCCCATGACCTCTCTCAATTAGCCTTCTGGAGTATGTGGAGTCAGTGTGAAGTCGCCCTCTTTGCATGGGGCATGCAGATCCCCGTAACACGCATCTTCGGCATGTGAATTATTCTGAGGCTGCAAATGCCCTTCTTGCCTCTTCTTCAGGGTTCCAGGCCTTCAGTGAGAAAGATGTACCAAAAGCAGTATGGATTCATGCAAGGTTGAGGACAACGGCCCTATCAGCATAGGGAGTCCTTGCCTTTGGCCCTGCCCCAGTAATTAGTGGTCTCATTTACAGCATATAGAGCCTTCTCTCAGTCTCTTTGTGTACCAAGGGCCTGTGGCCTCATTGATAACCCTTGACCCTTTTCCTGTTACGGTGTTCAGTTAAAACACTGAGCAGTCAGATAAATCAAAAGCAGTTTATTGAAAAGAAGATTATCTTCCCAGTGCAGCCAGGCCACAAGCTCAACTGGAATTAAATTCAGCAATACTTGTAATTAGACTGCAGTGTGCATATAGCCAGCCAAAGCAACTTGTGTCAAATGCTTATAATGAGTTGTTTTCCATTCAGTGACATTTTAACTTATTACTGGCAAGCACCCAATATGTTAGAAAGTTTTCTTGGTGAAACCTATTGCAGTGTGAAAAGTTTTTTTTTTAAATTCCTGTTACTAAGTAAAGATAAAGTAGCCTAGTGGTTTTGATGCTGGACTAGTACCCCTAAGGTCATGAGTTCAAATCCCACAATTTGTAGTCAATGCTATTAGATTGTTGTAAAAGTCCAGCTGTTTCACACAACTCCCTAGAAAAAAGCAAACCTAGAATTTGACAGAGGGCAGTGGGGACAGCTCATTCCGAGAGATGATGGCCTGAATTTTGTGGTGAATGGTCCTTGCTGTAACTATTTCTAAATGCTGCCCATGCTGAAGCCTTGGGCCTTCTAGAGCAAGCTGAATCTGCACTTTATATTGTGTTTGATAGCCACTCCTCCTCTCTTCCCCTTCAGCCTAAATGAACCTTTTTGGAAGAAGCACAATATTTTTATTATTAGGTACTTGTAAAGAATATCTGGTTTCAAAAGCTAAACAATGGCTGAAGTCCCAACGGCTGTACTTTCTGAGATTACCAGAATTGACTAGTATGTGTGTGTATGTGAAGGAGTGATCACTTTTTGTGGCCTATTGAGTGGCCACGGACAGTTCCTAGAGATCAGTTTCAGTGTGGCGCCCTCTACAAGGGATCTGTGGCATATGTGAGAAGGGCAAGCAACAGCTTGTCTCTTCAACCCATCAGATTGAAGAATCCTCACTGAGACATGCAGAGTCTAAACCAGGAAGTATAAATTTGTATATTTAATACAATGTAAAATCATGTACAGAAAGCAAACTAAAGTGAGGATTAAGAGACAGATTCAAGGAACAAAGGAAAAGTTGTAAAATATTTTAAGTTTTAATACTTTATTCCTCCAACAATAATTAAAATCTGAAGGAATGAGATTTCACACTGGTAAAAGTATTTTTTTAGTGAGGTTGTTTGGCAGTAATGAGACTTATTGTGCTGTTAAAAATTCACCTACACCTGAATACACAAGCCCTAACTTTTTCTGGCATGTTTAGTGGGTATCTACTGGGTAAGTATCCCAGCTTTATGCCATTGTATATATTTGAATGCCATGTCTCTGGGGGAGATATTAGTATAGTGAAGCTTGTGAAGGAGTAGCAAAATGTGGACAGCAACGTCCAGATTTCAATGCTAAGCTGTGTGTGTGTCTGTGGACACCAGTAGTTGCTCTCTGATTTACTCATAATAAAGTTGAGTGCTGATAGCCTCACCGTTATTCTTAATGCAAAATTCGGGCCAGTATCTCCAAGCATATTGTAATTCCATGCCTGGCTGTACACTGGCTGGTGTTTCACTAAACAACTTTTTTTTCACAAGCCACAAGGAAAAGATATGTTTTTTTTTCTGACATCAAGCTTATTCCATGATGTTTCATCTTTCCAGATGTTGGAAAGAATCACACTTTAAGCTTGGAAAAGGCTGGAGTCAGTCTAGTTTATTCTAGCACCATGCTCTCTGCTATAGAACCTGATACAACTGGTTCTTGGCTAATTAGTTCCTAACACTTTACAGATAGTATAACAATATGTACATATATAACATCCCTCTTTCTTTAAAACATAATGCCCCTATATCAATATAACTGTCAATATAAATAAAGAAGATTATCATCTGACTTGTGGAACTAATCTGAACCCCTTTTTAGAGTCTTTTATAGCGTGTTTTTTTTGGTAATATTATTCACAGTATCACATGGGTGGTAAAATGTTGTGCCTCCATCTTGTAGATTTGGCATTTGTTGCTCTCAGTGGTGAGTTGGCACGCTGTACAGGCAATGTTGTGTCACTTGCTGGTGATGTGGTTAACGTTGTCTCGCTGGATAGTGATGTTTCCGATGTTGTTGATGGCCTTTTCTGCTCAGGTGTAGGTCGAATATGGATTCTGTTTCTTCTCATTTGGTTACTGGTTTTGGTCTCAATGGTATTTGACCTTGCAGTCTCAGCTTCACCAACAACTTTTGCTGGGCTCCAAGTTTTCATGATTGGATCCTGTACGTGTACAGTTTGTCCTTTCAACAGCTCGGGTAGGGATTTAGCATACAGTTGAAGTGTTGCTCTCCTCTTGCCTGTGCTTCAGTGAGTTGTTGTCTCACTTCCTCCTGGTCACTTGAAGGATGTATTTTGCTTGGCAGAGTTGTCTTATATTTTCTTCCATTTAACAGCTCTGCAGGTGATTTCATGTCAGCCTTGAGAAGTGTGGATTGGAGTGACAATAAGGCCAGGCTTGGGTCTTCCTTCGTCTCTTCACATTTCACAAGTGTTCTTTTGACCGTCTGGATGTGTCTTTCTATAAATCTGTATCCCCGTGGGTAGTGTGGTGATGAGGTGATGGTGTTGAACCCATACTGGTCAGCGAGTTCTTTAAATTCTCTGGATGTAAATTGGGTGTCATTGTCACATATTAACCATTCAGGAATCCCTTGCTCAGTGAACAGAACTCGTACTGCTAAGATTATTGTTGTGGCTCTCAAGTTTTTCATCTTCCGGATAAAAGGGAATTTTGAGTAATAGTCTGTGACTATGAGGTAACATTCTTGTGTGAATAAATCGACTCCTACAGTATGCCATGGTCTGGGTAGTACTTCAGTAGCTATCATCTCCTCCTTCTGTTGTGAGTTTCTGTACTTCTGGCATTCATTGCATGTAAACACCATATTTTCAATATCTTTGTATATGCCTATCCAGTACACAGCTGATCTGGCTCTGAGCTTACACTTCTCCATTTCCATATGGCCCTCGTGTATCTTTTGGAGAAGTTCTTCCTGTATTGTTTTGGGTATGATTATTCTGGATCCGGCCAGCAGAACACCATCTTCTAGTGAGATGTCATCTCTGATAGACCAGTCCTGCCGTATTGCTGGCTGTATGTGCTGAATCCTATCAGGCCATCCCTGGATCACGTGCTGAGAGAGCACCTGTAACTCCTCGTCTTTGCTGGTCTCATCTCTAATTTGACTCAGTTTTGGTGGTGTTATGTTCACTAGGTGATGAATCTTTATGCCTAGATCTTCTATCTCATGTTTCTCCTGTGGTGACAACTGAGATATGGTGTTTGCCAGCACCATTTCTCTTTCTGGCTTATATTCCAGAGTGAAAACATAACTCTGAAGCCTCAAGAGTAACCTCTGAAGTCTTGCTGGTGCTTTACATAGATTTTTCTTGTAGCTCTGCTCTGCTCCAGTCACTCTCCACTGTGAACTTTCTCCCATAGAGATATGTGTGGAACTTCTCACATCCATACACGACTGCCAAAAGCTCTCTCTCTATGTTGGCATATCTTGTCTCAGCTGATGTCAGAGCTTTGGACGCAAATGCTATTGGCTTTCCCTCTTGTACCAGGGCTGCTTCCAGTCCTTTTGTAGAAGCATCTACTTGCAGAGTGACAGGTTTCTTTCTGTTCTAGTATGACGGACTTGTCTCCTTGCATACTACCTTTTTGAGTTTGTTGAAACTCCTGTCATGTGACTCTGACCACTGTTACTCTACATCTTCTTTCATCAGCTTCCGCAGGTTTGCCGTGTGTTCTGACATGTGCGGAATAAAGGAGCTCATGTATTGTATCAAACCAAGGAAACTTCTCAACACTCTCATCTCTTGGGGCTTCCATCCCCGAGATGGCTGAGATTCTTTCAGGGCTCGGCTTAATTCCGTCAGGTGTGCACACCATTCCGAAGAACTGGCATTCTGTCACTTTCACAATGCATTTGTCTGCGTTTAGCTTAATCCCAGCTTTCCTGGTTCTCTCCATGGCTTCATGTAGATGGTTGTCATGATCTTATCCAGATATACCATATATCTGGATATCAGCAGCTATGCCAACTGCTCCTTTGCATCCCCTGTATATCTCGTCTACTTTCTGTTAGAACACATCCTGGCTCACTTTGAGGCCAAAGGGTAGACGCAGGAATTTGTACCGTCCAAAGGGTATGTTGAATGTTGTCAACAGTGAAGATAGCTTCACATTCCAGTAGCCATTTCTGGCATCAAGCTTACTGAAAACTTTTGCCCCTGCCAGTGCTGCTGTGATTTCTTCCAATGTTAGAATTGGGTAGCTTGGTTAAGATCTTTGGGATCTAGGCAAATTCTTAGCCGTCCATTTGGCTTCTCTCTCACCACAATGGAATTTACCCAATCTGTAGGCTCTGTGACTCTGGCGATCACCTTCTTTTCTTCCATTTCTTGGAGCTCTCTTTCAAGCTTTCCTTTTGGTTCTACTGGTACTTTACATGGAGGATGAATTACTGGTTTCATCGCTGGGTCAATAGTGATGTGATACTCAAAATCTTCGAAGCATCCAACCGTCTCATCAAAACACTCTGGGTACCTTTACCAGATCTTCTGTCATTCTGATCGGAGGGCGCTTTTCAACAGGTGAACTATCTTCAACCCTCAGTGTTGCCTCCTTCACCTCATGGTTTACTGAGATAATCCGCAGCTCTTCACAACTGCTCAACCCTAGGATAGCTGGACCATCTGTTTCTGTGACGTGGAACATCTTTTCCTTTGTGTGTCCCTCTGATTTGGGTTGTTCCTAGCTGTTGAATCTCAGTTTCCCCCGTATGCTGTTAGCATGACGTTGTTTGGTTTCAGAGCACCTTCCTTGGATAATAATTTTTCTCCAAATTTTCAGGAAAGATCTTCTGGTATAGTCTGAGCGGGATGATGTGACTCTGCGCTCCAGTATCAATCTTCACCTTCAGATTTATCGTTGTGGGCTTATTTCTCAGCCCCTTCCGATCTGAATGGTGGGGTGAATATCTTTTCTCTGGGAACTGTAACATCCAGACATTTCATGCAATTCTATGATTCCTTTGTCTGTCATGTTCTCAAACCCATCGTCATCTTCCAGGGTATGGATGTTTTGGCTTCTTTCACTATTCCTTTGCCCTGTCACTCTGGCTCTGATGACTCGTCTACCACCTTCTTGCCTTGTTCTGCACATCTTTTTCCAGTGATTGGTCTTTCCACAAGCTCTGCAGATTGATCCATAAGTGCGGGACATTTCCTTCTATCTGTCAAATTCATATGGCCGTCCACAGCTCCTGCACATCACGCCTTTCTCTCTGTTTGGTGTACATTCTTTAGTTGTTGTTTCACTGCATCGACCCTGCTGCCTGTCTCTTGGCTTAACTGAAGGCTAGCTATTTGGGTCAGAGTCTTCATCTGTCTGCTGGTGGCTTCATGTGCTTTGGCAGTGTCTACAGCCTGTGATATTGTGAGCTTGTCCTGTCTGAATAGAGATTTCTGTACTTCAGGATGGGCAGAACCCCAAATGAGCTGATCGATCAGCCGTTCATCTGTGTCCTTTAAATTTACATTTTCTAGCTGCATTTTTCAATCTTGCTACAAAAATTGTCAATAGACTCACCTAGTTCCTATCTGAGGCCTTGAAATTCATATCGGTATATCCGATGATTTGATTTGATTTTGGCTGGAGATGGCTGCTGAATCTTTCAAAATTTTTGTCTGGGTATCTGCTGTCCTTTTCGCTTCGGTCCCAGCTGTTAAATCAATTTAATCCTTTATTTCCAGCCCACAGAAAGATATAGCTGACCCTCTCCTCTTCACTAGTACCTTTTAGGAAACTACTGAATGTTGAATTGCACTTTTGTTCAAACTTCTCAAATGCGTCTACGACATCATCAGCTTCCCAATTCATGATGGGCTGTAGCAGTGATTCATTCCTGTCCCGGCTGATATCTCATTTTTTTTAAAGAATTTTCGCACATATCACTTAGTTTTTCTTTCTCTTTCTCTGGCACTAATTTGGGTCACTTTTCTCAATCTGATGCTTTAAAACATGTTCTAGGTTTACTCACAGACACTTGCTGCCACCATATTTCATCTTTATGTTGTTTTCTGGTTCCCAGATGTTGGAAAAAAGTCACACTTTAAACTTGGAAAAGGCTGGAGTCAGTCTTGTTTATTTCAGCACCATGCTCTGTGCTGTAGAACCTGATTCAACTCGTTCTTGGCTAATTACACTTTACAGATAGTATAACAATATATACATATATACACATGAGATCAGCTCATATCTTTCCATTTACATTATTAAGTCGACCTGCTTATAAAAACAAAAGTGGCTAAAATCATCTTTCAAAATAATTTGTAAAATGTTTTTTTCAAGGTTACATTTATGCCATATTTCTCCAGGGAGTCTAGCTCCACTTCATTCAGGCCCTCTGTCAAGCCTTGACTCTGGATTTGATGTACAGGGATGTTCTGTGCTCCAAGCAGAGAGCCGGAGTTGCAGGGAGCACAGGCCAATGAATTGGCGATCCAGGATTGTAGCCTCATCTTCGACCCATGTTCCCTTTGAACACAGCTTCCCTATTGGCAGTTTGTGATCATTACATTATTCCTTGCAATTCTGTCAATGCAAAATAAAGCCACTCTACACTGACATTGCTATTGTAGTGTAAATCTAGTGTTAGAAAAAAAAAGTGTGGAGTAGGCTGATGATTACCATTCAGTATATTTTGTATAAGTAGCAACCCTTGATAATCGTCCTCTCAGTCTCAATACTGAGAACACACATTTTGCTGAGATTTGAATACACTGTACATTAGAGAGGAGCAGATGGTGGACGTGAATTATGAAGATGGTCTCTCCTTGTTTTCATAGTTTCACAACCTCCTGAGGCCCCACACAATGACCAGAAACTGCAACATTTCTTTCCTTCTGTGTCCCTGACTACCAGCTGTTCGAATATTCTGATTTCCTATTTAGGGAATAGTCACATTGACCATCATTTGATCAATTATGGTCTATTCGCCAAACAAACGAAGGGTTCTGACTAAATGCCATCAACCTGAAATGTTAACTCTACTTCTCCGTCTCTTCACAGGTACTGCCTGACCTGCTGAGTGTTTTATGTTTCTATACTAGAAGCTGGCACATTACTCCTCACTGGATTTTGTTGTTTTTGGTCTTCGAAATCCCTGAATTCAGGAACGTGGTGAAAAAGTTCAAGGAAAAAATATAAACAAAACATAAATGCTCTTAAACATTCCCATGGCAATGATCCTTATTATTCTCTGGACTAATTTACTCTCCTTCATTCTGAGAGCATTTGTTAAAATTGCCTTCCATATGCCAGAGCTGTTCAGCGACAACGTTGCAGGCATAGAGAGTAGAGGGCATGCTAAACTGGAAACATTACAAAAAGGAAGCAGAATTTAAAATCAACTCTTTTGTTTAGAGTAAGAGCAGTCGGCAGAAGACAGCATAAGTCCACTAGGTCCATGTTTAACCCTACAAGGTCCATTGAACAGTTTGGCCTGCCTCTTGGAGAATTTACTGACCCCCTCAGTATTCATTATGATTTTACTTAATTTATAACCTTACATAGCCTCTGAAAACTGCAGCCCCATCCATCACCAGCTGCCCAACCAAAGCTGCACTGGCATTCTGTATGGCACATCATTTAGTTCTGGTATTGGTTCTGCTCGAATGAGCAAACTCCAGGATACATCAGTCCAGTGCATAATTCAGCGAAGCTTATATTAAAAAAAATTGTAAAGATGAAATCGACCAACATTCATATCAGATCAGTTGTTCCAATAAATAAATGATTAAAAATTGTATGTCAAAAGGAAACGTCAATGATATGAGAAACTAGAACTGTATGGACTAGCTCTCCAATCAGGTGCCCTTGTGGTTCTAAGGTGCATTCCCAGAAAAGCTGCTTCACACTGTTTCAAACAGCCTCCTGCTGTCTATTTGCCACCTCACGACATTTTTCGTTCAATTGGAGAAGGATTAAAAAAAAGGAAGCTGGACAGGAGCTGCCGATCAGCAGACAGCTGAAGAATTTGTTTTATGTGGTGCTGTTCAGGGACGTCTAGGACGAGTTGCCTGGGTTTGGGAGCAGTGTTCAGCTCTTGGACAGAGGTAGGCTTCATAAAGTGGCTTTTACTTTTTAAGTCAGGTTTTGGGGAAGTATTGTTCAAATAGCACGAGAGTCTCTGTTTTCAGAATTGAGGCTGTTGGTATAGGACTGGGATTAGTTTGGATGCACACATTTACAATTTGAACCTTGTATTCACCCTATCTTAGGAATTACCAGTGTAAATCTACTTTCTATCAACTATAGAGAGCATGGGTCTGTCTCAAAACAAAGATCAAATTTTACTATGCATTGGTTCTCACATCATTTCTCCATGGCTGTGAGGCAAAGACAAACTACCAGCATCACATAAAGCAACTAGATGCATTCCATCTTTGCTGCTTAAGATTTCTCTGCGACATCAAATGGCAGGACAAAATCCCTAACACCAAAGTTTTTCTAAGGAACCACATACCTGGTATCAAGAGCATGCTCATCAGAGTTCAGCTTTGCTGGGTCAGCCATGTGGTTCACATGGAGGATTCCCATAAACCAAAGGTGGTATTCTACAGCCAGCTGAACGGGGAACCAACGCCACAGGATGTCCCAAACTTGGATACAAAGACATTCTGAAAGCCAATCTCAGAGCCTGTAAGTTGGACCCCACTACATGGGAAAAAACAACCATGGACTGATCCAATGGAGAAGTTTCTAACATCATGCAATCTCAACATTTGAGGAGAACAGAGTCAGGTTCTTGTAGGACAAGCAAGCATGCTGCAAAGCCAGTGCCTTCACCCACCCCTCCAACAGTAACTTCATATGCAATATTTGCAATCAGATCTGCAAATCAAGATTTGGTTTAACATCACTGTCATGAATGTGCTATGCTGAATGATGATGTTTAATTCATTGGTTGGAAACCTAAATTCAACTTTTATAAAGAAAGCAGCAAAAATGATCACCACAATTTGCATTGATATACTTCACATGAGGTGGAGACGCATGTTTGAATAGCCCTCATCCAGAACAATGACTTGAGCAGTTTGAATGAGCTACCTGGTATCACCTTCATTAGGATGACATTCAAAGTCATCTTGGAATATTAACACAGTGGAGATGAACCTCAAGGATTAAAAATTGAAACAATAAGACCTGAGAGAGTTTGGAATTCTTTGCACTTTAATGAGATTCAAGTCTAAGAGAATACACTAGGACAATCATGTGATAGTCTCTCCCTCTGTGTGAAAACTTGGAGTTTCTTTTGGATACATCAAACAAGCCTCTGAGTTTTTAACCAGTGCAGGACCCAAGTGGTCTGTCTGTCTCTCTCTCTCTCCAGGCAACACTGTCCGTTCAAACCCTGTCTGTGGGCTGCAAAACATCCAAGCCTATCATTGCTGCAGGCAGAGACTCTGGGGGAAAAAGCCATCTATATTACTGTCTGTAAGAAAACCCCGAACCAGGTGGCCTCCTCTACCAGCTAGTAACTTCATGACCATGAATTCATCTGGAAAGCAACTGAATTACCAGACTTCACAGACTGTATATTCTTTTATGTGTTCTGAACTCTCATCCAACCAATCTATCCTTCTTCACTCTGTAACCTATTTGTGTCTGTGTGTGCATGAAAGTTGGAGCGTAGTTTATTATTTTTACTTAGATCAAGTTTTGATTTTAAATACAATAAACTAACTTCTCCCTTGTTTAAATTCAAGAAAACCTGTCCGATTTTTTTAATGGTCATAGCATATAAAGGGTTAAACACTCATTGAATTGGTAAGCACATCCACAGTTTAACAGAAATAAACCCTTCTGCAGTCAGAAAAGGAGAGGCACAAGAGGGGAGACTTTTGACCCCTCCTCACCTTATCGTAATAATCACATATGAGATGATACCAACCTAGATGGTGAACAACCAGTCTCCTTGCTGAACGCTCAACCATTGAAGTGATGGGAGACTCCATCATGAACCAACAGTATTGCCACATTTCAAGATATTTCACTATATGGATAAGGAGAATTTGGGAAAAAAATTTAATAACAATGTTGCTATAATTTCTCCCACAAGGGATTAAATCCACGACAAAGTAATTTCCTGGATGATGGAATGGATTCAAATGAGCTGATTGCCCAGAGCGGTGCTTATTACATAAGCTTGAGATAATGGCAGCTCAGTGAAAACAATGACATATAGTGTAATTCATGTTAGTTCACCAAAGCTTGACTACCTGAGCTCTGGCCTAAGATGATTGGGTGGTAGATTCAATTTACACCTCAGCTAGCCAATCTGCAGGAAATTAGGACTGGAAGAGAATCAGGGGTCATGTGAATTAAATGGTAAACCAGCAGAGAAGAGGGAATACGAATGATCCAGACACCATTCTTTAAAAGTAGGATTATTTGCTAAACCTGTGTTTTTTAACCTTTTAAAAATTCACATAGGATATTAGGTTTTATGCATAAGTATTATGGTGTATAAAGAGGTAATAAAATACGAAGGTATGAGGAGATGTCATGGGAATGGAATTAAATAGAAAGCTCTGTCAGGGAGGTGGTAGATGCACAATGGACTGAATGGTCTCCTTCCGCACTGTAAAATTTCACTTTTGGTCAGGATTACCAATTGAAATAGTTTGCAGAGGTATGAAGGTGCCTTTTTTCAAAGGCCTGCATTTTTTACCCATCTATATTTGCCCTTGAGGAGGTGGTGGTGATTTACCTTCTTGAATACACTGAGTGTCTTGCTAGGTCATTTCGGAGCGCAGTCAAGAGTCAACCACATTGCAATGTGTTTGGAGTCACATAGGCCAAACTGGGTAAGGATTGCAGATTTCTTTTCCCAAAGGAATTAGTGAATCAGATTTTTTTTTTTAAGAATTCAGTAGTTTCATGGTCACCATCACTGATACTATTTTTATTTGAGATTTACCTAATAAACTGAATTTAAATTCCCCAGTTGTTGTGATGGGATTTAAACTCATGTTGCCAGATCATTAAACCAGACCCTTGGATTTCTAGTCCAGTAACATAACCACTACGCTATCCATAATGGCCCTAGAGCTCTGAGCACAGCAATCAATGGAACGCAGCACCGGAGGGGTGGTTGTAATATACAAAGAACATTTCCCCTGGTATCCATGTCTGTGTCTCTGTATAGTACCAGGTGCCCTTCCACTATACTGAAAAATCAGCCCCTGCAAAGTGGGCAGCCTGTGGCCTTCCAGTATCCTATGGCAACTGTCATTTTGAGCTGTGCACTCCTGGTTAGAAGTGCAAGAAAATTATGTTAATTAACTTTCCTTGCATTATATAATGAGGCTAGTTTATTAGTGCATAGGCACATTATAAAGACGTCTGCAAACGCGACATGAAATCGTGTGACATTGATCACAAGTCGTGGGAGTCAGTTGCCAGCATTCGCCAGAGCTGGCGGGCAGCCATAAAGACAGGGCTAAATTGTGGCGAGTCGAAGAGACTTAGTAGTTGGCAGGAAAAAAGACAGAGGCGCAAGGGGAGAGCCAACTGTGCAACAGCCCCAACAAACAAATTTCTCTGCAGCACCTGTGGAAGAGCCTGTCACTCCAGAATTGGCCTTTATAGCCACTCCAGGCGCTGCTTCACAAACCACTGACCACCTCCAGGTGCGTATCCATTGTCTCTCGAGATAAGGAGGCCCAAAAGAAAGAAAGAAAGAAGAAGGCACACACTGCACCTGGCGATTCTTATATTGTGTGACCCAATGTGTACTCCACCTAAACCAAAAGGCACTTCTCAGCAAATAGAAAAAGAAACCATTTTTAAATTCTTACTGTACTGGGTCTGAAGGTGCAAAATTTAGATTTATTTTGGAGTGCCAGTCAGGACCAGCAGCTAGGGTGCCAGAGCATACATAGACAATCTCAACCTGACATGAGAGCTAAAACAATTGTACAAAGGGCTTTGCAATTAGGAAATGGGCGACACACAAACAATGCACAGGATAACCTAATTAAGAAATGGGGAAGGCCAGTGTCACATAATCTGATGGTCCCAGACCACATCAATTCACCCCTGTAAACCTTTTATGCAGAATACACACACATTCTTTACTGTCTCTGGAGAGACAATACCAAGTCTCTGCATTACAGGAACACAATTATCAGCCCACCAGAGGCCATTGTGCTGTGGCCTTTGCCTACTTAATACCATTAAGTTGTAACTGATAATGAAAACATATATAAACTGTGCTCATTTGGACCTCGGTGGAGAAGCGCCTGGACTGTCCAGTGTTGGCTCCCCGCGTGTGTAATAAAGATACCACTTGACTATTGCAACTGGACTCTGAGTGTTGAAATTTTATAACAGAATATTTCTCTGACATCTCAGGTCTAACTGAAATTTATATAAAATATAAGATATAGAATTTCTTGGCTAATGAATTTGATGTACTTTTTGGGATCTGAAACAGGGTGGATCTTTGGGTCTGTCACACACATCTTGAGCGTGATACAGAAATAATCAGGAATCCTCAGCATCACAAGCCATAGCTACTTTGCATGGTTCTGTGCTGTTAATTGCATATCATGTCCACTTTGAGATAAGAACATCCCTTTTGGGCCATGTAGAGCTCAACATTATGTGTAGTGTGCCACATTACAACATAGGTACAGCCAATGATCCTTTCTGTGTTCTGTGAAATCTAGCAGTTCTGTAGAATTGTGCTACCCTCTCAAATTGGTGCTATTAGTTAATGGTGAATATAATGAACTCATTGGCCCTATTGAGTGATACTTTTATGATCTCCTTAATAGATCTATGGAATGCAGACAGGATGATGTTTCAAAAGTCTACATTACTAACTTCGAAGGATTCCATTCCATAAAAATGCAGCGCCATGTTAAACTTGATAGCCCTGGTAGTGGCTGAACAGATGTTTTATGGATAGGGGTTTTATTGAACATGGCACAGTTCTACCAGTAACTTGCTGCTGAGGTACACTCTCGTTAGGCACACCTTTACTGTCGTTACTAGGTAGCTGTGCCTTGATTCGGAGACTCACTATGTTATAGAGTAATGGGATTTAATAGTACACTTGTGTACCAGCTGACATCTCTTGCTGATCCTTCTCTGCCACATCTAGTGATAAGGTGGCACTGAATGCAGTACCATGAGTGCACAAAACTATAGAAAGTGGAAAGAAAATTTGAAACAACTTGTCTTAAGTGAAGACTCCAGCTTTCTCACTGCAGTTTTTCCAGTAACTCCCATTGTTTCGGAGAGAAATGAATCCACCGGAGTGCTGACTTGGGTTGCAATAGAGTGCTACAGTGGAAGTTTGGTAAATGAGCAAGTTCGGTAATGAGGGGGAGTGAGGAGCTCCTTTCATTTCCTACCTGTCCTCAGTGAGGGGAGCCCAGAGCTTCCAAAGAGCACAGCTGACTGAGAGAAAAGTCGGAGGGTAGAGTTCTGGACCGGTAAGTATAAAAAACTTATCTCTGGTAATAAAACCTGAAAGTGACGTCACAGGAAAGCTGTGACCTGATTGGCTGGTAGGGAATTTTTTTTTACTGAATTTGAAAATAAAACATTGATAAAAATTGATTAAAACCCTAATTAACTAATTAATAAGTAGAGTAACTAAACCAGAGGGAGGAGATTACTGTATTTAGTGAGCATTTAATGTTTATAGTAGGAATCCAGCACTAGGGGCCATATAGTTATAACAATTAAGTAAGGATTTAATAAGTATTTATTTATTTTAAATTAATTTAATTAGTGCTAGAAATGTCAGTTAGAGGGGTGAAGTGCTTCACCTGTGAGATAAAGAACAAAGAACAAAGAAAATTACAGCACAGGAACAGGCCATTCGGCCCTCCAAGCCTGCGCCGATCCAGATCCTCTATCTAAACATGTCGCCTATTTTCTAAGGGTCTGTATCTCTTTGCTTCCTGCCCATTCATGTATCTGTCGAGATACATCTTAAAAGACGCTATCGTGCCCGCGTCTACCACCTCCGCTGGCAACGCATTCCAGGCACCCATCACCCTCTGCGTAAAGAACTTTCCACGCATATCCCCCCTAAACTTTTCCCCTCTGACTTTGAACTCGTGACCCCGAGTAATTGAATTCCCCCACTCTGGGGAAAAAGCTTCTTGCTATCCACCCTGTCTATACCTCTCACGATTTTGTACACAAAATGTGGGAGGTCCGTGATGCTTCCAGCGTTCCGGACGACTACATCTGCAGGAAGTGTACCCAATTGCAGCTCCTTACAGACCGCATGGATCGGTTGGAGCGGCAACTGGATGCACTTAGGAGCATGCAGGTGGCAGAGAGCGTCATAGACAGGAGTTTGAGAAGTGGTTGCACCCAAGGTGCAGGCAGATAGATGGGTGACCGCTAGAAGGGGCAGGCAGTCAGTGCAGGAATTCCCTGTGGCTATTACCCTGTCTAACAAGTATACTGTTTTGGATACTGTTGGGGGGGATGGCCGATCAGGGGAAAACAGCAGCAGCCAGAGCAGTGGCACCAAGGCTGGCACTGTTGTTCAGCAGGGAGGGACAAAGTGCAGAAGAGCAATAGTTATAGGGGACTCTATAATCAGGGGCACAGATATGCGCTTCTGTGGACGTGAAAGAGACTCCAGGATGGTATGTTGCCTCCCTGGTGCCAGGGTCAAGGATGTCTCTGAACGGACAGGAGGCATTCTGAAAGGGGAGGGCGAACAGCCAGAGGTTGTGGTACACATCGGTACCAATGACATAGGCAGGAAGAGTGATGAGGTCCTGCAGGGGGAGTTCAGGGAGTTAGGTAGAAAGTTAAAAGACAGGACCTCGAGGGTTGTAATCTCGGGATTACTCCCTGTGCCACGTGCCAGTGAGGCCAGAAATAGGAAGATAGTGCAGCTAAACATGTGGCTGAACAGCTGGTGTAGAAGGGAGGGTTTCAGATATCTGGACCATTGGGATCTCTTCAGGGACAGATGGGACCTGTACAAGAAGGACGGGTTGCATCTAAACTGGAGGGGCACTAATATCCTGGCTGCGGGGTTTGTTAGCGTCACTCGGGAGGGTTTAAACTAGTGTGGCAGGGGGGTGGGAACCAGAGCAGTAGGACAGCTAGTGAAATAAATGAGGGGGAACTAGTAAATAAGGCCAGTAAGACTAAGAGGAAGAGCAGGCAGGGAGATGTTGCGGAGCACAGCGGGACTGGTGGTCTGAAGTGCATTTCTTTCAATGCGAGAAGTATAACAGGTAAGGCAGATGAACTTAGAGCTTGGATTAGTACTGGGAAATATGATGTTGTTGCTATTACAGAGACTTGGTTGAGGGAAGGACAGGATTGGCAGCTAAATGTTCCAGCATTTAGAAGCTTCAGGTGGGATAGAGGGGAATGTAAAAGGGGTGGGGGAGTTGCATTACTTGTAAAGGAGAATATCACAGCTGTACTGCGGGAGGGCACCTCGGAGGGGTCGTGCAGCGAGTCAATATGGGTGACGCTCAGGAATAGAAAGGGGGCAGTCATGATGTTGGGGGTTTTCTACAGGCCTCCCAACCACCAGTGGGAGGTAGAGGAGCAGATATGTAGACAGATTTTGGAAAGATGTAAAGGTAACAGGGTTGTGGTGGTGGGTGATTTTAACTTCCCCAATATTGACTGGGACTCACTTAGTGCTCTGGGCTTAGATGGGGCAGAATTTGTAAGGAGCATCCAGGAGGGCTTCTTGAAACAGTATGTAGATAGTCCAACTAGGGATGGGGCCATTCTGGACCTGGTATTGGGGAATGAGCCCGGCCAGGTGGTCGAAGTTTCAGTGGGGGAGCATTTCGGGAACAATGACCATAATTCCATAAGTTTTAAGGTACTTGTGGATAAGGATAAGAGTAGTCCTCGGGTGAAGGTGCTAAACTGGGGGAAGGCTAAGTATAACAATATTAGGCAGGAACTGAAGAATTTAGATTGGGGGCGGCTGTTTGAGGGTAAATCAACATCTGACATGTGGGAGTCTTTCAAATGTCAGTTGATTAGAATCCAGGACCAGCATGTTCCTGTGAGGAAGAAGGATAAGTTTGGCAAGTTTCGGGAAGCTTGGTTAACACGGGATATTGTGAGCCTAGTCAAAAAGAAAAAGGAAGCATTTGTAAGGGCTGGAAGGCTAGGAACAGACGAATCCCTTGAGGAATATAAAGACAGTAGGAAGGAACTGAAGCAAGGAGTCAGGAGGGCTAAAAGGGGTCATGAAAAGTAATTGGCAAACACGATTAAGGAAAATCCCAAGGCTTTTTATACATATATAAAGAGCAAGAGGGTAACCAGGGAAAGGGTTGGCCCACTCAAGGACAGAGATGGGAATCTATGTGTGGAGCCAGAAAATAGGCGAGGTACTAAATGAGTACTTTGCATCAGTATTCACCAGAGAGAAGGACTTGGTGGATGATGAGCCTAGGGAAGGGAGTGCAGATAGTCTCAGTCATCTCATTATCAAAAAGGAGGATGTGTTGGGTGTTTTGCAAAGCATTGAGGTAGATAAGTCCCCAGGGCCTGATGGGATCTACCCCAGAATACTGAGGGAGGCAAGGGAAGAAATTGCTGGGGCCTTGACAGAAATCTTTGCATCCTCATTGGCTACAGGTGAGGTCCCAGAGGACTGGAGAATAGCCAATGTTGTTCCTTTGTTTAAGAAGGGTGGCAAGGATAATGCAGGAAATTATAGGCCGGTGAGCCTTACGTCAGTGGTTGCGAAACTATTAGAGAGGATTATTCGGGACAGGATTTACTCCCATTTGGAAACAAACAAACTTATTAGCGAGAGACAGCATGGTTTTGTGAAGGGGAGGTCGTGTCTTACTAATTTGATTGAGTTTTTTGAGGAAGTGATAAAGATGATTGATGAAGGAAGGGCAGTGGATGTTATCTATGTAGACTTTAGTAAAGCCTTTGACAAGGTCCCGCATGGCAGACTGGTACAAAAGATGAAGTCACACGGGATCAGAGGTGAGCTGGCAAGATGGATACAGAACTGGCTCGGTCATAGAAGACAGAGGGTATCAGTGGATGGGTGTTTTTCTGAATAGAGGAATGTGACTAGTGGTGTTCCGCAGGGATCAGTGCTGGGACCTTTGCTGTTTGTAGTACATATAAATGATTTGGAGGAAAATGTAGCTGGTCTGATTAGTAAGTTTGCGGACGACACAAAGGTTGGTGGAGTTGCAGATAATGATGAGGATTGTCAGAGGATACAGCAGGATATAGATCGGTTGGAGACTTGGGCGGAGAAATGGCAGATGGAGTTTAATCCGGACAAATGTGAGGTAATGCATTTTGGAAGGTCTAATGCAGGTGGGAGGTATACAGTAAATAGCAGAACCCTTACGAGTATTGACAGGCAGAGAGATCTGGGCGTATAGGTCCACAGGTCACTGAAAGTGGCAACGCAGGTGGATAAGGTAGTCAAGAAGGCATACGGCATGCTTGCCTTCATCGGTCGGGGCATAGAGTATAAAAATTGGCAAGTCATGTTGCAGCTGTACAGAACCTTAGTTAGGCCACACTTAGAATATAGCGTGCAATTCTGGTCGCCACACTACCAGAAGGAGAGGGTACAGAGGAGGTTTACCAGGATGTTGCCTTGGTCTGGAGGGCATTAGCTATGAGGAGAGGTTGGAAAAACTCGGATTGTTTTCACTGGAACGACGGAAGTGGAGGGGCGACATGATAGAGGTTTACAAAGTTATACGCGGCATGGACAGAGTGGATAGTCAGAAGCTTTTTCCCAGGGTGGAACAGTCAGTTACTCGGGGACATGGGTTTAAGGTGCGAGGGGCAAAGTTTAGAGGGGTTGTGCGAGGCAAGTTTTTTTACACAGAGGGTGGTGAGTGCCTGGAACTTGCTGCCAGGGGAGGTGGTGGAAGCAGGTACGATAGCGACATTTAAGAGACATCTTGACAAATACATGAATGGGAAGGGAATAGAGGGATACGGTCCCCGGAAGTGCAGAAGGTGTTAGTTTCGGCAGGCATCAAGATCGGCGCAGGCTTGGAGGGCCGAATGGCCTGTTCCTGTGCTGTACTGTTCTTTGTTCTTTTGAATAGCACTAAGAATAAGGGTTGGTGTGGCAGCTGTCATCTTTGTTTTGCTCATCTTTGTCCTTTTTTCCTTTGACATTTGGTGGTGATGAGGCTTTAAGCTTTCTTGGGGGGAATCCAGAACAAGGGGGCATAACCTTCAATTTAGAGTTTGGCTATTCAGGGGTGATGTTAGGAAATACTTCTTCACACAAAGGATAGTTGAAATCTGGAACTCTCTTCCCTAAAAAGACTAGAGGCAAGGGCAATTGACAATGTTTTAACTGAGATTGATAGATTTTTGTTAGGCAAGGCTGTTAAGGGTTAAAGAACCAAGGCAGCGAGATGGGGTTAAGATACAGATCATCCTTGATCTATTTGAATAGGCTTGAGAGGCTTAAAGACATCTTACTGTTCCTATATTTCTAGCATGGGACGATCAAAACAGACATTTTACAAATTTCTGATGGATGCTATGAAATGCAACTTGAATCTCTTCTGTTTCAGAGATTTTGAAACTAAATTCCAACCACTCTTTTCCAGAACTGGGCATCGCAACCTATCACTCAGTTTATTCCAATTCTGCTGCTTTTTGAAGGAGTTCACCTGCAAAGAAGGTGACTGTTCTCCATGAGTCTCTTCCACAACACATGCTGGGGAGAATAATGTTCCTGCTAAAGTCCAATCTCGCTGAAGTCTTTTTATCTTATACTCTTAGCATGATTAAGTTACCTGCTTATATCAATAATTTAATCAGGAGACCAGAACCGACCTACACAAATCTTCAGCAATCACTATTCCTGCACCTTTTACAGTAGAGAAACAAAATGTTGTCGAGGAGAATACTGAGATACAGACTACTAGGCTAGATGGGATTGAGGTTCACAAGGAGGAGGTGTTAGCAATTTTGGAAAGTGTGAAAATAGATAAGTCCCCTGGGCCAGATGGGATTTATCCTAGGATTCTCTGGGAAGCCAGGGAGGAGATTGCAGAGCCTTTGTCCTTGATCTTTATGTTGTCATTGTCGACAGGAATAGTGCCGGAAGACTGGAGGATAGCAAATGTTGTCCCCTTGTTCAAGAAGGGGAGTAGAGACAGCCCTGGTAATTATAGACCTGTGAGCCTTACTTCGGTTGTGGGTAAAATGTTGGAAAAGGTTATAAGAGGTAGGATTTATAATCATCTTGAAAAGAATAAGTTCATTAGCGATAGTCAGCACGGTTTTGTGAAGGGTAGGTCGTGCCTCACAAACCTTATTGAGTTTTTCGAGAAGGTGACCAAACAGGTGGATGAGGGTAAAGCCGTGGATGTGGTGTATATGGATTTCAGTAAGGCGTTTGATAAGGTTCCCCACGGTAGGCTGTTGCAGAAAATACGGAAGTATGGGATTGAAGGTGATTTAGAGCTTTGGATCAGAAATTGGCTAGCTGAAAGATAGAGGGCGGTGGTTGATGGCAAATGTTCATCCTGGAGTTTAGTTTTGGGATCACTGCTGTTTGTCATTTTTATAAATGACCTGGATGAGGATGTAGAAGGGTGGGTTAGTAAATTTGCGGATGACACGACGGTCGGTGGAGCTGTGGATAGTGCCGAAGGATGTTGTAGGTTACAGAGGGACATAGATAGGCTGCAGAGCTGGGCTGAGAGATGGCAAATGGAGTTTAATGCGGAAAAGTGTGAGGTGATTCACTTTGGAAGGAGTAACAGGAATGCAGAGTACTGGGCTAATGGGAAGATTCTTGGTAGTGTAGATGAGCAGAGAGATCTTGGTGTCCAGGTACATAAATCCCTGAAAGTTGCCACCCAGGTTAATAGGGCTGTTAAGAAGGCATATGGTGTGTTAGTTTTTATTAGTAGGCGGATCGAGTTTCGGAGCCACGAGGTCATGCTGCAGCTGTACAAAACTCTGGTGCGGCCGCACCTGGAGTATTGCGTGCAGTTCTGGTCACCGCTTTATAGGAAGGATGTGGAAGCTTTGGAAAGGGTGCAGAGGAGATTTACTAGGATGTTGCCTGGTATGGAGGGAAGGTCTTACGAGGAAAGGCTGAGGGACTTGAGGTTGTTTTCGTTAGAGAGAAGGAGGAGGAGAGGTGACTTAATAGAGACATATAAGATAATCAGAGGGTTAGATAGGGTGGATAGTGAGAGTCTATTTCCCCGGATGGTGATGACAAACACGAGGGGACATAGCTTTAAGTTGAGGGGTAATAGATATAGGACAGATGTTAGAGGTAATGTTCTATGTTCTATGTTCTAAAGAACATTTTCCATTTATTGTTGCCTTCTGCTGACCATTGTCAAACTAATTTTCCTATTTTTTTCACAAAACTTTATATTGGAGAAGCAAACATCATCACTTCAAGGTCACATCCCATGAGGCAATAATAGCCAACTTCAAATCGTTTGGAAACAGAATCAAGAGAACCATGAACTGAGGACCAAGTGACCTTCTGGTCATGCAACTTTCTATGCTCAGACATGTCTTTCCTCTCATTGAATTGAATCGAGTTGGCACTATCCAAAGAAGGGCAAGGAGTCTTCCTGGTGTCCTTGGCAACATTTCCTTCCTCAATCAACCCCATTTAAAAGCTGGTGGAAAGGAATAGCCTCCAACTTTCTATAATTATAATTGCATTCCTTTCCTGCGCAAATGTATGTCAAGGTGTGTAAAACAGTGACTGTGTTGTGCCTGTTTGAGCGGCACTACACATTGCCTTATCGTGTGGCCTTTTCTGATTACAGACGTGTCAGGGTTCCGGAGGAGCAAATTGGCACCTCTTGCCAATAAGCCTCACCACAGGGCTCAGTGCCAACATTGTCACTTCAAGTCCACATCCCATGAAGTAACAGTAGCCAGCTCCAAAATGCTTGGAAACAGACTGAAGAAAAGCATAGACAAGGGACCAAGTGACTTTTTAGAGGTGTAATGCTCCATGCTGAGAGGTTTACATGAGGATGTGGCTAGAAGCACGGGAACCCCCCAAATGACTCAAGTCAGTTCAAACGCTCCTTTTTCCAGTTACTGCTGGAAAAGTATCAGGAAGCCAAAAAGCATGAAAGCTCCCAGTCCAGAATATTGGTGGATAGATAGGATCATTTGTGTTTGCCCTGTATTGTGGTGAGCAGATTCTGAATCATAAGCAGTTCTGCAGTAGGTCTATAGGGAAGCATTGTATTTCCTCCTTCCAGCAGCATTATTGTACAGGAGTATTAGAGTAGAAATACCATGGGCTGGATTTTAAGCAGACCTCAACGCCATGATCCAAAGGTGGGAGGAGCCTGAAGGTGGGTCCGGATGAGGTTCACCATGGACCTCGACGCTGGCAGGGCCTGGTATGATCCTCCATATGGTGGTCAGGCTCCGCGGCGGTGCCCCCACCGCTGGGCGATGGGACCACAATTTAAATATTTAAATCAATAAAATTCATTAATTTAAATATACTCACCTGAGGGCCTGTCGCAATCTTCGGCACGCTGGCCGGCACTCCTGTGCCTTCAGATCCCCGTCCGGGGAAACAAGGCACCACACTGGTGTGGAGGAGGTAAATTTATCAGTGTGGGATGCAGGGGTGAGCGGGGTCAAATAAATGTAATGGGTGTAGGGGATGGTGGGAAGGATTTGTGCAGTTTGTGGTGGGGGGAAGGTCAGGTGTTTAAGGTAAGTGTTTTGGGGAAAGGAAGGGCAAATAGTTAATGTAATTGTTATTGTGGGGGATGGGAAAGGGGTGTTGGAACTTTCTTTATTTAATTCTAGGTAGAGCATGGTTCCCTGACCCGAACCCGACAGGACCTGACGACATGTGCCGGGTTCGAGTCGGGTTGGGTTGCTCTTCCGGGTCCAGCATTCGGGTTTGGGTTGGGTCGGGCCGGGTCAGACACAGTGACAGCCAGGATGTCAAAGCGGGAAACACTCTGCATTAGTCTGCAGTGAGCGATTCTATCCAAGGTAGAATACAACAGGTCGGGTTGGGCACGGGAAAAAATGAAAGGTCTCGGGCTCGAGTCATGTTCCATTTGCATACCGAGCAGGTCCTTAATTCTTAAAAATGTAAATATCCCAGCAGGGCTGACTGTAGTTTAAAAATGGCATCAGCGCCTGCACACAGGCATCTGACGCCATTTCCGGGGACGTGATTGGCAGGGGACGGCCTGCCCCAGCTATTTAAATGAGCCGCCACGTCTTGGTGCCATTTTTTGAGCTCGCCGCCCATGCTGCTCCATTACACATACCATAAGTGATTATCACAGTGAAACATCCCATTAAACACACTACATCTTAAATACTATTTTCAATAAAAACACAACATATCACTTTGATCTTTACAGTCAGTGTTTACTTTCAAAATGCGTGCTTTTCGCCAAAACAGTACTACTGAGAAATTTTTATTTAATGAAAATAATGTCTGATTGAACATGAAGCAGAGCTGAAGGAAGGATTTGCTCAGACAGAGTCACGTAAACCAATGTTTCCTGTAAATCCTACTGAACTTCTATTACTCCTTGATCATTATTCTTAACTCCTTCCCTGTGCCATAGCTTGTGATTTTCATCAACCAGGAATGGCTTTTACTTTGACTGTGCTGTGCAGCATGCAGCAATGTTTTGCCAACTCCTTTTGGGTCACAGGGCATTCCAAGGTCTGGATTTTACAGGCCCCCCCCACCCCGAGGCGGGATCAGAGGTGGGGGGGGTGGTGAGGGAGCAGTATCGGGATGAGTGGCAGGGGTGCAGCAGGTCAGATGGCCCATCGCCCAGCGATCTTCCCAGGGGTGGGACAGGTCGATGACGGTGTTCCTGCCTAGAGGCCAACTGAGGCCCTAGGTAGCCTAGTAATGAGCAATTAGGGGTCTCTTCCTGCCACTGCTGGAATCTTACCAGCAGCAGGGTGGGGGCCTTTGGAATGTGGGGAGGGCACCTTGTAAAACGAGGCCCCCGCCCTGTAGGCTCGGGGGGTGTACCCTCCTCAATGGGAAATTTGTGGCCCATGGAGGATCCCCACCAGGAATGAATTCACCCCCCCAGAACCCCGCACTCCTGGACTGCAAAAACACCCCAAGCCACCCCTTACTGGGGCCTTCCAGACTGGCCTCGGCACCCCTGCCTCACCTACCTCTTGTCTGGTGTTCCACTGCTGGGCCTGGGTCTGAGGCCTCTGCAGTACTGGCAGCAACCACTGCTCCCGGCCAATCAGAGAGGCGGGATCCCCGTCTTTAAAGGGATGGAGATCCCGCCTCCTGAAACTTACATTTCTAACCTTTGCCAGTTCTGATGAAAGGTCACTGACCTGAAACATTAACTCTGCTTCTCTCTCCACAGATGCTGCCAGACCTGCTGAGTATTTCCAGCATTTCTTGTTTTTATTTGAGAGAGTTGGTGGTGAGGTAGAACTGGGTGTTGTACATGTGGAACCTGAACGGTTTTGGGATGATGTCACGAAGGGGAAGCATATCGATGAGAAATAGGAGAAGCCAAGGATATATCGTTTTGGGACTCTAGAGGTAATGAAGGAGGAGTGGGAAGAGAAGTCATTGCAGGTGATTCTCTGGCTACAACTGGATAGCTAAGAATGGAACCAGGCAAGTGCAGTCCCAACCAGCTGGTCGATTGAGTTGGGGCTTGGGAGGAGGATGGTGTGGTCAGCCACGTCAACAGCTGCCAATAGGTCAATAATAGGGCCCTACCAAATTCACGGTCAAATTTTACAAATTTCACTGTCACAGCATTTTAAGAATTGTGAATTTCATGATTTCATTGTAATTTGTAAATTTAAATTGTAAATTTCACAGTGTTGCAACAAACCATGAAAATGATCTATTTAAAACAAAAAAAGACAAGGGCGGTTTCTGGTTTCAAATGGCATTTATTGTATACTCAAAAACTATTGTAAAAAGCTAACTATAAACAGATCACATTCCTTACTCACTGAAGTCAGTGGTTGAATGTGAGCATGGAGCAAGCTGCAGCTATCTCTTACTTCATTCCCTGTTTCTGTGCTGTGAACACCTGTCCGCATTTAGACACAGTTCTCTCTGCATCTAGAGTTGTGTTGGAATTGTCAGACCGCACCCCACTAGCCTTGCAAGGTGGGGGATTCTGCATTCCACAGAGTTTCAAAACTGCAGCACAGGCAAAGTACAATCTGCTTCTTTTGCAATGTTTTTATAAGCAGGAATCTTCTGCCTGCAGTTTATGTCAAAGCCAAGAATCGCATCAATTAAGTTTATATCCACCATTTGCTGCTGCTGCTGCTGCTTGTAGCTACTCCTACCAGGAGATCTGCTGTCATGATATATCACGTTCTTGTGCCATCCTCACACATCTACTGTAGCTCGTCTGCAACCACTCTGTGACATCCATCATCCAACTATGCCTAGTTTGAAGCCTCTTTCTGCTGCCCTACACTTTGCCTTCTAGAAGAGATCTCTGGAGCTTTTCAGCTGTAAACAAATGGCCAAAATACTGAAATTTTGTTTTCTGGATGTCATGTTTTAGAGTTCTTTTTGCTCTTGCAATTTCAAGTACTTCTTCATTTATCTTAAGGTCTGTATAAGAAATTACGTCTTAGCAACCACATTTCGAAGGCCTCTATTTTCTTCCACAGATCTTTACCTATTGTCCAGGTTTCTAAGGCATACAGGAAAGTAGATAGAATGTAGCATCTTATGAGCTAGTTCCTTGTTAAAAACTTGAGCTTTCTTGTTAAAGCATCCTTCATCTTCACAAAATTACTTCTGGCTATCTCTATCCTTCTTCTGACTTCAGCATCGCATCTACCATTTTCTGTTATCATTTGTCCTAAATAGACAAACTTATCTACTTGTTCCAGTGTGACACCATTCACTTCAATCTTCACTCTGGTGTCTTCTAATGTATTCCTTCTGACTCCCGTTGTTTTTGTCTTTTTGGTGTTCATACTCAATCCATATTCTACACTTCTAGATTTTACTAGATCTACAATGTTGTCAATCTACCACAAGTTTATGTTCTTACCTCCAATTTTTACACTTGCAAGTGCATCTAATTCTCTGAATATTTGTTCTGTGTACAATTGGAATAATTTTGGTGACAGTACACAGCCTTGTTGTACTCCTCTCTTTACATGAAACCTATCTGATTGTCCATCTTCCAGCCTGATATTCACTATTTGGTCTCAATATAGGCTCCAGATAAATCTCACATCAATGTCACATTTCAGCAACACGTTTATTAGGTCTTGGTGCTAAACACAATTGAGCACTTTTTCATAATCTATAAAGCATTTGTAAACATTCTTGTTTACTTCTAAATATTTATCGAAGATTGTTCTTGGGTTAAGTATTCCCTCTTGTTCCTACTCCAGGTCTAAATCCAGATTGTGTTTCACCAATTTTTGCTTCAATTGTGTTACTGTTTCTTTCTATTATGATTTTCAAGATCAATTTAATGAGATGACTCATTAAGCTTATAGTTCTAAACTGATTGCATTCCATCGCTTTAACTTTCTTAGATATCTTAACGAATAATGAATGTCTCAAGTCACTTGAAATGTATCCTTTGGTATATATTTGATCACAAATTTCTGTCATCACTTCTAGTTCTGTTTCTCCAAGGGCTTTTAGATGTTCTGTTACTTCATCTATGTCTGGAGCTTTTTGTCTACTCATCAATTTCAAAGCATTCTTTTTTATCTGATATCATAATGTTTGGCCCATCAGCTTCGGCTGGTGTGGTGTGGGGTCATTACCCCTTCTAATGTGCATGAAGACAGGTAACAGTGGAAGAAGCAGAAGATCCCGACGAGTTAGTCGGACAATGGCTCAGAAAGCAGAAACCAGCAAGATGTATGACACACCTGAGGGAAAAGTCTTGACACTGAGTAAGGCAATGAGGTCAGTCACTTGTGAAGAGTCTGGGACCTCACACAGTATAAGCCCCCATAGTTAGTCATGAAGAGTCACAGTCGAAAAATAGGAGATGCAGAAGAGGTTGGGCCTCCTGCAACTGATTCTGTTGTAAATTGTGAAAGGGTAGAAGAATCCCTTGCCCAATGAATTAACTAACAAATTTATGACAAAGTTGACTTAAACTCACAAGAGAGGTCAGCTTCTGAGCCTGTTTACATTCAATGGAAGAGGTAGCTTCTTGAGAATTGGAACATGGAATAGAAGAACTTTATACCAGGTAGGAAAGCTTGATAATTGCATACAGGTAATGGATAGACACTGTATTGACCTACTAGGAATTGCAGAAGTAAGATGGTTAGAATTACTTCTTAGGAGGTGAGAAGCATCAGAATAGAGTAGGGATCCTAGTAAACAAAAGAAACAAGATATCAGTTCAAGGTTACTGGCCAATTTCAGAATGAGTAATCATGATTAAGATCAAAGGAAAGCCTTTTGATCTGGTTGTCATACAATTTTATGCCCCGGCACAAGATCATAGTGAGCAGGAAAAAGAGGCATTTCATGATGACATCCTGAAGTATTATGATCAAGTCAAATTGATTGTTGTGGTAATTGTAATGGGCGACTTAAAAGCTAAAGTCGGTGAAGGGACATCAGGAAGTCATGCCAGTCAATATGGCCTTGGATTGAGAAATGAAAGAGGGGAGAGACTGATACAATTGGATCAAGAAAATGATCTGTTGTTGGGAAACACCTTTTTTAAACAATCAACAAGAAGACTGTACACTTGGAGAAGTCAAGGCGGTGTGTATAGAAATCATATAGATTATGTGATGTGAAACAACATTTTAGAAACAGTATAAAGAACATTCATACATATCCAGGTGCAGATATAAATTCAGATCATGGTCTCCTTGTGGCAAAAATTAAGATGAAACTGAAAATCCCAAAAAGAAAAGATGTGCAACCACTTGGACCTTGACATGCTGAAGGATGAAAACATCAGACAGGCATTCACACTTAAAATAAAAAAAAACAAATATGAATGTCTTAGGCTTGAGGAAACAAAACAAACAGAGGTCTCAGAACAAGAAATAGAAAACAAATGAAAAACATGCTCACATCTCTATCCTGGGCTTGCAGCAGTGTTCCAGTGAACATCAACGCAAGCTCGAGGAACAGCATCTCATTTACCGATTAGGCACACTACAGCCTGCCGGACTGAACATTGAGTTCAATAATTTCAGAGCATGACGGGCCCCCCATTTTGCTTTTATTTTCAGTTATTTTTCTTTTTTAAATTTTTTACAACTTTTTTGTATGCTTATTTCATTTCATCTTAGTTTGTTCAGTTTGCTTACCCACTGTTTTTTTTCATGTTTGTACTTGCTGCTGTTCAATCTTCAGTCTGTCAACACCCTATCTGTACTAATGCTTTGTCTTTCAACACACCATTAACATATTGTTTGCCTTTGCTCCATGACCTTTTGGTTAGCTATGTGGCCTTGTCCAATCTACACCTTCTCCTTTGTTATCTCTTGCCCTACCCCCGCCTCACTTGCTTATAACCTTTGACATTTCTAATATTTGTCAGTTCCGAAGAAGGGTCACTGACCCGAAACGTTAACTCTGCTTCTCTTTCCACAGATGCTGCCAGACCTGCTGAGTATCTCCAGCATTTCTAGTTTTTAATTAAATCCATCAGTCGTGTAGCATTCTGGACGACAAACTGAATCTTCTCATTAAGATGAACATCGTTTATAATGTCTGTTAAAGCCTGAGTTTTCGGTGTCAGTGTGAGCTCTTCTGAGATGAAGTCTGAGTAATATTTCAGGTGAGCTGCATGATACTATACTGCCCAAAACCAAGAATTCCAAGTTGTAATTACTGGCTCTGGAGGTAGGATGATATTTTGTTCCCCAGCTTTAGCCATTTCAGCCTCATTTGCAATGTGTTGCCTGTATCAAAGCCTACAGCCAGGGTAGTGTATGATGATCTTTTTGATGTAGCTGACCAGTTTGTTGACTTTACCAAACTCACTTTTCCACAGCTCACTGACGAGAAATTATGGGAAGGATTTTACGGCAGCCCCTGAGGTAGGATCGGAGGCGGGGTGGGGGGGGGGGGGGTGCCTATAGAATTGTGACAGGAGGCCCATTGCCTCCCCGTCGCCAGATGATTTTGCCGGGGGCAGGATAGGCTGATGATGGCCTTCCTGCCCAGAGGCCAATTGAGGCCCTTAAATTGCCTATTAACAGCCACTGAAGGCCACCTTCCTGCTGCCGCTGGGAGCTAACCAGCAGCGAGGGGTCCCTCCATCACGTGAGGAGGACACCTTGTAAAATGAGACGCCCTCACTGCGGGTTTGGGGCATGGTCCCTCCTCCATGGGCAATCTGTGGCCCACAGAGGACCCCACGGGCAAAACTTACAGCTCCATGTACCCCCTCTCCCCCTGGATCATGCCCACCCTCCCACCCCTCCCTCGCTGAGGCCTTCTGGACATGACCCGGCGACCCCGCCTCATTTACCTGAGGTCCAGGGTTTCAGTGCTGGGCCTGGGTCCAAGACCTCTGCAGTACTGTTAGTGGCCACCACTCCCAGTGGTGTTGCCAATACTGCTGAGCTGCTGGCCCTGTGATAGGCTGGCAGTTCTTTGAGGTGGGATCAACATCTTTAAATGATGGGGATTCTGGCATGGTGCACTTAGATTTGAAAACACTGGAGGATTGCTGGTGGTGAGGGAGGGGGGTGGGGGAAGGGGGGGGGGCTGAGGTGGGGTTTCCCCTGCCTTTTCAGTCTGACACCGGGAGCCCCACCTCCTCCACACAACATCCAGCCCTATATGTACATTACATGTATTATGGAGAGCATTAGGGATTACATCTTGGAGCACAGATTTGAAAGAGGTTGTAATGCTAGTGGCATTGTCACAAATGAAAGCAGACACTTTATTAAAATCTACACCATATTTTCACAGAACCACAGGATTGTTACAGCACAGGAGGCTGCCATTCGGCCCATCATGTCTGCACCGGCTCTCCGAGTGAGCACTTAGTGCCATTCCCCTGCCTTCTCCCTATAACCATGAACATTCTTCCCTTTCAGGCAACTATCTAATTCCCTTTTAAATGCCTCGATTGAATCTGCCTTCACCACACTCTGGCAGTGCATTCCAGATCCTAACCACTCACTGCGTGAAAAAGTTTTTCCTCATGTCACCATTGCTTCTTTTACCAATTATCTTAAATCTGTGCCCTCTCATTCTTAATCCTCTCATGAGTGGGAACAGTTTCTCCCAATCTACTCTGTCCAGATTTTGAACACATCTATCAAATCTCCTCTCAGCCTTCTCTTCTCACAGGAAAGCAATCCTAACTTCTCCAATCTATCTTCGTACATTAAGTTCCTCATCCCTGGAACCATTCTTGTGAATCTTTTCTGCACTCTCTCAGAATGTCTTCACATCTTTCCTAAAGTGCAGTGCCCAGAACTGGATGCAAGACTCCAGCTGAGACTCGTGTCTTATACAAGTTCAACATAACCTACTTGCTCTTGTATTCTCTGCCCCTATTAATAAAGCCTAGGATGCTGCATGCTTTACTGACCACTCTCTTAACCTGTCCTGTCACTTCAATGACTTATATACCCAGCTCCCTCTGTTCCCATACCCGCTTCAGAGTTGTACCTTTTATTTTATATTGTCTCTCCATGTTCTTCCTACCAAAATGAATCACTTCACATTTCTCCGCATTGGAGTTCATCTGCCACTTGTCTGTCCATTCCACGAGCTTGTCTATGCCCTTTTGAAGTGCTACACTATCCTCCTCACAGTTCACAATGCTTCCAAGTTTCGTATCATGTGCAAATTTTGAAATATATCAGGAAGAGCAAGGGTCCCATCACTGACTGTTGGAGAATTCCACTACAAACCTTTCTACAGCCTGAAAAACACCCATTAACCACTATTCTTTGTTTTCTGTCACTCAGCCAATTTCATATCCAAATATTTTGAAACAATTTTGATTACTGCTTGGGAAACTGTGATGTAATTAATTGCGTCTAAATGGACGCAGACTGCGAGCACTGTTGTTAGCTTTCCTGACTGTACATCTTCAGTTTTGCCAGACATAAAGTCAAACAAAACATGCAGCACATAGTTGTCTTGCTCATCGGTGGACTCATCACAAATAATTGCAAAAAACTCACATGCATTAATCTGAGACTTCATCTCCTCACAATGTGTAGCAAAAAACTTTGGTAGGTAGTCCTGTCATCATTTATTTTTCACTTGGCAAGCAAACACCATTTTGCACATTACGTTGAATGATCACCCAAAGCTGTGGGTCTTCAAGTTTTTCCAATGGTACTTGCAAAAGCATCCACAAGTTCCGTTACCAACAGACGATTTTCTGAGCGCTCTGTCAAATTCTTAAAAAGAGATGAAATTGTGGCTCGTTTTTTTGTGTGTTTGTTTTCCAGCAGTGCGGTGTTGGATGCTCTCTTTCTGCTGTGGTGACTTTCAGACTGTAAGTGGCGCTGAACCTTTGCCCGCGTGTGTGATCTAATGAAATATTGCAGCTTGTGAAAAACTGTATTCCACCATTGGTATGCAGAATTTGTCTTGCAAATTCTTTCACTTGATGTGCTGCAGTAATGGATGTGGCTGTTTTTGATTTGCTCATTCTGGCATTCTCACTTGTCTGCTAATACTTGAGACTGTTTTTGTCAAAACTGCACCAGAAGCCCTCCCTCATCTACCAATCAGCGAACAGATGGACATACGAAGGAGGAGCAGGAGTCGGCCACTCAGCCCCTCGAGCCTGCTCCACCATTCAATCAGGTCATGCTTGATCTGATTGTAACCTCAAGTCCACATTCCCGCCTATCCCTAATAACCTTTCTTATCAAGAATCTATCTACTTCTGCCATGCGAACATGCGAATTGGGAGCAGGAGTAGGAGCCTTGTGTCAATCATTAAAACGCACAATATTCACAACATATCCAGCAATCAGCAAGGTGAGTCTTGTGTCAATGAATAAAACGTGCAAAGTTCTCAAAATGGCCGATTTCACAGAGAACCCAAGATTTCACGGGCATGACGCATTTATCACAGCTGTGAATTTGGTAGGGCCGTAGTCAAGAAGGCTGAGGAGGGATATAGTTTACCACAGTCACAGTGACAAAGGATGTTATTTGTAACTTTGATTATCCCATTTCAGCATTATGGCAGGGCATAAAAGTAATTTTCAGGAGTTCAAACATTGAATTGTTGGAAAGATGGACATGGATTTGGGAGGTGACAGAATACTCAAGGACTTTGGGCAGGACTTTAGAGATTGGAGGTTGGTTGCTAGTTGGCATGGACAGTGGTGACGAGTGCAGATTTGAAGGGGAGGGAGACAATACCTGACGAGAGAGAACCATTAACAATATCAGTTGACATGGGCATTGGAAAGAAAAGCTGGGTGGTCAGTAGTTTGTTGGGAATAGGGTCGAGGAAGCAGAAGCTGGCTCTCATGAGCAAGATGAGCCCAGTGAGGCATGAGGAGTGATTGAAGAGAAACTAGAGAAAGAGGCGAGTTCAGGGCTAGGTCTGGGGGGAATCTTAGAGGAATTTTGTCCTGGTGGCCTGGAGAAAGGAGGGAAATGGCAGAGGCAGCTGAATGGAGGGTCTCGACCTTAGTGCCAAAGAAGTCCATGAGCTCCTTACACTTATTGTTGGAGGTGAGGTGAAGATGGCAGTGGAGAGGGTTTTAAAAAGCTGATTTGCAGTGAAGAGTAGCCTGGGGTTATCTTTGCATTACAGGATAATCTTGGAAAAATGAACATTTTTGGCAGAGGCGACACTGTCGTTGACACAGAGGCTGAATTTTATGCCCCTGCGGGAGCGGGGAAGGGGAGGGGCATAAAATTGAGTGGAAGGTGGGGGCTGTCTTTCCTGTCGTCTTCCTGCCCCTGCTGCAATTTTACCAGGGGCATCAGCAGCCCACCTGCCTCAGGCCAATTCAGGCCCTTAAGTGGCCAATTAACTGCCACATAAAGGCTTCCTCTTGCCACCACTGTCATATTACCAGTGGCAGGCGAACGGCTCAAAGCCTCATGGGTCTTCTCAGTAAAACCTGGTGGCCTCCTTGTGGGCTGCGGGGGGGGGGAGGGTGGTGCCCTCCTAATCAGGCACTCCGTGCCCCACGGAGGGCCCCCCCCATGGCACAAGCCATCCTGGCTGCACTACATTGCAGCCCCCACCCCCCACGACCCTCCTTTTACCTCACTGGGGCCCGGCCAATTGTACCTGGCAAAGCCCCACACACTTACTTTCATTCCGGGGCCAGCATCCCTCTTGCCCCTCTCCCTGGCTGCAGTCCCAGCAGTGGCCACCGCTCCTGCTGGCACTGCTGGGACTGACAGCTGCCGGCCCTCTGATTAGCCAGAAGCTCTTGGAGGCGGGACCTCCTGCCTCAGAGGGAGGGAGGTCATGCCTGAGGCCAATTAAGGGCCTGGGCCACGTAAAATCATAGTGTGGCTTCCATGCGTGGCGGAGGAGGGTGGCCACCGACTTTTGTGGCCAGTGAACGGGACCTCCAGCCCAACATAAAATTCCGGCCAGATTCTCCAACCTGATACTGTCAGTAACACAGATATTTCAACCTCACGCTGTCATTAAAAGACACTTTAATTGCCATTGTTATACAGACACTACAACTTCACACTTAAAAATAAATCTTCCAGTGCAAAGATCCTACACAACATTATCCTGGTATTTCTTTCTGACTGTGGTCCTATGGAAGAATTTACCGTGAATCATTCCACATGTTCTTGTTAAATTAACAAAATCTGCATCCTTCTGGCCAGCCTTAGAACTCGAGCCCCCATTTCAGCGAGGTTGAGGAATCTTAAGGTGACATTACAACATGTAGCCAGCTTCCCATACTATGCATTCTATAAGAGAGACGGTGAGGTATGGCAATTCTAAAACCTCTCTTTACAATGCTTGAAGCTAATTTCCAGAATAATATTTAACACATTCCTTCATGTTTATTCTGGTCTCTTTTTCAGTGGTTGTCTTGGCTATCAATACCTTTTCGTGGCGATTCCATAGTTTGATGTCTGATCTATTTTTCTTGACGTTCTAAACATCTAAAACTATGTTTTTTGAAAAGCAAGTCTGTCCTCAATCTGCCTCTATGAGGTCAATGAATTACATCTCCTTTTCCAGTCACACCCTTTAAGCTCCATGTTCCATTATATTGGTGTAAAACTCAATAATCTATTATTATTGAAACAATTCCTCCTTTTGGAGACTTTTTAATCTTCTGTTTTAAGATTTTAAGCTCCCCCATCATAGGCACTTTCCTTGGCATTTAGAATGGTTTGCTATTACTCTCCAATATTCCATCCCTGTAGACTGTTTTGTTAAAAATTTCCTGAACTGAAGGTAGCAAGTGGTGACCCAGTTTTCAGTCCTCTGTTCATTTTCTGTGCTGCATGTGTGCCTGATACTGGTTTATACTAAGCAATAGCATCAAGCCTGCAGCTTGTAAATACATCGTAAGTTACAACAGGAGCAACAAACTTGCATCAGCACTACTTCACCGTTTTCTGTAGTGAACAGGATAATGGGACAGAGTCTAAGTAAGGCAAACTAGGGGAAAGGAAGGAAGGAATGGGCGAGAATAAGATGCAGCGATAGAATGTGGAAAGGGCGAACTAGATAACAAAACAAATGGACTGAAGAAAAAAATGAGAGAATTGTCAAAATGAGATATAGAATGAGACACAGACCAGAGAAAGAGAGAATGTGACAGACAGAATGGAGAATGAGAAAGATTATAGAGAGTGAGTGAATCACAAGAGACAGATGGAATTGGTAGGGGGCATAGTTATGTAGGAGTTCTGGCACTGGGCGAGCAACCCACAGATATGTTTAAATCCCACACTGGCAAGTTGGCAAATTGAAATCAATAAATCTAGCAAAAGAATAAATAGAAAGAAGAAGGCCTTGCATTTATATGTGACCTTCCACAACCTCAGGACACCCCATGGTGCTTTATAGCCAATTAAGTACTTTTGAACTCACTGTTGCAAACAGGATGGTTCTAATAAACAGCAATATGATAATGACTAGATTTTTTTTTGTAAGTGATATTGGTTGAAGGACAAGTATTGGCCAGGATACTGAGAAAACTTACCTCTTCTTTGAAATACTATCATGGGATCTTTTACATCCACCTGAGAGAGAACATAGGGCCACGTTTTAATGTCTCATCAGCAGCATTCTCAGTATTGCAATGGAATATTATCCTAGATTTTGCAATCAAGTCCCTGGAGTGGGGCTTGAACCCACAACTTTCTAGTTTGGAGATGAGGGGCTGGATTTTGTAGAGCAGGTGGGGCAAGACGCTGAGCCAAAAAGGAGGGGGAGCCTCACCTTAGCCTTTCCAAGCAACCCCCCATGCATGATCTTACATTGTTCCGGCACTTAACTGCCCAGCACCAGGATCACAGTCCTTTTAAAGAGTCCCACCTCCAAGAGCTGCCAACCAATCACAGGGCTGGCAGCTCAGCAGTATCGGCAGCCCCACTGGGAGTGGTGGCCACTGCCGGTACTGCAGAGGCCTTGGACCCAGGCTCAGCATTGGGGACCTGGAGTAGAGATAGGTGAGGCAGTGTCACCGGCGCCAGTCCAGAAGTCCTTGGTGAGGGAGGTGAGAAGGTGGAGGTTAAGCGCAGGGGGAGGGGGGTCCAGAGAGTTGGAGCTTTTCCCAGCAGGTGACCTCCATGGGGCACAGATTGCCACAGAGGAGAGACCCACCACCCCCAAGCCTACAGGGAGGGCGCCTCATATTACTCGGCGACATCTTCAAGTAGTAGAGGCATCCCCCAACACTGGTTAAATGCTGGTGATGGGGGGAAGAGGCTCTTAAGTGGCTATTAATAGGCCACTTAAGGGTATCTATTGGCCTCTGGGCGGAAAGGCCATCAATGGCCTGTCCCACTCCCAACAAAATCGATTGGCAACAGGGAGATGATAGGTCCTCCACTCCCCCGCCTCCCGTCACAATTCTACCAGTCCCCTGCCTCCGACCCCATCTCAGGGACGGATCCATAAAATCCAGCCTGTGAGTTCTATCAGCTGGGCCACAGTTAACACCATGACACAAAAGAGTAGTTAGAAGCCATTCCAAGGGAAGAGTAAATGTAGATCAGCTGAAAACCACAGAAGCCTACAAAATTATCCCAGTCAAAGTGCCCTCTGAAGCACAGCCACAAAAAAGAGAAAAAACAATCCCACTGATAAAATGAAATCTTATAACATGTATTGACATTCATCAGCACAACCCTGAGAGAGACATGAAGGAGCACTTTCAAGCAGCATGACAGAAACAGAGTGCCATCCATGTCATTACAGCAATGAAGAAACTTAAGTATTCCTGAGGGGAATGCAACAAATATATTGTTCCTTAATAATGAAAAGCTCTACATTAAGTTTCAATTTGATCTGGTTCTGCCTGAGAGCTAGTCCTCACAGATAGAGTTTGGTATACTTCACTTTCTAGTCAACTTTCCACCATCTGTAGCATTTACTCTGGACACTACACTGTTCTTTAATAATGTCCTATCAGATTTAAAGATAGATCAGTCTTGAAATACAGTGCTTGAAAAGATAGTGGTAAAAGAGGACACCTACCCTTTGTGAGATCTGAGGGAACTGCTACTGAGCTACAAGTGATTTGTGCCTGTGATCTCCTGACCATCATTTTGTCTTTTGAATTATATTTTCACCTTGTCTCTTCTTAGGTTGAAATTACAAAGTATAGTATCCCAATAGCAAATAGATACTGCCCTGAGGGGTGATTAATACCCAGACTGTTAAGAATTGCTCTACCAGTGCTTCTAGCAAACTTCAACCCTAAATGTAGAGACTTGGTTAGCTTCTGAGAAAGACAATAATTGTCTGCTGGGAAGTCACAATTCAAGACACAAAGCAACAAAGGTGCCAAGACTGAACATAGTGGATCAGAACTAGACCATGACCACTTGAAGCAAATGAGAAGTGATGCCTGAGGAACCCAGAACTCAATCATTTGACACTGAGACACCTAGGGCACGAAATACACATCCATAGCACTGCAGGAGACAGCACTACAGAAACCAGATGCCCTCCAAGCAGGGTGCACTGAGCCTTTGGCTACTTCTGGTGTGGCCTGGGCAGTGCCCCATTTTGGGAAGAGCGCTCGCATGGGCATCCCTTGCGTGTGCCAGAAGCTTCCGAACTGGTGCTGTCATGATGTCACTCAGCCCGACCAACTGATTTGATGGCCTGTTTGCACACTTGGATCACATTGGCCCATTCGACATATTTGCTTGTCACTAACCAAATAAACTGTATTCACCTGCAAGAGGAGCCCAGCACTAGTATTATTTAAAGGGTCAGGCACCCAACTTGCAGGCAAAGTAATTTAGTGTAACTTCAGCTATTGTAAGGTCTCTGGACGTACTGTGAAGTGTTTTTGGAGGTGGTCTGGTGAGTTCCTGGATTTGGCAGAGAGTGTTGCTGCATCCTCACAGGGAGGGCGGAGGATGTGACCTGCCCACACAAAGGCTGCAGTATGTAGTGGGAACAGCAGTGGCACTGCCTCTGGGTCAGCAGCATGCCAGGGAGGTGAAGCAGAGGCTGTGGAGAGGACAAGCTCTGCACGATGCCCTCATCCAAGTTGGAGTTGGACTCCTCCATTTGCCTTGACTGACAGGTGGCTATCTGACAGGCCAGCCAATGTACTCAAAATCTCAGAGTGCATCCTCATCAGCATTTTCCTGTATGCTGTCCCATTGATGTCCTCATCTGAGCCCCATTAGCAGAAAGCATCTGCAACCACGTCCTCCGGTGAACTGGCATACAAACTATCCTTTCTCCCTGGTCCGGTGCATCCCACTCATGTCTGGTGTCTCACCACGTGCAAACTCCAACTCTGCACTTGCCTCCAAGGTACGAGCAGTGCCAGTACCTGAGTTGGTAGCTGCAATTGTCAGATCAAGTGACGGGGCTTCTTCATCAGTGCTGTGCTGTTGCTCTTGCTTCTTCTCCTGGGTGCACTGTAATTGGGCAGGCAGAAGTACTTAGGTGTCTAAAAGCAGGAAATCAGAAAAGGGAACTTTGAGGTGAGGGAGGGGGTGTTGGGGAGGAAAGCAAGAGGTCCCTGGTCACACCATCTGCTGCTTGCACATCAAGACAGATAGCAGGAGAAGGGTGAGCTGGGAGTTGAGAAGGGGCATAAAGCATGAACATACCGTTATCCTCAATGTTCTCTGTGTCACCAGATGCCATGGATCCTGTCCCAGCCAGCCCGATGATATGGAGAACCACACCCAAGATAGGGTTCAGAGATGCCGGTATCTTTGATCCCATACCGTTGTGCTCTGCATCCTATTATGTGCCACTTTGGCCTACAAGAGCAAAGGAAGATTGTCAGTGAGTGTGCTGCAATGTGTTTGGGTGATGTGCCTGCCACAGCTAAATAGCTGGATGTATGTGGAAGCTGCAAGGTGTGGGTGTGAGGCTGGCAGCATTGGTACGTGTGCGAGGGTGAGATGGAGTCGCTGAACGTTAGGCATGAGTCCTGATTGTTGATGAGTGGGTGATGAGGCTGTGGAGCATTGAGCAGTGTGAGGTTGTTGCTGCGGTGGGTGGGAGAGGCATTCCCTGACCTTGACCACCCGTGTGAGCTCATTGAACTTTTGTTGGCAATGCAGCCAGGTGCTCGGGGCTAGACTCTGGGCAATGCCCTCTCTGGCCAACCGCTCCCACTCCCTTCGCAGGGCCTTTTGCACACATAGCTGGAGATATGTGGAAGCAGCCAGAGCTGGGAGTCAGGTTGACAACATTGGAAGGTGTGTGAGGCTGTGGTGGAGTATTTGTAAGCTGGAGATGAGTGCTGCTTGGCTCCCTGCTGAGTACTCAGGCAGCCAGCAGTGTAGGCCCTTCTTGGACAAATGCTCCAATCAGGTAAATGAGGAGGCAGCATCAAATTTGCATGCTGCTTACCTCCACGGCTACAGGTGAGGGCAGGTTGCAAATCATAACACCCATGCTCAACTGAGAGCGCAGACCAACCTCTAGCCCCTGGAGTTCCAGGCCTGAATTTAGTTGTACCAGTGGAGCTCCCGGCGCTGGGCCAAAGAGGCGAGGGAAGTCTGCCTCGGCCTTTTGGAGCCCCCCACTCCCCACCCCCCAACGCCGGTGTGATTCAATGGCGCTCAGGACTCTTTAAAGACGGGGATCCCACCTCCAAGAGCTGCCGGCCAATCGGGGGCCAGCAGCTAAGTAGTATCAGCAGCACCACTGAGATCATTGGCCGCTGCCTGTACTACAGGAGGCCTGGGAGCAGGCCCATAGATGGAGACTGGGTCAAGAGGGTGGTGAGGCAGAGTCACCAGGGCCAGTTCGGCAGGCCCCGGCGATGGTGGGGAGAAGGGTGGGCCATGAGAGCAGAGGGGTGTTAATGGAGGTTGGCCTGTACTGCCGGGGGCTCTCCACAGATTGCCCAGGGACGAGGCCCCCACCCCAAGCCCATAGGTGTTTGCCTCATTTCACTGAGTGATCTCCCCGTGTACGGGAGGCCCCCTCCCCCGCTGGCTTAATTCCAGCAGTGGCAGGAAGAGGCTGTTAAATGGCTTGGCCACTTGAGGGCCTCATTTGGCCTCTGGGTGGGAAGGCTGTTTTCAGCCTTTCCCGCCCCCGACTTAATCGCAGTGCAATGGGAAGGTGATGGGCCCCCAACCCCTGCCTCCTATCACAATTCTATGGGCCTCCCCTGACCCACCTCCTAGCCCATCTCTGTGGGGCCATTAAATCTAGCCCTCAGTGTGCAGAATAGACACAACGGTTTAGCTGAGTCAGATTTGCCAAAGATTTTTGTAGCTGTTTGTGGGATCTGGGCATCAATGGTTTGGCCAGTATTTATTGCCCATCCCTAATTGCCCTTGAACTGAGTGGCTTGTTAGACCGTTTCAGAGGGTATTTAAGAATCAATGACATTGTTGTGATTGGAGGCTTCACCGTGTCACTAAGAACTGAAATTCCTTGCAGAGAGGGAAAGAGGTCAATTAAGGTCTGAGGGACCAAACCAAGGAAGGAAGCATTTACCCTCATTCTATGACACTGTCTGCACCTAAAAGACTGGACTTATAAAATTGTTTTTTTTAATTCCCAAGTATAAAAGCAAATACTTTGTGGATTTTTGTGTGTTTGTATCTATTGGATGTGTAAGGCCTGTCATCTCAGTAACAAGTTCATATGAAACTGCACTGAATGTTGGAAAGAAGACATCCCTAGGTCTTCAATTTAAAAAAAAAGTATTATTTCATTTTTTTTTAAGAATGTGAATGAGGATATAGGATTATTCTAATACCGTAGAGGGGTTGAACCTTCCAAGCAGCAGGGGACTAGTCAAAGACATGACATGGAGCAACAGTTGTCTGGAATTGGACTGTCTCCACATTAATTAACATTCACTATGTTTATTACTCCCTGCAAGGACATGCAACACAGCAATGCCATAGGTGAGTTTACATTTTATAAATATTTAATAGTTAACCAGTAGTATAGATCTCTGAGATAGCAAATACCTCAATATCAGAATAAGCCTTTGTCAGGGCCAAATAATAAACAACTGTACTATGGGCCTGACCTCCTGCAGTGAACCTGACTGATTTTGCAGCAGTGCATATTCATCGATTGCTGAACAATGCCTCAAGCACTAAAGATTTTCTCTTCAGCCTTTGAGAATAGGCCTTTCAGTAATATTAGCTATAGCCTTCAGGGATTATTAGATTTTGTTTGTATTTAATCAATTTTCTCTTCATAAATGCTATAGTTTAATTTGTAGTTGATTATGCTCATGGCAGAATAACAGTAAAACCAGAAGTGTCAAATTTCACATTCTTGTGAATGATGTGAAAAAATTCTTCATTGTAAATGTTAAGATAAGGGAGACTGGATATTTTAGTGGGCTGGGACTGACCTTTCAATTCTAGAACCTGGGTTCAAATTTATCCCAGACTGACGGGATGAAAGTTTCTTCTGTCTGTTGGTTGCATTCCTCCTCAGAGTGGGCCTGGGCTCACGTCTTGTTACCATTAATTTGACATTAAATGGTAGTAAACTGATAGTATCACTCAGAAAGGCCACAGCATTGGGCTGGGGTGGAAAATGAAATAGTTCATATTGGTGCAGCAGGATGTGTCCTGGTTTTGGGACTGAGACAAAATGCTAGAGAAAGTGTTATTCCACTCCTTTTACTGATGGGGAATGCTTGAAACTGACCCTGGATCTCCAAAACGAGTAATTTTTCATTCCCCATTGTTTAGCTCTTTAAGCTTAACCAAGTCATTGAAACCAATAAAAAAAGGGAACAGGTGAAAAAGTTGTCAAGACTGTTGCCAATATAGAGCAAGTACAAATGGTAACAGTTTGTGTGTCATTGCTAAGCTGGCAAAAATGTTGTCCCGTTACTGGCCCTTTCCCTCACTAAGACTTTCTATTACTTCAGGAGCAAGTTCTGTCTGCTTTCATGTAGTCAGTAAATGGAGCACCAAACTGTGTTGGGCATTGCATGGCAGGAGACAGAAAAAAGTGAGCATAGATGTTTTGTCTGTTACTACAAAGTGCATATTTAATTGAATGTTGGCAGTGTGGCATCAATTCCACAGACATCAATCCCTTAATGATGTCATTCTGCTGTTCAGAGGAATGGGTTTGGAGGCCAAAAGGAGCAATTATTGGTGAGAAAAAAATAATGTTTAAAAATAAGGAAGGTAACAATTTATGGACCGATACAGTAGAACTTGCGTTTATATTACGCTTTTCATGATCACCCGAAGTCCCAAAGCACTTTACAGCCAATTAAGTACTTTTGAAGTGTAGTCACTGTTATAATGTAGGAAATGTAGCAGTCAACTTATGCATAGCAAGCTCCCACAAACAGCAATGTGATAATGACCAAATAATCAATTTTTGTGATGTTGGCTGAAAAATAAATATTGGCCAGGACATAAAGGGTTATTTTCTGCTCTTCTTTGAAATATTGCATAGGTTCTTTTACTTCCACCAGAGCAGGCAGGCAGGGCCTCAGTTTAACATCTTAACTGAACAACAGCACGACTGACATTGCAGTGCTTCCTCAGTACTGCACTGGAGTATCAGGCTTGATTTTTGTGCTTAAATCCTGGAGTGGGACTTGAACCCACAGCCTTCTCCTTCAAGCAGGCTACCAACTGAGCCACACAAATAGCCACCAGATACTGACATACAGACCTATATATTAATACAATTGGAACATTCAAGGCTGAGATAGATTCTTGTTAGGAAAGGATATCAAAGGTTATGGAGCAATGGCGGGACAAATGTTGAGGTACAGATCAGCCATGCTCTAATTGAATGACAGAGCAGGCTCGAAGGGCTGAATGGCTTACTTCGGTTCCTATAAATTCAGACAGAGTTGAACTTGGAGACAAATACACAGTCACGTAACAGACAAACACATATCAGGGAAAATTTCTCTAGGCATTACTTTTATCCTGTGAGCAAAGTCATGGGAAACTGCAATGCTATATTCATTTAAAGAGTAGGGGATCATAAGGAGCTGTTTATTAGCTTTGTTATGAATCTACTGGAATTTTTCACTATTGGAGGAGAATAATTCAGTAAATGAAGTTTACTTGACTTTTTGAAAGATGTTTAGTTGACACGAGTAGAGAAGTTTAAGATTCATGACATACATGGTAAATTGTCTAGATGGATTATGAATTAACTTAACAACAGGAAACAGGATGGTAATAAATGTGAAAAAATGACTGGTGGAGCTCCACAGGGATCTATTCGGGACCTGATGGTACTCAGAATATTTGTGAATAATATGGAATGAGGTAGCAGTAGCAGTATTAAATTTGCTGATGATATGAATCTATGTAGGCATGTAATGAGCACAAAGGAGATTAATTATCTTTAGAGAGCATTGTACCAATTATGCAGACCACCTGAGATATAGCAGATGGATTTTAATGTGCATAAATGTAGGGTAATGCTTGTTGGAACAGATAACAATAAATGTGTATAATATGATTAGGTCTCCATTGACAGCTGATGAAAGGAAAAAGGATTCGGGGTGATCATTGATCTTACTTGATAGCACCAGTGAAGCAGTTGTCAATAAGACAAATTAGGTACTGGGATGTATCTGGATGGTATTGGTTACAAATCAGAACATGTTATGTTGACATTTTACAGATCAATGACAGAGTATGGTGTGATGTTCTGATAGGCTATATATGCATTCTAAAAGATTTATAGGATTATTCCTGACTTCAGAGGGTTAGGTTGTGAAGTTACAAAGCTTAACTTGCTGAAAAGAAGACAGGATGCTGTTTTTCAACTAATGAAAAGTGTAGATAAGGTTGAAATGAGACTGGGTCTGTGGCAGGTAGTGATGGAAACAACAAGAGGGAAAAATATACTTGACCTCGTCCTCACCAATCTGCCTGTCACATCTGCATCTTTCCATGACAGTATTGGTAGGAGTGACCACTGCACAGTCCTTGTGGAGACAAAGACCCATCTTCATATTGAGGATACCCTCCATCGTGTTGTGTGGCACACCACCGTGCTAAATGAAATAGATTTTGAACAGATCTAGCAATGCAAAACTGGGCATCCATGAGGTGCTGTGGGCCATCAGCAGCAGCAGAATTGTACTCAACCACAATCTGCAATCTCATGGCCCAGCAATTCCCCAACTCTACCATTACCATCAAGCTGGGGGGGCAACCCTGGTTTAATGAAGAGTGCAGGAGGGCAAGCCAGGAGCAGCACCAGGCGTACCTCAAAATGAGGTGTCAACCTGGTGAAGCTCCAACCAGGACTACTTGCGAGCCAAATAGCATAAGCAGCATGAGATAGACAAAGCTAAGCGATCCCACAACCAACAGGTCAGATCAAAGCTCTGCAGTCCTGCCACATCCAGTCGTGAATGGTGGTGGACAATTAAACAATTAACTGGAGGAGGTGACTCCACAAGTATCCCCATCCTCAATGATGGGGAGCCCAGCACATCAGCGCAAAAGATAAGGCTGAAGCATTTGCAACAATCGAGTTGATGATCCATCTTGGCCTCCTCCTAAGGTCCCCAGCATCACAGATGCCAGTCTTCAGCCAATTCAATTCACTCCACGTGATATCAAGAAATGACTGAAGACACTGGATACTGCAAAGGCTATGGGCCCTGACAACATTCCAGCAATAGTACTGAAGACATGTGCTCCAGAACTAGTCACGCCCCTAGCCAAGCTGTTCCTGTATAGCTACAACACTGGCATCAACCTGGCAGTGTAGAAAATTGCTCAGGTATGTCCTGTACACAAAAAGCAGGACAAGTCCAACCCGGACAATTACCGCCCCATCAGTCTACTCTCAATCATCAGTAAAGTGCTATCAAGTGGCACTTGCTTGGAAATAACCTGCTCAGTGACGCTCAGTTTGGGTTCCGCCAGGGCCACTCAGCTCCTGACCTCATTATAGCCTTGCTTCAAACATGAAGAAAAGAGCCGAATTCAAGAGGTAAAGGTGAGATTGACTGCCCTTGACATCAAGGTAGCATTTGACCGAGTATGGCATCAAGGAGCTCCAACAAAACTGGAGTCAATGGGGATCAAGGGGAAAACTCTCTGCTGGTTGGAGTCATACCGAGCGCAAATAAAGATGGTTGTGGTTGTTGGAGGTCAATCATCTCAGCTCCATGACATCACTACAGGAGTTCCTCAGGGTAGTGTCCTAGGACCAAGCAGCTTCAGCTGCTTCATCAATGATCTTCCTTCAATCATAAGGTCAGAAGTGGGGATGTCCGCTGATGATTGCACAATGTTCAGCACCATTTGCGACTCCTCAAATACTGAAGCAGTCCGTGTAGAAATGCAGCAAGACCTGGACAATATCCAGGCTTGGGCTGATAAGTGGCAAGTAACATTCATGCCACACAAGTGCCAGGCAATGACCATCTCCAACAAGAGAGAATCTAACCATCTCCCTTTGACATTCAAATGGCATTACAATCGCTGAATCCCCCACCATTAACAACCTGGGGTTACCCTTGACCAGAAACTGAACTGGAGTAGCCATATTGTAATGACCAGGTGAGAAAGATGTCTAGGGGTCCCTTTCAGCCTTCACCTGGTCTTACTGTAACAGGGTTTTATTTTTAACACACTGTGTTTTGAGCTCCCCTTGGTGAATCCTTATTCACCAATTTCCAATTATAAGGCAAGGGAAGGAGCACAAACAGACTTCTTTAGGTTTAAAGAAGAAAAGCAAAATTTATTAAAACTTAAACTTAAACTCCAATTCGGTTAACGCCTATGGATACATGCCGTGCCCCATGCTAGCATGCATAGGCGATCTACACATGCAAATAGAGACAGAAAAGAGCAGAAGAAAAATAAAGTGGAGAGGTTTGAGGCAATATCTGAGGAGTTTCTTACTTCAAGCTCAATGTAGAGCCCCTTTGTAGGTAGTTCTTGCTTGTAGGTAATTCTTGCTTTTCGTTGGGGCCCAGTATTCTTCTTAAACCTTGTTCACTGCGGGAGACTTTTCTCTCTTGGGGTTCCTGTGTTTTCAATGGATTCCATAGCTGGTGAGAAAGAGATGAGAGCAGACAGGAGAGAGATGTTCTCAATCCAGAAGCCAGGAGCTTTCTGTGTTCAAATTCTCGTGGTCAGTTTAAAACTCTCAGTTTAAAACTCTGCAACAGTCAGTTAGTCATGTGACTAAACTGGTCTAACCACGTCTTCAGAGCAGGGACTGGTTCCTTTGTTCCAACACTGTCTGCCAGTATGCAAAAAATGTCTTTCCGGCGAGGGGCTTGGCAATTCCTTGTAATAGGTCCTCTTCCCAGCAACAATTTGAAGTTTAATGTCCATGTGGTGAAATTAATGTGCCTCATTCTTGGCAGGTGGGGGCCTGCATGACAATTTAAATACTATGGCTACAACAGCAGGTCAGAGGCTTGGAATCCTGCAGTGAGTAACTCACCTACTGACTTCCCATAGCCTGTCCAGCATCTACAAGGCACAAGTCAGGAGTGTGATGGAATACTCTCCGCTTGCCTGCATGGGTGCAGCTCCAACAACACTCAAGAAGCTCGACACCATCCAGAACAAAGCAGCCAACTTGATAGTCACCCCATCCACACACATTCAGTCCTTCCAGTGCTGACGCACAATGGCAGCATTGTATACCATCTACAAGTTGCACTGAGGTAATGCACCAAGGCTCTTTAGACAGCAACTTCCAAACCTGAAACCTCTACCACCTGGAAGGACAATGGCAGCAGTTGCACGGGAACACCACCACCTGCAAGTTTCCCTCCAAGCCACACACCATCCTGACTTGGAACTATATCGCCGTTCATGCACTTTCGCTGGGTCAAAATCCTGGAACTCCCTTCCTAACAGCATTGTAGGTGTACCTACCCCACAAGGACTGCAGCTGTTCTGGAAGGCAGCTCACCACCACCTTCTCAAGGGCAATTAGGGATGGGGAATAAATGCTGGCTGAGCCAGCGACGTCCACATCCCAGGAACAAATAAATAAAAAGCTATTTAACTTGGACAATAAATGTACGATTAGAGGACACAGGTAGAAAAATTAGTGCAGCTGTGAAACATACTCCCAGTGCAAGTAGCTGATTTGGAATCAGTTTGTACCTTTTAAAAAGGGACCTTGATCAATTTCTGATGAGAAAGGGGATTGAAGGTTATAAAGGTATTAATAACACAGCTTGATTTTTTTTGTGTGGTAAGGAGAGGAACTTAGTGTTCCTTAAACTGGGCAATCAACAAGTGGTAATGAAATGATTCTAGATAGACTTTGGATGGAGCAAACTAATGGCTAAATGGCCTTTACTCATTTAGGACCTTGGATCTCGCATATCCTTCAGACTTTGCCAGTGGGATAAATGAAATTTGCTATATTCTTGGTTTACTATAGCTGTGAGGCTTTAAAGAGTTACCATCAAACTGAAGCTGAATTCATCTCTTTGACAGGCAGGTGTTATCCATAATCTAATGGACAGGAAGTGAACTCATTGATAACTGATTAAGATATCAATAACAAATTATTCCTCAACCAATGGAAAAGACAAATGAAAGCAATTGGAAAAAATGACAAGGATTGAGGAATATAATTAAACATGGAAGTAGACATTTGGTATCCCATCATTTATTTAAAGATATGAGAATTTTAAGCCTTAGTTGGGTCACATTGTTGCAGTTAGCTCACACTAACAATATTTAGTTCTGCTAAGACGCCAATATTTCCTTTAGCAGGAAAGCTTGGACCTTATAGGTTATTTTGACCTTTTCTTCCAATTTATTGGAGAAATTTTTAATTTTATTTCACACAAGAGTGAAGAGACTGGGCTGTCTGTTAAGGCTTGTGCTAGCTACATGGAACACACTTCGATATACTTTACCTCTTCCTCCCACCCTGCCACCCTCCTCCTCATTTTAGGATTAGATTCTGCTCTCTCTCAAAACAGTCTAATTCTTTGCTGAAGAATTGTCTAAACTAACCTAATAAAGTGAGGTTGAATTCTGCATCAGAAACAGCATGCTCAGGCTGAGGAGGTCCTTTCCTAGGACAGACCAAAGCAAAAAAAGGAGTGGACAGTGGCAGAGGTCAAGAGTGTAGGAGCGCAATTCTGAAAGCGATTTGAAGAGCGAAGCTACAGAGAGGTGAGTTTGATTGACAGTTAATACTGAATCTCTGGGAGGTTAAAAGTCTCAGCACACAGTCAATAACCCAAAAGACATTGCCTCTGAAGCTCTTAGCTTCTGAGGAATTTTCACTAAGAACAGTAATTCAAGAATAAAATGTTTTATTTTAAATAAACATGTTATGTGTTTGATACTTGTGGCAATTTCTAATGTCTTTGAAATTGGGCCTCGAGATTCTATAAATTGTGATGGAACATCATATCCTGCCTGATGCCACTGCTCTTCCCCCAATAGGTGTGGTAAAGCTTGCTTGTGGAACAGGTTATGAAGTAGATTTGTACAGAAAAACACCTTTGACCACAAGTCCATCAGGCAGTGGTCGACATGAAACACCCTCGAGGTCCGACGGGGAAAGGAGACGATGAATCCTGTCAGATAGTTCCCTGAGCAGACTGTCAAACCCATTTGGCAGTATGCCTCATAGCCAGAACTTTCAAACAAGCACCAAGATGTAGTTTAGCTGGTGGTGAGAAGGGGCCTGCCTGTCACATTCTTCATGCACTCCTGGAGTTTCAGCACCAATGCACGCTGTCCCCGAGGCGGCTGCAGTGGGGAAGAGACCATTGCCCAGTTCCTTCTGGAATCTGCCTTTGCAAAGCAAGTCTGGAAAGAGATGCAGTGGTTTCTGTTCACGTTCATCCGAGCAGCTCCATAATGCAAACTCAGTGCTCTATGGGCTGTTCCCAGACACGCACATTGAGATAAACATCAACTACTGTTGGAGGACCATCATCCTGGTTAAAGATGCACTTTAGTCTGCCCGACACTTGCTGGTTTTCCAGTGCAAAGAGCTGTCAATGGCCAAGTGTTACAGACCGGCACCTTCCAAGGTCCTGGATTACCTGCTGAGGGACGTACTAAAGCTTGAGGCAGCTGCCACAAAGGCTCAATAGGGAAAGGCCACCATCTAAGGCCCTCCCTCCACAGCGGGGTTGTCCAACCTTTTTGGGCAGAGGGCTGCATTATGATTTTTGCTCGGCCCAGGGGTCCGGTGAGCAAATTTTGAAAGATAAAGGCATTAAAAATTTATCTTACTAATAAAAACAACAACAAATGTGCATTTTTGTGAAGAAGCTTTAAATGAGAAGACTAATTTATTGACTTACTTTCTCGTCACTATATTGAAAACTGATTTATTGACATACCTGGCATTATTTTTGCTTGCATAGTAGTCAATCTCTGCCCGCACACTTGATGTCGCGATGCAGAGTATTCTGGATAAATAGCCATCTTTCAGGAGAGACCTTGATCTCTCTTCCCCATCTCCCTGGGCTCTGTGTGTGTGTCTCATTCTCTCTTCCCTCCCCCCTCCCCTCTGGGACTATGGGACACAGATTGAAAGTTTTGTGCAAAAGATGCAGGGGGAATATGAGGAAGTGCTTTTTTATGCAGCAGGTGGTAGTGACCTGGAACTCTCTGCCCACAAGGGTGGTGGAAGTGGAGATGATCAAGAGGAAGTTGGATGGCCACCTGAAAGAAATAGACTTGCAGGGGATTGAGCCAGGGAGCAGGACTGACTGCATAGCTCCATAGAGAGCCGGCATGGGTTCAATGGACAGAATGGCCTCCTTTTGTGCTGTAAGTAAATGACGCTTTGACTCTCTCTTCCCCCCTCTCTCCCCTCTCTGTCTCTCTCTCTCTCTCTCTCTGTTCCCCCTCTCTGTTTGTCTGTCTGTGTCTCCCTCTCCCCCTCTCTCTCTCTCCTTCTCTTCCCCCCTCTCTGTGTCCTTCTCCCCCCTCTCTCTGTCCTCCACTCCCCTGTCTCAGTATATCTCCCCCCTTGTCTCCAGTGTTCCCCGTTCCCCACTCAGTGTTCCCTGTTCTCTCTGTCCCCCATCTCTCTGTCCCCCCATCTGTTTGGTCCCCAACTCTCTCTCTGTTCCCCCCCTCTCTGTCTCTCCCCCTCTTTCCCTCTCTCCCCCTCTTTCCCTCTCTCCCCCTTTCTCCCTCTGTCTCTCTGTCCCCTTTCTCCCTCTGTCTCTCTGTCCCCTCCGCGCTCTCTCTCTCTCTGTCCCCTCCCTTCTCTCTCCCTCTCTTTCCCTCTGTTTCCCTTTCTTTCTCTCTCTCAGTCTCTGTTCCCCCCTCCCTTTCTCTGTTAGCCCCCTTTCTCTATCTCTCCCCCTCTCTCTCTCACACAGTTGCAGTGAGCGGAATGCTCAGCAGATGGTTGGTCAGTTCTTTTAAAAATGATCGCTGTCAGTTTCACAGCTGACAGCTGCTGACATTGGGACCAGCCATTTTCCAATCGACTCAGGGTTTTCCGGTGGGCTTTGAAAAAAAAAGTCAGAACCCGCCGGTGAACCCTGAGTCTGTTGGGAAACGGCTGTTCCTGATGTCAGCAGCTGTCAGCTGTGAAATTGACAGTGCAGTAGTTTAAAAGGCGGTCTGACAAAGGGAAATTTCTCATCTCCAGTCACAGTGAGAATGAGGAATGGCCCCAGGTACAGTTTACATCTGCGAGCCAGATGGAAACATTTGGCGGGCCAGATCCAGGCCGCATGTTGGACAACTCTGCTCCATAGTATACCGAGGGGCTAGAAACCATGTAAACCCCCTTGGTCTGAATGCACGAGCGAATGTTTGGCATGAAATATAAATGTACATTGTAAATATAACCTGTAATGGCAAGTGTAGTGAGGCACCTCATATACTGTACTGAAAGAGACTGATCTGTATTGCATTTTATTAATGTCAAATTTGAACTGTTATGTAATGTACTTTTACAAATTTTATGAATAAAGTATATTTTTTGAAAAAAAAGATTCTTGGTCTTCCAGTGTAAAGAGCTTTCATGACTGAATGTTGCAGACTGGCAAATTCCAATGTTCAGGACTATGTGTTGAGGGACGCACTAAATGTATCTCTAAACTAAACTAAACTAAACTAAACTAAAGCGTGGGGCAGCCGCTGCAATGGCTCAATGGGAAAAGGCCACTGACTAAGGCCCTCCTGCCCTAGAGCGCTGACGGCCTGGAAACGGTGTAAAACCCCTCGGGCTGTATGCACCGGAGAATGTTTGACATGAAATGTAAATGTACATTGTAAATATAACCAGTAATAGCAAGTGTAGTGAGGCACCTCATACTGTATTGAAAGAAACTGATCGGTATTGTACCTTATGTAATGTCAAATTTGAATTGTTATGTAATGCAGTATTACAAATTTTATAAATAAAAGATAATTTTGGAATAAAAGGTTTTGAAATAGATTGCGTCAAAATTACAATTTGCACATGCATTGACTAATTTTAAATGTTTCACTCGCCAAGGCAATCAGATGTCCATACTTCAATGAATATTTATGGATAAAGCCACTAAAGTGTTTTTTATATTATAAAACGGACATCCCACCTGAAAATGCCAAACAAACTTGACTGGTGGTTCAGGAAAGGTATTTGTATTGTATTTTCTTTAGATAGAAAGCCTGGTTTAATTTAGTATTTTAAAGAGGAAATGTAGCATCAATATATGCACAGAGAAAATGAAGGGTATCTCTAAAATAAAAAAAAAAAATAAAAAATAAAATTCAGCCAGTATCTCAGTTGTTAAATGTACTATCTGGTATTGTACTAAGCCATCCATCCAGAACAGGAAGGCTGAAGGTTTAATCCCTGGTGTGTGATGACTTACATGAAACAACCAGGCAGTGAGGTCACCAGAATTGATGTCAGTGTCCCTGATCTGAGGGACAGAAATCAGCTTGGGGATCCTGGTCTTAATTGTTATCCGGTCATCTCTGTTGGGAAGTGTGCTTGTGTGACTGTTAGGTGAGGGCAGAATCAGTTTCAGCTGTGGTGCCCCTATGGTCAAACACCCAGCTGAGATTCATTTTTAGGGCTTACATGTGATGATTTGTCCCTGGGGTGAGGTATTGGAAAGTGCCTGATGCCTGTGCGACCATGCACCAGGGAGAATTTAGCAATTTTAGGAAAGAAAGAGAAAAAAAAACTAGCAATAAGGAATGAAATGCATTTACCACTTTGTGATATATTTATTGTGAATAGAAAAACACATGGGAACAATTTTAATGTAACCTGTCTGGGAACTGATAGGATTGGGTGCAAGACTGATTTTACACCCTGCCTGATTTTACTCTCCACTGGAGAGCGATATTGAGTGGGGTGTAAATCAAGGTTGCGCCTGATCGGGGAGAATTTAAGCGGCCGTTTCGGGCGGGAATGGTGGTGTGGGGGGGAAAGAGAATTGCATCCGAACTGTCCGCTCGGAAATCTGGCATCGGGAAGTCGGGCCTGGATTTTGTCAGTGATGGGAAAGCACCATGACGGCAATGACGCTCCGACGCAACGAGAAGCTATTTGAAATTGCTGAGAAGCTTTTTTAAATGCATTTAAATCTAATTATGTCCGATTTAATGACTGGCCCTTGATTTAGTGAACGGCTGACAGCACTCGCGTGCCTTCGGGTTCACAATCGTTAAACACTGATGGCACCAAGGCAAGAGGCCACATTGCTGCAATGGGAAGGCAGCCCTGAGCATTACTGCATAGGGGAAGGTTGGGGGGTGGGGGCTATAGGCGGGGTTCAGAGGCCATTGTTGGACTGTGTTGCTGTGGGCTCTGCTGGGGATCTCGGGGTCTCAGTGGCTCTGCTGGGGGCTCGTGGTATCAGTGGCTGTGCTGGGGATCTCGGGGTCTCAGTGTCTCTGCCAGGGGTTTGGGGTCTCAGCGGCTCTGCTGGGAGTTCAGGGTCATGGGGGCTCTGCAAGGGTGTGGTGTTGTTTTGGTGGGGCTGTATTGTGTTACCAAATAGGTAGTAAAAACAAAGTGCTGGAAACACACAGCAGGTCAGGCAGCATCTGTGGAGAGTCTCAAAAGGAGTTCTGGTAAAAGGTCACACACCTGAAACGTTAACTCTGTTTCTCTCTGCACAGATGCTGCCAGACCTGCTGTGTGTTTCTAGCACTTTCTGTTTTTACTACCCATTGAAGACTTGGCTTCTTACACCTGGGAGGAGCCCTCACAATGCAGCAGAGGTGAGGTTCAACAATTGCCATGGCTCCACTCGAATGACCATTGAGCAGGCCGTTGGGCTAATGAAGATGAGATTTCGCTGTTATGATAGATCCAGTGGAGCCCTGCAGTATGCCCCAGAGCGGGTTTCGCATATCATTGTGGTCTGCTGTGCTCTGCACAATCTTGCACTGCAAAGGGGGGAAAGGCCTTACAAGATGATGAGAGACCTCAGCAACACTCATCCACCAATGAGGAGGACACAGGAGGGAGAGGGGCAAGCAGCATGGATGGTGAAGACCTTATGCTGGAGGCCAGGCAAATTGAGCGATGTGCAAAGGAGGCAAAAGACAACCTCATAATCACCCGCTTCCAGCCACCCTGATGTCCACTCACAGAGAATCCAATAAAGCCTCACCTTAATGCATTACTTGTGACCAGCTGCACTGCGCGCTAGTGCCCATGGGAGAGCATATGTTATTGAGGACTGTGGTCACATTGACATTGAACTAAGGGGGAAGCGGGAGGTCAGCAGCTCACAATTAAGGCATAATGGAAAATGGCTTTCAGACAATTCAGGCTAATGATTTGCATGAAAGAACTTTTAATTAATCACAACATTTCTCTTTTCTATCATATTTCCTACACCTGTGAGGCCCCCAGTGTGGCGGGGTGGTCTTCTTAATATGTAACTGAGTGCTCCTATGTGGTGTGATCACTAACAGCAGCCGGGCTGGAGGCAGGCTATTGTTCAGGCTCCCCTTAGCCTGTGATGACTTTGGCGTACATCCTGTGGCTGCCTGGGCCTGGAAGGCCCCGACTGCCTGAGGATGTCCTGCACTGGTGGAGGGGCTGTTGGAGCTGGGCTCTCTGATGGAGGGGCTGAGGAGCCGGTCCACACTTGGAGCACCCTGAGGGGAGCCCCCAGCTTTGGAGGGCAGCTTCTCCTACTCCCTTTCAAGGCTCACCTGAATCTCCCTGCTCAAGAGAAGGAGGAGGAGCTGGAGAAGTCACCAGGCTTCTGTTCCTTCCTTGTTTTGCAACTGCTGATTTGAGCTCATGGCCAAGATGATGGTGTGCAGGTCATGGCACATCTGTGGGATATGGCTGTCCATGAAGGTCGCCAGCCTCTTGATGGAGGAAGCCATGTGCCCACACACCTGAAATATGGCAGCACTCATGGCATGTATGGACTCCTCCATCATTAGCTTGTGGCTACGCATGGCCTCTGGCATCTCTGCCAGATGTTGCATTACTTCGCTCTGCAACTCCAGCATACCCTGTGCTATCGACACTAGAGATTCATGATCAGCCTGGAGCTCAGCATGGGCCTGGCCACCCACACTCTTCTGATTGTTGGAGGCCTCAGCTGTCTCAGCCTCAGTCAGCGGATCGGGTGCATGTGCGATGTCATGAGAAGCTTTTTATGTTGTTTGAAGCAACGTTAATGAGATATGTAGAGTTCAGTTGATTGAAGATCTTAAACAGGTTTATTAAATGGCTAACTAATATATACAGTGCAGAGCTAACTATTTACAGAACTTGCCTCTTGGTGTTACAGTTACAGAGTGAGACTGGCTGGCAGTCACATGACTGCATCCTGGTACATGGCTCATTGGCATACTAAGGTCTTAAACGGACCTCACTCTTAAAGGCAATCACACAACATGCGGTGTTCTCACCAGCTTGTGACTCTGATTCTAAAGCCAAGCAGTTACCCACCAAGGTGAAAGTATCTGCACGTGTGGAAGGTGCAGAAGAATCATGGAGCGGAGCATCCTCTGAGCGCTCCTCCTCCTCAGAGATTTATGGCTGCCCCCCTGCACCTGCAGTCTCCTGCATATGCCGACCTGCATGAGAGAACACAAACATATGTGGGTTAGGCTGTGCAAATCTTGTCATGCCAACCATGCCTGATGTTAATCTCCAAAAGTGATAAGTATGTTGATTGAAGCCAATCCTCACTCTCTTGTGTAGAGACTGCAGTCTCCCCGTCCAAAGTTGTGCAGCAGCCCTGAGTCCCTGCCAGTTCACGGCCTCTTCCTCGGCAGTGGTGAGAGGACACAGATCCAGAACTCCTCCGCCAGTCCAGGCTGTCTCCCTGACCTTTTCTGGGCCCTTTTGTCCTGCAAGAGGAAGGATGGAGATCTTGAAATTGGCAGAGAGATCAACATGACATTTCTGCTAATGTCAGCTCCTCATTTCCTACTGGGGAATCTGATATCTCTCTCATGCTGACACACACTGTCAGGGCAGTTAATGGGGGTGAGCAATGAAGGAAGATGGCCTGTGGCCTAGATGCAGCCCTGTATCTGTCAGGAAGAGGTAATACCCTAGCCCCTCTGCCATCGCCGTGAGCCACCATCCCCACGTAGCACACCCTCCCGCATTCTCACATGCAATAGCCAAAAAGGAAAGTGGTATGGAGCACTCACTTTGGCCGAATGCAGGAGATCATTGACCCTTTTGCAGCACTGCACCCAGTTCCAGTGGGTGACCCCATGGCTGCTGACCTTCTCTGTGATCTCCACCCAGGCCTGCTTGGTCAGGCGGGAGGACCTTTTCTTGCTATTGCTGAGTAAAAGGACCTTGCAGCCTGGAGGAGAATCTGCAAGGAGGCATCACTGAACCATGGGGCCAGCCTGTGTCTTGGCTCGGCCATCCCGTGCTGCCCTCCTCGGGGGGGGTTCGGGGTCCAGGAACCAGTCTAGCAATGTTTTAAGCTGCACAAAGCTGACAATGACTAAAGCAGGAGTGAATGCAGGGCTGACAGGTTTTGAAGTATGGTTCCAGCCCTTTCACTTGAGCCATCTGTCTCCATAAATTGGCGACTCACATCCCGCCCCCTCCCCATGATTTGGTGGTGGGGGGCGGGGGGGGGGGGGTGGGGGGAGGTGCCCCCGCATCTCCACTATGCAAGATGGCACCCGCCGTGTAATTGTGGTGTGGGCGCCTGCCCACGTGACTGATGAAAATGGCACCCATTTCGGCGGCCGGCGGGCTCATTAAATTCTGCTCGATCCTGTGGGATTCCCATATATATTAATATAGAGAGAATTTTATCCACAGTCTACGGAACTTTACTTCTCATTGTCATCTTTTTATAGAGAAATTTCTATACAGAAATTTGTAATGGAAACTGCCGAGGTCAAATCGTCACACTGCAATCCCACCCTCTCACCACTGAAACCATAATATCCGAGTTTCATTGTAATTTTTGTGAGGGACATTATTACTGAGACTAGGACATGTTTTATTTCAAGCACTGAGTCTCAGCAATATACAAGTCAAGTATAAAATGCATTAGATGCAGAGTAAAGTTCACTGTACTTTGCCTCAGCAACGTACAATTTCATATTGCACCAGTATGACAGTTTTCTATTTGCCACACCAGCTATTTGGACTGGACTTGAGCTATGCCATTGAATGAAAAGTCAGTGTTTAAAACCATTGCTGCATCCTGATCTTAGAATACCAACAGTAGAAACTTTGATGGTTAAAGCATAAGGGTAGAAATTGCACTGTATGATATTAGTGACAGATACATTAATAATTTCATCTGAAAATCAGTGTCTACTGTTTTAACGAAGTATTAACTTCAGACAAACAAATGTTTTTGTTCTAAAAACAGAAACTGCTGGAATCACTCAGCAGGTCTGTCAGCACCTGATGAAAGGTTATCAACTTGAAATGTTAACTTTGTTCCTCTCTCTTCTATTTCCAGTATTTTCTGTTTTTATTTCAGAGTTCCAGCATCCAAAGTTTTTTTGCCTTTGTATAAATGCTTTTGTTCAATTGACAGACAAGAATTTTGTTCAAGTGATTGACAGACACGAATTTTGTTTGTGTGTTAACACATTCATTATTAATATTGCACCTTGCAATTTTAAACCCTGGATCTTCAATTGATGTTTCAGTGATGCTGTTGTTGATGCTTTGATCACTAACATCTCTGCACTGTACATCATATCTTATAGAAGATTGCACACTGCTTTATCATTTACACTGCAAGGCTGATCAGCTCCATCATTGACCCATCTCCTGGTACATTGAGCTGCTCACCATTAGTATCTGTTCAGGATATTGCAACTTTGAGTCAAAACCAATTAAGGATGTTAAGAGACGACAAAAGGGTTATTACTGTCAAAATAAGTAAATGCTCAGGGAGGACTGGAGCCTATGTGGCTCGGTACAGAGACCTGAAAGAGACATTGTCTTGCTGAGCTGTTCTAACTTGGTGTGTCTGAAAATATATTGTGATTCCACATCTGGAAAACAAAAATTGTTTTGCATTTTCGCTGTGGGCCTTTTATTTATCTTTAACCCTAGTTCATAAATTATTTTTCTCACTCTTTCCATCATCTAAATGATGGGATACTTATGCCCATGCCTTTCAATCTTTTATCAGTTTCTTTTATTCATTCTTGGGATGTGAGCATCACTGGCAAGGCCAGCATTTATTCTCCATCCCTAATTGCCCTTGAGAAGGTGGTGGGGAGCAGCCTCTTTGAACTGCTGCAGTCCATGTGTAGGTACATCCACAGTGCTGTTAGGAATGGAGTTCCAGGATTTTGATCCTGTGACAGTGAAGGAATAGCGAAATAGTTCCAAATCAGGATGGTGAGTGGCTTGGAAGGGAACTTGCAGATGGTGGTGTTCCAATGCATCTGCTGCGCTTGTCCTTCTAGGTGGTAGAGGTTGTGGTTTTGGAAGATGCTGTCGAAGGAAACTTGGTGAGTTACTGGAGTGAATTTTGCAGATGGTACACACTGCTGCCACAGTGTACCAGTGGCGGAGGGAGTTAATGCTTAAGGTGGTGGATGGGGTGCTGATCAAGCGGGCTGCTTTGTCCTTAATGGTGTCGGGCTTCTTGAGTGTTGCTGGAACTGCACTCATCCAAGCAAATGGAGAGTATTCCATCACACTCCTGACTTGCGCCTTGTAAATGGTGGACAGGCTTTGGAAAGTCAGAAGGCGAGTTACTCACCGCAGAATTCCCAGCCTCTGACCGGCCCTTATAGCCACAGTAATTATATGGCTGGTCCAGTTCAGTTTCTGATCAATGGTAACCCCCAGGATGTTGATGGTGGGGGATTCCGTGATCATAATGCCATTGAATATCAAGGGGAGATGGTTAGATTCTCTCTTGTTGGAGATAATCATTGCCTGGCACTTGTGTGGGGAAAATGTTAATTTCCACTTATCAGCCCAAGCCTGAATGTTGTCCAGGTCTTGCTGTGTGCAGCCACAGACTGCTTCATTATCTGAAGAGTTGTGAATGCTACTGAACACTGTGCAATCATCAGTGAACATTCCCACTTCTGACCTTACGATGGAGGGAAGGTCATTGAAGAAGCAGCTGAAGATGGTTGGGCCTAGGACACGACCCTGAGGAACTCCTGCAGTGGTGTCCTAGGGCTGAGATGATTGGCCTCCAACAACCATCTTTCTTTGTGCTAGGTATGGCTCCAATCAGTGGAGATCTTTCCCCCTGATTTGCATTGACTTCAGTTTGGTAGGGCTCCTTGATGCCATTCTCGGTCAAATGCTGCCTTGAAGTCAAGGGCAGTCACTCTCATCTCATCTCTGGAATTCAGCTCTTTTGTTCCGGTTAGACCAAGGCTGTAATGACATATGAAGCCGAGTGGCCCTGTGGAACCCAAACTGAGCAGGTTGTTGCTGAGTAAGTGCTGCTTGATAGCACTGCCAACGACGCCACCTTCATTCATTTTGCTGATGACTGAGAGTAGACTGTTGAGGTGATAATTGGCCAAATTGAATCTGTCCTGCTTTTTGTGGACAGAAAATACCTGGATAATTATCCACCTTGTCAGGTAGATACAGTTTTGTAGCTGTACTGGAGCAGCTTGGCTAAGGGCACGACTTATTCTGGGGCACAAGGCTTCAGTATTATAGGCGGGATGTTGTCAGGGCCCGTAGCCTTTACTGTATCCAGTGCCTTCAGCCGTTTCTTGCTATCACATCTTATGCTTTCTCTATTCCATTTTCCTTTCTACCTCTTACTTCTGTATTCAGATCTTCCTATGCAAAGTCTTATCACCCTAGCTTTGGTCTTCCTTGTGGACTTTTCCTCATGTAGTTTATGCTATCTTCCATGTTTTTCCTTTAAAGAATATCAAATTCCAGAAAAGTGGTATGCCTACCCTCTGCCAGTTCCACTTTGTAACCAGCCACCGGGAAGTGCACCTGCTCAGTTTCCTTTCCCCCCCAAGATTTTGTATCCCTCCACTTGTTGTCCCGCCTAATCTGTAAGTCGTCGAGTGGAGAATCACATTTGGGAATCAGTCCGTGGTACATTGTGTAGGTTCACTGATATCCTTTCTAATCCATTGATGTACATTTCATTACATGATGTGCTTGTGGTTCAACAATTATGCCATTATGGGATTGGATCCACTTCAGTATAGCTAGGCACTAATTCCTGAACTGCAATATTTTGGACTTGCCTGGACTGTTGGTTATACTCAGTGCAGCCTTAACTTAATGCCAGTGACTGGGATGCGAGTTTTTTTTTTATCATGTCTAGTCGTGGTGATCTCTCTTCAGCAATGATCTGGCGATTGGGCACATTAATTTTGAACTCAAGCTGGTTGTACAATCTGGTTGACCTTGACTTCTAACTAATTCTTGACATCACTGAGCCCAATGGGTCTGTCCACTTCACCATTGTGAAAAACACAAACCCTACTGTATTGTTACATGGCACTTAACATGGTGGATTGACAAACACTGATCCAAGTGCTACAACCTCAGTGTGCACCGCACAATGGCAGTGCAGAATTCTGAAAGCATGCTTGCTGAATGGACCCACAGAAAACATGAACTTCAACATAATTGAAACTTTTGCATCTTGTACCAGAAAAACAAATCATTGTCAGGCACTGACTGAGCCTATATCTGATTTTGTAGTTGAGTGAATCTGATATCCTCCCCTGCCTGAAGTGTTATGTCTTCACTGCAGAGAGGACACTGATTTTCCTGTCACACATCACCCCTCCGCCACGACCCTTTTATGTCTGTATGAAAAAAACACAACTCCTCCAACTTACCACTGGAGGTCTGACTGTTTCAATTCTCAAAATGAGAGCAGGGAATTGCTCCTTCCAGAAACAATTTGAGGCCTCTTTAAGATATGATAGCAGAGTCAACTGACGTTGTCAGGCCCCTCAATGCCATTTTTGTGTCAATCAGCACTGCCACCACAACTTCCTTAATCCACCCACAAATGGAGGGTTGTCCATATTGGGAAATGGTCATTACAGTTCTATTTAAAGGGACACCCACCTGCTCATATTTAAAATGCTGTGAGGTTTGAGAGACAGTTTCTTGATAGTTTATTATGTTTTTGACGACTTAGATTATTTTAAAATGCTTCGAAAGGCTCTAGAACATAACAAAATCTTAAAGGGCCCCTGGCAATATGCTTCTTTCCACTTGGGACTCCTTCTAGCAATTCTACTCTGGCTAGTTGATGAGGAGGAAGAGAAACATGGGAACATAAGCACAGGAATGGGCCATTAAGTCCCTTAAGCCCATTTTGCCGTTCGACTCACTCTCCAAGCCCTGGTGTTATTCTGCTGAATCTCGGCTATGCCCCTTTAAAGGCCAATATATCTGAAATTAAGTGTCCAAACTGAGTGCAGTACTTCAGATGGGGTCTGCCCAAGGCTCCGTACAACTGAAGCATCACATGCTCACTTTTATATTCCAACCTTGTTGAAGTAAAGGCCATTAGCCTGTTTGATTACTTTTTGTACCTGTGAACTAGCTTTAAGTGATTTGTGTATATGGATGAAGAAATTCCTTTGTTCCTCCACAGCTGCAAATTTCTCCCTGATAAGAAAATATTCCAATTTGTCTTTCTCAAAACTCAAGTCGATGACCTCACACTTTTCTACATTAAACTCGGCTTGCCATAGTTTGGCCTGCTCATTGAATCTGTCTTAGCCCCTTTGTAAGTTCCTGCTCTTGTCTACACAACTTTCTATAACTCTTAATCTGGTTTCATCAACAAACATGGATATACAACTATCCCTACTCTGTCTCCTATTTCCAAACCAATTACCAATCGATGTCACAAGGTTACCTCCAATTCTGTGCATTTTCATTTTTGCAATAATCTCTTGTGCTGAAACTTATTAAATGGTTTCTAGAAGTGCATGAAGACTAAAGCTGTTAACACTTCCCTATCCATCATGCAAGAGACCTCAAAAACTTCAACCAGGCTAGCTATGACCTATCTTTCACAAATCCATTAAACTCTTCTTGATCAGTTGATACTTGTCCAAGTGCTCAGTCATACTGATTCCAATAACTTCCCCACAGCCAATATTGAGGAGCGGCAGCAATAGAAGGAATGAGCAAAAAGAGCTTCAGTTGCAGGGATGCCAGCTAGAAAGAGGTGTGCTGGCAGGAATCCTCACCCTCCCAACAGATTACATGGACCCAGGAAGACATAGCTGTGCTTAGTTGAGGAGCAATGCATACAGAGGCTGTAACAGAGATCTGCCACCTCCTACAACAATAATTGCAACCTACTGCCTTGTTGCAGTCAAGGTCACTGCAGCCCTTAATGTCTTTGCCCCCCTTTCCTTTCAGCTTGAAACAAGGGATTATCAGAGTTCAGCGTGCAATTCATGCCACGATTAAGCAGGGGACTGATGCCATGTTTGTTCAAGCAAATCTTTTCATTACCTTCCCCATGGACAACCGGAAACAACAGTAGAGGAATCTGAGGTTCAGATAGATTGTAGGCTTCTCCAAAGACCAGGGTTTCATTGACTGCACCCAAGTCATGCTGGGACGCCTTCAGAAAAACCCACTGCTTTTACAAATTGCAGAGGCTACCACTCCATTAATATGCAACTTGTGCATGATCACCAGCAGCACAATGTGCAACTCTGTGCCCACTTTTCTGGTACCGCCATGATGCTTTTATATCGTGGCAAGCCTCCTCCGCCCCTCCCTCCACAACCACTACTCTTTGCTGTTGTATAGCAAATGAGAGGCTGGCTACCTGAGGACAAAGATTATCTATCTACTGCATTTGTCTGGCTGACCTTAATTTACCTTTATATGCTCACACTATTTTGCTGTGGTGTCCACACTATAGTCAAAGGGAAAGAGTTATTGTTAATTCTCATACTGCCTGACTTTTATAATTCACATTCTGCGATGCTGTTGCTTGTGAGTTATGAATCCCTTGCTCTTTTTGAGAACAAAGTGAAGAAACTCCCTGCTCCTCACAAGTGTTACCTCCTCCATTGAATCAATTGCCCTTGCCACAGAATATAAATTGAGAGTAAATATGTGAGAGATCAAATTGTAATTGGGCAGTTGATTTGTTGAACATCTCAAGCATGATCTTACACTTCAACTCTAGTTTCCATTCTCACTCGAATCTTCCCACCCCTGGTCTCCTACACTGTTCCATTCAAGCACAATGCAAACTTTGAGGTCAATATCTTGTCTGAACTTGACATTAGCAACTTCAGACTCATTCTGCTCTTCACTTCCACAGTGTTCCTTTCCATTTTGGAGCTGTTTATGAATTATTAAACTGCAGCATCTAACCCTAGCCTTCAGCTATTCTTCCTCCCACTTTGTTTTGATCACTCCTGTAAAAGAAACTCTTAAGCTTGGTGGTTCTGCTGATAAAAGCTCTTTACCCAAAACATTAACCTTTCTTTTCTCCAGAGGAGTAATTATCTGAGTTTCTGCTGCTGCTGGCCTCATCACATACTTAGAAAAATGACCCCCAATGATGTATTGTGTGGGTTATAAGGTTGAATAGTGCTTAGGGTGTTTCACTTGATTTACCTTTGACAGCAGGAAGGAAGTTGATTTTTGATAGTTGTTTATTCAAAGAAAATAAAATCCCCACCTGCATTTTGCATTTTGTCCAGTCTTTTTTACACTGATCTTCCACAAGACAAATCAAGGTTGCTGATGCAGTAAGTCATAATCATTGAACTGCACACCTTGTGGGGTGGATGGCAGTCAGGATAATTGATGGTATTCCTAAGGCTCAACTGAATCGGGAAGATTTCAAGGGTCCTAAAGGCTGGCTTGGGTATAAAATTAAAACCAGACTTGAGCCAACCCGATCCCGACCCGGGCCCAAGTCCTTTAATTTTTTTTCATGTCCGACCCAACCTGAAAAATATCAAATGTATTATTGAAACAGAAAAAAAAATCGTGTCAGAACATAGATTAAAAAGAAAACAATACAAAGCAAAAAACAGTACAGTCCAGCCCAACCCCATCCAAACCCGACCGTGTTTATGGGTCAAACTAAACCCATCTAAGTTCATGATATGTTTTCCGAGAGCCCATGATAGAATGAACAGTACATGTTTTGGGAAGGAGTGTGTTTGATCGGAATGGCCTTTAGTTTTTACCTGTCTCTTCTCATGTTCAAATAATCACCTGCTGTATGGTGCAATCTCTCCCAGGTAGTCAGCATGGCAGACTTTGAGACGATTCAAGAACTCAGCTTGCTTGAAATATTTTCACTGTGTATGGCCCTTTGTTTGCAGCCTTGAAGCAGAACCACGACGGGAGGCTGTTAAAAAAAACAGCATGGCATCTACTTCACAGGACTGCATCAAGCAGGCCAGAACAGAAGAATTTATTTTTTAATGTTATGGCAGAGCTAGTAGCTGTAATAGTCCCACATTAACCCTTCCATTTCACTTTATTCCATGATTCATGGAACACTAGTCGTGGGTGGGACAGTATTCACCATAAAGCACAGAGAACATGAGTTAGATAACCTAATACTTACAATTCCCTGCACTTCATTTTAAAACACTATTTACTTTTATATGTATTCTTAAAAATAGCATTATTTTATTGATCCCAAAGGGAATGCTTTAAAAAGCGATTAGTTTACTTAGAAAATGTTTAGCTCCTAGTTCAGTGTGTTTGTGCTCAGGAAAGGTCAAACATGAATCAATACCATCACCCACTCTTTTGCTCTTTGAATTTCATTTCCTTCCTGCTCTGTCTCGCTCATTCTCCTTTGTAACACTGCTCGTCATCTCAGAGTTTGTGAAGAGGTCTCAACATTGCTTTTTAAATTAAAAATGGCAGAAAGGTGAGGAACACCAATCTTTCAAATGTGAAGTATGTGAAAATATAAAAGATAAAGCAGGTCAGTCATGACACACTGTAATAACGATTTTTAAAAACTTTCTCAACAGTTAATCAGCCACTGACCTGGTATAAATAGCAACAAATTTGTTAATTCAGTTGTGGAGTACACAACTGGAAAAGTTACCTGGACAGCAAAGGCAAAATGTCATTTTAGCAGTCAGGCTCTGAGAGTGCTAGCAAACATAGTAAGGGGGTGACAGATGCATATTTCCCACTAATCTTTAAAGAAGCCTGGTAGTATGTGACAGGGAGGCTACATGTTATTTCCAAGACTTGAAGGATTTGGTTGGAAGTCCAGGCAAGGGCTTAAAGAAAAGAATAGGTAGGCATGAATATTGTTGTAAAGTAGCAGCACTGCATATATGTGGACATTGAAAGAACGAAGCAGCTAATCAAAGATGTACACAATTGATAAAGAGAAGTGCTAAGAAGGATGTAGAAAACAAGGGTGTTGCAAAACCCCAGCAAGAGAATGCAGAAAGGAATTTACCTCAATTCTCATTACCCTTATGTATAAAGGCAGATTTGGCACATGACAAGAGGGCAAAACGTATATCATGAGGAGGGTAGAACTAGGCACTGAGCATTTCCACTACAATTCTAATTGAGACTATGCATTGTGTTTCTGCCTAACCTTCATTTGTCATGAATAAAGTTAATAAAGTTTGTCACACTATAGGTTGCATGAGCTGATTGTTAGAACATAGGAATTTTCAGCAAACCAAAGGACCAAGAATTAAATAATCTGTTTTATAATTCTTCCCATGCTTCCTGCATGCTCAGAGGCAAAAAATACAATGTGCTTAATAATAGTATAGATTATAACATCTTTCAAAGTTAAAGTGAAAAATCTGATTCAATAAGCCTCATCTAGAAAATGAATAACAGAATCACAGAATCATTACAGTGCAGAAGGCGGCCATTTGGTCCATCATGTCCGTACCGGCTCTCCGAAAGAGCAATTCACTTAGTGTCATTCTGCCCGCCGCCTTCTCCCTGTAACCCTGCATGTTCTTCCTTTTCATATAACTGTCTAATTCCCTTTTGAATGCTTCAATTGAACCTGCCTCCACCACACTCTCAGGCAGTGCATTCTAGACCTTAACTACTTGCTGCGTGAAGAAGTTTTTCTTCATTTTGTTTTTGCTTCTCTTACCCATTACTTTAAATCTGTGCCCTCTCGTTCTTGATCCTTTCACAAGTGGGAACAGTTTCTCTCCATCTACTCTGTCCAGACCCCTCATGATTTTGAATACCTCTATCAAATCACCTCTCAGCCCTCTCTTCTCCAAGGAAAACAGTCCTAACTTCTCCAATCTATCTTCATAACTGAAATTCCTCATCCCTGGACCCATTCTCATGAATCTTTTCTGTACTCTCTCCAATGTCCTCACATCTTTCCTAAAGTGCGGCGCCCAGAACTGGATGCAATACTTCAGCTGAGGCCGAACTAGTGTCTTATACAAGTTCAACATAACTTCCTTGCTCTTGTACTCTATGCCTCTATTAATCCTATTAATCAAACCCAGGATACTGTATGTTTTATTAACCGTGCTCTCAACCTGTCCTGCCTCCTTCAATGACTTATGCACATAAACACCCAGGTCCCTCTGCTCTTGCACCCACTTTATAATTGTACCCTTTATTTTCTATCAATGTTCTTCCTACCAAAATGAATCACTTCACATTTCTCTGCATTGAACTTCATCTGCCACCTGTCCACTCATTCCACCAACTTGTCTATGTCCTTTTGAAGTTCTACACTATCCTCCTCACAGTTCACAATGCTTCCAAGTTTTGCATCATCCGCAAACTTTGAAATTTTGGCCTGGAAACCAAGGTCTAGGTCATTAAGATATATCAAGAAAAGCAAGGGTCCCTACACTGACCCCTGGGGATCTCCACTACAAACCTTTCTCCAGCCCAAAAAACATCCATTAACCACTACTGTCACTCAGCCAATTCTTGACCTATGTTGTTACTGTCCCTCTTATTCCATGAGCTATAACTTTGCTCACAAGCCTGTTGTGTGGCACTGTATCAAACGCCTTTTGAAAGTCCATGTACACTGGATCAACTGCATTTCCTTCATCAACTCTCCTAAAAAAACTTCAGCAAATTAGTTAAAAATAATTTTCCCTGAGGAAATCCATGCTGGCTTTCTTTAACTACCCGCATTTGTCCATTGACTATTAATTTTGTCCCGAATTATTCTTTCTAGAAATTTCCCCACCACCAACGTTAAACTGACTGGGCAGTAGTTGCTGGGCTTATCTTTACACCCTTTTTTGAACAAAGGTGTAACGTTTGCAATTCTGCAGTCCCCAAATAAGCTGGAATTAAGTATTTACAATGAAAACCAATAGCTTAAAACTTAAGAAAATATGAAATCCCTTGATCAGTAAAATTTCTGTAATAGGATGTATATAAGCAGGGGATCTTTGGCAAAATATCATGTCTGAATTCAAGACATGTTGTCAAAAACTCCCCACATGAGCTGAATAATATTCCTTCCTAAAATAAACTTTCTCTGCTGTTCCTGATTTTGAGTTCTCTTTTGGATGCATACAGATATGCACAAAAAAGATATTTACAAACTCCCAAATCCCCCTCCAGGAGACAGTAGTTATGTCACTGGACTAGTAATCCAGAGACCCAGGCTAATACTATGGGGACATGGGTTCAAATCCCACCATGGCAGCTGGTGGAATTGAAATTCAATTAATTAATGAAAATCTGGAATTGAAAGCTAGTCAGTAATGTTGACCATGAAACTACCATTGATTGTTGGAATAGCCCATGTGGTTCGCTAATGCCCTTTAGGGAAGGAAATTTGCTCTTCTTACTTGGTCTGCCCTACATGTGGCTCCAGACACAGCTATGTGGCTGACTTTTAACTGCCCTCTGAAATGGCGTAGCAAGCCATTCAGTTGTACAAAACCGCTGCACGAAAGTTGAAAAGGAATAAAACTGGACACAACACCTGATGTTGTCCTAGGCACTGGAAATGACAATGGCAAACACAGCCCTGTCGACCCTGCAAAGTTCTCCTTATTAACATCAGGTGGCTTGTGCCAAAATTGGGAGAGCCGTCCCACAGACTAGTCAAGCAACAGCAATCATCATACTCACAGTAACATACCCTACATCCAATGTCCCAGACACCACCATCACCATTCCTGGGTATGTCTTATCCCACCGGCAGGACAGACCCACCAGAGGTGGCGGCACAGAGGTATACAGTCAAGAGAGAGTTGCCCTGGAAGTCCTCAACATTGACTCCAGACCCTATGAAGTCTCATGGCATCAGGCCAAATATTGACAAGGAAACCTCTTGCTGATTATCATCTACCTCCCTCCGTCAGCTGATGAATCAGTACTCCTTCATATTGAATACCACTTGGAAGCAGCACTGAGGGGTGGCAAGGGCTTAGAATGTACTCTGGGTGGGGACTTGAATGTCAATCATCAAGAGTGACTCAGTAGCACCACTACTGACTGAGCTGGCTGAGCCCTGAACGGCATATCTGCCAGACTGGGCCCGCAGCAAGTGCAGAGGGAACCAAAAAGAGAAACCTAGGAGCAGGCTCCACAAATAACCCCATCCTCAATGATGGGGGATCCCCAGCACATAAGTGCAAAAGAAAATGCTGAAGCATTCACAACCATCTTCAGCCAGAAGTGCTGAGTGGATCTTCCATCTCGGCCTCCTCCTGAGGTCCCCATCACAGATGCCAAACTTCAGCCAATTTGATTCACTCCATGTGATATCAAGAAACGGCTGAATGCACTGGATACTGCAAAGACTATGGGTCCTGACAACATCCAAGCTGTAGTACTGAAGACTTGTGCTGCAGAACTAACCGCACTCTTAGCCAAGCTGTTCCAGTACAGCTACAACACTGGCATTTATCCGACAATATGGAAAATTGCCGAGGTATTAAAGGACGACCTGAGCCCGAATGCCGGACCTGGAAGCCCGACAGGACCAGTCTCAAACCCGACACGTCATTGGGTCCCATCAGGGTTGGGTCGGGTAGCCGGCCTTTACATCAGTACACTGGTAAAGGCCGGCTACCCGACCTGACCCGACCCCGACGGGACCCGACGACGTGTGACGGGATCGGGTCGGGTCGGGCTTCTGGGTCTGGCATTCGGGCTCGGGTTGGGTTTCCTTTGCAGTCCTTTACCAGGTATGTCCTATCCACAAAAAGCAGGACAAATTCAAATCGAGCCTATTACCACCCCCATCAGTCTACTCTCGATTATCTGAAAAGTGATGGAAGATGTTGTCGACAGTGCTATTATGCGTCACCTAAACAGGAATAATCTGCTCATCAATGCTCAGTTTGGGTTCTGCCAGGGCCACTTGGCTCCTGACAACATTACAGCCTTGGTCTAAACATGGACAAAGGAACTGAACTCGAGAAATAAGGTGAGAATGATTGATCTGGATAGCAAAGCAGCATTTGACCGAATGTGGCATCAAGGAGCCCGAGCGAAACTGAAGTCAAGGGGAAAACTCTCCACTGGTTGGGGCCATACCTGGCACACAAAAGGATGGTTGTGGTTGTTGGAGGCCAATCATCTCAGCCCCAGGTGTTGCTGCAAGACTTTTTCAAGGTAGTGTCCTAGTCCCAATCATCTTCAGCTGCTTCATCAATGACCTTCCCTCCATTATAAGGTCAGAAGTAGGGATGTTCATTGATGATTCAGATACTGAAGTAGTCTGTGTCCATACACAGCAAGACCTGGACAACATTCAGGCTTGGTCTGATAAGTGACAAGTAGCATTCATGCTACACAAGTGCCAGGCAATGACGATATCCAATAAGAGAGAATCTAACCATCTTCCCTTGACATTCAACTGCAGTACCATCTCTGAATCCCCCACTATCAACATCCTGGGTGTCACCGTTGACAGAAACTGAACTGGAACAGCCGCATAAATACTATGGCTGCAAGGGCAGGTCAGAGCTGGGAGTTCTGTGGCGAGTAACTCACCTTCTGTCTCCCCAAAGCCTGTCCAACATCTATAAGGCACAAGCCAGGAGTATGCTGGAATACTCTCCACTTGCCTGGATGTATGCAGCTCCAACAACACTCAGGAAGCTCGACACCATCTAGCACAAAGAAGCCAATCACTCCCTTCACCACCGATGCACAGTGTGTACCATATACAAGATGCACTGCAGCAACTCACCACGCCTCCTTTGACAGTACCATCCAAACCCACAAGCTCTTCCACCTAGAAAGACAAGGACAAGGGCAGCAGATTCATGGGCACACCACCACTTGCAAGTTCCCCTCCAAGTCACACACAATTCTGACTGAGAAATATATTGCCATTCCTTCACTGTTGCTGGCTTAAAATCCCGGAACCCCTTCCCTAACAGCACTGTGGGTGCACCTGCACCAGATTGACTGCAGTGGTTCAAGAAGGCAGCTCACCAACACCTTCTCAAGGGCAAATAAGGATGGGCAACGCCTACTGGCCTTCCCTGTAACACCCACATCCCATGAAAGAATAAAAAAACCACATTAAACGTATTCCCCACTAACACTGTGCAACATAATCAAAGTCAGTCCTCCTCTAATCTGTATTTCTATGTGTCATTCTTTCATTTTGCACTTCAGTTCGGGAGGAGAGATTTTGAATGTACACCTGCTCCTCCTGAAGCTACAAACATCCTGTGTGATATTGGTAAACTTGCTTCTTGAGCTGTCTGCTCTGTTATGACCCAATGAGAAAGAGGTCTAGCGTTCCCTTTCAGCCTTCACCTGGTCTTACTGTAATAGGGTTTTATTTTTAAACACACTGTTTTTAGCTCCCCCTTGGTGAATCCTTGTTCATCATTTTCCAATTATAAGACAAAGAAACCAGCACAAACAGGTTTTCTTAGGAAGAAAAGTTGATTTTGATTAAACTTGAACTTAAACTTTAATTCAGTTGATGCCTACCGATACACAAGACGCCCATGCAAATAGAGACAGAAAAGAGCAGAAGAGAAAATTAAGTGGAAAGGTTTGAGGCAATATCTGAAGAGCTTTTGTTACGGTTCTTTGAGCTCACTGTCGAGTCCTTGATTGTAGGTAGTTCTTGCTTTTCATTGGGGCCCAGTATTCTTCTTAAACCTTGTTCACTGCAGGAGACTTTTCTCTCTTGGGGTTCATGTGTCTTCAATGGATTCAAAGGCTTGTGAGAAAGAGATGGGAGCAGACAGGAGAGATCTTCTCAGTTCAGGAGCAAACAGACTTTGAGTTCAAACTGTTTGTACAATTCAGAAAAACCCAGATTGCCAAGCAGGTTTGTCATGTGACTAACTGGTCTGACCAAAGTTGGATTGTATCACCTTAACAGTCTCTGGAATGCTCCTCTTACACACAATACCTGGTGATCAAGGTCCATTGTGGGTTGAATGTGTCAGGGAATGGTCCTTTGTCCTTCCAATCACCGTCTGTTAGTCTGCAAATGTCTTTTCCAGCCATGGCTGATCTGTTTAACACGTTTTTTCTTCACTCCAGCAACAGTTTAAAAGCAATATCCATGACAAAATTAATGTGCCTCATTCTTGGCAGGTGGGGGCCTAGCATAACAGCTGTCTTTGATAAGGTTGACCCCACAATGCCCTTGCCTGGTTCTATTCTTTTCTATAAAAGCAAAATACTGCAGATGTTGGAAATCTGAAATATTATGAAAGGTCAACAATCTGAAACATTAACTCTTTCTCTCTTCACAGGTGCTGCCTGACTTACAAAGAACAAAGAACAAAGATAATTACAGCACAGGAACAGGCCCTTCGGCCCTCCAAGCCTGCGCCGATCCAGATCCTCTCTCTAAACATGTCGCCTATTTTCTAAGGTTCTGTATCTCTTTTCTTCCTGCCCATTCATGTATCTGTCTAGATACATCTTAAAAGACTCCATCGTGCCCGCATCTACCACCTCCGCTGGCAATGCGTTCCAGGTGCCCACCACCCTCTGCGTAAAGAACTTTCCACGCATATCCCCCCTAAACTTTTCCCCTTTCACTTTGAACTCGTGTCCTCTAGTAATTGAAACCCCCACTCTGGGAAAAAGCCTCTTGCTATCCACCCTGTCTATACCTCTCATGATTTTGTACACCTCAATCAGGTCCCCCCTCAACCTCCGTCTTTCTAATGAAAATAATCCTAATCTGCTCAACCTCTCTTCATAGCTAGCGCCCTCCATACCAGGCAACATCTTGGTGAACCTCCTCTGCACCCTCTCCAAAGCATCCACATCCTTTTGATAATGTGGCGACCAGAACTGTACGCAGTATTCCAAATGTGGCCGAACCAAAGTCCTATACAACTGTAACATGACCTGCCAACTCTTGTACTCAATGCCCCGTCCGATGAAGGAAAGCATGCCGTATGCCTTCTTGACCACTCTATTTACCTGCGTTGCCACCTTCAGGGAACAGTGGACCTGAACACCCAAATCTCTCTGGACATCAATTTTCCCCAGGACTTTTCCATTTACTGTATAGTTCACTCTTGAATTGGATCTTCCAAAATGCATCACCTTGCATTTGCCCTGATTGAACTCCATCTGCCATTTCTCTGCCCAACTCTCCAATCTATCTATATTCTGCTGTATTCTCTGACAGTCCCCTTCACTATCTGCTACTCCACCAATCTTAGTGTCGTCTGCAAATTTGCTAATCAGTCCACCTATACTTTCCTCCAAATCATTAATGTATATCACAAACAACAGTGGTCCCAGCACGGATCCCTGTGGAACACCACTGGTCACACGTCTCCATTTTGAGAAACTCCCTTCTACTGCTACTCTCTGTCTCCTGTTGCCCAGCCAGTTCTTTATCCATCTAGCTAGTACACCTTGGACCCCAAGCGCCTTCACTTTCTCCATCAGCCTGCCATGGGGAACCTTATCAAACGCCTTACTGAAGTCCATGTATATGACATCGACAGCCCTTCCCTCATCAATCAACTTTGTCACTTCCTCAAAGAATTCTATTAAGTTGGTAAGACATGACCTTCCCTGCACAAAACCATGTTGCCTATCACTGATGAGCCCATTTTCTTCCAAATGGGAATAGATCCTATCCCTCAGTATCTTCTCCAGCAGCTTCCCTACCACTGACGTCAGGCTCACCGGTCTATAATTACCTGGATTATCCCTGCTACCCTTCTTAAACAAGGGGACAACATTAGCAATTCTCCAGTCCTCTCACTTGCTGAGTATTTCCAGCATTTTCTGTTTTTATTCCATTCTTTTTCTACCTAGTCATAGCCAGAGGATTTCCTGCAATGGCTTCTCTTCCCACTTCCACACCACTACCTTTGGAGTCCTATCAGCAGCATCATCCAAAAACACATCAGGTTCCACATGTACGCTGATGACACTCAGCTCACTTGACCCCTCCAGTGCCTTTGATTTGTCACGCAGCTTGTCTGACATCCAGTATTGGATGATCAGTAATTTCCACCAAATTAATATTGGCTTCCACTGCTATGTCCAGACTGGCCAAGAGAGTGTGGGAAAATGGCACACTGACACGGAACACAAAAGTCCGAGTGTATCAGGCCTGTGTCCTCAGTACCTTGCTCTATGGCAGCGAGGCCTGGACAACGTATGTCAGCCAAGAGCGACGTCTCAATTCATTCCATCTTCGCTGCCTCCGGAGAATACTTGGCATCAGGTGGCAGGACCGTATCTCCAACACAGAAGTCCTGGAGGCGGCCAATATCCCCAGCTTATACACACTACTGAGTCAGCGGCGCTTGAGATGGCTTGGCCATGTGAGCCGCATGGAAGATGGCAGGATCCCCTAAGACACATTGTCCAGCGAACTCGCCACTGGTATCAGACCCACCGGCCGTCCATGTCTCCGCTTTAAAGACGTCTGCAAACGCGACATGAAATCCTGTGACATTGATCACAAGTCGTGGGAGTCAGTTGCCAGCGTTCGCCAGAGCTGGCGGGCAGCCATAAAGACAGGGCTAAAGTGTGGCGAGTCGAAGAGACTTAGTAGTTGGCAGGAAAAATGACAGAGGCGCAAGGGGAGAGCCAACTGTGTAACAGCCCCGACAAACAAATTTCTCTGCAGCACCTGTGGAAGAGCCTGTCACTCTAGAATTGGCCGTTATAGCCACTCCAGGCGCTGCTTCACAAACCACTGACCACCTCCAGGCGCTTATCCATTGTCTCTCGAGATAAGGAGGCCAAAGAAGAATATTGGAAAGCTCGAAGCCATTGTCTTTGATCCCGGGCACAAACCCCTTTCTTTAGCATTCCCTATTTCCAGCGGTTGGGGAGCCTCGGACTAGAGCGCGTAATCTAAAAATTAAAGCCAGACCATTCAGGAGTGAAATTAGAAAACACTTCTACAGGCAAAAAGTGGTAGATTTTTGGAACTCTCATCCATAAATGACAATTGATGCTAGAGCCATTGTTAAATTTGGAACTGAATTTGATAGATTTTTGTTAACCAAAGGCATTAAAGGATATGAGGCAAAAGCAGGTACATGGAGTTAGCTTGCAGATCAGCCATGATCTCATTGAATGGCGGAACAGGTTCAAGGGGTCAAATGGCCTCTTCCTATGTTCCTAGTCACTGATCCCTCCCCTCCCTGGGCACCATCTCAGGCTGAACCAGACTTGGTGTCCTATTTGACCTTGAGCTGAGCTACCAAACCCATATCCTGACCACCTACTTTCCCACTTCCCCCCTCCCCCCACCCCACCCAACTTCACCTGTCTCCATCTATCTGCTTTTGAAACCTTCATCCATACTTTTGATACCTCCAGACCTGACTATTCCAATGCTCTCCTGGCTGGCCTTACATGCACCACCCTCTGTGTACTCATCCTAATTCGCACCAAATCCTGTTAACCTAACACCAATGCACTTGCTAACTGACATTGGCTCCTGATTTGCCACTATTTTCATTGCTCATTCTCATGGCCTTCTGCACAAGAAGACCCAGACAACCCATACACAACTCCTTCTCTGACTTGCATGATTCCCCCTCACCATCACAAGCAATGCTCTTTTATAGGGATAGGCAGAGTCCAACCACGCATACTTGCTTTTACTTGTCTCCCAGGAAAAGGCTATAAGCAACTGATTACTCCTGGAGGGGACTCTGAGACCATAGTTGTTCTGGCCTCATTTAAGGATCATGTTTTGGAGATCTACAGCTAGCAAACTTCTGTGAAGGTGCTAAGTACACCAGCAGCTTCCCATGGTATCTGCTGTCCCTGTTATCAAGACAGGCTTCCTATATATCCTTCCTCTTCATAACCCACATACAATGCGATGTTCAATCCCCACTTCCCAGCATCTAAAGAAGGAAGCCCAGCTTCATTAATCCAGCACTTGAACCCTTCCAGTGAGTGGCCTCAAATCCAGCCTCACTGTCTCTTGTCCCTCTATTAATAGGGGCAGCTTGCACATTATCTTTATCAATTAAAATTGGAGGAAAACAAGGGGCAGGTCCTGACATCATCGAAGCTTCGTCTAATCTTATTTAAATGGAAACACCAGATTCAGACAGACATTCTACAATTTGAGAAATAGCAGGACAGTGCAAAACTGGGGTAAAACGGATGGAAATCTCTCTGCCTAATTTTCTTACAATTGTGCCAAATACAGACACAAAAGAGAAATAAATGAAAAGAACTTCAGAATCCTGAATTCGGTAATCTTATTCAAAGAGCCCATAAATGTGACAGGTATGAAAATTTTACACTTGTCTTTTGATGTTGGCGAGGGGCATTTGGCAATGTGAGATCCCCATTGACAGAGACATGGGAATAGCATATACTCTAGCGTGAGTCAATTTCTGGAGAGGTGGGAAGAATTTGGGAAATAAAAAGATTGTGAACAGATTGTGCATTAATGGTCTGCATGACTAAGGCACAGAAGATAAATGACAAGTAATGATGACACAAGCAGGATATGTCATTCTCATGAGTGGAGCTGTTTACTCTGTGATATTTATGTCCCATTTGCAATAATTGTAGAGAAAAAAATGGAATTTTATGTTGTTATGACCATGGTAATGTTTGCAATGTCAGGATATCATACTTGTAAATATGTGCAGTTTACATCCTTGTAAACATTATAAGTTATAAGTTAGGTGAAATTATTTCACCTTTAGACACGTGTGAATATAATCTGCCAAAAAAGAATCGTGAAGTACTTAGGACAAAGAAAAAATAATGACCTTCACAATCCCAGCCACACCACTGCATTTTAAAATTAGATTTTGAATCTACAAAGCAGCACTTACCCTCACTTTCAGAGATATGAAAAGAAGGTTGAGCATACTTATGAATCAGCACGCATGACATGTCTAGTGTAAGAAACAATAGGATAATTAGACAACAGTTTTAGCATTTATAGACAGAGTACCCTTGAAACATTTATTTGAGAAAAAAAATCCGCATCAAAAAAACTTTTAAAGTATTTCTGATTGCTCTTACTGTCAGCGGTGAGCTTGATGTAACTAGAATCAACATTGGCCTTGGAATTGGAGGGCCCGCAGTGCCTTCTCATTATTCGTTTTCCACTGAGAGCTCTCAACAACGATCATCTTAAATTGTACTTTTCATGTACATGAAAACACCTCAGAGCACTTTACGATGAGTGGGCAAGGGACACTGTAGACACTGATTATGGGGAAAGAGAAGGGAAATGGAAGACTAGAATGGAGAATCACAGGCCCAATTTATTAGTACTGAAACTGGACCAATGTTCATAACATTAAACTCACATCTAAGGTTCTGTTTAATGATAATGGAGTCTCAACCTACCACCTTCACATGGGCTGCAGTACAAAGATCCAAGAAGATTTGGCAGAAAGCAGCCAAATATATCCCTCTGCCTGGTAAGGAGTTATCAGTCAACCCCTATGCCCAGGAAAATCCTGTGGGATTTCACTTAAGTTTAACGCAATACTTCAGCAATGGCAATCAATCAAACAAAACAATGATACCTGGCTTGCTTTTTTCAGAACAAAATTGATTCTGATAGCCCAGCGAGATGGATGATGTGTAGTTGAAGCATTCAAAATTATGACATCCTACAACAGGTCTGAAATTATTCAATAGTTCAGGCATAGCTTACGGTCCCCTGCACTAACATAGCCTGAATGAACTTGATGACATATCCAACCATACATGAACAATGTGGATTGTCTCCCCAATCTATCTAGCTAATATTTAGGGCTGGATTTTTGTGTGATTGCTTCCTTTGGGCAGGAGGCAGATTGAGTGATCCCGCACAATGAAAGCATTCTGAAGCCTTCCCAGTATTACAGTCATTTCTAATTACCATTCCAAGGGTAAGCTGCTCACACACTTGGAGCAGCTCCCAGATCAGAGGGGAGTGAAAATCTGATGGTCTCACTGTGCAGCCTAGCCAGTTCAGGTAACTTAGAGGGTGGGGGAGAGGGGTGTGGGGCTGGTGATTAGACAATCTTAAGGGAGTGTCAAGCAGCCTCAGAAATTCCTTTAAGGATCACTGGCTAGGCTACTTTGGTCTCACTGGTTGAGGCATGCATGGTGCAGACTCTATCCATCAATACCTCAAAATTGTATTGGTGTTGTATTGCCACCGTAAGACCCAAATTGCGCGGGCTCTCACCTATTTCCGGTAGACACCTGGGCGGCCCATTTCAAGGCCCTCATCAAAATGGTGGCAACTGGAGTGGAAGAAAGAACAGGGCAGCAAGTGCTGTGTCGTGATTTTCATTTCACACTTGTTTTATTCCCAATTGGTGAATGCAAAGATCAGCCCAATAGACTTCCTTGTGATTTGAATTGTAACAGAACCTCTGCAATACAAGGAATTCCACAGTTTGGGGGTCCTAGCCAAGAATAAAATCATACTATAGATCTTGATATCAACATGGTGTGGACGCAGGATACAAGAGAACTGTGTAGTTTGGCATATTTGCAGCTTTGAGAAGACGGGAAAGTTAATAGGAACAATGACCATAGTGATATTATTAAGCGAGAGAGGACAAGCAAGTTTTGCAATTAAGAGAGAGAATTGGGAGGATCATCTTTCAAATGACAAACTTTATATCGTTTGAGGATTCCTCAGAACAGATTTAGGTGGGCTCCCAGAATGTGGCAGAAATTTTTGTATTAGCCTACACTCAAATAGATGATGCTCAGTTATCAATAGCGTGTTCTAAAGTTGACTCTAAAACTGTAAGTGTCAATGTGGTTGTGGATGTAGTCCTGGTTATAATTGTGGATCTCAAAACAGATTGGGCAGCTGGTCCTGAAGTGATTCACCTGAAATTGTTAAAATAAACGAGACCTGTGCTCATCTAGCCCCTTGCTCATACATTTCACAGCTCACATGGGGTCTGGAATGATTCCCATGGACTGAAGGGATGCCTATGAGGTGCCTATATTCAAAAATGGCAATAAGTCAGATTTAGGAAATTATAGGCTTATTAATTTGCCTTTGGTTATTAGCAAGTTGCTAGAACAGATTATTGGAGGTATTCTGTATGTCCATTTGGAGAGAAGGGGTTATTAATTGCTCTCAACATGGGTTCTGGGGAAGAAGGATATGTCTCACCAATCAGGCTATTTTTTTTTGAGGAAGTTGTTTGGTTGATTGTCTAGGTAGCCTGGTTGACACCATAAACCTGAATTTTCAAAAAGCTTAACAAGGTGCCAAACAATAGGCATACTAATAAATAGAGTCCTGTGGGTTTGGTAGGCAGATCTTGGATTTTTCATGGAACTGTTCTTTTCTCTCCTCTGTTTAAAAACAGTGTGCCTTTAAGACTGTTTAAAAACAGTCTGCCTTTAAAAACTAAGGGGCACAGTGTGCCAGCAGCTGCACCTGTTTCCTACGCAACAGCAGGAGAGAGAGGAGGTCACATGTTTTACTGTAACTTTTCACTGTGTGTAAAGACTGGCTATAACCAGTTTGAACTGGAGACAAGCGAAGCATATTCTACACTGAAGAAAAGATTGCTCTCTCTGAGCAGAAATACTACATTAATCTTCAGGCTCTATATTGTCTAAGGAGAGAAAACCCCTGGAAAAGAAGTTATATTGTTGGAGGTAGCAAATTCCTTTTTTACTCCCAACAACTAAGAAGTCTTTGCTTTATGAGCGACTCTCTGTTTGCCTGTTTGTGTTTGCTGGAATTCTCAGTAAAGTTTCGACTGAAAGACTGCCAATTTAAAAATCCAAATGGACCTGTTGCTATACTCCTTGTTGAAAGAACTGTGTGACGCCTGCTGCAACTGAAGTGCTTTGAATGCCTATACAGTAAAAACTGTTTGTTGAATTCGCCTGGAGACTTCAAGTGGCACCTGACTGTTTGGCTCTGGGACACCTCACCAAACCAGGAATGTAACTAACAAAGACTTACAACCCAGCTATTTATTTATTCCTAAGAAACAACTCTAATTTTATTGAAACCGGTTAACCATTGTTTTTGAATATATGTGTGTGTGCATGAAGGTTAGAAAATAAGTTATAAAGTCTTTTAGACATAGATTTATCTCAATAGTGTTTAAGATTTAGTTTATTAATAAATAGTTAATTTGTTGTTGTTTAAAGATACCTGGCTTGATCTGTTTATTCTGGGGGTAAATAAAGTGTTTAATTTGGCTAATTTCCAGCAGGTGGGAAAACTTTAATATGTTATGACCTGTGGAGTAATGGGACTGAATTGACAGTGCATTACTACCATCTTGATCATAACAGATTGAATGAGGAAATGGAGTCTTCTAGGTAAAAGGTTGTTATTAATGGTAGTGGTGGGGGGTCAGTTAGTTCAGTTGGCGAGATAGCTAGAGTGTGATACAGAAAGATACAAACAGCATGGGTTCAATCCCCATACTGGCTTTGGTAGTTCATGAAGGCCTACCTCCTTGCCTTACCCGTGCTTGAGGAATGGTGACCCTCAAGCTATACATCCCATTAGAGAGAGACAGTTGGTGGAGAGATGGCAATGGTCCCTTAGGACTATGGCTAGAGCAAAATGGTAGTGGTTTTTTTTTTTCTTTTTTTTTTTAGAGATACAGCACTGAAACAGGCCCTTCGGCCCACCGAGTCTGTGCCGATCATCAACCACCCATTTATACTAATCCTACACTAATTCCATATTCCTACCACATCCCCACCTGTCCCTATATTTCCCTACCACCTACCTATACTAGGGGCAATTTATAATGGCCAATTTACCTATCAACCTGCAAGTCTTTGGCATGTGGGAGGAAACCGGAGCACCCGGAGGAAACCCACACAGACACAGCTGGTAATGGAGTCTCAAAGAATTCAGTGGTCGGATGGTTACTTTCAAAATCTTTATTAATGAGCTGGATGCAGATATTTAGGAAACTGTCTTCAGGTTTGCAAGTGATTCAAAGACATGAGCAAGTGTGAGGACCTTAGATGAGATAATCATATGTACATGTGTTGGGCAATTATAGTATTATGTATGTGGGTAGGGCTAATGCCAGGCATGTGTGCACTATGCAGAGCTCCAAACTAAAGAGTGTTATGTGGCAAAAAGACATAATACATAAACCTCCAAAGTGTTAAATTTCAGAAAGCTTGCTGTGGAAGGATGATGCTGGAGCCTGACTTTACTCAGTTTCACATTTATTACACAGAGTAAAAAGGATTACAAACAAATAGCTCCACCAGTTTCAGTAAGATTCTCCTTATAAAGGCTCAAGTAAGACCCCAATTAACACCCTCCATCTGCATATAATTAAAAATTGATACACAATTAATATTCCCTTCTTTTATAATAAAACGTAGATTAACATACTCAAAGGACATTTCAAAATAAATTCCATATTATGTGCAAAGTATTAAACATGCTCAAAGAACATTTCAAAATAAATCAAAATAAATTTCATATTAGGTACAAAGTATTACATTGTGAGATGCCCCTCCTCTAGCACCCCTAACAATTTCTTTGCACTAGCATTTCTTTTTGTGAAACAATCAGATAGCTGATTACTTGCATCTACCCATTTAAGTTTGGAGATTTTCTTTCTCTCCAGCATTTGTTTCAATCCAACAAGGACAATAGTTAGTCTTTTCTCACTCACTCTTTTTGTAGAGTGCACATTGTCCCACAAAGGTTGATTATCCTCATAACATTCAATGGGTATCCTATCTTCAGTATGTCCCTTGTTCAGAATTTCACCTACAATATTTGACACATAGACCCCATATCCACTGCCTTCACAAGACCCAGTGTACAAGTCGGACGGGTTGCACCTGAACCGGAACGGGACCAACATCCTTGCAGGGAGGTTTGCTAGTGCTGTTGATGGGGGGTGGGGTGGGGTTAAACTAATTTGGCTGGGGGATGGGATACAGAGTGGAGGTACAATAGGGGGTGATGCACAAATATAGAAGAGAAACTAAGTCAGTCTGTAAGGCAGAGCAAATATAGACCTGTTAAGGCACAAGTGAATAGTGCAAGGCTGGATTGTATCTATTTTAATGCAAGGTGTCTTACTAGTAAGGCAGATGAATTGAGGGCATTCATTAACACATAGGAATATGATATTATTGCTATCACAGAGACATGGCTGAGGGAAGGGCAGGACTGGCAGCTCAATATTCCAGGGTATAGAATCTTCAGGTGTGACAGGAGAGGGTGTAAAAGAGGAGGAGGCATTGCACTGTTGATCAAGGAGTCAATTACTGCAGTAAGGAGGGATGATATTTTAGAAGGTTCCTCAAATTAGGCCATATGAGTAGAACTTAAAAACAAAAAGGTGGCAATCACTTGGTTGGGAGTGTACTACAGGCCTCCAAACAGTCATGGAAAGATAGAGGAGAGATATGTAGGCAAATCTCAGACGTGTAAAAATAATAGGGTAATAATAGTAGGGGATTTCAACTTCCCCAATATTAGCAAGGATAGTACAAGTGCAAAAGGCCTAAAGGGGACAGAATTCTTAAAGTGCATTCAGGAGAGCTTTTTGTGCCAGCAAGTAGAAAGTCCTACAAGAGAAGGGGCAGTACTGGACCTGTCCTAGGGAATGAGGCAGGACAAGTGGTAGAAGTGTCAGTGGGGGAGCATTTCAGGGATAGTGACCATAACTCTAAGATTTAAAGTAGTTATGGAAAAGGACAAATATGGACCAGAAATAAAAGTACTGAATTAGGGGAAGGTAGATTTGAATATTATAAAACAGGATCTGGCCAAAGTGGACTGGGAGCAGCTTCTTGTAGGAAAGTTTACATCAGACCAGTGGGAGTCAGTCATTCAGAGAGGAAATAGTGAGAGTTCAGGTCCAACATGTTCCTGTAAAGGTGAAGAGTAGGACCAACAAGTCCAGGGAACCCTGGATGTCAAGGGATATTGAGGATTGGATAAGGAAACAAAAGGAAGCTTATGGCAGATTCAGAGTGCTGAAAACAGCAGAGGCCATGGAAGAGTATAGAAAGTGTAGGGGGGTACTTAAAGTAATTAGGAGAGTGAAGAGGGGACATGAAAAAACATTGGCAGGCAAGATAATGGAAAATCACAAGGTGTTTTATAAGTATATTAAGGGCAAGAGGATAACCAGGGAAGGACTAAGGCCCAATAAGGACCAAAGTGGCAATCTGTGTGTGGAGCCGGAGGACATCGGTGAGGTTTTAAATGATTACTTTTCATCTGTGTTCACTATGGAGAAGGACAATGTAGGTGTAGAGATCAAGGAGGGGGATTGTGATATACTTGAACAAATTAGCTTTGAAAGGGATGAAGTATTAGCTGTTATGGCAGGCTTAAAAGTGGATAAATCATCAGGCCCAGATGAGATGAGGCAAGGGAGGAGATAGCAGGGGCTCTGACACAAATTTTCAAATCCTCGCTGGCCACAGGAGAGGTACCAGAGGACTGGAGGACAGCGAATGTGGTACTATTATTCAAGAAGGGTAGCAGGGATAAACCAGGTAATTATAGGCCAGTGAGTCTAACATCAGAGGTAGGGAAACTATTGGAAAAAATTCTGAGAGACAGGATTAATCTCCACTTGGAGAGGCAGGGATTAATCAAGGATAGTCAGCATGGCTTTGTCAGGGGGAGATCATGACTAACAAACTTGATTGAATTTTTCGAGGCGGTGACGAGATGTGTAGATGAGGGTAAGGCAGTTGATGTAGTCTACATGGACTTCAGTAAGACTTTTGATAAGGTCCCGCATGGGAGATTGGTTAAGAAGGTAAGAGCCCATGGGATCCAGGGCAATTTGGAAAATTGAATCCAAAATTGGCTTAGTGGAAGGAAACAGAGGGTGATGGTTGAGGGTTGTTTTTGAGATTGGAAGTCTGTGACCAGTGGTGTACCGCAGGGATCGGTGCTGGGACCCTTACTGTTTGTAGTGTACATTAATTATTTAGAAGTGAATATAGGAGGTATGATCAGTAAGCTCACAGATGACACGAAAATTGGTGGTGTCATAAATAATGGTGAGGAAAGCCTTAGATTACAGGACAATATAGTTGGGCTGGTAAGATGGGCGGTGCAGTGGCAAATGGAATTTAATCCTGAAAAGTGTGAGGTGATGCATTTTGGGAAGACTAACAAGGCAAGGGAATATACAATGGATGGTCGGACCCTAGGAAGTACAGCGGGTCAGAGGGATCTTAGTGTACTTGTCCATAGATCGCTGAAAGCAGTAGCACAGGTAGATAAGGTGTTTAGGAAGGCATATGGGATACTCAACTTTATTAGCAGAGGCTAAGAATATGAGCAGGGAGGTTATGATGGAGCTGTACAAAACGCTAGTTAGGCCACAGCTGGAGTAGTGTGTACAGTTCTGGTCACCACATTATAGGAAGGATGTGATTGCATTGGAGAGGGTGCAGAGGTCATTCACCAGGATGTTGCCTGGGCTGGAGCATTTCAGCTATGAAGAGAAACCGGATAGGCTTGGGTTGTTTTCCTTAGAGCAGAGAAGGCTGAGGGGGGACCTGATTGAGGTATACAAGATTATGAGGGGCATTGATAGGATGGATAGGAAGAATCTTTTTCCCTTAGCGGAAGGGTCAATAACCAGAGGGCATAGATTTAAGGTAAGGCACAGGAGGTTTAGAGTGGATTTGAAGAAGACATTTTTCACCAAGAGGGTGGTTGGAATCTGGAGAACACTGCCTGAAGTGTTGGTAGAGGCAGGAACCCTCACAACATTTAAGAAGTATTTAGATGAGCACTTGAAATGCCATAGCATACAAGGCTACGGGCCAAGTGCTGAAAAATGTGATTAGATTAGATAGATGCTTGATGGTCGGGACAGACATGATGGACTGAAGAGCCTGTTTCTGTGCTGTATAACTATGACTCTACGGGAGTAACATCTCGAAAAAGGATTGTTGATTTAAAATTAATTCACGTTTGTCTGCTTAATATCTAAACCAACATATTTAAAGGTCCTACAAGCCTTACTCCCAATCTGAAATTCCATCCTAATCTTGTTAATAACACATTTCTCAAAATCCTCAGTACCACCCCATAAGAAATCATCAACTCGCATCATGAAGATGCCTGAAAGTTTTCATTTGTGATACCAATAAAACCTGACAGGATCTGCTTTTAGTTGAACACAACCAGTTTTCAACAATACAGATATCACCGAGAAATACCACACTCTGGAAGCATCAGTCAGTCCTTAGATGCATTTGTTCAGTTTCCATAGTTTTCCTTCTGCCTCAGTTGCCTCTTTTGGTGGTTTCAGAAACATTTCTCTTTGAAAAGTATCAACCTGCAGAAATGCGGCTTTTATGTCAATGGCTCTACACTCCCATGAATATGTGGCCAAAAAGAGCTGAAAAGATTTTCAAGATTACCTTTGGAGAGAGAAGCAGAGTTAATGTTCCTGTGACCTTTCATCAGAACTGGCAAAGATTAGAAATGAAATCGGTTTTAAGCAAGTGAAACGGGGGTGGGGGGGCGGGGGTGGTGAAGAGAACAAAAAGGGAAGGTGTATGATAGGGCAGAGGGCCAGAAAGGTTAACTGACAAAGAGGTCATGGGACAAAGGCAAAGGGAGTGTCATAATGGTGTAGTGAAAGACAAAGCATGTGTGCAGAGAGAGTGTTAATGACAGAATAATGAACAGCTCTGTCCAAAAACACAAAAGAAAAACCAAGTTTAAGACAGGTACATGCTAAAAAAAAAACCAAAATAAAATAAAATAATAAATAAAAGGCCAGTCATGCTCTGAAATTATTGAACTCAATGTTCAGTCCGGAAGGCTATAGAGTGCCTGATTGGAAAATGAGGTGCTGTTCCTTGAGCTTGCGTTGATGTTCACTGGAATACTGCAGCAGGCCAAGGACATAAATGTGGGCATGGGAGCAGGGTGGTGAATTGAAATGGCAAGTAATCAGAAGCTCTGGGTCATGGAACATCTCCACTCAGTCCGCAAGCATGACCCTGAGCTTCCGGTTGCTTGCCAGACCTTTTTTTTAAATTTCAGATTTCCAGCATCCATAGTATTTTGCTTTTATTTCAAGATTACTTTTCCAGCTGTGGGAGAGTCCACTTTAACATTGATATCACCCAGTCACTGTTCAAAACCCCTCACAACTAGCCTTGCTTTAGCCTTATAAGTCCCATCGGGAAGGACTTTCAGTACAAATCCATCTTTGTGACAAGGCTGGCTGTCCCCTATCTGGTACCTTAGAATAAACAACAAACTCTCTCCAACTCCTTATGTTTTGCTTCTCTTATTAGTTTATCCTCACGTTTATTGGCAGCCACTAAAACTTCACCATTGTGAGGACTTTTCCTTCTAGTTCTATTCCGAGACTCTCTAGCTTACGTTTCATTGTGGAATCTGTTCAAACTATGGCCTCCATTAGCACTCTGATGTCTTTGAGGACTACTGCTGTAGGATCTCCCTCCCACGCGCATGATCAGAGGCTCTTTCTCCGATATGGGATTGTTTTCTGATGCAAGAGTCACTTTCATACCCACTATTAGAACCTGCACTGCACTTTCTTACCCTCCACTCTTTCACCCTATTCTGCCAGTGCATGGACCTTGCTTCTTGACCATCATCTTGAACACTCAACTAATATTTAAACTCGCCAGTAGATTTGCCTGCACATCCCACAATTGTTGCATCCTTCCATTTATTAGACCCCTCTGGAATATATGTTACCCGAGTACCCACTCAGGGCAATTGTCCTTTGGATGTGATAGCTCTTTCCTGACTGTCATGATCGCTCAAATTACTATCCAACCCTTGATCTACCCTATTCTGTTCCGAAGGATCTTCATCACAAAACACATGAGCATTTGAGGTACAAGATGCCTCATTTCCTTCTATCAGCTGCTCAGATTCTGACATTTTGTAATCAATCCCAACTAATCATGAGTAATGAACCTTAACAGTTTGATTTCTATGCTTGATAACTACGGTCTTACCATCAAGACTGATTACCTTACCAGGGCCCTTCCATTCCCTGTGCCCCTCTCTTTTGTAATAGACCAAATCTCCTGAATTAAATTCTGTCTCAGATGGCCTTATATGGTGTCTGAGTTCTCCAAACTTACTCAGCCACCTCAGCCTTGATGAAAGCCTGTCTCTCTGCATGTAAAGCATTCAAATGTGCAGAAACAATGGCACTAATTGTAGTACTTTCGGGAGCAGGAGGATTGTCGCACAGTACAGAAGGCAATTTGGGATTTCACCCATAGACTAATTAAAAGGGACTATACTCTCCAACCTTCTGAAGCGAATTATTTGCAAGAACTGCCCATGTCAGGGCAGTTGCCAACTTGCAGTTTGTTTGGTCAGTTAAGATTTTATGCAGCATTTCATCAATCACTGTGTGATTCCTTTCACAGAGCCCATTGCTGAAAAGACTTTCAGCTGCGGCATTCATAACCATAATGTTCATGTTTTCACACATGTTTCTGAACTAGTCATTGAAAATTCCCTTCCATTATTAGCTGGTGCCCTAAGTCCAGTCCCTATCCACTTCTCCATGATTTTGTCTATAATCACCCATTTTTCCTTGCTATGCATTATCGTGCAAAGACTAAATCTAGTTGCTAGGTCTATAAAATGTAGAATGAAAATATTTTTGCCTTTGTCCACCACCTTTAAATCCATGGCAACTACCTTGTTAAAGTCACGTGCTTACAATAGGACATGATGGCGTACTCCTATACTTTTTACAGATTTCACACTTTTCACTAATCTCTTCTATTGTCCGTGTATACTCTTCATCAATCACACCTGCATCCTTTGGCAGGGTTTTGAATCACTGACAAGATAGGTGAGCAAATTGTCTGTGTAAATTTAAGATAATTTTTTTTTTATCTCTTTGATTCTTAATGCCATTAATACTGTTCTAACACTCTGAGTAGAAACATCAGGTTTTGTTAAGGGGATACAATAATGCCCTGACTGGGTAAGCTGCAAAATCACTGACTTTCCAAAACAAATGTCTGATCATGCTCCATATTGAGTTTCATCTGTGCCTTTTTCATTTAAGGTTTACTCAACAGTAAAGGTATCTCAATAGAGACGACATCAGTACTGATAAAGTGACTTACTCCAGCTGTTTTATATGGAATTATTACTCTCTTCAGTGACTTCAATGTGTTGTCATTACCAAACCTAAAGCTGGTAGTACTTGCATCGATCCTCACTACTAAGTGAATCCAGATAACATTGTAACCAGTCAGTTCCACTTACTGTCGATGTGCAAGCACTATCTAATATAGTACAGTTGAATGAATCCACAATTAACAGATTCATCACAGGACTAAAACCCCTTGTGACTAGTATGATTCATTCAGGTTCATCAGTATCTTCCTCTTCTGTATCAGAATTCTCTGTGTCGTGTGTTATTTCGAGGACTCTGCCCCTCCACTTTGGGCAGTTCATTGCATTATGATACTTTAAGACACACCTGAAACACATTAACTGTTCCATGGGCATTCCAGGATTCATTTGCCGATAATTGCCATTTCAATTCTGTCTTCTGCTGTAATAGTCAGACCTGCTAAAGGTGTTTTCATCCTTATTCCTCCTGTCTTTAACTCTTCCATTGTACTTGTGCCTGCTTTCAGTACCTGGACCATTTCAAAATCCAGCAAACATTGACTCATCCATTCTTTGTGTCACTGCAGAATGCCCTGTTTGTTCTACCAGGGCTGCAGGAAATGACAGTTTCCCCAGGAATTTCTTTAAGGCAGCAGATCTCTGATCTAACAGGGAGGCTTTTCCCAAGAACTGAACCACTGTTAGAACCAGAAGCCTGTTCATATGCAACACTCTAGCACAATCTAGCAATTTAAATCTAGCACTGAACCAGGGATCTCCAAATTGAATTTCCTCAATCTTCTATACAGTCTGTTAAAGACCTTGATAAATTCCTCCATTGAATAATCATCTTATCCGAAATTTATCAAAGTCTGACTATGCCTCATACGCATTCAATAGGTCATCTTTCTTTTTCTTGTAAATTTCATCCAAGAATTCTAACAGAAGATCCAACCCTTTATCAGTATCCAACTGCTGAGCATCCAGTTCACAAAACACTTTATTTCTGATTTTACTTTTGGTAGGAAGTGACAACACCCAGGCCATACCTTGTTTCCTCTTTGGTAGAGATGTAACCCGTGTCCACATATCCACTTTATTCTTCCACTAGTCATATGGTTCAGACTCAGAAAACATCAGAGGGTAATCTTACCCTGACAATTTACACTTGCTGGCTGACATATTTTCCACAATAGCCAGTGAGATTTTAGGTTTCTATGTAAAAAAGATTTTCTTAGTTTCCAACCTTCAGCTTTGGACAACCATCCTTTGCTACCATGTTAAACTCCAGAAAGCTTGCTGTGGAAGGATGATGCTGGAGCCTCTTTTCTCTCAGTTTCACATTTATTATACAGACTAACAAGTAGTTCCTCACTCAAAACCTCCACCAGTCTCAATTAGATTCTCCTTATAAGTGCTCAAATAAGACCCCAATTAACACCCTCCACCTGCATATAATTAAACAATTGATACATAATTAACATAAAGTTTAACAACTAATGCTGTGAGGCTATAGAAAAAGCAAATAGAAGATTGGAATGTTTTGCTAGGATAATCCGATACAAAACAAAAAAAGGTTAGGCCTCATCTGGACATTGTGTCCAGTTTTAGTCTCCTCACGTGATGGGTGACATAGAGAACCTGGAAATAGTTCAGAGGAGGATCACTAGATTGGTACCTAGCATAAAGGCCCTTAGTTACCATGATAGGCTTAGTAATCCCGGTCACATTACTCTAGAAAAGTGTAGACTCGTGGGAGATTTGATGGAGATTTTTTAAATAATTAAAGAACAAGACTTTGTCCACGTGGATGGATTATTTGTGTTAGATCGCTTGGGGTGAATTGGGGACATGTATATAAGTTACATAAGCATAGAACTAGGTTAGGTTTTGGGAGTTTTTTCTCTTTTTACAATATAAGGAAGATAAATAGCATTGAGAAAGATCAACACCAGTTGAGCAGATGGGCTATGGAATGGCAGATGGATTTTAATTCAGATAAATGTAAAGTGATGCATATTGGAACAGGAAATGGCAACTCATGCACACGATTAAAAGGCAACCTTTAGTAAAGGAGGAGATGGAATAGGATTTTTTAATCACTCATGAAGGAACCTGATAAATGTAAAGCTGTTATGAAAATATACAATAGTAAATCTCAAGGACATTTGGCTGTGTCAAAATAAAGTATTCTATTCACATACAGATCATTGCTGGGATCATGTTTGAAATACTCTAATGCTGTACTTTCAAAAGGGCACTGGTACATTGCGGAGAATTTAGAGAAGAGTGACAAGGATGACTGAGACCTGGGGCTGGACTTTATGCAGCCCTCGACATTGAGAGCCATAGCGGGGGGGCCTGAAAATGGCTCCGGATGAGGCCTGCCATGGACCTCAATGCCTGCGGGGCCCGGCCCGTTCCACCTGGGATGGCAAGGCACCATGGTGGCCTCTCCGCCGCTTGGCGACGGGACCACAATCAGCATATTCAAATTTATAAAATTAATGCATTTATATATACTTACCTCATATCTTGAGGGACCGCTGCAATCTTTGGTGCAGCGGCCAGCACTCTCATGCCTTCGGATACCTTTCCGGGGAAACGAGGCACGACACTGTTGGGGAGTGGGGAGGAGGTACGTTTAACAGTGCTGGAGGTGGGGGATGGGGTCAAATAAACATTGGGCTGAACTTTACAGACCTCCCTGATGTCGGGGGTCATGGCGGGGGAAGGGCTATAAAATGTCTCCGAGAGAGGCCCACTATGGACCTCAACACTGGGAAGGCCTGGCCCGATATTGCTGGCAGTGGCTTGGCATCATGGCGACCCCTCCCCCCATCGCTTGGCAATGGGAGACAAGTCTACATATTTTTAAAAATGAAAATGAGTGAATAAGTGACCTACCCATTCCCACCATCCGTTCGATGTGATATTGGTGCCAATGGCTGGCACTCCCACACCTTTGGATCCCCCTCCGGGGATCTAAGGTGGAATACTGGTGGGGAGGGGGGAGCAGATAGGTTTCTCAGTGCGATGGAGGGGGAGGGAGGGGGAGAACGTCGCCAGAGTAATTTAATTGGTCTAGAGGGTGGTGGGAAGGGGTAAAGTTTAAAGCTGAAGCACTTTGTGGGGAGAAAGGTTGGGAGCACAAGGTAAGTGTTGTGGGGGGTGATTAGGGGAGAGGTCAGATTATTATTTCCATGGTTATTGGGGTGGGTGGTCAGAGAGGGTCAGGATAAATTTATTTAATTCTTCAATTTCACTGCAGCTTTAAAAATGTAAACTAAATGGAAGGACTCGAAGCCCTTTAAAAATAGTATCTGTGGCTGCACAAAGCCTGCTGACGCCGATGCTGGGGATGGACCGCCCGCCCCCTCACGTCATCGGGGGCTGGAGGAGGCGGGGCGGGGGGATTGCTCCGCCCCAGCTATTTAAATAAGCCGCCGTGGTTAATATCGCGGCGGCTCTGCGACCTGTAGTTCGCACGGGCGGAGTGGCAATGTTTACGTTTGCAGCAGAAATGTAAAATCCATTCCTTAGTGTTTTAATTCAGGGAGAAAGCGCTGCAGAGTGTAATTTAATATCAGTGAAAAAAAAGATTGAAGGGGACATCATCGACATCTTTCAAATGTGGACAAAAATAGGTTTGGAGATGATACAAATAACTATTAACTCCGCAGGAGTTTCTTGGTTCCTTTACTAATGGGGATATTGCACATGGAGGGTAATAGGTCAGAGCTGAATAACGAAGATTGATGATGGATGAATATTCCACTGCTTTACTTTGTTTAACTTTGGAAAATTGCTTATACAGAACTTTCCCTCAGCAGATTAAATGCGTTTGGAAAGTAAATTGTAGAGTCTGTGGAAGGAGTCGGTTTAATGGGATGTTGTGGGACCGAGTCACTGATTTTATACTTCATTGTAGACAACAGTCTTTACAAGAACCTTGAGATTAACCATTGACCTCAATGGAAAAAAACATATTGGGCAGAGTGCAAAAAGATCATCCAATCACTTCAACATGTATATCTTCTCTTTTACTCTTTATAACCCAGTGCCATCCAACACTTCACTCGGAAAAAAAAATCAGAGTGAGGAATCTAACTGTTTTTGGCTTAATCATTTTATCTTTGCATCAAAGTGTTCTGGTAAATATTGTGAAGAGTGATTAAAAGAAAGGAGTCAAGAGGACAAATATTTACTGTTAATATAAATGAAGCTTCCTGATCTGATGAGAAAGATAGGGCGGAATCTTATGTGCCGCACAAGGCGACGTTGAAGGCGTAAGGGCGGGGGATTTCTCAATTGAATGCATTGGGCCTTCAACCTGACACGTTACTGCCTCGACGGGATTGTGCTGAGGACTGGTTCATGCCCTCATAAGACAAATTAAAGATGTAATTAACAGGAAGGCACCAAGTGATTTAAAATTTTATCAGCAGCACACGGGACACATACTGTGTCAGGATCTTGGCAGCTCAGCTGAGGTGGCTGAACTGTGGGAAAGCATTGTTCAGTGATTTGGACATGCTGGCTGGAGTATAAAGAGAGGACGCAGCGGGGCTAAAATCCTGCATTGAGTAGTACCTTGTCTGAAATGGCTGCTGTTGCAGGTGTTGTGAGGTGTTTAAATTAAGAGTGCAGTGGCAGAATACTCTGCCTGAGCAGAGTAGTGCCTTGAAGGGCGTTAGCAGACATGGGTCCACTTATTAAGTGGTTGACTGGACCTCTGAGGAAGAGCAGTATGACGACCAGGTCCAGGAGCTGCAGGCATCAGAGCGTAGCAGATGTGTTGCCTAAGGGTCAGGAGGTAGAAGAACATGCACTCCTCACTGGAGGGTCTTTTGGCCAAATTTGAGCTTTATAGATCTTTCGGAACAGCAATGCCACAGAAGGCTATACCTCTTGCGGCAGGTGGTCGCTGATGTTATAACTCAGATAGTCAGTTGGTGAAGAATAGTACTGGAGCCAATTTTTACTCAGTCTTACATTTATTTACAGAGTTAAACATTACAAACATACATCTAGTGTTGGCAGGACCTCTAGGGTTGTAATCTCAGGATTACTCCCTGTGCCACATGCTAGTGAGGGTAGGAATAGGAGCATAAGGCAAATGAATGCGTGGCTGAAGAGCTGGTGTAGGCGGGAGGGCTTCAGCTACTTGGATCCTTGGGATCTCTTCTGGTGCAGAGGTGACCTGTACAGAGAGACGGGTTGCATCTGAACTGGAAGGGGACGAATATCCTTGCAGGGAGGTTTGCTAGTAATACTCGGGAGGGTTTAAACTTGTCTTGCAGGGAGGTGGGACCAAAAGTATTAGTCTCTCCGATGAGATAGTTGAGGCAAATGTAGAGGTTAAAGCAAGCAAGTCCAGTAGGCAGGCCGGGCAGGGACAGGACAGGGAGCATGGAAGGTCTGGTAGGGTAAACTGCATTTACTTTAATGCAAGAAGCCTTACAGGTAAGGCAGATGAACTCAGAGCATAGATCGGTACATGGGAATGTGATATTATAGCTATTATGGAAATGTGGTTGAGGGATGGGCAGGACTGGCAGCTCAATGTTACGGGGTACCGATGCTTCCGGCGTGACAGAAGTGGAGGTAAGAGAGGAGGGGGAGTTGCACTATTGATTAGGGAGGACATCACGGCAGTACTTAGAGAGGATATCCCAGGGGGAATGTCCAGCGAGGCCATATGGGTAGAACTTAGAAATAAGAAAGGGGTGATCACTTTGATGGGATTATACTATAGGCCCCCCAATAGTCAAGAGGGAAATGGAGGAGCATATATGTAGGGAAATCACAGATAGGTGTAGGAATTATAGGGTTGGGTAATAGTAGGCAATTTTAACTTCCCTAATATTGACTGGGACTGCCTTATTCCTAAGGGATCAGATGGGGAAGAATTTGTTAAGTGTGTCCAGGATAGTTTTCTGAAGCAGGAAGTGGATGGCCCTACTGGAGAAGGGGCTACACTCGACCTCCTCTTGGGAAATGAGGCTGGGCAGGTGGTTGATGTGTCAGTGGGGGAGCACTTTGGGACCAGCGACCATAACTCGATTAGCTTCAAGATAGTTATGGAAAAGGATAGGACTGGTCCTCAGGTTGAAGTCCGAAATTGGGAGAAGGCTAATTTCGATGGCATCAGACAGGAACTCTCAAAAGTTGAATGGGAGAGGCTGGTTACAGGTAAAGGGACGTCTGGCAAGTGGGAGGCTTTTAAAAGTGAGATAGGAAGAGTTCAGGGCTGGCATGTTCCTATTAGATGGAAGGGCAAGGCTGGCAAGTTTAGGGAACCTTGGTTGACTAGGGATATTGAGGGTCTGGTCAGGACAAAGAAGGAGGCATATGTCAGGTATAGGCAGCTGGGATCAAACGAGTCCCTCGAGGAGTATAGGGGATGTAAGAGTACACTTAAGAAGGAAATTAGGAGGGCAAAAAAGGGCCATGAGATTTCCCTGGCAGATAAGATAAAGGAGAATCCTAAAGGATTCTATAAGTATATTCAGAGTGAAAGGGTAGCTAGGGAGAGAGTAGGTCCCCTTAAGGATCAGTGTGGTAATCTATGTGTGGAGCCACAGGAAATGGGCGAGGGCTTTAATGAATACTTCTCATCTGTATTTACCGTGGAGAAGGTCATGGAAGCTAGTGAGTTCAAGGGAGGGAGCAGCGATATCCTGGAGCATATCAACATTACAAAAGTGGAGGTGTTGGAGGTTTTGAAGCGCATTAAGGTGGATAAATCCCCAGGGCCTGACTGGGTATATCCTAGGATGCTAAGGGAAGCAAGGGAGCAGATTGCTGGGGCCCTAGCAGAGATTTTTGTATCATTGTTAGCCACGGGTGAGGTACCGGAAGACTGGAGGATAGCTAATGTTGTGCCTTTATTTAAGAAGGGCAGCAGGGATAAGCCAGGGAACGACAGGCCGGTGAGCATTACATCAGTGGTGGGAAAGTTATTGGAAGGGATTCTGAAGAACAGGATTTATATGCATCTGGAAAGGCAAGGTCTGATGAGGGATAGTCAGCATGGCTTTGTGCATGGGAAATCATGTCTCACGAATTTGATTGAGTTTTTCGAGGAGGTGACCAAGAGGGATTGACAAGGACAGGGCGATAGACGTTGTCTATATGGACTTTAGCAAGGCCTTTGACAAGGTCCCGCATGGTAGGCTGGTCCAGGAGGTTCGAACACATGGGATCCAGGGTGAGCTAGCCAATTGGATACAAAATTGGCTTGGTGATAGGAGGCAGAGGGTGGTAGTGGAGGGTTGTTTTTCAGATTGGAGGCCGGTTACCAGTGATGTGCCGCAGGATCGGTGCTGGGCCCCCTGTTGTTTGTCATATATATTAATGACTTGGATGTGAATGTAAGGGGCATGATTAGTAAGTTTGCAGATGACACCAAAATTGGTGGTATAGTGGACAGTGAAGAAGGTTGTCAAAGCTCACAACAGGATATAGATCAACTGGGAAAGTGGGCAAGGGATTGGCAAATGGAACTTAATGCAGACAAGTGCGAAGTGATGCATTTTGGGAAGTTAAACCAGGGCAGGACAGATACAGTGAATGGCAGGGCCCTGGGGAGCAGAGAGACCTTGGGGTGCAAGTACATAGTTACCTGAAAGTGGCAACACAGGTAGACAGGGTGGTGAAGAAGGCATATGGCATGCTTGCCTTCATCGGCCGAGGCATTGAGTACTAGAGTTGGGACGTCATGTTACAGTTCTACATGACGTTGGTTAGGCCACATTTGGAGTGCTGTGTGCAGTTCTGGTGGCCGCACTACAGGAAAGATGTGATTAAGTGAGGGAGGGTGCAGAAAAGATTCACAAGGATGTTACCTGGTTTGGAGGGCTTGAGTTATCAAGAGAGATTGGATAGGATGGGTCTGTTTTCCCTGGAACGAAGGAGGCTGAGAGGGGACGTGATAGAGGTATATAAAATAATGAGAGGCATAGATAGGGCAGATAGCCAGAGTCTGTTTTCCATGGTAGGGGTGACTAAAACTAGAGGGCATAGATTTAAGGTGAGAGGGAGGAGGTTTAAAGGGGATCAAAGGGGTAAATTTTTCACACAAAGAATAGTGGGTATCTGGATGAGCTGCCAGAGGAGGTGGTGGAGGCAGGAACAGTAGCAACATTTAAGAGGCATCTGAACAAGGTACTTCAATGAGAAAGGCATAGAGGGATATAGAATTAACGTAGGCAGGTGGGATTAGTATAGATAAGCATTATGGTCGGCATAGACGAGGTGGGCCGAAGGGCCTGTTTCTTTGCTGTACGACTCTATGACTATGACTCTATGACTCTATCTCCTAACTCCATCACACCACAGTTTCAATGTCTATTTATATGTGCTCAAGTGAAACCCCAGTTAATGCCCACCACCTGCATACAATTAAACACAATTAATATACAATTAACAAATTACCATCGCTGTCTAAAGAAATTAGAGTTAATACGCTCAACCAAAATTTCAAAACAAATCAAATCAAGAACCTCCCTATTCTGTACAAAGCATTGTATTGTGAGACAATCCTTTTCTAGGACCCCTAACAGTGTTTTTGTACATGCATTAGTTTTTGTAAAACAATCAGACAGTTGATGACTTGTATTCGTCCATTTAACTTTAGAGATTTTCTTTCTCTCCAGCATTTGTTTCAAGCTAGCAAGGTGTCACGCTCGTGTGAAGAGCAGTGATTGAAAATACAGTTCCCAAACTGAAGCGTTATAAAAATGTACTTGTACTACAAAATGGCCACCAAAGGTCAAACGACCTGGCCCTATATATTCAAACTATCTTACTGTCTGCTAAGGACAACAGGATACGTTCCAAGCTAAGAAGTATCAATTACACCCATTCTGAAACCATCAAGAGAATTCTTGAATTAAGTGGGTTCTTCTGAAACAAAGAAGGTATGAAGTAGCCACATCCTGGTCCATTGTTGGTCACCACATGGAGGGGGCTCTGCATTTCCTAACAGTACATGGATGATAGTAGAATGAAGGGTATGTAGGTAGTTTGATCTTAGAGTAGGTTAAAGTGTTGGCACAACATCGTGGGCCGAAGGGCCTGTACTGTGCTGTACTGTTTTATGTTCTATGTTCTAGAGACAACATGTGAGGAATTTTTGACCTTGAAAAGTAGCTCTCTGGAGAGAGAGGGCAAGAATCAGAACAACATCACAGAAGTCTGTCCAGCTGTGAGAGATCCAGCAAATGCCAAAGAAGGAGCCCTGATGTTAATTCTACACTTCAACTTGTTGCAGCAGAGAACTGAAAGTGATCACCGCCTCCAGATTGAAGTCTCAACCATCAGAAAAATCTATAAACAACCCAGGCCTGCAACTTTAAAAGAGAAATTGACCTCCGAGAAGATTTAACAGATTCACCGTGAACCCCGAACACCTACTTCACTTCAAACCATTTACCCTTTTCGTGTCTATCTCTTCTCGTGTGTGTGTTGTGACCATTTCGGGAATGAATATTACTCAATAAATAGTTAATCTTCTGTTGTAAACCTACAAGAAAACCTGTTGCTGTCTGTTCATTTGACAAATAAAACAAGGGGTTAAAACCCTACTAACAAAAACACTTGCTGTGGTCAGTTGCGAGGTAAATGGTGGCAAGTACCCACACCCCTTACCACCTGGCGATAACAAAGGTTAATCTGTTAACATTTCTCACTCATACTTTCCATAGAGTGTATATTATCCCACAATGAATGATTATCTACAGAATATTCAATAGGCTGGGATTTTACTGAGCTCCCGACCATGGTGGGGCGGGGGGGGGGGGGTGCTCGGAAGATCATTCTGGCAGTGGCCCGCTGTGGAGCCTGACGGGCGTGCCTAGCCTGATCTTCCCGGCAGCAAGGCTCTGTGGCAGCCCCCCTGCTGCTGGGCGATAAGACCCGGATTAGCATATTGAAATTAATGAAATGAATACATTTAAATAAAATCAACAATGATCTTACCTTCAGGCCGTGATCTTCCGAGCGGCGGCTGGCACTCACACGCCTTCACTTTCCCATACAAACATTAGGAGCAGGAGTAGGCAACTTGGCCCCGCGAGCCTGTGCTACCATTCTGCAAGATCATGGCTGATCTGATTGTAACCTCAACTCCATATTCCTGCCTACCCCCCCGATAACCTTTCACTCCCTTGCTTATCAAAAATCTATCGACCTCTGCCTTCAAAATATTCAAAGACTCTGCTTCCACCGCCTTTTGAGGAAGAGAATTCCAAAGACTCACGACCCTTTGACAGAAAAAAATTCTCCTCATCTCTGTCTTAAATGGGCGACCTCTTAATTATAATCAGTGACCCCTAGTTCTAGATTCTCCCACAAGAGGAAACAACCTTTCCACATCCACCCTGTCAAGATTCCTCAGGATCTTATATGCTTCAATCAAGCTGCCTCTTACTCTTCTAAATTCCAGCTGATACAAGCCGAGCCTGTCCAATCTTTCTTCATAACACAGCCCGCCTATTCCGGGTATTAGTCTAGTAAACCTTCTCTGTACGGCTACAACGCATTTACATCCTTCCTTAAATAAGGAGACCAGTACTGTACACAGTGTTCCTGGTGTAGTCTCACTAATGCCCTGTATAGCTGAAGCATAACCTTCCTACTTTTATATTCAATTCCCCTCGTGATAAATGATAGCATTCTATTAACTTTCCTAATTACATGCTGTACCTGCATACTAACCTTTTGTGATTCATGCATTCGGACACCCTGATCTCTCTGCATCTCAGAGCTCTGTAATCTCTCATCATTTAGATAATATGCTTCTTTTTTATTCTTCCTGCCAAAATGGACAATTTCCCACTTTCCCACATTATACTCCATTTGCCAGATCTTTGCCCACTCACTGACCTATCTCTATCCCTTTGTAGCTTCCTTATGTCCTCTTCACAAGTTACTTTCCTAAATATCTTTGTGTCATCAGCAAATTTAGCAACCATACCTTCGGTCCCTTCATCCAAGTCATTTATATAAATTGTAAAAAGTTGAGGCCCCAGCGTGGATCCCTGTGGCACACTGCTCATTATAGCTTGCCAACCACAAAATTACCTATTTATGCCTACTCTCTGTTTCCTGTTAGCTAGCCAATCTTCTATCCATGGCAATATGTTACCCCCTACACCATGAGCTTTTATTTTCCACAATAACCTTTGAAGTAGCACCTTCTCAAATGCCTTACATCCACCGATTCCCCTTTATCCACAGCACATGTTACTTCTTCAAAGAACTCCAATAAATTGGTCAAACATGATTTCCTTTTCATAAAACCATATTGACTCTGCCTGACTACCTTGAATTGTTCTAAGTGCCCTGCTATAACATCTTTAATAATAGATTCTAACATTTTTCCTAAGACAGATGTTAAGCCAACTGGCCTGTAGTTTCCTGCTTTCTGTCTCCCTTTTTGAGTAAAGGAGTTACATTCACTATTTTCCAATCTAATGGAACCTTTCCCAAATTTAAGATATTTTGGAAAATTAAAACCAATACATCAACTATCTCACTAGCCACTTATTTTAAGACTCTGGGATGAAGTCCATCAGGACCCAAGGAATTGACAACCCACAGTTCCAACAATTTTGTCAGTACCACTTCCCTGGTGATTGTAATTTTCCTGAGTTCCTCCCTCCCTTCCATTTCCTAATTTACATCTATTTTTGGGATGTTATTTGTATCCTGTATAGTGAAGACTGATGCAAAATACCTGTTCATTTCATCCGCCATCTCATTTTCCATTATTAATTCCCCAGACTCATTTTCTGTTGGCCAATGCTCACTTTGTTAACTCTTCTTTTTTAAGTTTCTATAGAAACTCTTACTATCTGTTTTTATATTTCTAGCTATCTTTTTCTTGTACTCCAATTTTTCCCTCCTTATTAATCTTTTAGTCATTCTTTGCTGTTTTTAATATTCTGTCCAATCTTTTGACCAGCCTCCCATCTTTGCACAATTATATGCTTTTTCTTTTAGTTTGATACTATCTTTAACTTTTTTGGTTAACCACAGATGGTGGGTCCTCCCCTTGGAATTCTTCTTTCTCTTTGGAAAGTATCTATTTTGTGTATTCTGAAATATTCACTTAAATGTCTGCCACTGCATCTCTATTGACCTATCCCTTAACCTACTTTGTCAGTTCACCTTAGCTAGCTTTGCTTTCATTCCCTCATTATTGCTCTTATTTAAGTTTAAAACCACTCTTTAGAAACACTCTTCTTTCCCTCGAACTGAATGTAAAATTCAATCACATTATGATCACTGCTCCGAGGAGTGCCTTTACTATGAGGTCATTAATTCATCAAAGAGCCATCTTTTCAATGGAGATACTCATGCGCTCGAGTGACTGAGAGATGATGCCGCTCGTGACATGAATGTACTCCTCCATCTTCTCTCCAAGGGCGTGCACAGCCTCAGGGAACTCTGCCAGATGAGCACACATCTCACTTTGCTGCTCCACTAGAACCTGCTTAGTACATGACCCCTGAGGCTCTGCATCTCTGGCGAGCTAAGTGTGGTCGCTGCTGTCCTTCGCCCTCTGAGGTGGACTGCCCACAGCTTCAACTGCCTCCATTACCTACTCAGATGTGACATGTTCCTCACCTAGTGCATGAATTCCTCTGCATGATTGTGCACCCTCTGAAGTGCCAGTATCAGTGCTGGTGGAGAGTGCTCATGTTTGTAATGATGGTGCATTCTCAGGAAGGCATTTGACCTCTGAGGCATCCTATGCCTCATTCGGATCCTCATGTTGCTCCTCCGGCATTGGCCCTGTGGCGATGAGATAACAAGCTAATGAAGGTCCCATTTCTCCCTCCTCCTTCTCACCATTAGTAAGATTTTCACAAAGATTTAACTTTACAAAAATCAACATATAAGCTCTTTGTCCTACTCCACACTCAAATGATGTAGCCATTATGCTTTCACCCTCTGCTGGCCACACCCCCCTCAGCTACTGGGAGCCCAGCTGACTCTTAGGTTATCGACAAGGCCTCCTCTTCCATTTGCATGAGGTATGTGATAATGGCACTCCTCCCCTGCTGTGACCCCTCTCCCAGGCATTGAGTGCCATTTTTCCTGAAAGCAGAAAAATAGAAGTCTCATTTTGTCAGGTGCTCCTATTTTTCTCAGAGAAGCCATTGCATTATTTCACAATGAATCATCTTTTAATGCCATTGTACCATTCTCATTTATTCCATTGTAATGACCTGGAACTCACTGCACATGAGGGTGGTGGAAGCGGAGACAATCAATGATTCCAAAAGAAAATTGGATGGGCTCTTGAAAGAAATAAACTTGCAGGGCTATGGAGATCAAGCAGGGGAATGGGACTGACTGGATTGCTTTGCGGAGCCAGCATAGACTCAATGAGCCGAATGACCACCTCCTATGTTGTAAATGACTGTAACTCTAGTGTATCCATGATCAAGAGTGTCAATGATGTTTATGCATCTTTTGGTCATGCAGTGCACCAAGGTGCTGAAGTGTCAGAGCTGGTATGACTTGTGTTTTCTGAATCTTTGCGGAGCAGAGGACAGTTGTGCTCACCATTCCCTCACTCTTCCCTCATGTGCAGTTAAGGCCACTCACCTTCCCAGACCTCAAGAGGTCATTGAAGCGCTTTTGGCACTGAATCGAGGACCTTGCAACCTACTGCTGAATTCACCCCTACTGCCGAATTCCTGCACCACCTTCAGCCCTGCTTGCTTTATGTGTTCTGCTGGCCGCCTCCTCCTGCTGTCAGGAAACAAAATATACCTGCGGGCCCTCACTGCTTCCAACATTATCTATAGGGAGAAGTCATTCTTCTCCATGCTTCTATTCTGTGCCTCCCTTTCCTTCCTCACGCTGGCAAAGGCATTAATGGAGGCTACCCTTTAAATCTGCCACTATTCCAGCTCCCTAATTGGATGGCGATTACGGAGGCAGCCTGTTAATTGGCTGTCTCCAGTAAGATCCAACCAGTGAGAGAGCATCATACAATGTTGGGGTCAGGACATGGAAATGGTCCTGTCCCTCTGTTGAAGAGTAAGGTGGTAAAATTCTGCCCATTATTGGCTGTACTTGGCAGTTTTCAATCACAACTACCTGGAAACTGGAATAAATGAAGCAATGTGCAAACACAGTAACTTCTAGATTGCAAAGAATTCCACATGCCCATGTATTAGAACAGCATCAGGCATGTCCCCAGCCGCCAGCCTTGTGGGTTCAGTAGCAAATAATTGAGATAAATTGTGAGAATTCCCCGACTCCAGAAACCCTGCACGCATGTGAATGAGCAGCTTCTGACAGACTCAAAGTGCCTATAAATTCACAGACTGAAGCCCTTTCTAGTGTTGCACAGAATTTTGTTAGTGATAGCAGAGTGGGAGATTGTTGGGGTCCTGGAGAAGCATCAGAATTCGGATTATCTTCATCGGCAAATGATTCAATTATTTTGGATTTTTTTGTATATTTTCTGCTATTTTCTGCCTCCTCTTCTCTCCTGTCCTGAAAGACTGACTTATATTGGACTACAATACCACCAGTGCCGAATACCCCACAATTGCAATTCTTCTTGTGTGTGAGCATATACATAATTTGGGGCAATCATATCCTTACGTGTATGTCCACATGTGCACCATCAAGCATTGGTCACTCAATACCAAACCAGAGTGATATCCCGAGCTGATTTTTCCCTGTTGTCATGGGGCTGTGGTTAGGATGGCTTTGGCTGTAGCACATTCACTGTGCACCCCATCTTTAACAGATGGTGATGTCCATGCAAGAAGTCAATGTGTACAATGCTATCAAATACAGACATTGAAAAATAATTCCTTGTTGATTTTCAGAAAAAAAGTCTACTGACTTGTTAATGTGATTCCAAGACAAATGTCCATCTAAATGCTAACCCCAATACATAAAGAATGGCGTATTTTGGTTAACACCGCAGCCTCACTGCTCCAGCGACCCGGGTTCAATTCTGGGTACTGCCTGTGTGGAGTTTGCAAGTTCTCCCTGTGTCTGCGTGGGTTTCCTCCGGGTGCTCCGGTTTCCTCCCACATGCCAAAGACTTATAGGTTGATAGGTAAATTGGCCATTATAAATTGTCCCTAGTATAGGTAGGTGGTAGGGAAATATAGGGACAGGTGGGGATGTGGTAGGAATATGGAATTAGTGTAGGATTAGTATAAAATGGGTGGTTGATGGTCGGCACAGACTCGGTGGGCCGAAGGGCCTGTTTCAGTGCTGTATCTCTAAACTAAACTAAACTAAACTAAAATAACGGAATTTATTACAAGGTGGCGCAAGTGCAGGTGTGAAACAGAAACGTAGTGAAACTCTGCATTAAGAATTAAAAACTGCATAGGCTATTGAGTTTAGATGTGTTAAAATGCATTCTGCTGAACTGAGCGATATATTCATAAATCACAAATGGAAGCACGATGGAGATGACAGGATTAGGATGAAAGGGCAATTTTGTGTGTTTTGTATCTTTTTAAAAGAAGATGCTGGAGTCTAGCAGAGTCTGGCTCATTGTATACCCATTACCAGACTATTCAAACATAAAGGCAGCTGCTGCTTATGGTATTTTACATAAATTATTAACAGCACTTTATTCTGAATAACGCTGGAGGGATTTTAAGTGCCATAATCACTTAGAAATTTCTCCTTTCGATGTTGAAAGATGAACACTTAGAGGAATATTTTAACCTTCACTGTCAATGGTAAACCAATGGTAACCAATCAGCCACCCGTTACATAACACACCCAACTAGGAAGGATATATAGGCCGGAATTTTATGGCCCCCCCACAGGAGTGGGCTGGTGGCAGGGATGGGGGGGAAGTGGCAGTGGGGGGGCATAGAATTGAGTGGGGAGTGGGGGGTGCGTGCCATTCCTGACATCTTCCTGCCCCCACTGCAATTTTATCTGGGGTGGCAGCAGCGAGAAATGGCCCACTTGCCCTAGGCCAATCAATGCCCTTAAGTGGCCAATTAACTGCCATTTAAAGGCCTTCTCCCAACGCTCCTGGTATTTTACCAGCAGCCGGTGAGTGCCTAAGGCCCCCAGAACACTGCCAGGTAAAACCTGGCAGCCTCCTTGCGGGTTGGGGGGACCCTCCTGATTAGGCACCCTGTGCCCCATGGAGGGCCCCCCCAAAGCCCCAATCACCCCCACTAAAATAAAGACCCTCCCAACTGACCTCCCTTGCTTCGGCGTGGCCTGGCTGATTGTCCCCAGTGAGGCCTGAAAACGTACCTTTTTCTGGGGCCGGCATCCCTCTTGCTGTCGATGCTGGGTGCAGTCCCAGCAGCGGCCACCGCGTCCAGTAGGGCTGCTAGGTCTAAGAGCTGCTGGCCCGCTGATTGGCCGGCAGCTCTTGGAGAGGGGACTTCCTGCCTCAAGGAGGTGGAAATCCCAGCCAAGTCCAATTAAGGGCCTGGGGAGCATAAAATCCTGGCATGACTCCCCAGGCCTGGCGGAGGTGGGCTCACCCCTGACTTTTTGACCAGTAGGCAGGACCTCCTGCCCAAAATAAAATTCCAGCCATTGTGGGCAACCGATCCACTGGCTGTGTAAGGTAAAATCTACGCCTTAATACGACTTTGGAACAATCCTCTCTTTGTTGTTTCAGCACAGGAATAAACTCCCTTATTGTAATTGGTTTAATGCTGCTGTTACAATAGTGGACAGAAGAATGTCATGCAAACAGACGGATCCACTAAAGCCATCAACAGTAAATGTTAGGCTGAGATCAGAAGGATGCTGCACCCGTTGGAATTGTCACAGAAATTTTAAAAAGCCGTCAACTGTGTTGGATATCAAATAGCACGACACTTATTTTTTCCTTTATGAATTTTATTTCTAATTATATGCAGATGAATCATAACTTCAGATCTAGATATCTTGCCACACGAATTCACACGTCCAAAATATCCTCCGTGACATTTTCATAGACCCACTATCACAGCTTCCTTTTCTTCACACAAGAGAAAAGTTTAAATTGATCATTATTCAATGACAAACCACTTAATATTTTAACTGGTTGTTTTGTGCCAAATGTTTTCCCAACTGATTGCAATGCAAAGGTTAAGAGGCATCATTGTACTGCATAATTACTGTCCTGATTCCAGTCACAAAACACATCTCAAAACAGTCAACTTGTCATTTCTTTTTGTCAGGGCACCAACTTGTGAATATTTACATTGTTGGGGCTGGTGCATCATTGTTGCCTTTGAATATCGGGCCCTTTACATGGCTGCTGCTAAATAGAAGCATAGATGTTTGCAGCAAAGAAGGAGGCCATTCTGTGTGCAGTTTTGGTCTCCACACTTAAGAAAGGATATTCTTGTATTGGAGGCAGTGCAGCGAAGATTTACTAAATTGGTCCCTAGGATGAGGGGGTGTTCTATGATGAGAGGCTGAGTAAATTGGGCCTATATTCTCTGGAGTTTAGAAGAATGAGGGGCGATCTAATTGAAACATAGAAGATTCTAAAAGGGCTTGATAGGGTAGAAGCTGAGAGATTGTTCCCACTGGTCAGGGAATCTAGAACACAGGGACACTGTCTCAGGATAAGGGGTCAATCATTCAGGACTGAGATGAGGAGAAATTACTAAATCAAAGGGTTGTGAATCTTTGGAATTCTCTTCCCCAGAGGGTTGTGGATGCTCCATCATTGAATAGATTTAAGACTGGGAATAGATAGATTTTTGGTCTTGCAAGGAATCAAGGGATATGAGGAGCTGGCAGGAAAGTGGAATTGAAGCCCAAGATCAGCCATGATCGTATTGAATGGCGGAGCAGACTCGATTGGCATTATGGTCTACTTCTGCTCCTATTTCTTGTGTTCTTGAGTATTCGGCCCTTGTGTCTGCTGTAATACTTACTAAAACAATTCAATTGCTAGATTAATCCCGCTGCCCTGCTCTCTCGCCATAGCCGTGTCTTGTGCTGCTTCAACTGTTTATTTTCTTTTCCCTTAAAAGATGGAATGGTCTCTGACTCAGATACTGCCTGTGATAAAATTCTAAAAACTCTCTAGGCGAGAAAAATATTTGCATAGTGCCACTTCGAGCAGTGTTACGCAGACTCACCTTGCTTCCCTGGAGGCAAGCAGCCAGCCTGCACAGCACTCGACACTGATATGTGCGCATGTAGCTGCACCTCCTACGTGTGCCAGAACACATGAAAATGGAACTATTCTGACACAGCTCAAACAGGATACCAGGAGGCCGGGCAATGCTTGCATTGTTTAGAAATAATAAACGAAATGTGAAGCTGCAAGATGGGCCCCCCATGAGCATTATTTAAAGGGTCAGGCACCCTGATTGCTGGAAACTTAAATTTATGAAACTTTTTTGACTGGAAAATGTCTGAAAGTACTCCGGAGTGTTTTTGGAGGTGTTTTGGTGCATTTGCTGGAGAGTGTTGCTGCATCCTGATAGAGATGGCAGAGGAATAGGTGACCTGTCCAGACAAAGACTGCAACAGGTATGGAGGCAGCAGTGACAGTGGGCTGAATTTTCCAAAATGGGTTACGATCCTGATGTTAGTCTCAATTCCAGGTTAGGAACCCAGAAGTGGCCGTGGCTGGACGTCGATCGCTAACTTCCTTGAGATGGCCAATTAAGAAGCCACCTCTGGGAGTGTCATCCAATGAAGGATGGCAGCTGGACTAGGGAAAAGCAGGATGCCCAATCAGAGGGCCCACAGTGATGCCAGGCCGGTGGCTGCACTGGGAGAGAAGGGCACTACTGAGGCCAGCAGGCAAGTATGACTGCCTCTCAACGTGGAAGTGCCTCAGTTGCCTGCAGAGAAGTCATTAAACAAAGAGGCCCAAAGTCAGTAGGGCCATCCAGGTGGAGGTGAAACCCTTCTGCAGGAGTAGTGATGGATGCGGTTGTGGTCTTTGATTCCTGTGGCTCCGTCATTGGAGCATGGAGCCTCCAGCTCTGATGGTCACCTGTCCTGCCGCCAAGGGAACACCTCGATTGAGCTGTTGGCCTACTCGGCGGGGGTCTGCTCTGACTGTGGGAAAATACTGGCCTCATCGCAAAAGTGAAGTCTCAATTGCGTTGATTGGCTGCCCACTCCACAGAGCATAGTTCCCAGCCCACCCCTGGAAGTGGGAGTGCATTGGGGAGCCATCCTGATGCGGTTCCCCCCTATTTTCCTGGCACATGGCCTACAACCCTATCTTCCTGGGGCTGAGAAATTTCAGGCCAGTCTTTCTGGGCCTGCAGCATGATAGGGAGATGGAGCAGGGACTGCAGAGAGGGCAAGCTCCACACCATCCCTCTGCCATGTTGGAGCCAGATTCTTCCATGTTTCTTGACATTGAGAGGAGGATGCCTGGCAGGCCAACCAATGCATCCAGCATCACAGTATGCATGCCCATCCAACTCTGTCCTGAGTGCTGTTCCATCAACATTCTTACCTAGTCTTTTGCAACAGAACTTGTCTGTGACCTCGCCCTCCATTGAGCTGGCAAATGAAGCATCCTTTCACCCTGGCCTGGCTGTAGCCTACTCATACCTGGTGACCCACCATGTGCAGATTCTAACTTCTAAGGTATCTACAGTGCCAGTATCAGAGCTGGTGGCTGCAAGTGTCAGATCAAATGACGAGGCCTCTTCATCAGTGCTCTGGTGCTGCTCTCTCCCTTCCTCCTGGGGCTGGTGTGGCAGGGCAGATGGCAGTTCTTGGGTGTCTGACAGCAGGAGTTCAGAAAGGGAATGTTGGTGTGAGGGAAGTGGGTTGGGTTGAGAATCAAGAGGTTCATTGTCACAACACCAGCAGCTTGCTCATCATGCCAGTTAACAGGATGAGAGTGTGCTGGAAGTTCAGAAGGGGCATAGGGCAGGAACATGCTGTCATCCTCAATGTTCTCATCCTTATCGGATGCTGTGGGGCCCATCACAGCTATCTCCATGATGTGGATAACCATTTCCTCTGTAGGGTTCGGGCAATGCAGGCATCCTTGTCCCGGCCTTCCTCTGCTCCTTTCTGTTGTGTATTCTGCAACAGAGAGGACAGAGTGTCAGTGATTGTGTAGTACTGTGATTGGGTGATGTGCCTTCCATAGCTGAATAGCTGAAGGTGTGTGGAGGTAGTGATAGATGGGTGTGAGGCTGGCAGCATTGGAAGGTGTGTGAAGGTGAAGTGGAGTATCTGGATGTTAGGCGTGAGTTCTGAGTGCCAGGGAGTGTTGCTGAGTGAGTGATGGGGGTGTGGTGTATTGTGTAGTGTGAGAGGCTGGTGATGTGGTAGATAAGAGCTGTCATATGAAAATACAATCACTGACGTTGACTAGCTGCATGAGGTCATTAGACAATTTGTGGCACTCCTGCCAGGTCCTCAGGTCCAGACTCTGAGAGTTGACTTTCCTGGTCATCTGCTCCTACTCCCTTCTGAGGGTGTTCCTTGAAGGTTTCCTGGCCCCCTTCAGAACCAATGCAATTCTCCTCCTTCCCACCTGCAGCACCAATGCCTCCAGCAACATATCGTTCAGTCTGGATCCCTCATTGTGCCCTGGTGTTCATTTTCCAACAATTTCCATTGCACCAATCCTTTTTCTACCTTCCTTTTAAGAGTCAGCCTGCCTTTATGAAGAGCAGGCTACCTGAACCACTTGATCGGCAAACAATGCTGCCACACCACCGACTGTGCAAAGTTCACTGGCGGCCCAGGAACAAAATCATGCAGATAAAGTGGGTAGACAAATTATGTGTCTTACCCACTTTGATCTGAATGGGTACAGGCACGCCGTGAATCGCAAACTGCACACCCAGAAATTGGGCTGATTAAATTTCATACTGTTTGAGTAAAGAAATTGCTACACTTTATTTCCTCACTCTCTCAATAACACTTAGCCTTTCCCTATTTACCCTTTCAGACGCTTTATTAAATCTTCACTTAGTCTCCTCTGCTGTCTGAAGCAACATAAATAAGATGCATGAAGACTGAAAATCTCAAACAGGTTTAAGAAACAGCTAACAAGTATATATAATGCAGAGCTATATATTTACCAGACCTGCCTCTTGGTGTTACTGAGTGAGACCGGTATGTAGTCAAATGACTATGCCCTGGCACTTAGCTCATTAGCTCATTAAGATCATAAAGGGATATCACACTTAAAGGCAATCACATGACATCCCCCTTAACCAAGGTACCCATTACAGCAGAAGAGACCAAGCGTACCCACATTGAGTTGGTCCACGACCTACAACAAATGTACCTGGACAGGTTTGATGCCAAAGGAACTTTCAAAGGCGATGCCGTACTGCCCCTCAGAGAGGATGCAATTCGTCAATCGACCCTCACAGAAAGTGCAGCGTGCACATACAAGAAAAGCTTAAGTGCAAGTTAGTTGACATGGAACATAATGGCATCATCCGTTGTGTGCATCATCACACAGACTGGTGCAGCTCAATCACATGCATACTGAAAAAGGATGGAGCAATCAGGGTGTGTCTAGATCCGAGGCGCCTAAACCTCTCCCTAAAGCGATGTTCCCACAAGATTCCGATATTAGAAGAATTGAACCCCAGGTTCTTCTCCAAGTTGGATGCTAAACATGGATATTGGTCGGTACACCTAGCAAAGGAATCTTAAGAAATCACCACTTTCATTTGGAAGATATTGCTTCCAGAGACTACCCTTCAGCTTGTCTGTCAGCCAAGATCTGTTTCAACAACATATGGACAGAATAATAGAAAATATGCCTGGATGTATATGCATTGCAACGACATTTTGGTAATGAGCAAAGTCAAAGATGAGCAAGATCAAAACCTCCATTCCTTGATGGCAGTAGCTCATCACGAAGGGCTTGTTTTTTAACAGCAAGAAGTGCCAGGTCAGATCAATTTCTTTGGCTCCATCTATTCCGGTTGCGGAATCTGTCCTGACCCAGGCAACATTGAAGATGTAAGGCATATGCCTACCCCACAAGACAAGGAAGACTTGGATTTTTCAACTTTTTGGCACCATACATTCCAAATTTTTCTGACAAAGTATCATCACCGAGAGAGCGCTTAAAAAAAGACATACCATTTCTATGGCAGGAGGACTATCAACATACGTTTGAGTCTCTCAAACAAGCATTGTCAGCAGAAACTTGTACCCTGCAGTACTACGACCCAAGGAAAGAGACCATCCTGGAAGTCAACGCCTCACAGAAAGGATTAAGAGCGTGCATACTACAGGATGGAATACCAATTGCATTCAGGTCCAAATGCTCATCTTCAGCACAATCCAATTACTCAAACATAGAACGTGAAACACTTGCTCTGGTGTTTGGGATCACAAGGTTCCATACCTACCTGTTCGGCAAGCAGCTCATGGTGGAAATTGACCACAAACCACTGGAGATAATCTGGTGCAAACCATTGACAAGCGCACCACCTCGACTATAGCGACTCTTTGTGAAAGTACAGGGGTACGACTTCAACATCTGCTACAAACCAGGTACTAAAATGGTCACCTCGGATACGCTGAGCAGATTGCCAAACCAGAGCAAGAATGAAGAAATTCCACTGGATCTACAAGTGGATAGCATAGACATCGAAGTGGGAGATTTGCTCAAAATCGACTTGTTGCATTTTGGTCAGCACAAATGTGACCAACTGCAGTCAGAAACAGCAAATGACCCACAACTGAAGGCACTGTGGAGAGTTATCATGGAAGGCTGGTCTGACATGGTAAAAGAGGTGCCAGAAACCCTCAGATGCTTCTGGCCTTACAGAGATGAACTCAGTATCTTGAGAGGCGTCACTTTCAAGGGATATCACTCTGAAAGGCAATCACACAACATACTGTATACTTTCTATGGCTTTCATGCATTTCTATAAAGGCATGTCCAAAACTGCACATAGTATTGTAACTGTTACTTAACCATTTAATTGTACAAATTTATCATAACCCCTTTGCTCTTGTATTCTATGTCCCTATTTATAAACCCAAATGCTGTTCGACTTTCTTATGACTTTATCTACTCACACTCTCACTTTCAAGGAATTATGTATTCAACCTCTGTTCCCCCATACCGTTCAGTATCTTTCCGCATAATCCCATTGCTTTCTTTCCCCTCCCATGTGCATTTATCTCAACTTTCTGCATTATATCTACCACCAATATGGCATTTCCACTAATCCATCTAGGTTATCCTGAAGCCTCTTAAATCGTCCTCATATTTTTAACCTAACTTCCTATTTTGATATTATGCTTCCTATGCCAAAGTTCTTCTTCTTCTTTGTCCTCCTTGTCTCGAGAGACAATGGGAAAGCGCATAGAGGTGGTCAGTGGTTTGTGGGGCAACGCCTGGAGTGGCTATGAAGGCCAATTCTAGAGTGACAGACTCTTCCACAGGCGTTACAGATAAAATTGGTTGTCGGGGCTGTTACACAGTTGGCTCTCTCCTTGTGCTTCTGTCTTTTTTCCTGCCAACAGCTAAGTCTCTTCGACTCACCACACTTTAGCCCCGCCTTTATGGCTGTCCGCCAGCTCTGGTGATTGCTGGCAACTGACTCCCATGACTTGTGGTCAATGTCATTGGACTTCATGTCGTGTTTTCAGACGTCTTTAAAGCGGAGACATGGACGGGCGGTGGGTCTGATACCAGTGATGAGCTCGCTGTACAATGCATCCTTGTGGATCCTGCCATCTTCCATGCGGCTAACATGGCCAAACCACCTTAAGCGTCGCTGGCTCAGTAGGGTGTATATGCTGGGGATGTTGGCTGCCTCGAGGACTTCTGCATTGGAGATACGGTCCTGCCACCTGATGCCAAGGATTCTCCGGAGGCAGCGAAGATGGAATGAGTTGAGATGTCACTCTCGGCTGACATACGTTGTCCAGGCCTTGCTGCTGTATTGCAAGGTATTGAGGACACAGGTTTGATACACTCGGACTTTTGTGTTCTGTGTCAGTGCGCCATTTTCCCACACTCTCTTGGCCAGTCTGGACATAGCAGCGGACGCCTTTCCCATGCGCTTGTTGATTTCTGCATCAAGAGAGAGGTTACTGGTGATAGTTGAATCTAGGTAGGTGAACTCTTGAACCACTTCCAGAGTGTGATCACCGATATTGATGGATGGAGCATTTCTGACGTCCTGTCCCATGATGTTCATTTTCTTGAGGCTGATGGTTAGGCCAAATTCATTGCAGGCAGCCGCAATCCTGTCGATGAGTCTCTGCAGACACTCTTCAGTGTGGGATGTTAATGCAGCATTGTCAGCAGAGAGGAGTTCCCTGATGAGGACCTTCCGTACTTTGGTCTTCGCTCTAAGACGGGCAAGGTTGAACAACCTGCCAACTGCTCTTGTGTGGAGGAAAATTCCTTCTTCTGAAGACTTGAACGCATGTGAGAGCAGCAGGGAGAAGAAGATCCCAAACAGTGTCGGTTCAATGTTCAAATCATCTATATATACCAATATCAAAAATGGGCCTAGTGGTGATGCCTGGGTTATATCGCTTCCAATCCTTTCTGTCTACAAATTTGTATCTGTGCTGCTACATTTCTTCTTCTATAATAATGCCTGAATTTTTATAATGAGCCTTTTATTAGACATCTTCTGAAAAGCCGTGTATATTGCATCTTTCTCTATCTAGCCAATCAGTCTCTACTTCCAAAAATATTTTCAAACATGAGAAACAATTGGAAGCTTAGAACTCTGCTCACTACTGCTTGTATTCCAGTGACATTTTTAAGTTTAATATAGAGCTCATTCTTGTATCGAATCACATATATACACTAAAAAATGGAAGGGATCTTTTTAAACTGGTAAGGAGCTACCTCATTGACACAAGTTGCCAAAATTCAAGGCACTCTTACTGCATTGATGCAGAATCTACCATGCAACCAGCTCTGGTATTTGTAGTCAGTCTGCACACAGTCACTTAACAAGGTGCCAGTTACCAATGGTACTTGTGCAATATTCCAAGGCAAAGAAAGACCTAGGGCTATTGATTAATGAGAGTTGAATGAAAAAAGAAGTGTCTTAGGGACAGTCTATTGAATGAGAGTAAATGATTTTTCAATATTTTACAATGTGTATATAAAGGATTCAATGGGCTGCTATCCAGCAAAGAGAGGAAGATCAATATCTCCATTGGTCAGGCTGACTGGATTGGTGAGGAATTCACAAGTCTATTAACATCAGCCTCTCCCTCAGGTAAAAAAAATCTTTTCTATGTCTCTGTTGGTCATGGCACACTATGTTTGTGTTGTGTGTTTTGTTACAAATATGACCTCACTTTTTCTCTCAACAAATTTCAAGTTTGCCTTTGGTTGTAAATTTACTAATTTAGCTCATAAATAAAATCCAAGCTGGAATTATGAAAAGGAATAATCCTCGTTAGCTGCCGATGACTTTTGAGAGTGTGTCTGTCAGCATCAAGTCCTGGAACTAAACAGGTTAAAATAAAATCTCTAGCAGGAAACATTTGATAAGGCCCGCCTTCGGGTGGGGGTATCACCTTGAGTGAATACCCTGCCCCTGGTCTTGTGGAGGCAGGCAGCACGCAAAATTCATGCTGCCCACTCATCAACGTGGTTGTAGCATGCAGCCCAGCATGAGACACACTGCTGACTAGCTGCACACTCAGCACAGAGATCAGCAACATGTAAGGCGAGCACAATGCACAGCTAGTCTGGGCCCCTTAAAGGCAGCTTGCCCCTCTTAATGGGGACCTGCAGAGGCTACAGGAGCTGTTGGAATAGTCTCAGGAAGACTCTGGTGAAAGGAAAAGGACTGCAAATGGAGCAACAGGCCAGAGAGAGAGGGCTTCAGATGCAGCACTAGAGGCCTTAGTGATGGAGGCGGAGAGGAGGGTAGAGGCCATGTTCCCATATGGGAAAGTGAAAGGTCGCGAGTGCCACATTTCGAGCTCAAGATTGATAAGATCACGGCGAATTACATGCAAATGGATGCAAAGAGGTACTTACCATACTTAATGTAGGGTCCTGTCGCAGAGTGGCAGACATGCCATCACAGAGCTTCACTAATCCCAGGAAGATCGGAACCGGCAATCCCGGCATTGGGTTCCGTGGCAGCCGCTGCCGCTCCGATTCTCTGCCCCCCCACCCCCCGCCATGAAACCCGACGTTGGGAGGAGAAAAAGATCCAGTCTACTACTTCCATCAAAAGCATTATGAACTGCTGCCCATCTCAGAGTTGGGGTTTTGGTGACCCTTTTATTTTTCCTTTGCGTAGAGGATACTTTCCTTTGTCGGTGCAGAAGGGAACTTGGCCATTGGCACACAGGTGCCATCTGGTCAGTGCAGGTTGCAGGGAGAGTGGTCAGTAAGCGCAAGGGCAGTACAGGGGGTCATCACCCTGCTCTCAATTGTGGAGCCATAAGAAGAGGGGGCAAGGCTGCCAAGTGCAATTAGGGGGGCCACCTGAGCACAAGGAAGGCAGCAGCTGGCAATGGGGACACGGCTCTCAGACTTTGGGTCCAGTGACAATGAGGAGCAACATCCTTCTCAGGAAGGGAAGAGCCCTGGGTATGAGGAGCGCTGGGGAGAGGGAAGAGGAGCAGGAAGGCAACAGAGGCCAGATTCTCAGCATTGAATCTACCACCGAAGAAGGAGCTACCTTGAGATGACTGTGACTCTCCAGGCAGATAGTCACAGAGAATTGTGCCCTCGTCGACGAAGACCTCACACCTCACAGCACTGCTCATCATGCCTGGCCAGTAGCCATCAAAGCCACTGAGGCCTTGAATTTCTATGCTTCTGGCTCCTTCCAAGGATCAGCTGTGGATCTTGGTAGCCTCTGACAAACAGCTGCCCACTGCTGCATGTTGCATGGCATTGATGCCCTATTTGTGAGAGCTGGACAGTACATTCAATTCCAGGCAGACATGGCTTTATAGGCACAGAGGGCAGTGGGTTTCTCCCCAGGTGCAGGGCATCATTGCTTGCACCCACATGACCATCAAGGCACCCAGTGACTGGCCAGTGAAATTCATCAACAGTAAGGGCTTCCATTCCCTCAACGTTCAATTGCTCTGCGACCAAAACAAGAGCTTCCTACATGAGTGTGCTTGCTGTCCTGACAGTTGCCATGACCCCTTTATCCCTTACCAGTCCAAGCTGCCTCAGCTCTGCATGGACCACCCAAACTTCATGGACAGATTCGCCCCTCTATGAGGGACTACTTGCCCCTCTATGACACAGGCACTACAACCAAAGCCATCTGCTCTCTAGGGCAACCATTGAGCAAGCCATCGGGCTTCTAAAGATAAGGTTCCAATGTCTGGACTGGTCAGGTGGTGTCCTGCAGTACACGACAGCAAGGGTCTCACACATGGTGATGGTCTGCCGTGCTCTCCATACCATGGTCCTCCAGAGAGTTGTGGACCTTGACTACAGTGAAGCACTGGATGGACATAGCCCATCGGAGAAAGAGGAAGAGCAGGACATGGAAGAGGAGGAGGAAGATGCAGAGCACAGAGGAGCCCCAGCTGCACAGGGAAGTGGCGGTCATCCTCGCCATGGAAGTGCCAGTGGGGGCATCTTCAGAGACTGCTGCACCGGCGTTATTGCAGGAGTAGCCCCCACCATGGATCTTTGCTGCACAGATGCTCCCTCAGTCAGAGGGCCAAAGAGGTCGTTGATGATGATGGTATCCTGTGAGAGATGGCACGCTCATCCTCCACGGTGACTGCTTCAGCCCTTGGCTGGCACTCTGGATCACTGGAGGAGACCACCAGCTGGGGCACAACTGGCATCCCCTCCAGACAACCCTTCAACATCAGTGCCACTGACCAGTCCATGCTACAGAGTGTGGCATGAATCCTGTGAACATCAGCGCGCAGTTCCTACATGCACTCAAAGTGCTGTCACATATGACTGTCCCTGAGTTTGGCCATTCTCTCAATGGGGGAGCTCATGCGCTCAAAGCCCTGAGCCATGGTGGTGCACATGAGCTGGATGGATTCCTCCATTCTCGGCCCATGACTTCACACTTCCTCAGGGAACTCTGACATGTGGGAACCTATCTGTTGCTGCTAGTCTAGGTAGACCCTCCTTTCCTATGATTCCTGAGAGCCTGCATCTGTGTCCGACTGAGCAGGGCTGTGTCTGTCCTCCATCCTCCAAGGAGGACTGCCCACAACTGCCTATGCACACTAGTGCTGTGCTCAAAACCCTGTACCACCCTATTTAATCATGTGCGAAGACCCACCAAGGTGACTATTTGTGCTGGTGGAGGGTGCACTTGTAAGGTGCTTGGTCTGAGCTCTGCTGCTGCTGCGCTTGGCCCGGTGATGGTGAGGGAGTTGGTCTAATTGCCTCGATGTTTGAACCTGTGGGAGACACAAATCGAGATCATGAGAACTAGCCTTGGAGAACTGAAGCCTCTACAGTGCTGAGGCTTCCCAATGCAGCTCTGTCTTTGGGATGCTGTTAGACAGGGTGGAGTGCAATGCATTCCCTTAATTAACCCACTGCACTCTCTGATCAGCATCTCTACCACGGATGGCCATTTCACCTTGGCTGACTTCCTTGTGGTGATAACTTGCAGGTATGGAACCCCCTTCTCCCGTCTGGGCCACCTCTCAGGCATTTGAGCCCTTTCTCTGGTAAGGAGAAAAGAGAGCGAGAGATAAGGCACTGCTGGACTCTATGGCCAATGTCAGCTGCTCCTATTTATCAGAAGCTGCATGTGTCAGTGCTGGCAGGCCCTGAGCAGCACTATGGCTCTGAGCCTTGCTGAGGGGTCAGTCAGTACCCTGGGCACACACTTCTCCCATGTTCAGGAGCAGCATGCGCCCACAGGCTCCGCAGCTGGTGTGTCTGCTGGAGGGTCAATATTCAGAGGCCTGTCCTGAGGATTCGGCGTTGCATTTGCCTTGCCAGAGTGAATAAGGTCATTCGACCTCTTCCTACACTGGTCCCAGTTTCTGCGCACCACATTCCGTCTGCTGACTGTGTCAGTTACCTCGATCCAGGCCTGCTTGGTTTGGGTGGGTGGCCTTTTTTTGCCACCGTCCAGGAAGAGGATCTCCTGCCTCTCACTCATGGCCATGAAGAGGACCTCCAGTTCTGCATCCATGAAGCGAGGGGCTGCCCTACCCCTGGTTCTGGGCCTCTGCCTCTCCTGAGACATCTTTCAAACAGAATGCAATGAAACAGCAGCCACAGTAATGGTTGCCGTGGTCTGTTTAAATCGGGTCTGCACTTGCACAGTCCCATCTCCGCTCCTGCCCCCAAGGCCACGAAACCTGTCTCTCAGACAACTAACTGGGCACTCCCCTGAAACCTGGGGCCGGTGACTGTTTCCCCCACCGTGGCAGGGTTCAGAACTCAGAAACAGTCCCCATGTCTATTCCCTGCCCCGGAAGGAAATCCTGCCCCACTAGTCACTGATCTGTAATAGAAACTAGGCTCTTCAGTTGCTGGGAAGTAGTTTTGTGTCTGTGATCTCTACACCTGTTTCCAGATCCTGCTCAGACCAGGCCCTTGCCCAACTGAACTTCGTTGTCAGCCTTGACTCTTGCCTCTGAGACAGTAGGTCGTGGATTCAAACCCCATTGCAGAGATTTGAGCACCAAATCTAGGCTGGCATGTCTGTGTAGTACTGAGGCAGTATGGCACTGTCAGAGGTGGTGTCTTTCAGATGAAACATTAAATGAGATCACATATGCCTTCTCAGGTAAATGTTAAAGATTCCATGGAACTATTTGAAGAACCGAAGGCAATTTCTCCTGGTCCCCTGACCAATGTTTATCCTTAAACAGCATATTCAATAATAGATGATCAAGTCATTTATCTCATTGCTATTTGTGGACCTTGCTATGCAGAAAGAGACTGATTAATTTGCCAACATTCCAACAGTGATCATGCTTCAAAAGTACCGTAAAGGTAGTTGTAAGGACATCCTAAGGACCGGAAAGTGGTTATATAAATTAAAGTTCTTTCTTTATAACAAGGCTCACAAGTGCAACACATGTATGAACAGCGTCATATCTCTTTGTCTTGCTGCACCTACTGCACCTTACATAGCAGCTAAACCCATCGCCTCAGTTCACCAACATGGAATCTATACACAATTCTGTCAGCATAAGGTGCTGGCAGCAGTCAGCCAGTTAGAGCACATTATTTATTTTTAAAGCAGAAGCATGCTGGCATGAAGATTGCTGAGTGTCGACTCCAATCTTGTATATTTCTTGAGCTTTGGAAAGCCAAGACCTGAGAGCTGAGGGAGCTTGTAAAAAATGAAAAAGCTGAATAAGTCTGCAGTGAAGCTCTGTTGAAAAAGAAACATAGAAGGTACAATTCCACAATACCGTAAACCCAGCAGGGAAACTGTGTTCAATAGAATGCTGATTAAAGATAAAGTAAGTATACAGTGGCACAGAGGGGTATAGAATTAGAGCCAGAAAGAAAAGTTTCATAAACACATTTGGAGCTAAATTGGGCTGTGTACCACTAATTTTTAAAATGCTACATGGTCTCCTAATGCTCAAAAATGGAGTCCAAGACAGGAGTGTGTTGGACAGCATCTTGGGTAAAGGGGTTTGTGTGCATTCACCTAACAGCTGTGGGCAGTACGGAGACGAGGCAGATTATGATGTCAATTATTGTGCAACACTGATTTGACACCAGCATTGCCATTTTAGAGTACCTTGGTCCAGCCTACAGCTGTCTTAACCTTCCACAGCTGAACACAATGTTAAACGGCATGAAGGACTCCCACTCAACATGATTTAAAGGGATCATGAACCACTTACAGGTTAGTTGTTAGATTATTTCTTCTGACTGCTGGTGCAATTAAGCATGTTTTTGAAGAATTTCTATATTGGCCTAAAGTTTGAATAGCCTGCAGAGAATAGTCTGGTTGGTGCTGAAGTCCTTTTTATTCATTTAAAATCTTGTGGTGAAATATGTTGTTTTCAGACATGGCTGGCCTGTAACATTTTCTTCATGGAATGGAGTGTGACTGGGAGAATGAAGACAGGCCACACAGAACAGGACAAGCTGCTACAAGAGGGAGGAAGAGGAGGAGGGCCCCCAGCAGGAGGCCATATGCGCTGAGGGTTTTTTGGGAGCAATTCTCTTACCTCAACTTCAGCAAGGACCGATACTTGAGATGTCTTAGGTTCACTAAAGAGGTAATTCCTGGAATAGGCCAACAACTGCAGCCACAATGGCAACCTCGAAGCAGGGCAAGGACCGTATTGCCTGTGGCTGTGAAGGTGACTGGGCCTCTTAACTTTTATGTATCTGGCTCCTTCCAGGCTGGTGCTGGAGATATGAGCAACATCTCACAGTTTTCAGTACACTGTTGCATAAAGGAGGTCACTGAAGCTCTCCACACATAGAGAAATAGCTTCATCTCATTCCCTCTTGCCAGAGACAAGCAGGCTGAGTGAGCATGAGGGTTTGTACAGATTACAGGCTTCCCCATGGTTCAGGGTGCTATTGATTGCACATACATTGCGTTGAATGCACTTTATGTGAACTCAGACATTTTTCTTAACCGAGAGGGATTACACTCCCTCAATGTGCATCTGGTATGCTACCACAGGCAGCGGATCATCCAGCTGAATTTGTTAACCTGGCAATTATTACAATTCCTTCATTCTGTGGCAGTCCTCTGTGCCACCTGTAGTTGAATTACCAAGGCAAGTCAAAAGCTGGCTGGTGGTGGACAAGATTTATTCACTCATGACATGGCGCTTCACAGCGGCCCAGAAACCACACACAAGTGCATAGCAGGCATCCAGTGAGAGCCATGCTGCCACAAGGAAAATTATAGAGCACACTATCGGTGTCTCAATCAGTGCTTCCACTGCCTGTATCGCTCTGGAGAAGCTCTGTAGTATGCAGCTGAGTGGGTATCATTGATCACTATTGTGATTGTGGTAATATGTTGCATTGTTGGGATAGTGCGGGAAAACGGCATTGAGATAGCGGATCAGCCATGATCTAGTTGAATGGCGGAGCAGGCTCAAGGGTCCGAAAGGCCTACCGCTGCCCCTATTTCCCATGTTCCTATACTTCACAACCTCACCTTTATGGCAGAAAACCCTTGCCTACACATATCAGACACTACCTGAGGATGGTTCATGATCCCTTTGAATAGCACTGATGAGGGGATTCTTCCTGCTGCTGAACACATGTTCAGCTGTGCGAGTTTAAGAAAGGGCGTTAGCTGGAGCGGTAAGATCGAAAATAGCAGTACTAGTGTCAAATCAGCATCGCACACTGACTGGTGTCACAATCTGCCTGCTCTGAATACTTCTGGCGCATGCTCCTAACTGGCATTCGATGTGGGCCATGCTGGAAGTGTGCATGTGCGGCATAGATGCCATCTTGGTACCAAAAGAAGCGCTCGTAGCACTGAAACTACAGCTGCTATGGAGGCCAATTTTGCAGCCTTAGTGTTGTCCTTGTTAACACTTGCAATCTTTTTCTCATATTCCCTTTTTGTGGTTTATACCACTTTCTTTGTTTCTCTTTGTTGTTCTTTCTATCGCTTCCAATTCACAGGATCTCTACTGTCCTTTGCCTTAGTATAATTCCTTTCTTTTAGTTTTACACTATCTCTTACTTCCCTTGTTGACTAAGATTGTTTAATTGCACCCCCTTTAGGGATATGTACAGATCTTATTTTCTATCAAATCAACAATCCGCTCATTTAACTATATATATATAAATGTATATAATATATATATGATCCACTTTATTGTCATGTGCTACATATTGTACTCCATTATGGACCTTTTAGAAGTTGAGGGGAACACGGCCTTGACTCCAGCTATTATTTACAATCCACAGAAAATCCAACACCACATAATATCATTGAGATATCTACACATTTGGAAAATAAGTCCCAAATGTTCTTAACTGCTTGTGTCTAATCGTCAATGATTATGTTACTCATTGCTATTATATGCAGTAGTATTTTAAATCACTTATCTGATATTGGACAGTTAGAAAGTTCATCATTATGCTCTTCCTCACTCAACAGCATACACCCTGTGTCAATTCTATCTCATTCAGGTCAGGTAAAGGATCTCAAGGGTTTTCCTGGAGATACTGTATTGGGATTTATAGGATTTCACTCTCCACAAATTCTATTTCTCAAACAATTATTCTCTAAAAAGTTGCTTATTTGGAGCACAACCATAACATGAAGACATTGAGCCCACTTTCACCACTATTCCTTTGACAGTATGGAGAAAATTCTGCACACTGTTATGTAAGTACTTCCTTTTTTAATATTTTGTGAGGATTCGTGTTTAAAATTGTGGAAATGGATTCCTTTGGAGGACTGAAGAGCTTACACAGATGCTGACTTTTTTTTTTAAAAAGGTCACTGGAAGGACTTTGGGACTTGGTTTATAAACACACTTACTGTAAGTCACATGCCTTCAGATAAGTAAACAGCAAGAGCCTTGGTGACTAGGGGGACTACAGAGAAATAGCATGTCAAGAATTATGGTATTCAAGAGTTGGTTTCATTTTGGATATTGTTTTGAGTCAGTTGGGAGGCAGCCTGCTAAGAGAGAAGACCAGTTTATCTTTTCTCCACCTCTCTGAGAAACCCTGAGAATCCAGTGCATGTTAGCTGAAACCCCTGATGCCGCATTTCTCCTGGAAAGCCCGCTAGACTAATCCTCAACGTCACCTGAAGAAAACTGTTCCAAAAAGATCCCAGTGACAGACGTCTGCATGTATTGGGGATCCCAGAAAAGGGACAACTGATATCATTCCATATCTTCTCCTTTTCCTTCAATAATTAAAAAGTATTTGGCCAAAGTATTTTTTTGTCTTTTTTTAATAAACAGATCACTGCAGAGAAAATGTCTTTATTTTTTCTTTAATTGGTGTGTGTGTGTTGGGCTAATATGGAAGGGAGCTTTCATATTTCAATCTGTGTGTTAATGCTTTGCATCTTTATTGAATAAGTCTTGTTTTATAATAAATTAATAATTTTGTTGTTCGTTAAAGAAACCTGGTTGGTGGATTTTATTCTGAAATAAATATAGAGTATGTAATTGGTCATATCGGTAACTGGGTAAACATTTAAATATATGTTGTGACCCATGGAGAAGTGGAACTAGAGAAAGACAGTGCGCTCCTCCCACCTCAGTCGCAACAATACACATGGAGAATATCTAACATTTTATTCATAAACAAAAATATCAACCACCCCAATAAATCTCCCACTCCCTCTTTCCTCCTATCCTGTGCTAAGGATACATCATTGAATTGGTATTATACAAGGCATATTTATAAAAACTATGATGAAAGATGTGATTGATATTGAAGTTTATTATAAAGTAAGAATATATCAGGTGAGAGGGACACTTTTTCTATGATTTAAAGTTTTGTAAGATGTATGAGGTATCTTCCACTTGCTTGTTGCCTCCAGATCTACCTCAGTTGAAAAGTTGGATAAACCAGCCGCAACCAGTAGGGAGTAAAACAAACTGCAAAATAGTATGAAAGAACAAATTTGTTAGATGCCTGCACTGTGCCACCTCCTAAACAAAGAACGTATTGTAAGCGTTAAAATTATTAGTATGGGAGTGTCACAAGTTGTGTCATTTTCTAATTCCAATTTTCGTATAATAACAGAGCAGGATAAATTAAGAGAGGGCTGTCAGGTTCTGTAATTATTAAATGGGCTTTGCAACCATTGTTAAAACATCTTGGTTCAAATTTAATTAGTATCATTGTTCCTCAGTAAGCTGGTTTCTTTGATTGATACATCGTTGGATTTTAAATATGCAAAGTCATTTAGGATTTTCTGCCATTTCATTTTAAAAGTTCTTTCCATGTCGTGCAGGGACACACAGTGTCTGCTGGATGGAGATTTGTAAACAATTGAAGGTTACTTTATCAACAAATATCTCCTACATTAGGGGCTGAATAGTCACGGTGCGGGGGCCGGTAAAATGTTGTGGGGAGAGGCCCGCCTCGATCTGTGACGCGGTGAAGGGCCCACTGCATATTACCGGCGGCAGGGGACCACGGTACGGCCCCCCGGCGGGAGGCCCTTCATCACCATATGGAAATGAACAATTAAAGTATGCAAATAAACTTACCTGCAGGCGGCGGCCGTCCCTCTCCGATATTACAGCCGCCATTCGGCCTTCGCGCTCCTTTGGAACTCTGTCTGGTGTTCCGGCCAATAACCTGGTGGGGAGCAGGGAGTAATAAAATTTTCAGGGTGTGTGGGGTGGAGGAGCGGGGAACTCAATTTTTATTGGCTATGGAGATGGTGGGAAGGGGCTGAAGGACAAAAGATTGGAGGTTGGGGGGAAAAGTTCGGGTATTGGAACAAACAATGGATGGTCATTTCATTGCCTGAAATGACCATTGTGGGGGGGTTGGGGAAGGGCCTCCATCACTTATCTTTAAATTTATTAAAAATCTTTTATTTTATACCCTTTAAAAGTTAAACTTATTTGTAAGGGCTTAGAGCCCTTTAAAAATGGCGCTGGCGCCGGCTTTGCCGGGGATGTGGAAGCTGCTCCCTCTACGTCATCGGGGGCGAACGCTCCGTCCCCTCTATTTAAATGAGCCCCTGCACGTAATACCACGGGGGCTCAGGGACGGCGTATCTGCATGGGACACACGCCGTTCTTCGAGTGCGTGGCCGCAAACTGCGACACACTCAAAATTCAGCCCGAGCGTTCGAGATTTAGTGACATTATACTTAATTTGAGAGTAATATAAGGACGAATTCCATCATAAAATGGCAAAATATTGGGCCATAATTTTCTGTGATCAGGCATCCAGCAGCATCTGCCATTAGTTAGACTTGCCTTTGCATGTTTAGGTTTTTGAATTTTAGTGTGGCAAGTTGCTTAGAGTGCCAAGTAATAAAGGTGCAGTGAGGGAAACAGCATTTGGGACCTGAGTGGACAGGGCAACCAATTGTGTATCTCCTTAACCAATCAAATTGAAGGATTGCGAAATTAACAGCATATAACAAGGACTGAGAAGGAAGTGCAAGTTGAAATAAGATACAAAAAGATAACTTAAAGAGAAGGAAAGAAAGATTGGATTAAGGGAAAAAAGAAGACAGAAAGGAAACAAGTACTTAGACTGAAGTGGACAAAAATTAATTTTCGGTAGTGAGTTTAATTAGTATCTACCATGCAAGTACAACAATTTCACAGCATTTAGTGCATTTCAATGGTGAGAGAGACAGCAAGATGCCGTTTGTGTAAAATTAATGGTAGAGCAGGGCACCTTGGGCAGCAACTTCTGGATTTCTGCTTTTAACTTCACATCTGTCCTCACTTGAAGTTGTTGTAGTATTTATGCATAAATAACAAATTATAATTATAATTTTGACAGCAAAGTATGGGCAGTGATTTTTCTGGCAGTAGGGAGAATTTGAGCTCACTATTTTTGGATTCTGGGAATAGATCTTCTGAAAAACTTGTCAGTCAAATGAGATCATCTGCAACCAAGTTTTCAGAAGCAGAAGAACATTTTAATTTTGCACAAACTCAAGACTGTTTGATTCAAACACGGTTACAGGAGAAGTACTTGGAAAAGAGTTAACTTTATAAACTTTTTTTTAGTGAATAATCATCTAAGAAAAAGACCTAAATTTTATTGATGTTGGTAAAATGGTAAGATTCCATCCGGCTTGTGATCTCCCTTGCATCTGTTCCTTTCTAACCTAATATGTAAGAAGCCCAAAAAGGGAGCATTCACTACTAGATCTGGTAATGGGGAATGAACAGAGCACATAAGAGAAGTTAAAGTGGGGGGATATCTAGGCAATAATGAGCATAATATAATATGGTTTAGGATAATAATTGAGAAGGACATAAGCATGACAAAGACTCTGGTAATAGTTTGGAGAAAAGCTGATTTTGAGGGGCTGAGAATAGAACTTGGGGAAATAAAATAGAGAAAAATATTGACAGGGATGTAGAACTGCGATGGAAAACATTTAGAAGTATTCAACAGCCCAAGAAAAATGACTGATTTTAAGCTGACTGGTTATTTTTTCCTGGGCATGTTCTATTTCCCTTCTTAAATATAGATACATTGTTAGCTATCTGACAGTCTTCTGGCACTAGACCTTTTTCTAATGAATTATTAAATATGTGTAATAGTGTCTCTGCTATCTCTTCCCTGAATCAGTTCTGCTAAAAAAACAAGAACAAACTAGCCACAAATGAGACACCATGGATGAATAAAGACATAAGGAAACATTGAGGATAAGAAAAGGGACACTAAGTACATAGACAGCAGAGAACAAGACATGGGAGAATACGAATAGACTACGAGAGAAGTAAAACAAAACTGGGAAGGTGGTGAGGAATTATAAAATTAAATTATCAAGGGACATATTAAACTATTCTACAGAAATATAACTAACAAAGGGAAGTTGTTATGGAAATAGGGTCATTAAGGGGCAGTCAGGATAAAATCATAAGCAGTAATAGTGAAATGGCAGAAATATTAAATAATTATTTTGCCTCAGTATTTATCAGAGAGATAGATCAGGTGAACATGAGATAAGAAGATGAAATTAGAAATGATGCAACTGCATGTAAAATAAGAGGAGAAATATTAAATCAACTAAACAAACTTAATGACATTAAAACCCCTGGTCCAGACAGACTGCATCCACACATTCTAAAAGAATTCAGGCAAGAGATAGCAGCGACACTATTACACATATTTAATAATTCATTAGAAAAAGGTCTAATGCCAGAAGATTGGCAGATAGCTAACAATATATCTATATTTAAGAAAGGAAACAATAGACCAGTCAGCTTAAAATCAGTCATAGGAAAAATAATGGAATCCTTACTGGAGAAAATAGAAAAACATCTTGAAATAAAAAATATAACAATGAATAGTCAATGGATTTCAAAAGGGAAAGTCTTGCTTGACCAACCTCACTGAAGTCTTTGAAGAGGCAACTGGCATTTAGATAAGGGTAACATAGTAGATATAATGGGCTGGATTTTAAGAGCCCGCTGCCAATATCGGCGGTGAGCTCAAGAAATGGCAGTCCGCATGCGCGGGCCACACGCCAAAGTGCCCGCCATGATCTCACATGCGGCAGCTCATTTCAATAGCCGGGGTAGCCCACCTTCCCCCATAATCTCGTGGAGTGGGTGGGCTGTGCGTCCTGGCAATGGTATCAGCTGCCTGTGTGCAGGCGCTGGCGCCATTTTTAAAAGGCAGCCAGCCCTGCCGGTCAATTTGAATTTTTAAAGATACACCCCCCCCCACGAAAAATTTATTAAATACATTTCTAAAGCCCCTTTCCCACCCTCCAATAACAATTATATTAACTATTTGCCCTCCCCCCCCCCCCCCCCCCCGCCAAAACACCTTTTAAATCTGACCTTCCCTCCCAACTGCAAAAAGTTTAATGTTCAACCCCTTCCCACCATCCCCTACACCCATTATGTTTATTTGGCCCCATCCCCTCACCCCTCCCCGCCCCCCGCCCTCACTGAAAATCTTAACTCCTCCCCCCTCCCCACTAGTGTCAAGCCAACTTTCCCCGGTCAGGGAATTGAAGGTGCAGGAGTGTGGGCCACCCTGCCACAGTTTGCAGCGGGCCTGGAAGATTGAAGGTAAGTTCATTTAAATTTATGCATGTAATTAATTTAATATTGAAATCCAGGTCCCGTCGCTCAGCTGCGGGAGGGCCGCCACGGAGCCTCATGGCTGCCAAGAGGATTGGGCCAGGTCCTCCCAGCATTAGCCTCCATGGCGGACTGCTGCTGGCCTCATCTTTTGGCCCCCCCACTCCGCCACAGAACCCGATGTCAAGGGCTTGGTAAAATCCAGCCCAATATATCTAAATTTCCAAAAGGCCTTTGATAAGGTACCATGTAATAGGCTCATGAATAAGTTCAGAGCATGCAGAGTCAGAAGTAGCAGAATGGATAGCAGGCTGGCTGAAAGACAGAAAGCATAGAGTAGGTGTAAATGGTAGCTATTCAGAGTGGCAGAAGGTAGGAAGTGGGTCCCACAAGGTCAGTGCTTGCACCACTGTTATTCACAGTTTATATTAACAATTTAGACTTTGGAAACAAAAATAGAATATCTAAATTTGTAGACGACACCAAATTGGGGGGGTAGTCAACATAGAAGGACTGCAACAAATTACATGAAGACATGAATAAACGTACAGAATGGGCACATAATTGGCAAATGAATTGCAACATAGGTAACTATGGGGTAATGCATTTTGGTAAGAAAAGTGTTATGAAGGTGCTTTTTTTTACTTTTTTTGAGGACTCGTATTTTAAAATTATGGACATTGATTTATTTGGGAAAACTGAAAAGATTCAATGGATGTGTTTTTTCAAGGGTCACTGAGAGGTCTTGTTTGAAAACAAACCTTTTCTGGATGTCACATGCCTTAAACTCAATAAACAACAGAAACCTTGGTGACTTGGGGAAGATGCTTACAGAGAAGTGACATGTCAAGACTTATGGTGGTCACGAAGTTTCGCTTTTGGGATATTCTTTTGGTGCAGTTGGGGTGTGGACTGTGTTGAAAGCAGTTGGGTTTGTAGCCTGTTGAAAACAGCCAGCTCCTCTTTCTCTACTTCTTTGGAAAAACCCTGCAAATCAGTGTGAGAGAGCTAAAACCTCTGATGCCGCATTTCTACAGAGTAGCACCTGGAAAGCCTACCAGATTACTTTTTGTCGCCGCCTGAAAATAACTGTTCCAGAAAAGATCACAGTGACCCATCTACGTGTACTCGGATGCCAGATTGTATGCCATTTTTGGGACACAACATATCTCATTCTTTTTCTTCAAGAATTAGCAAGTATTTGGCCAAAGTATTCTTTTTTGTCTTTTTTTTCTTTAACCAGTGTGTGTGTGTGTGAGAGTGTATGTTGGGTATTTAAAAGGGAAACTTTCATAACTTTCATATTTCAATCTGTGTTATTGTTTTGCTTCGTCACTGGATATGTCTTGTTTTCTAATAAACTGATCATTTTGTTGTTTATTAAAGAAACCTGTTTGGTATATTTTATTCTGGGATAAAAAGTAGAGTAAATGATTGACAGTATCGGTAACTGGGTGCACACTTAAATATATGTTGTGACCTGTGGAGAAATGGAACTAGAGAAAGACAGTGCACTCCTCCCGCCTTGGTCGTAACAAAAGCAAGGAGATCACATATTACTTAGAAAACAAGAATCTAAATGGGCTAGAGGAGCAAAGGGATCTGGGACTACAAATACACAAATCCCTAAAAGTTGTGACACAGGCTAGTAAGATCATCATGAAAGCAAACCCAGCACCAGGGTTTATTTCTATAGGGATAAGATTGAAAGGTAGAGAAGTCATGCTAAATTTGAATCAAACCTTGGTCAGACCAAACTTGGAGTATTGTGTGCAGTTCTGGTCACCTCATATATATATAAGGTTATAGAGGCACTGGAGAGGGTGCATATAAGATTTACAAAGATGATACCAGAATTGCGAGGTTATAGCTATCAGGGAAAGATGGACAGCCTGTGTCTATTTTGTCAAAAAGAGAAGGCTGACAGGTGACCTAATAGAGGTCTTTATGATAGAGCAGATTTCCATTTGTGGGTAGAGCAAAATTAGGAGCCATCAATATAAGATATTCACCAAGAAGCCAAATAGGGAATTCAGAAGAAACTTCTTTACCCGGAGAGTGGTCAGAACATGGAGCTCACTACCACAGAGAGTAGTTGAGATGAATAGTACATTTGTATTTAAGGGGAGGCTAGGTAAGCATATGAGGGAGAAGGGAAATAAGTGTTCTGCTGATAGATTTAGATAAGGAATGATGGGCGAAGGCATGATTGGAGTGTAAACACCAGCATGGACTGGTTGGGCTGACTGGCCTGTTTCTTTGCTATATATTCTACACAATTCTATATAGGTATTTCTGTCCCATTTTAGTGTACTTGTAGGAATTAACTCTGCTTGTTCTTTGAGCTAGGATGCATTGCTATTAATGATAAGCTGATCAGAGAATCAGAATCCACCAGCAATAAAGCTACTTGGTACACACACATAACTAACATAAACAAAACTCAATGCATCACTTCACCTGTGGACTGGGCAAACTTGAGCACTCAGTCGGAGGGCAGGGTGATTTCAATACACAGATGAGGCTCTGCTTGTCAATGCAGGTTCTTGAGAGAATGCAATCATTGCCTTCATATACCTGAATGAGTTGGGTCTTCATCACCTGCTGGTATTGAACATGAAGTATGCAGACTTAAGGTGAAGGAGGGCACTGTTAGCTCTATGATGGAGTGCTGAAACTCTTAAACTGACAGAGAAAGCATATCAATGGTGAGTTGAGTAGATGAGGTTACAAATCCTTTAGCCCACAACTTTGCTGGAATTCATTTCAATATATCTAATTGAATTCCCAATTTTGAAGAAAGAGATGCTATTGATACTATAATGCAGGCATTTAGTTGATTTGCAAATGACCACTGGAACAAAGATACCTGAGCTGAATGGTTTTGTATCATCTCTTAGCATGCATGGCTTTTGCTTGAGTAGGTTCAATAGACGCTATGAACTACGAACATTAGCTGATGCAATCACATCTCCTGGTGTCTGGAGATGGCCTTGAGGCTAGGGTGGTGATCATTTTTACTTCCACTGAGATGTTTGCCCTTGGCTAAGGGTGTGGTTACAGTCAGAGAACACACTCTGTAAAGGCAGAGCCTCCTTTCACACTGTTTCTCACTGAAGTCCAACGGGTTAGTAGCTGTCATGCTGCATTAGGTAGATACCTTAACATCCGTTTCCAAAGGTACTGAGTGCTAATGATGTTCCTACTTTAAAATGTCTAACAAAGAGACACTTAGTGATGAATCCAAGCTGTTGTATTCACCAAAATACTCCTCTTTGATTAGCTTGGTAAGTTATTTCTACTCTGCTAACCCCTTGAGTTCTGCCTGTTTTCTGTGGTAATTTAGCTCCAGCTTCATTTGTGGGAAATTAATGCAATGCATAAGTGAAGTAAATCATGAATAAAATTGCAAATTTTATGTTAATTGCTGCTTAATCAGCACCTAACCAAGCTCCTAAAATTCCTCGATAAGGGTAACAAAGTGTAAAACATGTTAATACATTTGATACAATATTAAATTTCTTCAGCCTTTCCTGTTTGTAGGACAACAGTCCACTCATGGGAAGCACCATGAAGCTCACTGCCGAATGAGGCTAAGGTAGGGTCAGTATATTAACATGTGCTACATCTGTTTACTCTGTGTAGTAATGGGGCTGTACAATGAGTTAACATGGAAGGCCACTGAAACATACAATGGAAATAGGCTGAAGAGGCAACCAGACATATTTCAGGAGATGGGAGTGTTTGAAGGATGTGGTGATGAGGTGGGTAGCTGGAGTTATTTGGGTCGAATGGGATTTACCTCTCCCAGGTGTTTTACAGGAGCATTATAAAACAAAGCATAACACCGAGCCACAAAAGGACATATTAGGACAGATGATCAAAAGTCAGCCAAAGAGGTAAGTTTTAAGGAATGTCTTAAAGGAGGAAAGCGAGCTGGTGAGGTGGAGAGGTGTAGGGAGGGTATTGCAGAGGCAACTAAAGGTGTGGCCACTAATGGTGGAGCGATTAAAATCAGGGACGCACAAGACGCCATAATTCGAGGAGCTCAGATATCGTGGAGAGTTGTGGGGCTGAAGGAGATTACAGAGATAGAGAGGGGTCGAGGCCATGGAGGGATTTGAAAAAAAGGATGAGAATTTTAAAATCAAGACGTGCTTGACTGGGAGCCAATGCAGGTCAGCAAGCACAGGGGTGATAAGGAGAATGGGAATTCTTACAAATTAAGGCACGGGCAACAGCGTTTTGGATGACCTCAAGTTTACAGAGGGTAGAATGTTGGAGATCAGCCAGGAGTGCATTGGAATAGTCAAGTCTAGGGGTAATAAAGGCATTAATTATAGAGTTTCAGCAGCAGATGAGGTGAGACGGGCGAAGTCGAGTGGTGTTTACTTACCGAAGTGGAAATAGGCAGTTTTAATGATAGCATGATATGTGGCCAGAAGCTCATCTCTGGGTCAAATGTGACACCAAGGTTGTGAACAAACTGGCTTAATCTTGGACTGTTGCCAGGGAGAGGTTTGGAATGGGTAGCTAGGGAACTGAGTTTGGCATGGGGACCGAAAACAATGGTTTCAGTCTTCCCAATATTTAATTGGAGGAAATGTCTGTTCATCCAGTACGAGATGCTGGATAAGCAGTCTGGTAACTTAGCAACAGTGGAGGAGCTAAGAGAAGTGGTGGTGAGGTAGAGCTGAGTGTTGTCAGCATTTATGTGAAAACTAATGCCATGCTTTCAGATGATGGTGCCGAGGGGCAAGATGTAGACGAGAAATAGGAGGGGGCCAAGGATAGATCCTTGAGGGACACCAGAGGTAACAGTGTGGGAGCAGGAAGAGAAGTCATTACAAGTGATTCTTTGGTAATGATTAGATAGATAAGAATGAAACCAGGTGAGAGCAGTCTCACTCAGCTGGACGACAGTGGAGAGGCATTGCAGGAGATTGGTGTGACCAACTGTGTCAAAGGCTGCAGTTAGGTCAAGAAGGATAAGGACAGAACATTTACCTTTGTCACAGTCACATAGGATGTCATTTGTGACTTCAATAAGAGTTGCTTTGGTACTGTGGTAGGGGTGAAAACCTGATTGGAGGGATTCAAACATGGAGTTCCAGGACAGATGGGATGGATTTGGGAGACGACACACATTCAAGGAGTTTGGAGAGGAAAGGGAGGGTGGAGATGGGACGATCGTTTGCAAGGGGGGTGGGGTCAAGGGTTTTTTTTTGAGGAACAGTGTGATGACGGGAGATTTAAAGGAGAGAGGGACAACACCTGAAGAGACAGAACTGTTTATAATATTGTCTCTAACATGGGGATAAGGAGGGGAAGTTGGGTTATCAGCAGTTTATTGGGAATAGGATCGAGGGAATGGGAGGCGAGTCTCTTTGATAAGATAAGCTCAGAGAGGGCATGAGGGGAGATAGGAGAGAAGCTAGAGAAAGATGTGAGTTCAGGGCTAGGGCAGCAGGAAACATTATAGGAAATTTGGCCAGGTGGACTAGTGATATGGAAGGATGCGGCAGAGGTAGCTGAATGGATCATTTCGACTTTAGTGATAAAATGTCCATGAGTTCCTCGCACTTATTTTTGGAGGTGAGGTTGGAGGGGACAGGGGAAAGGGGTTTAATCTTGCAATCAGTAATTTGCAAAAATTCTAAAAACAAACTTGTGTTTCCAGGAATCAAATCAGCCTTTAGCTAGATTTACTCATCCATTATAACAAAAGTCTAATTCGTGGATGGCATTACAGAACCATGCTCTCAATGTATATTGGCTTATTAAAGGCGCAAAGTCCATATTAAGCCACAACGAAGACAGTTGGACCATTGCTGCACACTGTACCTGTCTGAGAAATCAATGATTGTGCATTAATGGCGACATTTATAATACTTATGCACCCAGCAATGAGATGAGAGTGCTCGGACTGAGTTGGGAATCCCAATTAGCCATTTTCAGTTTATTTGTAAATCCTTTTGGTTCTGCACTGTGGATGAATTCAGCTATAACATTGCAGCTTTTGAGGCTCCAAGTCCCAATCTTGGAATCTTGCCTGAATTACTTTCCTGCAGGGACAAAAAACTGGAGCAGTAACCCTAGGCCAGTCTTGCACCCCTGCAAAGGGCTGAAGCAGCTGCATGAGATGTTTGTCCCAGAGAACCATGAATGGAAGGAAAAATGAAAGCAAACATGCCCGCCTGTTTCGCCAGCAGGAAGATGCATTCCACCTCTTGCTGCAGGGTATTGTGGGCAAATAACAGCACTATTGCTAACTATGAATACAAAGAACAAAGAATAAAGAAAATTACAGCACAGGAACAGGCCCTTCGGCCCTCCAAGCCTGCGCCGATCCAGATCCTCTATCTAAACCTGTCGCCTATTTTCTAAGGGCCTGTATCTCTTTGCTTCCTGCCCATTCATGTATCTGTCTAGATACATCTTAAAAGACGCTATCGTGCCCGCGTCTACCACCTCCACTGGCAATGCGTTCCAGGCACCCACCACCCTCTGCGTAAAGAACTTTCCACGCATATCCCCCCTAAACTTTTCCCCTCTCACTTTGAACTCGTGACCCCTAGTAATTGAATCCCCCACTCTGGGAAAAAGCTTCTTGCTATCCACCCTGTCTATACCTCTCATGATTTTGTACACCTCAATCAGGTCCCCCCTCAACCTCCGTCTTTCTAATGAAAATAATCCTAATCTACTCAACCTCTCTTCATAGCTAGCGCCCTCCATACCAGGCAACATCCTGGTGAACCTCCTCTGCACCCTCTCCAAAGCATCTACATCCTTTTGGTAATGTGGCGACCAGAACTGCACGCAGTATTCCAAATGTGGCCGAACCAAAGTCTTATACAACTGTAACATGACCTGCCAACTCTTGTACTCAATACCCCGTTCAATGAAGGAAAGCATGCCGTATGCCTTCTTGACCACTCTATTGACCTGCGTTGCCACCTTCAGGTAACAATGGACCTGAACACACAAATCTCTCTGTACATCAATTTTCCCCAGGACTTTTCCATTTATTGTATAGTTCACTCTTGAATTGGATCTTCCAAAATGCATCACCTCGCATTTGCCCGGATTGAACTCCATCTGCCATTTCTTTGCCCAACTCTCCAATCTATCTATATTCTGCTGTATTCTCTGACAGTCCCCTTCACTATCTGCTACTCCACCAATCTTAGTGTCGTCTGCAAACTTGCTAATCAGACCACCTATACTTTCCTCCAAATCATTTATGTATATCACAAACAACAGTGGTCCCAGCACGGATCCCTGTGTAACACCACTGGTCACACGTCTCCATTTTGAGAAACTCCCTTCCACTGCTACTCTCTGTCTCCTGTTGCCCAGCCAATTCTTTATCCATCTAGCTAGTACACCCTGGACCCCATGCGACTTCACTTTCTCCATCAACCTACCATGGGGAACCTTATCAAACGCCTTACTGAAGTCCATGTATATGACATCTACAGCCCTTCCCTCATCAATCAACTTTGTCACTTCCTCAAAGAATTCTATTAAGTTGGTAAGACATGACCTTCCCTGCACAAAACCATGTTGCTTATCACTGATAAGCCCATTTTCTTCCAAATGGGAATAGATCCTATCCCTCAGTA